>NC_142029.1:103699777-104347504 GCF_982192425.1 Myodes glareolus | reverse complement strand
CACCTGGAATACACAGTGACCAACTGGAGGGAAAAATTGGCCCTGCATCCGCCTGGAGTCTCCAACACCAGGAAGCTGGTTCAAAAATATTTCTGGAGACCTAAGAGAGACACAGAGGAAGGGTGCAGTACTGGGATAACCTGAGGTAGGGGTGCCCAAATGGAATGAATAAAATTAATAATTATAACATCAACTTGCTTTGTGTTTTGAGACAGAATCTCATGTAGCCCAGGCTGGCCTCAAACTCACTAAATGGCTGAAGATAACCTTGGAACTCTGCTCCTCCTGCCTCTACTCCTAAGTGCTGGGGATGGCTGGTTGTACCACCACACCCAGTTACGCCATTCTGGGAATACAACACCAGGTTTCATATATGCTGGGCATGCATTGTACACCCCAGTTCCCCCCCTTTTTTTTCAAGACAGGGTTTCTCTGTGTAGCTTTGGAGGCTGTCCTGTAACTTGCTCTGTAGATCAGGCTGGCCTTGAACCCACAGAGATCTGCCTGCCTCTGCTTCCCGAGTGCTGTGATTAAAGATGTGTGCCACCACCTGACCTGTTTATGTTTTTAAGAAAAGAGCTTGTGAAAAAAAAAAAAAGAAAAGAGCTTGTGCTGTGGGGGCTCGTGCCTTTAATCCCAGAGCTCAGGAGGCAGAGACAGGTGGAGCTTTGTGAGTTCGAGACTGGCCTAGTCTACAAAGAGAGTTCCAGGACAGCCAGGGCTATTACAGAAAGAAACTCTGTCTCAAAAAACAAAACAAAACAAAAAATAATTAAAAAAAACCCACAAAAAGAGAGAGAGAGAAAGAAAGAAAAAGAGTTTACTACACTGCCTAGACCAGCCTCGATCTCGATACTCTCTGGCCTCAGCCTCCCAAACGCTGGGACCCAACAGGCGTCCTCCGTGACTACAGGTTATAACACCAACTCTCGGCTGCCACGACAACCCTCACCGAAGTTTATCACTGAGTGTGAATCTTGCCCAAGGTCACTTGGGTAAGCTGTGATGGTGGACTTAACCTAAGTGTGGCAGATTCGCCCAAGACACCTCTAGAACCCACACATCTCTCCCCAGACATAGCGAATGAAAGATTGAGGTCTAAGGGTCCCCAGTCATATGACCGCAGGCAGTAAGTCGGTGGCAAGGGTGGCAGGAGGCCCCTCTCTCCCGACAAGATCCCTGGATGGGGGTGGCGAAAGGAGGCTGGAAGAATCAACAGGTGGGAGAGTTTTCAGAGAAGGGCCACTCTGGGTCTCCCCAGAGTGCACCTCCCCATCAGCCTGGGCGGATCTGGGGGCTTTCCTGCCTAGCTCTCTCCGCCCCCAAAGTTGAGGGTAAGCAGGACCCCGCCCCGGGCGGGGAGGGCGGGGCCTGCGGGGTCCCCGTCTAATGGCAAACATCTGCTGATTCTCCCCCCACACTCGCCCAGCAGCCAGGCCCAACCCGGCCGGACGCCCGGATGCCTTCCCGCCGCTGAGGGTCCGGGCCCGGCCACCGGGAGCTGCGAAAGGAGGAACCCCGGCAGGGAAGGGGACAGTTAGATGAGAGGGATGGAGCAGAGGGAGAAAGACAGGGAACGATAAAGTAAAGGAGGTGGGTTGAGGAAAGAGAAGCAGGGCCGAGGTCAGGGCTGGGGAGGGGGACAGGAGCACGGGGATCCAGACGCTCAGGTTTGCAAAGTTTGGGCGCAGATGGTGAGACTCGGGAAGGACCAGCTCAGAAAGTGGAGTGAGTTTGTAGCCTCGGGTTGGAAGTGAATTAGAAATTCTGATAGCCCCTCTAAAGCAGCCCGGACCCCAAACCACCCCAACCAGCCCAGGGTCCCACTCGCCTGGCGCGCTCCAGCTTTCGCCGTCCCAGGCGTCCTGCGCGCTCCGCCTCGGCCGCCGAAACCCAGCCCGGCCAACGCGGTAGCCACGCCCCAATCGACAAACCCCGCCCCTTCAGCCTCCCCGGCGCCTGTGCAGCGGGGGCTGGGGGCGAAGTTGAAGGGTGGTCGTGGGGGTGCACGGTCTCTCGTTGCTGCCTGTGCACGTCCTAGGGGCTCAGTTGGCCTCTGGCCACCAGTCCTCGGGACAGGGTCCCTCTCCTTCTCCAAGCCTGGTGCCCGCCCTTTGCAGCTGGACGCTGCAGGGGGGCGGAGCTGGCTGCGGCCCAGCTCGAGGGCGGGTGCAGTGGCGGCGACTGGAGGTCACCCCTCCCCCGTTGGCCGCCGCCGGCTGGAAGCAGTCCAGCTGCGGGCCGGGTGTACCGTGGCGTGACCGCCGGCCCAAGCTTAGAGATAGCACTGACGAGTAGCCCAATCCCCCGCCCCCACCTGTCTTTTCCTGAACTAGACCTCAGTTTCCCCATTAATTAAATAGGGTTAATCATTGACCTATGTGATCGGTGTATTCAGAAAGTTTCTTTTAAACTACTCACAGGCTGACACAAGTCACAGTCCGTGGGGTTATGGGGTTGTGGGGTTTGGATGGATCCCAGGACTCTGGATGCTAGGTAATCACTGTGCCACTAAACTGCACCCCCCGGCCCAGATAATTACTTTTGTTTGCACAGAACTTTCTGAAGTCAGTCTGGCTGTGGCAGTGCACACCTGTAGTCCCAGCACATCAAAGAGGTGGACCCAGGGCTATCAGGGACTCCAGGTCAGAGACAGAGAGAGGAGAAAGGAACTCCCATCCCAGAAGCCCAGGAATATTGCTCCTGGAGTCCTGGAGCTGGGGATTGTCTTTGTCTCAGGGGGTAAATTGCTTGTCTAAGAAAGTACCAGGACCTGAGTTCAGATTCCAGCAGACATGTAAAGCTGGGTCCAAAAAGTTATCTGTAAGCCCAATTCTGGAAGCTGGGCAGATCTCTGGGACTTACTGGCCAATGAACTGAACTGGATCTGGGAACTCCAGGTTCAGTGAAACACCTGTCTTAAAAAATAAGTGGAGGAACAAGGAGAGATTCATCAGGTAAAGGTGCCTGATGCTGAGCACACCTTTAATCCCAGCATTTGGGAGGCAGAGGCAGGCAGATCTCTGTGAGTTCGAGGCCAGCGTGGTCTACAGCAGAGCTAGTTCCAGGACAGCCAGGGCTGTTATACACAGAAACCCTATCTCGAAAGACCAGGGGGAAAAAAGTGTCTATTGCTAAATCTGAGGGCCTGGGGGCCACATGATAAGAAGGGGAAACCGAGTCCTGCAGGTGGCCCTCTGACTCCACTTGGGTGCCATGGCACACATGCGCCCACAACATATATAGACACACATAAATAAATGAAACAAAGAATAAAATAAAAATAAGGTGAAGAGAAGCTAAGCATAGTGGCGCATCCCTTCAATCCCAGCACCCAGGACGCTGAGATTGTGAGTTCAAGGTCAGTGTGATCTATAAGCTTCGGGTCAGCCTGGGTGCCTGGGTACATAGTAAATACAAAACAAAGCAAAATGTGAAGAGAGACTGAGGAATACACAGGTATCACACATTTGTGCATGCAAACCCTTACCACGTGCACATACATGAACACACACACATACATACAGCACTTTTCCCCATGGACATGTTACACTGCATGTGTTCTCTTCTTCACCACGAACTGTCACGCCACACAGGTTGCATATAAAACTCATTTTAAATTAAAAACAAACAAACAAAACAAAACTTAGGATCCATCAGTGCAGACAGACAGAGGGATAGAGGGCCCAGCCCTAAGGACGTTGTGGTCACCCCATGGATGATGGGCAGGAGAAACCCCAGAAAGCACAGACAGCTGAGGTGTGGGTGCTGGTCTTCTTGGTGTGGCTTCCAGTCCTTCGGGGTCAGAGGTCAGCCTTCCGGAAACTTGATCTGTTCAGGGAGTTCCTGGGGGGCAGAAGGCAGGTTAGCCACAGGACCCCCAACTCCACGTTCCTCCCACCCTCCTCTTCTGTCATGCAGCCTTCCCAAGAATCTGCCTAGACTCTCTCCTGTCTCTCCTGATCCAATCGAGGGGTTTTTCTTTAAAACAAATCACATTTATTCTGTGCTGTGCACACAAATGAGAAGCCAGAAGACAACTTACTAGGATTGGTTCTTCCCTTCCACCATGTGGTTCTGGGGAATCAAAATCAGGCATCTCAGCATGGCTGTAATAGCCTGTAGCCAGTTAACCACCCTGCTTTCACAAAGTGTGGCAGTCTACCACAGGGGACTAAAATAATGTTCATTTTTAGGGAGGGCACTAACCTAGCACGTGAAGTCCTAAGATTCAATCTCCACGACAGAAGAGACTGAGACTACAAGAAACGGTGCAGTGGGTCAAAGCCCTTGCTGCCAAGCCTGCTGACCTGAGTTCAATCCGTGGGACCCACATAGCGGAAGAGAACTGTTGGCTGCACTTGACCTCGCAACGCACTGTAAACACATATATGTCCCATCAACTAAATCTAACGTAATAATAGAAAAACAGAGTAGATGAAGTCACACCACTTAGTCCGGACATGGACTTTGCTGTGTATGTGCACATATGTGTATATTCATGTTTGTGACAGCCCCCACAGTGGGCACCTGAGACTGGTGGAGCTTGGTGCCAGCAGCTGAGGCAGACGCTGGGTGAGCAGAGGCTGTAGAGCCTCCCGTAGGCGGCTGTAGTGGCGTTCCAATTCCCGGTGGTACTCCTTCTGATCTGGTCCAATCAGGGCCTTGTTCTTTCTCAGTGCATCCTCACACCTGAGGGATCAGGAAAAGGCTGCTAGGGACTGGCACTCAAGAGAGAGCAGGAACAGAGGCGAGGGAGTCCTTAAGGAGGTGGAGTGTGGGGGCAGGTGTGCAAAGGCCCACAATGGGTCTGTGAGTTTAAATAGGGAGCCAGGTTTATGTAGCAGGGAAGTCAGGATGGGTATTAACCAGCCTGGAACAGAGGGAGTCAGGAAGGCAGGGTTGTAACAGTCAGCGTACTTTTTGCAGAAATCCTTGAAGCAGAGCCGTAGTTTGTTGTGATGCCGGAAGAGTTTTGGATCTTCTGGGATCTCTGCCAAAAATACCTGGGCCACTTCCAAGGGACCCTACTGGGTGAGAAGAATCATGAGGGCCTAAATGGCACCTGGAGGCCCAAGGTAGCAGATTCCCTCCCCCCAGGAATGACAGCCATGCCTGGTTCACAGTGGGTCCCACAGAGCCCTGCAGAACCATCTGTAGCATTTTGGCATCTGGAGGGTCCTGCTCAGTGGCAAAGGCCAGCTCCCGTGTCTTCTTCTGCATGTCCTCAATGGCCACCTCCACTGGTGTCAGCACCGTCTGTGGGGTGAGTGGGAGGTGTATGTATGGAAATGTGTGCCCGTGTTGGGGTGCACCTGCTGAGGCCTGCCAAGTCCTATTCAAGGCAGCATGAACAGAGTTGGGAATTTGTCCTTCCTTGGGTGGATCTTGACTCTGCTGGGGCTTCAGTCTGGTGCACTTTGAGTCTGGGGGCTCTAAGTTTGAGGTTTCCAGATCTCTCCAGGTCTGGTGGTAGAGGTTTGCATCTGAGTCTACAGCCTGGGATCCTTATATTTCCCAAACCCAATTCTGCTATTTCCCAAACCCTATCTCTCTTTTCCTAAATCCAGGGTCCCTGAACTGGGGTTCCTCTACCTTTTCCTCTCTTGACCTTGAGTCCTTATATCTCCCCTTTCTGGGTCGTAAGCCTCCTGTTACCCCTTCCCAGGCCTGGGGTCCCACCTCCTCACGGTGGCACACGCGGATGCGTGTCTTGATGTAGGGAAAGGCGTGCTCTGTGCTCAGCAGGGTCTTGCGTTTGTGCTGCTCAGCCAGCTCCCCGTGCGCTCGCCCATCTGGTGTGAACGGTGTGCAGAAAAGGAAAGCTCGTAGCCCGTAGTTGCGGTCAAAGTAGGTCACCCGGTCCTTGAGCTCATAAGTGTCAAAGTGCGGCTCCACGTAGGTTATCTGGATGTAGGCCTGGGGCACAGGGTCGTGCATAAAGCTGGGAGCAGTCTGGGGTTCACCTGACAACACAACTCCAGCCAGAGGCCGTGGTCCCTCTGGGCTTGAAGTCTTTGAATCTGGAGCCCAGATCTCCCCGATTCTGGATGGACATGAACCCCTCCCCTCAAGAAACCGGACTTGCCCCACTCAAACAATATTTGCAAACTCCTCCAATACAGGATCTCGGGGAGACGGTGAGAGGACGCACCTTCTGTGGGTCCAGCTTGGACTTGTCCACTGGATTAGAATCTTTGATGATCTCTACCACATCGTCCCCGAACCTCTCCGTATAGAATTCCTAGAGACACAGGGTTGACTTGGGCCCTCACTGGGCAGTCCCCACTATAACCCACATGGCCTGTCCCACCTCCCAGTGCCAGGACGTGCCTCCAGTCGGTGGGAGATCTCTGCCAGTTTTGTGATTGACGGTTCCTTGTACACAAACTCTTGTTCATCCAGGTCACCAAATCGTGCACCATAGAAGCCCACTCGGAAATATGTTCCAAATACACGCTGGGCTGAGAGAAGCCAGTGGTGTTGGCATGGAGGCATCTCTGCGGGTGTCCTCCAACCCAGACACACTCAGGGTGGGAATTAGGGGACGAGATGGGAATGGTAAATCCTGAGACTCTCGGGAGCCTGTCTGAGGACCTCAGAAACAGTGAGACAGACTAACATGCCAGGGGACCCAGGTCACAGCGAGATGCCGTCACCATCATTTTGTGTGTATGTGTGTTGATGACTGAGGCCAGAGCCACCCACATGCTAGGTAAGCATTTCATGGCTGAACCACACTCCCAGCTCCCCACTGGAAGATTCTAGGTTGTGAATGGTTAAGCTAAGCCCCCAGTCATTTTCTTTCTTAAATTTATTTATTTGAGACAATGCCTCTCTCTACATAACCTCGGATGACCTGGAACTCATTCTGTAGACTGGGCTAGCCTCAATTTCAGAAATCTGCCTACCTCTGTCTCCCCAGTGCTGGGATTAAAGGCATGTGCCACCACCACCACCTAGCTCAGTTTTACTTTTTATACAGTCTTAATAAGTTGCCCAGGTTACTCCTAACCTTTCTAACCTCCTGTCTCAGCCTCCTGAGCATGGCCAGGCAGGCTTCCTTGTCTTTTGTTCCGAGTCTTCTGTCAACTTCCTTGTTTAACATAAACTTGGGTTTCTGTTGCCTCCATCACCTACATTCCAATACCAAATTAGGGGCTGTGTTGCTCCCAACTACACCTCAGTTCCCTTGGGACTCAGGCCCAGAAGATGCCCCAGTGACTGAGTGACCAAGGAACACTTTGGGCTGCCACCTGTCCTGGGATGGTGGGCTCTAGTTCTAGGATATTCTTCTCTGTGTCCCTAGCCCTAAATGTGGAAGGAAGACCTTTCACCCCAAGAAACCTCCCCCAACCCATGGAAGAGGAGGTAGGTCACTCACCAAGGCCAATCCAGGCAGGGTGGAGCAGACATGGTGAGGCCAGAAACAGGGACGGTGGACAGAGAGACACAGTGGAGAGATCAGAGGTCAGAGGTCAGAGTTACCCGCTCCCAAGGTCCTCGTTATACCACCTTATGAGACTCATTCTATGGAGGGAGTAGGAGACCAAGGATGCAGGGAAGGAGGGGACCTACCCACCCCATTGGCCTCCACCCAGCCTGCCAGGGCTCTGGGCTCCTGCCATCTTTGGCCAGAAAATTCTCCCTCAACTGAGAGATGCCTAAAAATAGAAAGCGGTGGGGGGGAGGGGTTGGGGAGCACGAATCCTTAACAAGAGATGGGGAGCAGTGGTCCTGGGCAAAGCTGGGAGTTGGGGAGACTGGGAGGGAGAGAGCGTGAGGGAACTCTAAGAAAGAGATGGTGAGGGCTAGAAGAAAAGAGATAGCCCCCTTCTTCTCACCCCCGCCCCGGTGGTGGGTGGTGACTGAGCTGGCCCTACCCGAGGGAGGGGTGTCTCTGGAGGGTTCCCAGCTGGGTGACTCACAGACTGCCCTTGAGATTGGGGGGAGGTAGTAAGTAGGGGGGTGCGTCATCACCCACTGTGCCCAGGCCCTGTGGAGGGGGTGGCATGCTGTTCTGTCGCCCCCTAGTGTTCGCTGACCAATGTTCACCAGGGATCATGGTCCCCCCCCCATCACAGACTCACCTCCCAGCCAGAGCTCTGTGGGAAAAGAGAGGGCAACATTAGCAGAGCCTGGGGTCAGGGAGAGGGACCCAGAGTCCCAGAGTAAAGTAAACAGGGTGGCTTAGGGCAGGCCTGACAAGAGGTCTGAGAGGGACTGGGATCAAGCTTCTCCTGGGAGGGTGCCCAGGACCCACCTGGTGCATTATCTTGGTGAAGGCCTCCTGCAGTTTCCCATGCACGGCAGCCAGCTTCTTGTAGTCTCTGTGGGCTTCAAGGATGGGGATGAGGTTTTTGTAGACTTCGTTCACCGCTTCATACAGCCCACCCTGGAGAACAGACATGAGGTAAGGATTTCCCAAGAAATCCTCTATGGCTTTTCCCTCCCCGATCACTACCTTGACAACTCCTACTCCCAGAAAGGACAGGCCTTCCTGCTTGGGCCCCCACTGAGCTGTGGTGATCTGCACTGGCTCCTCCTTACAGGGAAGAGGGGGCTTTGCTGGCTGTGGTAGTACTGTAGATGAAGCCCAGGGCTTCTGAACGTGCTATCAAACACTTGCTCTGCCACTGAAAAACACCAGCCTGAATACAGTCTGCTTTAAAAAATAAAAATTAAAAATAGATGGAACAAGTCTTTAGGCCTAGCACTCCGGAAGCAGAGGCAGGCTGATCTCTGTGAGTTCAAAGCCAGCCTGATCTACAGAACAAGTTCTAAGACAGCAAAGGCTACATAAGAAAACCGTGTCTCAAAGAATCAAATAATAAAAAAAAGGGTGGGTGGATGGAGAGATGGCTTAGTGGTTAAGAGCACTGGCTGACCCTTCAGAGGTTCTAAGTTCAATCCCCAGCAATCACATGGTGGCTCGCAAACATCTATGGTGGGATCTGATGCCTCTTCTGGCATAAAGTCGATAGAACACTAATATACATAAAATAAATAAGCAAATCTTAAAAATAAAAAATAATCCAGGGAGTGGTGACACATGCTTTTAGTCCCAGCACTCAGGAGGCAGAGGCAGGCAGATCTCTGTAAGTTCAAGGACAGCCTGGTCTACAGATAATTTCCAGGACAGTCAGGGCCACACAGAGAAACCTTGTCAAAAAACAAAAACAAAAACCCAAACCAACCAAACAAACAAACAAACAGAAACAAATCAGGACCAGAGAGATGGTTCAGTGGCTAAGAGCACGTACTGGTTGCTCTTGCAGAGGACCTGGGTTTGGCTCCTAGCACCCACCCTGCAGCTCACAACTGTCTGTAACTCCAGTCCCAGTGGGTCTGGCACCCTCTTCTGAGCTATGCAGGCACCAGGCACACAGATGGTGCCCACACATACATTCAGGCAAACACTCATGCACACAAATCTCTCTCTCTCTGGAGGTGAGGATCAAACTGAGGCCCTTGTGCTTCCCCAACCTTTATCTGAGGGCTCCAGGGACTGAGCTGGAGCAGTAAGGTGTACACGGTGAGCTCTGCGCCCGCAAAGTCATCTAACAGACCACAGCTTGCTTTTTGGCTTTGCTGGATTTTTGTTTGTTTTTTAGTAGGGACCTTGGGCAGTACTGGCTTCTTTTGTAGCTAAGGATGACCATGAATTCCTGATCCTAAGCCTCCACCTCCCAAGTGCTGTGCACCAGTGTCCAGCCTTCCCTTTGGTGTGCGCATGCCTGTGGAGACCAGATATTGATGCTGGATGATGTCTTTCTCAAACACCCTCTCCTATATGTTTTGAGAAAGGGTCTCCCACTGAACCTGAAGCTCACCAACTCTGATACACTGGCTGACCTGAGGGTCTCATGGGTCTCCCACCTTGCCTCCTCAGATAGGGTGATAGGACTGATCACCAGGCTTGGCTTTTACCCTTTTATTCTTCCCACAAAGGTTGATTGACTTGTTCATATTGAGACAGAACACTGGCTTTGTGTGTCAACTTGACACAAGCTGGAGTCATCAAAGAGGAGGGAGCCTCACTGAGGAACTGCCTCCAGCTGTAAGACATTTTCTCAGTTAGTGGTCAATGGGGGAGGGCCCAGCCCTTTGGGTGGTGCCATTCCTGGGCTGGTGGTCCTGGGTTCTATAAGAAAGCAGATTGAGAGAGCCATGGGAAGCAAGCCAGTAAGCAGCAACTCTCCATGGTCTCTGCATCAGCTCCTGCCTCCAGGTTCCAGCCCTGCCTGAGCTCCTGTCCTGACCTCCTCCAGTGATGGACCATGATCTGGAAGTGTAAGCCAAATAAACTCTTTCCTCCACAACTTGCTTTTTAGTCGTGGTGTTTCAACATAGCGGTAGAAACCTAAGACACAGGGTCTCACTGTGTAGCCCTGGCTGGCACAGAGCTCCGTGAGTAGACCAGGCGGCTGGCCTTGTACTCGGAAATTCAATTTCTTCATGTCCTGAGTGCTGGCATATGCCACCATGCCCAGCTGGCTTATTTCAATATGTATATGTGTGGGTATGTACACATAAGAACAGGCGCTAGAAGACGCCAGAGGCCTTGGACCTAGAGTTTCAGGCCGTTGAGAGCTGTCTCTCAAGGTGCTGGGAACTGAACTCCAGTCCTCTGCAACAATAGCACAGGCTGAGTCACCTCTCCAGTCCCCATCTGGCTTTTTGTGAAGGTGTAGTTTGGGGCGATCTGAATTTAAGTCCTTAGGCGAGAGTGTTCAGCACTTTACCAACTAAGCCATACCTCAGAAACTGTTGCTCCTACCTCCCACACCTGAAGATGGAGGACTTCCAAGGCCAGACTGTCAACATCAGCCCACCTGACCCCACGCCCCAGGACTCCAGGCCCAACTGCCTCCTAGCACATGGTAAGAACCTCTTGCTCTCCCCCAAGCTGGAGTCCTCCAGGCAGGGTCTGTCCGTTCTGGGCCTCCTCCCTCTGGCAGTCTCTTTGAAGACATCAGCAAAGTGATGACAGAGAAGAAAAAACCCTGTTCAGGGGCAGGCCTGGGGGCACACGCTCTGACCCAAGCATTCTGGAGGTAGAGGCCGCTAGATCTCTGTGAGTTTGAGGCCAACCGGGTTTATATAGTGAGTTCCAGGCCAGCAAGGGCTATATAGTGAGATTCTGTCTTAAACACATATTCCTTTAACAATGCTGGGCCATGTCTCACCCTAGAGAGCTGATCAGAGGGCCTGACTAGTGAGGGCCTGGGGGCATGGCACAGTGGTAGAGCCCCTGCCTAGAATCCCCCAGTGAGGAACTTAAAGTATGGCTCAGGGGTAGAGCACCCTCCTAGCACCTGCAAGACTGGGTTCATCTCCAGCATCACATACAAACAAATCATATATCCAGAGAAAACTCACTTTAGGGCTAGACATCTAAAATCCCAGTACTGGGGAGGCAGAGGCAGATGAGTCACTACGCAATCCAGAACAGCCAAGACTACATAGTGAGAACCTATGTGATGGTCTGAATGACAATGGCCCCAGAGATGCATCTATTTGAATGTTTGGTCACTAGTTGGTAGAACTATTTTGAAAGGATTAGGAGGTGCGGCTCTGTTGGAGGAGGCATGTTACTGGGGGTGGGCTTTAACATTTCAAAGCCCATGGCACTCCCCGTCTGTCTCTCTTCCTCTCTGTCTTCAACTTGTGGATAAGAGTTCTCAGCTGCCCCATTGGCACGTCTGCTGCTGCCGGACCCCACCACGATGGCCATGAACTCACTCTCCCCCAGTTAAAGGCTTTCTTTATAAGCTGCCTTGGGCATGGTGCCTCCTCACAGCAACAGACAGTAACTAAAACACTCTATCTTAAAAAACTAAAAGAAAACCAGATTTAACTTTCATTTTCCAATGAGGAAAAAACAAAATAAAACAGAAAACCAACAAAATGAAACAAAACAAAACAAACCCAAAAACTCTAGGTCAAATAACAGTGCACAGCACAGCCTGCCCCAGGGCAGGAGAGCAAGTCCTGTGCTGAAGCACACCGGAGCCCAGCGGAGACGGAGATGGGCGGAGCCCTAGTCCACCTGGAGAGACGTGAGGGTCACAACTGCACTGGAAGTACAGGTGGAGATTAAGGAGTTCAAGGCCAGCCCAGACTGTCTTTAAAACAAACAAACAAAAAAAACCCCAGCAACAATAAAACCCCCTAAACCGGGGCTAGGAGACAGCTCTGTGGGCAAAGCGCTTGCTGCACAAGCGGTGAGGATCTGAGTGTGGCCACCTGGAACCCATGCACAGCTGTAGAGTCTATGATCCCTAAACAAGATGAGAGGGGACAGGAGAATCCCTGGCAACTTTGGGGCCAGAGAGCCTGCCATGTGAGATAGCATGAGACCCCGTCTCACACAAGGTAGGTAACGGCCAATGCAACATGCTGTGCTGAGCTCCACACGTGTACAGTGGCCCACACATGTGTGCAAACACATAAGTACATACCACATATACACACCATATATATGTGTGTGTATGTAGAGATCAAAACAAACAAACAAATCCATGCCAGGCATGGCATACACACCTGTGTAATTTAGAGGCAGAGTCAGAAGTCACAGGTTTGAGAACAGTCTGGTCTACATAGACGTTCCAGGTCATACTGAGATACTTTCACAAATAAACAAACAAACAAACAAAAAACCACCACCACAAAAAGACAGGGGCTGCTGAGATGCCTCTGCGGACATGTTGATTAGGGCTTTTGGTGGTGGTGGTTTTTGTCAACTTGACACACAAGTTAAGGTAACCTGAGAAAAAGGCACCTAAATTTAGAAAATGCCTCCTTGGGATATTTCTTGATTAATGACTGATGTGGGAGGCGGGGCCTCAGTGGGCAGGTGGTCCTGGGCGCTAAAAGGAGGAACAGCCAGTAAGCAGCATTCCAGGGTCTCCGCTTCAGATCTTGCCTCCAGATCCCTGACTTCCCTTAGCGATGGACTGTTCCCTGGAAATGAAAGCTGAAATAACCCTGTCCTCCCCACGCTGCTTTTGGTCACGAGTTTGTCTCAGCAGCAGAGAGTAGACGGGGCGCGGGGTAAAGGCCCTGCCCACTCAGCCTCTCGGGAAATCCCACGGTGGGGTCCGTGCTGTTCTAAGTGTGCTAAAGCCTGCAAGAATATGTATATAACCCAGACTGATCCCGCATGTGAACTCTGGACTGTGGGGGACAATGTTGGGTCTGTCAATGGAGCTTCATCGATTGGGAACAATATACAACCCAGCATGGGGTGTTGACAATGGGGGAGGCTGTGTATTTTGGGGAAGAGGTCTGGCGGTCACCCCTCAAGCCCTGTGATCTGGAGGTGGAGGCTTAAGGATCAAGAGTTCAAGGCTCTCCTCCACCAAATAGGGGATTTGAGGGTTGCTTGGGCTATGTGAGCCTTTCTCTCAAACATGAGAAGGGAAAGAACGTGAGAGAAGGGGATCTGCTCGAAGTGTACCATGGCTGGAGTGAAAACGGCCTTAGAAAGCCACGCTCCCGATGAGACTTCCACTCAGTCTGACTGTGAGCTGGAGTGTGGTGGTGGTACCTGCAATACTCCCAGAGAAACACCATCGGGGCTTCCACAGACCATTCCAGGATACACAGGGTGACATGGCTCAGTGGGTAAAGGTGTTTGCTTTCAAGTTTGATGACCTGGGTTTGATTCTGAAACTCACATGGTGAGAGGGGAGACCGCACGTCGCCTCCTGACCTTTGCAGTGAGCCAGGGCACATCAAGTATCCCGCCCCCACATAAATAAATATATTTTTTTAAAGGAAAAGAAAATAAGTGTGTGCATCTGTCCGGGAAAATAGTCCTATCACCAAACATCACACATGCTACTAGTACATGCTTCGCCACTAAGCAATATCCCGCCCAGGAGACCTTTATGGGAGCAGCCTGCACTGCGGGGCTGCTGTGTATGCAGCTCAGGGACGATCTGGGACCTGCATGGCGCAGGGGCTTCTCAGATTTCATTAAGAAAGGGGTTCTTCCAAACCTTGTTTAAACACAAGGCTGGTATGGTTTGAGTGAAGCCCCAGATTTGATTTTTTTCTTTTTGGTTTTTCAAGACAGGGTTTCTCTGTGTAACTGCCCTGGCTGTCCTGGAACTCATTTTGTAGACCAGACTGGCCACAAACTCACAGAGATCCTCCTGCCTCTGCCTCCTGAGTGCTGGAATTAAAGGTGTGCGCCACCACCGCCTGGTTCCCATATTTGATTTGATACTTTGTTTTATTTTTGTACTAGAGATGGAGCCCAGGATCTTCTGCACTCTAGGCAAGTGCTCGGTCACTATATTGCAATACGAGCCCCTTTGTCTTTTTGTTTGAGATAGGGTCTCATGTAGCCCAGGCTAGCCTCAAACTCACTACTCAGCCTCAGGATGACCTGAAGCCACTAGGATGACAGATGTGCAGTACCTCACCCAGCTGACGCAGTGCTGGGATGGAGCTCAGAGCCTCACAGGGCTAACCTGGGGCTCCACTGGGCTGACTCCCAGCTCTTGTCATAACTGGCTTTATTTTCACCTGAGTCGGGTAACACAGCACCCCAGAGAATAGAGTAGCTGCCCAGGAAGGCCCAAGCAGAGGAAACTACCCAGAACAAGACTGGAGAAACAAGCAGGAACAAAAATCCTTTCTTCTTTTATGTGCACTAGCACATAAAAATCCTAGCACTGATAAAATTGTAAATGAAGGGAGAGGCAGCTCATGGGTTCTGGGGAACTAATTCTCTGTTTTTCTCTCATTTTGAACCAGGGTCCTACAAGCCCAGGCTGGTCTTGAACTTCCAATTCTGCTACTACCTTCCCAGTGTGGAGAGGTGTGTACCACTATGCCACGTCTATGAAGTTCAAGGAATGGAGCTCAGGGCTTCAAGAAGGCTAGGTTAGCACTCTACAAACTAAGCCATACCCCAGCCCCTTGTGGGAGTTATGTGTCTGTGTGGAGACCCGAGGTTGGTTTCAGGTGTCTTCCCGTTGCTCTGCACCTTACTTTCTGAAGCAGTCTCTCCCTGAGCCTGAAGTTTGCCATCCGAGGTAGACTAGCTAGTCAGCCAGCCCTCAGAATCCTCACTCTGGCTCCCAGCTCTGGGATTGTAGGTTTTCACCGCCATGCCTGGCTTTTTACTGGAGATCCAAACTCATGCTTGAGTGACAAGCACATTAACCAACTGAGTAATCTCCTAGCCCTACATTCTCAAGGTAGTCCCAGGTTAATGGTTCTGTCCCCTGCCTCAGGCCTCACTCACCATGCTGGGCACGTACTCTACCATTGCCATTGAGCTAAAGTCTCAGGGGTTTGTTTTTCTTGTTTTGTTTCTTTTCTTTTCTCCCTCTCCCTTTCTTTCTTTACACAGCTCAGAGTAGCCTAGAGCTTGCTGTGTAGTGGAGGACAGCCTTGAACCTCTGATCGTCCTGCATTCTACCCACTGAGTGCTGGGATCATAGACATGTGTCATCATGCTTGGCTTACAGGGTGCTAGAGATGAAACCCAGGACTCTGTATGCTAGAGCCCCAGTTCCAATTTTGTTTTGTTTGGGGGAAAATGGCTCTGTGCTGGCCTCAACTCCAATCCTACTGCCTCACTGTCCCGAATGCTGGATTCACAGGCATGCACCACCTTGTCTGACTCCCCAATCCAAATCCCTGCCAAGCAGTCTAACACCATCGCTGCAGGTCTCACCATGGTGAAGTAGGCGGCAGCCTGCTCCAGCAGCCCCACCAGACCCAGTTCCGTGAAGTTCTTCCCGGAGCAGAAGCCCTCCTCATCTGGCGACAGGATGTCATCAGAGATGGCAGATTCTTCCAGCACATTGGATGAGACATTCTGGGGAGGGCAGGAGGTGGCATCGGACCCGGCGCCCACCCAAGTGGGCCTTCCTCTACCTCCCAGTTACCCTGATCACTAACCTGGAAGGACACACAGCCCACAGGCAGGTGGCGGCTGTCCTCGAGGAGGGCAAGGTATTCGGCCACCAGGGCAGCAGCATGTACCATGCACTGGGCAGCCTCTGCATGGTTGCCCAGCTCTGCATGTTTGCCAGCCATGTTCTGCAGCCATGTCAGCCGCAGGTCTGGAGAGCCTTGGTACCCCCGGGCAATCCTAGGGTCCAGAGCAGCGGGGGAGTGAGCGTCTGTCCCTGCTTGTCCAGCCCGACCTCACCTGCATTCTTACTTGTCTGTCCCTTTAACCATCCCCTTATTGCTCAGTCATGGTTTCGCCCCACGCACCCTGCCCCTCTCTTCTCCACACTTTTACTTATCCTCACAGCCCTGTCTAACTCACTTTTCTTTTTTTCCATTTTGAGGCAGGGTCTCATATAGCCCAGGATGGCCTGGAACTTGCTATGTAGCTGAGGTTGACTTCAAACTTCTGATCCTCCTGCCTCTTGAGTGCTGGTCACTTGCACTGGTTAGTTTTTCTTTTTTCTTTTAAGTAATTTATTTTATGTGCACTGGTATTTTGCCTACATGTGTGTCTGTGTGAGGGTATCAGATCCTGGAGCTATAGACAGTCATAAGCTGCCATGTGAATGTTGGGAATTGAACCCAGGTCCTCTGGAAGAGTAGTCAGTGCTCTCAACTGCTAAACCATCTCTCCAACCTCCCCACCCCCGGTACAAGCTAGAGACATTTGGGAAGAACTTTAATGGAGAGGATGTCTCCATCAGATTGGCATGTAGGCAAATCTGTGGAGTGTTGTCCTAATTAATGATTGATGGCCCAGCCCACTCCGGGTGGTGGCACCCTTGGGCAGGTGGTCCTGGGTTCTCATGGGAGCAGCCAAGTTGCTGTCCCAGCCTTTTCTCTTTATGAGCTGATTGTCTCGGGTGTGTGGTCTGGCACACGTACCCGTATCTGTCCGTTCCCGTTCTGTGTCCTTCAGCTGCCTGCTTGCCTGGTTCCCCGCTCTGGGCCTGACTCTCTCCCCCCCTCACCTGTACATGAGGTCCATGAGCATCTCGGGGTCCTCCTGATGTTCCTTCATCTTCACTGTGTCTGTCAGGATCATGTGCAGGTTGAACATGAGGTCCTGAACCTGGAGCAAGCGAATGTCCAGGGGTCAGGATTAAGATGGGAGGGCAGGATTGGGACATGGCTCAGTGGGTAACGTTGCCAGGCAAGCATAATGACTTGAGTCTGATCCCCAGCAGCTGTGTGAAAGCAGGAGCAGGGCGGGGTGGGTAGGACATGGACACAGGACAATGAAGATGACGAGGGCGATGAGGACAAGGGCAACTCCACGGCATCTCTGCCCCCGCTGTCTAGCTGAACCAGTGGGACACTGTCCCTAAAGCAAAGTGCTTTAACTCCAGCACTTGGGAGGCAGAGCAGGCCCATCTGTGTGAATTTGAGGCTAGCCTGCTCTGCATAGCAAGGTCCAGGACAACCAGAGGTACACAGTGGAACCACCTGAAAAAAAGTCCCTGCAGAAAACCCACCACCACAGCAAAATAAAGTGGAGAGAGACTGAAGAAGTCATCCTCCTGTGACCTCTGGCCTCCACATGCACGTGTGCACAGGTACACATACATGCACATTCACCACACACAGTGGGGGTGGCAGCAGGGCACACTGGATGTGCATACAAGTACGCACGCACACCTTGTATTCCCAGCACTGGGAGGCAGAGCCGGGACCACGGCCGCAAGTCAGAAGTCGTCCTGGCTATAAAATGTGTTCCAGGTTAGCCTGGGCTAAGGCTGAGATGTCCAAAAGGAGACTGAGAAGTTGCAGTGGAGAAGCAGACCAGCTATCTTGGGACACGGGAGGTAGGGGCAGGAGGGCCAGGGGTTCAAGGCCATCCTCAGCGACACAGTGAGATCTAGGCCTCCTTGACTAGGGGAGGGAGGGAGGAAAAGAGAGGGGAAGGGAGAAAACTTGTCTCAAAAAAATAAAGTAAAACAAAAGGTTTGTCTTGGTGGATCATGCAGATAATCCTAGCACTCAGGCAGCAGAGGCAGGAGGATTGTTGTGAGTCTAAGGCCAACCTGGGATACAGAGTGAGGCCCTGCTTCATAACACCAAAGTTCAAATATAAATATCAAAAATAAATAAACAAATAAACCAAAGACACAGGGGCAAACTGACACACTGTCCACAGTGGGAGGAGGGGCAGCACAGGCATTACCTGCTCAGCGAAGGTGCTGTCCCGCAGCCCTATGTCCTCCTCGGCATAGGTCAGGATGGTCTTGAGGGACCGTCTCAAGTGCTCTTCACTGAAGTTCGGAGTTGTCCCCACAAGGGATGACAGGGACATGGTCACCAGCATCTTCACACGGGCGAAGTTCTGATACAACAGGGAGGCGGTGTTGCCCTGAGAGCCTCAGGTCCCCGACCCCCTCACACCAGGGTCCCTTAAACTTGCTGACCTGTCAGCTGCCATATGTGGTTACTACTCCCCACCTACCTGTCCACCCAGGTTTCCCACAGTCTGATCCCTCTTTTTGGCCTATGACACTGGGTGATTCTTGCTGATGGCCCCTGTGCTGTGGCACCCCAACTGGAGCCCGGAAACTGCCCCCATACATGGCCGATCTTGCCCTGTGCTGTGGCAATACCACCCCAGCTGGAGCCCGGAAACTGCCCCCATACATGGCCGATCTCGAAGTTCTGGCGCATGAGCAGGTAGAGCGAGGCGCTGGCGTGGATGCGGATGGTGCTTATGCGGCTGCCGCAGTGTCGCAGAAGCCTCAGGCAGAGGTCGGCACAAAGCTCGGTGTCTTCCTCGAAAAGCAGCTCCGGGAACTGCCCCAGGCCCCAGAGAGAGGTTGTTCAGCCCACTCTGATTTGGGTCTTTGTTTTGACCCTGTCAAGTGACTTCGCCTTTTTGACCTAAGTTCCCTAAGTTCCATTTTTTTTGGTACTTCCCTCTCCCCACCTCCAATACAGGGTCTCTCTGGGCAGCTCTGCTATCCTGGAACTCACTCTATAGACCAGGCTGACCTCAAACTCAGAGATCCGCCTGCCTCTACTTCAGGAGTAAAGGCATGCGCCATCACCGACTGACTATTTTTATTTTTTGAGACAGGCTCTTTTACGTATCTTAGGTTGACTTTGTAATCCCGGTAGAGTCAAGAATGTCTTTGAATGCCTGATTTCTTGTGTCTGCCTCCCAAAGCTGGGATGACAGGTCCATAAAACTCCACCAGCCTAATCATATTTCTGGAAGACTTTCTTTTAGGTTCTTCTTATTTTGCAACATTATCTTAGTAGTCCAGGCTAGCCTTGAACTTGCTATGTAGCCAAAGATGACCTGGGATGACAGATGACGGCCGCCAGGCCAGGCTTGCTCCTCAGTTCAGAAACGCAGCGGTGTTGTCTGCGCCACGGAACTGCCTGGCACACAGTAGGTGCTCGATACAGCAACTATTATTATCCCGTGAACTGTGGCTGCTGTTTGGGAGTCTGCTCACCTTGGAAACCAGTGCTCGCTGGGTGGCTAGGCCATGCTGCAGGAAGAGGGCACTCTGGGCGCTCCCCAGACTGTACAGAACGACTTTCAGCACGGCGCTCAGGATGCTCTCACGGGCCTCCGACAGCATCACCGTCTTCACGGGAAGGTGTTAGGAATCCATGGGTTAAGAGACAAGGGTGCTTATGGGGCCTGGGAAGCTGAGGGATTATGGGGCCACCAGGCAGGATGAGAGGTCAGGGCAGACACTGGATCAAACCATACCTGCACAATGATCTCCAGCATGTCCAGAACCACTAGGCTGGCCTCTGTAGCCAGATTTCCATCCACCAGGGCTTCATGTTCCATTTCATCCTTGGTCCTGGAGGGCAGGGGGACCATGTGAAGCCACTTGGAGTCAGACCCAGTGACATAACAGAGCACTTTTCTACCCTTGGCTGTCCTTGGAGGGAGCAGCTCTCTAGATATTGATCTAAACCTCATGTGATGGTCTGAGTGTGTACCCAAAGGTTCTCATGTTGGAAGGTTGGCCCTCAGCTTAAGGAAGTTAAGAGATAGAGAGCAGGGGGTGTGTGTGACTCAGTGGTAAAGCCCCTGCCTAGAATCCCCCAGCAAGGGGCTGGGGTATGGCTCAGTGGTAGAGCCCCTGCCTAGAATCCCCCAGTGAGGGGCTGGGGTGTGGCTCAGTGGTAGAGCTCTAGCCTAGAATCCCCCAGTGAGGGGCTGGGGTGTGGCTCAGTGAGAATCTCCTGCCAAGAATCCCCCAGTGAGGGGCTGGAGTGTGGCTCAGTGGTAGAGCTCCAGCCTAGAGTCCCCCAGTGAGGGGCTGGGGTATGGCTCAGTGAGAATCTCCTGCCAAGAATTTCCCAGTGAGGGGCTGGGGTATGGCTCAGTGGTAGAGCCCCTGCCTAGAATCCACCAGTGAGGGGCTGGGGTGTGGCTCAGTGGTAGAGCTCCAGCCTAGAATCCCCCAGTGAGGGGCTGGGGTGTGGCTCAGCAGTAGAGTCCCTGCCTAGAATTCCCAGTGAGGGGCTGGGGTGTGGCTCAGTGAGAATCTCCTGCCAAGAATCCCCCAGTGAGGGGCTGGAGTGTGGCTCAGTGGTAGAGCTCCAGCCTAGAATCCCCCAGTGAGGGGCTGGGGTGTGGCTCAGTGCTAGAGTACTTGTCCAACATTGGTGAGATCTAGGGTTTGATTCCCTAGACCTGTAGGGACTAGTTAGTTAGACAGTTTTTGGTTATTAGGAGGAGTGTGCCCTAAGAAGTGATTAAGGTAGGTCTCATGGGACAACTGTCTTTTTTTCTTTTTTCTTTCTTCTTCTTCTTCTTCTTTTTTTTTTTTTAAATAGGGTCTTGCTGTGTAGCACTGTGTGGCTTCGAACCATCTGCCCTGGGCTCCCAGGCTTGCACCAGTACAGCCTATGAGAAACTCTTAGGCTGTAAAGTGGCTGCCTCAGGCAGCTCATCACAATCATGAGAATACCCATCTTTCAACTTACTTGTCCACACGGTCTGAGGTCTGTCTCCAGTGTGTAACACTCTTACGCCAGCGAACATTCTCTTGGTTTCCAGATGAACTTCTCTCTGCCATGTACAAATGTATGTTCATAGGTATGTGGAGAGAGAAAGACATATGCAAACATAGGGAAACAGTCACACACAGGAAGACGTCTATGTAGGGTTAAGCAGAGAGACACTGCCTGTCAGACACCACCACTAGATGCAGATAGGCTGTGGGGACAGATGAGAACCACATGCATCCATGTAGAGAGCATGAACGTTCTCCCGAGACAAGGGCTCATGTATCGCTGAGATCCAGCCTTGAACTCCTCGTTTCCCGAGTGCTGGGATTACAGGTGTGCACCACACACCAGCTCCCCACTGTCACCTCACCCCTGCTCCGGCGCACCATCTCCTGTCGTGCCCCGATGGTGCCCAGAATGGCCTCCTCCAGCCGGGCTTTCATATCCAGGGACTTCTTGAACGTGAGGCTGTTGATGCGCTCAAATGCCCTTTTCCCCTGGAAAAGCAGAGAACCGGGGCTTCAGGTGATGTGTGTTCCTTCTGCTCAGGGCCCTTTGCCAGAAGATAATACAGCCTTCTCTCCAAAAGCTCACCACCTTCAAATTCTCTTCCTCCCTTCTCCCCTCTGCTCTCCCTTTCCCTTCTTCTCCCCCTTCGTCCCTCTCCTCCCCCTTCTCCCCTTTGCTCCCCTTTCTCCCCCTCCTCCCCCTTCTCCCCTCTCTTCCCTCTGTTCCTTCTTCCCCCCTCCTCCCCCTTTTCCCCTCTGCTTTCCTTCCTCCCTCTGCTCCCCCTTCCCCACTCTCCTCCTCCCTATCACACTTCTCCCGGCTCCTGCCAACTGAAAACCACACTACCAGATTCCCTTGCAGCTTTGCTCTTTTTCTTCTCTCCTTTCTTCCCTCTCTAAATTTCTCATTTTTAAGACAGAGCCTCCTGTACTCCAGGCTGGTCTTGAACTCACTATGTAGTCAAGAATGATCCTGGCCTTCTGAATAGCCAAGCACAGGATGACAGGCTTGTGCGCCATCCCTCCTCCATCCCCCTCACTCTCTTTCATCTTGGGGACGGATGGACTTTATGCAAGCCTGTCAAGCACTCCATGACTGCCCTCATCCCTAGTGCAACTCTATTCATGAAGTCATGTGCCGTCCCACTCCAGAGCTGAGGACAGGCACAGCCCACCTTCCACCCTCAGCTCACAGAAGCCCCTGAACAGACAATCGGCCCCCGGCTCCCCAGCTCCCGCTACAGGGAGCTCTGGGTGGGGGGTGCTCATCCCCACCTCAGCCTCACCCACCGCCTCACACCTTGTACTCAAAGGCAGCCAGACACAGGTAGAGGAGGTCCAGGAGGCGGCCCAGCTGGGGCAGGGCCAGGTCGGCAGCCCAGCGCTGCAGAAGGGCTGGCTCGGCATTTTTCAGGACCCACAGCACACAAACCAACAAGGTTCGGCTGGACTCAGCAGAGAGGGGACAGCCTGAGCGAGCTGCCTGATTGCAGAGAGGGAACAGAATCAATGTTAGTTTCCTTACACAAGGTGAGCTGTGGCCAACTGTACCTCGTGACATGACATCCTTTTTGTTTTGTTTGAGACACAGACCAGTGTCAAACCCACAACATGGTCTGAAGCAGACTTTAAACTTGTGATCCTCCTGCCTCTATCACCGTCATGTTTAGATCACAGGTGCGCACCACTCCATGCAAGAATGTGGTACCGGGGCTGCATGGATGCTAGGCAAGGACTCTACCATGTGAGTCACATACCCTGCCATCTATGGGGATGAGCCTCAGACTTACTGCTGAAGGCCCCTGGGAAATGCTGGTGCGAGAGCCAGGGGCCAGAGGTCCCCCAGCGATGGCCATGGCCACAGATGGGTTGATGGTGCCTCCAATGTCCCCTTCACCTTCTGTGTCTGAGTCCAACATGGAAGCCAGTCTTGACCGCTGCCCTGAGCCCTCTAGGGGCAGAATAGAAGACAAGAAGGATGAGGCACTGGGAAGCTCCTTGCTTTAGCCAGGAGCAGTGGCATATGCTTTGAATCCCAGTACTCAAGAGGGAGAGGCAGGCAGTTTGAGGCCAGTCTGGTCTGGCAGAGTGCGTTCCGGGACAGACAGGGCTACACAGAAAAATCCTGTCTAGAATACCACTCCCAAAAGGAATAACTGTTGCTGTCATTCCAAATTTCCAGTATTCTCTGACATCAGCCGCCTCAGACCAGGTCAAGTCAATAGTTACCTATTGCTCAAATTTAATCTTTGTACTTAAAGTATGGCTACTCTGGCCACAGCCACATAGTTAACTCTTAGAACATAACTTGAGGAGTGGGCCATGGGTCGGTCAGTGAGGAGCTGGGAATGTGTCTCGGCCTCCTGAATACTGGGTTACATGGCATGTACCATGACACCTGGCTGCCACAGACAAAAGTAGACTGAACCCAAGTGAAATTCTGGCCTCAGCCAGCTTGGTGCAGGTCCAGGCTGAGGAGGTCGGAGCGACCTATCTGCCTAGACACTAAAAGGAACCTCTCCCTGGAAAAGCCAACACTGCTCCAGACTGTGGCTCTCATATTCAATGTCCAGAGAGAACACAAAATTCTAAGTGACCAAGACGTCTGAAGCAGGCACAGAGAAGAGTAAATGTCCCTTAGCAAGCAACGATTTTACAAATAAAAGTCAGAGAAGGATAAAAATGGTTTCAAAGATGAAGAATTTCAAAACAACGCCAGAGGGTCAGTGAGACGGCTCAGTGCAAGATGGCTGCTGCTACGCCTGTGACCCACATTCGGGTCTCCAGGACTTACATGGTGGAAGGAGAGAACCGAGTCTCACATGTTGTCCTCTGGCTTCCACATGTTCATGTGTGTGTCTACACACACAGAAAACAAACAATCTCTTAATTAAAAATAGGGAGCTTCTGGACATGGTGGCGTACACCTTTAACCCCAGCACTCAGGAGGCAGAGGCAGGTGGACCTCTGAGTCGAGATCTGGTCTAAATAGCGAGTTCCAGGACGGCCTGGATTATATAGAGAGATTCTGTTTCAAAAAAAAAAGTTAAATAAATAAATAAAATAGCACTGCTGCTTTTCCAAAGGACTCAGGTTCAATTCCCAGCTCCCACGTGGTGATTTACAACTGTGTAGAACTCCAGCTCCAGGGTTGTGACAGCCTCTGGCCTCTGTGGGCAGCAGGTGTGCACATGGTACACACATACACACAGACAAAACATTCACACACATGAAACAATACAAAAATGACAAAAACAAATAAAATTGGAATGTATGAAAAAATTAAATCAAATTTGACATTTTACAAGTCAAAAGATATAGTGTCTGAAATGAAGAATTTGGGCTGGGAGATGGTTCAGTGGCTAAGTATTTGTCATGCACACATGAGGACTGGAGTTTAAAGTGCCCAGCACTCATGTAAATGTCAGATGTACACAGCAACATGCTTGCAATTCCAGCCTGAGAAGGTGCAGACCTGGATGCAGAGCAAGCCGGCTGGTGAGACGAGCCCTGTCAGCAAGCTCCAAGTCTGACTGAAGAAGCAAGCCCTTACTCAGCAGATACAGTGGAAGAGTGATCAAGGCTGACATCTGACATTAAGCTCGGGCCTTCACATGCATGTACATACACACGCGCACACCAAACAAACCCAAGAACTAAATAGATGGGCTTGAAGACACAGTGAACTCAAAGACAGATGAGAGAGAAAGCATGGGAAAACAGCAGACATGGCATACAAAGAACCACTCTAACATGAGGCACTGGAGTCCCAGGAGACAGAAGAGGAGGCAGGAAAAAGGCTAAGAAGATAAGAGCTGAGGATTTCTCCATACTGATGAAAGGCATGAATCTAGGGTCCTGTCTGTATCCAGGAAAGTGCCCTTGATTGTGCCTGAATGCCATGCAGGATCACTCCCAACTCGGAACAGATGAGTGAGTGAAGACACACGTGTGGTCCTGTCGTATGGATGCTCACTGTCTCCCTGGACAGCTCTCCACATGTGTGTTCCTGTCGTATGGATGCTCACTGTCACCCTGGACAGCTCTCCACACATGTGTTCCTCTGTCATATGGATGCTCACGGTTTCACTTTCCAGGTGTGACTTACGGCTTGATGTGGATGCTGTGGCGAGCCTGTCCCTGTGCTGCTCCCCCTCAGGCTGACTAGCCATCCCATCCCCACACCCCGTTCTCTCCTTCTCCCACTCCATGTCCCATGGTCAAGTCTGGCCCCATAAAACCCCATCTTCCCCATCCCTCTGACCGGCAAAGCCATGCAGTCGTGGCAGTGTGTCTCTCGCAAGGGAGAGCAGGGGCAGGTACAGCTCGGCCACCTTGGCCTTCACGGTGGCATCTGTGTAGCGGGAGTCAATATCGTGACTGCACAGCAGGCTGTGTACAGCGCTAATGGCCTTCTTGTGTAAAAGGGATGCCCTGTGGAGTGACAGGGTACTCAGCATGGTGCAGACATGGCTCCCGGCCCATGTTACACTCCTCCAGCCACACCCAGGCCCCATGCTCACCCCTCAGCTTCAGGGTCCAGGGCTAGGGCCAGTTCCGTCAGCAGGAGTCCAGAGAGAAAGTGCTGCTGCCTGAAAGGCCCACTTAGCTCGAACATGCTGGTCACTTTCGGGTCAGGTGCCTGGCTGGAGAAGGTGGAGCTCTGTAGATGGTAGAGTGGATGCCCAGGGTCAAGGGTCAGAGGTAAAAGGTCACAACCATGGCCACCATGACAGTAACTGAAGTTAGCATCAAGAGCTGGAGGTGAGTGGTTGGGATGGTAGAGACGAGCCCACAGATCCTAAATCTGGATATTTTCTAAAAGTACTTCGGGGGTCCAGGAAGAGGGCTCAGCCAGGGAAGGCACTCTCCACCAAAGCTAACAACCTGAGTTTGATCCCCAAGGCACGCATGGTGGATGGAGAGAACCGATTTCCGGAAGTTGTTCTCTGAGTGCCACGCTATTATCACAGCACACAAGTGCTGCCCATAAAGTAAATACAGTTTTAATTAAGTATCTCCCAACAATGTATCATAATCATAATATTATTTTGCTCACTTATTGTAGGATGACAGTATTAGTGCAATAGTACTGTCCGTGGGCACAGGGTTAAAGGTCAGAGGTGAGAGGTCAGGGATAACCCATCTGCGAGGGGGGAGGGCATGGAGTCAAAATTCAAAAGGCTGAGGAACAGCAGACTGACAGACTGAATGCAAGTCCAAGGACTGGGTTTGTGGGTCAGAAGGAGTCATTTTTGCTAGGAAATCTCTGAGAAGTCAGGGTGAAGACTCAGAGGTGAAGAGTCAAAGGTCAAGGGTGTGCCAGGGCAGTATACCACAAGGAAGTGAACAGACATGCAGAAGACAGGTTGAATGTGTGTCACTTAAGGTGAAAGAGGAGGCCCACCTACCTGGGAAGTAGTGGAGGACACCGAGGGGGAGGGGGAAGCTGGGGGTGACAGGGGGCTGCAGGGGAGGTTAAGGGTCACATAGTGCTCATGGCTACACAGAATGCGGGTGAAGTCCATTCGAAGGGTCAGCAGTGCAGTTGGATTGGGGGCAGACAGCAGCCGAGTGGCCACCTGCAAGAAAAGGGATGCAGGGGTGAGATCACCATTCTCCTGCCATCGGCTGCCTCCACATCCCCCACCATGGGTCCCACGATGCCATCTGCCACCCTCCATGTCTTCCATCATGCATACCTACCTGCTTGTAGTGAGCTCGTACCAGGCTGAAGATGTAACCTCGATCTGCTATGGACAGGAGGTCACTGAGGAAGAAGGCCAGGCTAGCGTTGAGGCGTTCAGCCAGCTCCATGTCCTAGGGACACGGGACCTCTCAGTCCATATTGATAGTGCCCAGCCTGGTTCACCTCTGCATGACTTCCTTAACTCTTGGGTCTTCATCCCCGACTTCCTCCCCCTTTATGATCCATTCACAACACTCACTGAACTTTATTTTTATTTTCTGAGACAGAGTCTCGTGATGCAGACTAGCTGACCTAGCTCACTGTAATCCAGGCTGGGATCAGGCGCAGAGAACTCCTGGCCTCCACACCCCAGGCTGGGATCAAGCACAGAGATCTCTCAGCCTCCACACCCCAGGCTGGGATCAAGCGCCACTATGTCACACCCAGCCCCACAATACATTTTTCTTTCTCCTCCCACCCATAGTTGGATAATCCACTCTCTATATCTAGACTTCAGAGTGCACCAGAATGCATTTCCCAGGCTCCCTTGATAGTCATGTGACCATATTCTGGTTAATGAGATTAGAGAGGTGAAGTATCATCTTTTATTGCTTGAGTCCCCTGGTGAACTGGGAGGCCGTGAACCAAACGTAGCCCCGTAGCCTAGTTATGTACAGAGAAACATTTTGGTTCTGTTTAAATGCTTACCATTGTAGTCCAGCAAATTAATGTGCTCTAATGGTACACCATCAGTAATCACTTAATGAGCATCTATTGGGCACCTACTGTGTGCCAACTCTGAGAAAGAAACAGATGGTCCTGGGTGCTAGTCCAACAGTCTTAGAGGAGAAGTCATAAGCTAACTACACAGCCCAGGCTAGCTTCAAGCACGTGATTTTCCTGCCTCAGCCTCTCAGATGCAGAGACCATAGACGTGCACCACCACACCTGGCTGGGACGCCTTACATATGGAGCCAGATACAACTGGTGCCCATTATATGCCAAAGGAATGAATGAAAGCGCAGTGCCCATCACCAACGACACCGCTGCCAGCGCTTGGGACTGCTCCGGGGACAGCGAGACTGGGACCTCTGCATCAGCCTAGAGGTCACTGGGACTGTGCAGCAGGCAGCATTTCCTAAACCTGAAAGTTCCTATCATCCCCAAGTGACATTTCTCCTTAAAAACCAGGAGAGTCGACCACGGCGGCTCATGAACTTAACCTCACACTGGGGAGGCAGGTGCTTCTCTTTGAGTTTGAAGCTAAACAGCAAGTTCCAAGCCAGTCTGGGCTACACAATGACTCTGTAAAAATCCAAGCACATCAGGAGAGATGGGCTGGCAAGCTGGCTGCCAAGCCTGATGTGTGGAGTTTGACGCCGTGGTGGAAGGAGTGCTGCCTCCCAGATTGTCTCCTAACTTTCTCACATGTGCCATGTTTCACAAACCCACACAAACATAATAATTGGGATATGGGGCTGGAGAGATGGCTCAGTGGTCCTGGGTCTGAGTCTCAGCACCCACATGGCTGCTCACTACCATCTGGAACTCCTGTACCAAGGAATCCAAAGCCCTTTTCTGGCCTCCAAGGGCACTACACATGGCGTACAAGCCAAACACACATCCACATAATAACTTTTTTTTTTATTTTTGGTTTTCCAAGCCATGGTTTCCCTGTGTGGCCCTGGCCATCCTGGAACTCTCTGTAGACCAGGATGGTCTTGAACTCAGAGATCTGCCTGCCTCTGCCTCTTGAGCCCTAGGGCTGAAAGCATGCACACCACCGTCCAGCTTAATATTTTTAATAAAAAAACAACTAGGAGACATTTCCGCAGAAGATGGGTTAGATGGGGTAACGCAGTGGGTGTTCTGTCTGAGGGACATTCTCTCTGGCCTCATACACCCCACAGGAGAGGGTGACTTGTCCTCCCCAGTAGCATGGCGCTAGGTTATACTACTCTGTCACTCTCTGCCTCAGTTTCCTTATCAGTAACATAGGGGTAACATTAATACTTCATGGACGGCTGGTGAGATTGAATATGATCCAGCTGGACTCATGCAGAAGGAGATCAATAAATGCTTCCGTAGGGATACTGTGATCGTGACTGCTGTTTGCATAATTCCTGTTATGGGAGTGGAACGGGTGAGCCAGGGGCCTCGGTGATCACCAGGCTCTCAGAATAGCAACATCCACTCATTATGTTCCTACAGCATACTGGTGCCAAGCTAAGGGCCACAGGATGTGCCGTCCGCCCGTCTGACCCCTCCCCACCCCCGCCACTGTGTCCTCACCAACTCTTACTCTCCTTCCACGACTCTCCCTGCCTCTGGACCCTTGCACTGCCATTCCTCCTGCCTGTGGCTTCCAGGCCCTACCCATCTCACCTTCCAGCTTTTCCTCTAAAACTGCTTTGTGAGGGCAGGGACTTGATCAGTTTTGTTTACTGCTGTGTCTCTACATCCAGCCGGGGCTATGTATACCATAGGTGCTCAAGAAAGAGATCATGGTCAGGCAGTGGTGGCGCATGCCTTTAATCCCAGCACTTGGGAGGCAGAGGCAAGTGGATCTCTGTGAGTTCGAGGCCAGCCTGGTCTACAGAGCAAGTTCCAGGGCTACTGAGAAACCCTGTCTTGAAAAACAAAAAACAAAACAATACACACACACACACACACACACACACTCTTAAATAAAAAAAAAAAGAGGCCATGAACAGCTGCATGTGGCACACTGCATCTCTGACCGCAGCACTGGTCTGTCCACCTGGTCACTCTCTTCCAAGAGGCCCTGAGTCCCTCCTCACCTTATGGACCCTGGTGATGACTTCCAGGCCCACAGAGGCCACCAGGGCCGCGATGTCATCCAGGAAGCGTCCAGGGAAGCGCAGTTTGCGGGGAGTGTCCAGTCGCTGGTTCAAGAGCAAGTGTAGTTCCATGCTTTTTATCTAGGGGTGAGGAGAGTGGGCAAGATGTAACTTGAAAGGTTGTCGGTGGGGCTCTGTCATATGGGAGGGGCTTAATATACATAGCTGGGGCTCGAGAGAAACTGGGGTGCTGGACTGACAGGTGAGGCACTACAGGCAAGGGGAACATCAGAGGTTCTGAGCTAAGCAGTTGTGACTGAAGGGTGTCTGGGCTTTACAGAAGGCACGGAACTTCAGCATTGAGAACAGTGGGCTGTGGGCTAGAGAGATGGCTCAGCAGTTAAGAGCACTGGCAGCTTTTCCAGAGGTTCTGAGTTCAGTTCCCAGCAACCACATCATGGCTCACAGCCATCTATAATGGGATCTGATGCCTTCTTCTGGCACACAGGTGTACATGCAGCGGGAGGGGTGTGAGCGTACACACCTGTTGAGGTCCATGCCTATCTCCTGTTTGGAGCATACTGACTGGCAAGGCTGACTGGTGAACTAGTTCCAGGGACCCTCTGCCTCCAGGTCCCAGTGCTGGAATTACTCAGGCCCAGTCCTTTCCTTTTTAGAGGTGTTCTCCTGATCTAACTCTGGTCTTCATGTGTGTATGGCAAGCACTTTGCTCTAACTGAACTTTCTTCCCAGCCTCTGAGGGGCCGACTTTGAGGAATTCAGGACTCCGTCTTGGAGGATTTGGGGGGAGGTCGGGGCTAACAGGCCCTGGGTAAGAGGACACAAAGACCCACTTGAAGGAATCTGGGGGCTGGCAAGCCTGACTCTCAGTGCTTAGCGTCTTTTGGAGGAAGGAGGCCCCATCTCTGGGTTGAGAAATCCTCTCAACTGTCACTGTCAAGATGACCTCCATCCCTCGTTACGGAAGAGCCCCAAGGCCTTTTCCTAGGGTTCTCAAATGCAGCTGCAGGGCACTTGTTCTCAAGGGTCTCCCTGGGTGGGGACGTCCTCACCATGAGCTGGAAGAAGAACCAGGCATGCTGCAGCGCCACCTCACGGACCGCACTGCCGCTCACCACCCACTGCAGGGCCAGCTCCTCGTGCAGCAACTGTGGACAGGGCTAGGGTCACCAAGGGCCACGGGACACCCTCCCACCCCTTAGCAAGGCATGACTTGGGGGAGGTAGCCCGAAGCCTGGTTGGGGGTCAGAGCAGCAGGAGGCCATGCAGGGTGGGATGAGAGCAGACTCCAGCCCTGGCTGGGCTCTGGATGTGGGGAGGAGCACTGGACCCTTGCTGTGGGGCAGTGGGGTAGACATCAGATCAGCCACCCTATTTCCCCCCTCTACCTTCTGCACAGTGTGTCTTGGCTGAGGGACTGGTGGGGCCGAGGAGGAGGCCTCGAGGTAAGAGGAGGCACGGCTAGAGCTGCGGTCGATGGCCTAGGACGGATGGGATGGAGAGCATGGATGGCAGAGAGAGTTAGTGATGAGGATGGGAAACAGGTGAGTTACGTGGATGGAGGAAGGATGGTCCTTGTGGGCATGGGTAAAGAGAGATGGGTCCTGGTCCCCATGAACACAGGAGGAACTTAGGGTTTGAAAACACTGCCAGAAACTTCCATGTGCTAGAGATTTTGTGTTTAGTTTTCTTGAGACGGGGTCTCATGTAGCCCAGGCTGGCCACGTTGATGGCATTTGGTGGTGGAACCTTAGCAGGTGACGAGCATTAGGTGAGGCTGTAAGGGTGGGACCCCTACAGTACTATTAGTGCCTTTAGAAGAGGAGAAAGAGAAAGGCAGGCAAAATGGAACACACCTATAATCCCAGAGCTGAAGACGCTGAGGCAGGAGGATTGTGAGCTCCAAGTCAAGGGGGACCTTGTCTCACAATAAAAGAAAGAGAAAGGAAAAGAAGGAAAGAAGAGAGGTAGGGAGGAGAGGGGGAAAGAGGAAGGGAAGAGAAAGGGGAGAGGGAGAGAAACAGGGAGGATTGAGAAAGTGGGGGCACAGACAAAAGGGAGAGACCCAAGTTAGCTCACTGCCTCTGTCACCATGGCTACCCTTCGCCACGTGATCCAGCAAGAGGGGCCTGTGCTCGGGATCTCTTAGCATCCGGAGCTATAAATTAACTAGTTACTCTTTACTTGCTTATTTTTCAAGATAGGGTTTCTCTGTGTAGCCCTGGCTATCCTGGAGCTCGCTCTGTAGACCAGGCTGGCCTCGAGCGTGCGCCACCCCTGCCCAGCAGCTCCTCCTGATAAAGCCCTGGTCTTGAGCACTTTGTGCCAGCGACAGAACATGGGCTGAGGCGATGGTCAGGGCCCTGCAGGCTATGGTGCCGACGGGGAAGGGACACAGGCGTGCGGGAACGGGTTTGTAGGTAGAACGAGAACTCTGGGCAAGGCCAGGGTGCTGTGGAAGTATGTGGGACAGGGTGGGTAAGGGCAGCTGAAGCAGCTGAAATCAGACGTGTTGAGAAAAGAGGGAGCTGGACATGGTGGGGTACACCCGTCATCCCATCGCTCAGGAGGCAGGAACAGAGTGACTTCCAGGCCATCGTGGGCTACATAGCAAGAATTCGTCTCAAAGTGCAACAACCAAACTAAACAACACTCCACAAAACACAAAACAAACAACAAAAATAAGGGTTGGGATTTGACCCAGTGGTAGAGCGCTTGTCTTCATATGGGCAAGGCCCCAGGCTCCATGCCCTGCGCTCAGGGAAAAAAAAAAAAAACAAAGACAAAAGAAAAGTGGGTGCCCTATGAAGGATGGAGTCGGGGCTAACAATGAAGACGAGGTGATGGCGTGGGGTGATGTAGGCGATGACTCCCCTAGTGCGGGGTGGGGTGCAGCAGAAACAAAGGCATGGCACCACTGCAGATGGGGAAAGGAATTCATGACTGGAGGAGAGGCCCAGAGGGACAGTTTGTGAACATGGAGGAAGTATGGAGAGAGAAGTAAAGGAAGGAAGGTAAGACAACGAAGATGGTACCTGCCAGGACTACAGGCCTGGCCTCCTGCTCCAGCCTTGCTCAGAGCCTCACAGGGCCTCAGTATGCCCCTCTGCAAAATGGGTATGATGGTTCAAGTTTCGCTCTCCTTGCCTGGTTTTCTGGTCAGTGCTGGAGCTGGCTCTGCCACTGGCACCTAAGCACCCTGTAGCTGACATGGCCCACCATGCACTGCTTACTTCACATGCCTGAGCCAGACTACACACTATGAAGATCACTTCCTGCATGGAACACTACCCTATTACTACCTGTCACCTCCTCTTGGCTCCTCAAGGCCTGACTGACCTTTCAGGAAGTTGAGGACGATTCTGACTAATAATGCTAGGGATGGGACTAGAGATGGTTCAGCAGTTAAGGGCATTGGCTGCTCTTGCAGAGGACCTGTGTTTGATCTCAGCACTCACATGGTGACTCACAACTGTCTGTAACTCCAGGTCCAGGAGATCTGAAGCCTTCTCTTGACTTTTGAGGGCACCAGGTAGGTGCAGCCTAGACATACACATGGCACTCATGGAAAAACACCCATACACATAAATAAATAAATCTAACATATATTTTTAATGACGGGGTGAGTTGGCTGAGCGCGTGCCTTGCCACTGAACTTCAACGCAGCGTTTTTCTTTTGGGACAGCCTGTTAAAATCGTTATGTAGCCAAGGATGACTTTAGACTACTGATCCTGCTGCCTCCATCTCCAAAGGTTAGGTTTACAGGCGTGCACTACCGTGCGTGGTGTATGTGGTCCTAGGGATGGAACCCAGGCCTGTGCGTGCTAGGCGAGTGCTCCACTTGCTGAGCCCCAGCTCCAGCCTGCTGAAGCATCCTTGCCAGCACTTCCGAACATGCTCACCTGTTTGGTGGGTATCTATTCTGGGATGTCTGCTGTAGCTCAGGAGACCCACTGGGCCCTACCCTCTGCCCATGTTTGGGACCATGTTGCTGAGCACTTTTACTAAGAGTCTTTTGGTTTGTTTTGCTGAGATGAGAGCTGATATAACCTAGGCTGCCTTGAAACTTTCATGTAGCCCAGAGCGACTTTGTACTCCTGCCTCTACTTTCTAAGACTTCAAAGCAGGCACCTGAAAATTTGGTGTGTTATCTACATCTCAAAAATTGAGAGACTCAGAGAGGCAGCCAATTAGCTGGGCACAGGGCAAGGCCTGAGTCAAGGGAGAAAGGAGTCCAGGCCTACTGCAGGTAAAGCCCCTCCCCATACCAGGTCCCTAGGAAGGAGGGAAACCCCTGTATGAAAACAGATGGAGAACTATGGGGGTCCAGCGCAACTTCACCCTCATAGGATTATCTATGCCAAGGAGATGGTTAGGAGTCCCTGAAAGCAGAGATGGGTTAAAGAGCAGGGACGTCCATGCAGGGTAGTGGAGCTGTAGCTGGTAGATTTACACATGCTTTATGTCCATTTGCACAGCACAGAGTCTTCCGCCTCTGCTGGGGCTGGGATCTATGTTTTTCTCAGTGTTTTCTCTTTATCTGTTAAGACAGGGTCTCACTGTGCTGCCCTGGATGGTCTCCAACTCACCATGTAGACCAGGCTGGCCTTAAACTCATGGAGATCCACCTGCCTCTGCCTCCCAAGTGCTGGGATCAAAGGCATGTGCCACCACCACCCAGTCTTGCTTCTTAATCTTAATTTTACTTCTTGGTGGTACTGGGGATGGAACCCAGAACCTCAGCCACACCCCAACCACGCAGTGGACTAAGTGGAAGCGCCAGGCTCATTATGCTGACCAGACAGCTATAGAACAAGACCGCCACAGCCCCAGACAAAGTCCTGCGGGGTCCTTGCTGTCCTCAGGGATTAGTTCATGCAAAGGTGACACACATGTGGGGGCAGATAGGGAGGGCACCTGTCTGGGGTCAGCCCCACAGTACGGGAGCCCCCGCCGCAGCACAGCCTTGCTGCCTCCCGGAGCGTAAGCAGAATTCACCCAGGAGTGTGAGCGATCGACGCCCTGAAGATACAGAGAAAGGATGATGTCCCAGGCCGAGCACAGGAAAGGATGTATGGGAGACCAAGTGTGGACACTGCTCCAGAGTACATGTGTGCCATGTACATACCTGGGAAATGTGCAGTGTGCATGTGTTCATACAGTATGTAACTGCCTGAAGTGCACATGCATTTGAACCCATGTAGATGAGCATGGAGAGCATGTACATATGTACTCATGTATGTACTCATGTATGTATGTGCACATGGGGTTTGTCGACATGCACTTGTGCATGTATGTACATGGGTTAAGTGCATGCATGTATGTGCATGGGTATATGTATATGTGCAGTTTGTACATATATATCAATGTATGTGTGCAACATAGGCTACATATGTATATGCACCTGTGCATATATGTACAAGGGACACACATAAAAACACCTTCAAATTAGTGTACACAGGCTGCATGTGTACACACACCTTCATACTGGTGTACACAGGCTGCATGTGTACACACACCTTCAAATTAGTGTACAGAGGCTGCATGTGTATACACACCTTTAAATTAGTGTACACAGGCTGCATGTGTACACACACCTTCAAATTAGTGTACACAGGCTGCATGTGTATACACACCTTGTATTAGTGTGCACAGGCTGCATGTGTACACACACCTTCAAATTAGTGTACACAGGCTGCATGTGTATACACACCTTGTATTAGTGTGCACAGGCTGCATGTGTACACACACCTTGTATTAGTGTGCACAGGCTGCATGTGTACACACACCTTGTATTAGCGTGCACAGGCTGCATGTGTACACACACCTTGTATTAGCGTGCACAGGCTGCATGTGTACACACACCTTGTATTAGTGTGCACAGGCTGCATGTGTACACACACCTTGTATTAGCGTGCACAGGCTGCATGTGTACACACACCTTGTATTAGCGTGCACAGGCTGCATGTGTACACACACCTTGTATTAGCGTGCACAGGCTGCATGTGTACACACACCTTGTATTAGCGTGCACAGGCTGCATGTGTACACACACCTTGTATTAGCGTGCACAGGCTGCATGTGTACATGCACCTGCTGAACCACGTACATTATGCTCTCTGTTGAGTCAGGCCAAGCCCTCTTTCCCATTCTCCAGTCAACTGAGCAGTAGGCAGAACCCCCCAGAGCAGCCCTGCAGCTGTGAGAGCCTCAGCCTGGCCACAGAGCTGGGACACAGCCTTCTCCTCAACAGTGACATCTGGTTTTCCTTCCTCCATCAGCATGGAGATTCTTCACCCGCCCACTGAGCCTGCACTTAGGCCCTTGGGGCTGGAGGTTTCAGACGCCCCCTTGCCCTACCTTGGTGGCGAGGATGCGAGACACCTCATCATCCACAGAGCCAGGGACCACGGCCAGGTCAGGGTTGCTGCTGCTGATGCTCTTAGAACGTGTCAGGTAGAGGCTGGTGGGGCGGCCAGAGCCTCGGGCCAGTGTGGCAGCCTGCACAGTTGCTGGAGGGACCCCTGAGGAGAGAGATCAACACCTGTCAGGAGGAACCCAGTCTCTTCCCAAATGGCTTCCTTCTGGCTTTCCATGTTCTCCCTGTGACATGGAATTGAACATGGTTACTGCTTCATAGCAACTCGGGGCAGACAGAACACACTGGGGACAGAGCCTGGTGCCCGTGTGTTCATAGCCATTCTTCATCATGCACGGATGGGAAGAAGCTAACTTCTCTTTCAGTGCTGGGATGAAACCCAAGGTTTTGTGCAAGCTGAACACTTAGGCTATCGGGAGCTTTACCTCAGCCCAAGTGCCCCCTCTTCTTTCCTTCCCCTCTGTGCCCCCTCACCACCATTCTTTCTGGCGCTGGGGTTCAAGCCCAGTGCCTCAGGCGTGCCACTGAAGTACAGACCCCCCCCCCCCCCCCGCAAGCCAATCTCAGCGAATCGCTGCAGAAAGAGCTTTCCAAGATCGCGGGATCTGTGACTACCTGTGTCCCGGTGGAGTAAATACTACTATCGCCCATTTAAAAACGGGAAGACAAACTGGGCGGTGGTGGCACACGGCTTTAATTCCAGCACTCGGGTGGGAGAGGCAGGCGGATCTCTGTGAGTTCAAAGCTAGTCTGGTCTACAAAGTGAGTTCCAGGACACCCAAAACTACAAAGAGAAATTGTCTCCAAAATAGACAGATAGGTAGATGATAGATAGATAGATAGACAATAGATCAGATAGATAGATAGATGGATGGATGGATGGATAGATAGATGATATAGATGATAGATAGAGATAGATAATAGCTAGCTAGCTAGATGGATATATAGATAAGTGGGAAAGTAGGCTCAGAGAGGTAAAGGCCAGGACCACAGAGTGTCTAGGCAATAGAACAACACTCAACCAGACAGCCTTTCTTAAGCCCCTGTTCTCAGCATCTTGCTAATGGGTGGAACCAGTTGTCAGTCAAGTGTGTAGAGCGCTGCCCTGAGGCCAGAGCAAAGTGGGCCAGCCAACATCTACCTGTAAGCCACCCAAGCGAGGTGTGAGGCCCTGGGGCCTTTGCATATGGCTATTCTCTTCTGCTTAGTGTGCAGTTCTCACCAACAATTTCTGTGGCCCAGCATTCTCCGTCAACACTCACCACCTGGCAGGCTGGGGTCACCGCCAGGGAGACGAAAGGCATAGTGGACATAGGCAGCCAGCAGTGGGCAGTGGCCACGGGAATCTTGAACGGCCTCCAGGCTCCGGTGCACAAGGCTGGCTACATGAGCCATAGCTTCAAAGGCCCCTCGGCCCAGGTTCACTGTTGGACAGAGCAAAGGTCAAGCTCCAAGCCCAAAGCCTCCAGAGGGAGAGGTCACTAGGGTGGCAGAGCCCATCAGGATCTTAAAGGCCCTGCACTGGGGGCCTGTGCTCTGGGGGTCCAGAGAAACAAATGAACTATAGGAAGAAACTCAGGGTTAGGGAAGAAGGGGGAGTGCCTTTCCAGAAACAGGCCTGACACCACAGTGGCTCACCTATCTGGCCCCCAATGATTGGTGGCCGCACAACCAGGTGGACAAGCTTGTCTAGAACGTGGTGGGAAAAGGCCACAAGGGGCTCTGGGCTGGCGAGGCGCAGGGCTGCCAAGCTGGCTCGCAGCTCCTGCTCCACAGTGGCCTCACTCAGCACTGTCTCCTTGAGCCGGAATGGAAAGGTCCCTTCTTCTAGAACATGTACCAAAGTGAAGAACTTATCCAAGTGGGGGTCCTAAGGAGAGGGGAGGGCACAGGACACGGAGTGAGCAGAGAGTGGGAGTCGGGTGGGGGTGGGTGGGGAGAGGGAGCGGAGGGGGGAAGGGAGGGTGGGCCGCCCCGCCCCCTCATCTGAGTCAGCAGTCTGGGTCAGGCGGACTAAAGTCACGTCCGGTGGCTGGAGGCCAGACCTTTACCAGCCAGTTTTAAGTAAATCTTGCTCAACCCCAGGGTAAGCGGGAGGGGTTCTCAACCCACTCTGTACCTGGGGGTGCACGGAAGACACAGCTGTTAGCTCCACACTGAACACACCCTTGTGACCGTCCACCCAGCGCATGCCCGGCAGCGCCACCTGTGGGAGGGAGAGGTGGGGTGGGCAAGGCTCCCCCTCCCACATGCATCAGGCCACAAGGCCAGGCCATGGCCCTGGCCATTGCGACATCATGGCCTGAGGGAGCGGCAGGGTACCCTAAGGAGAGCCCTAACGGCAGGCTGGAAACCCACAGAAAATGGGGGCTATGTTCGGAGTGAACATTAACTAGGAAAGGCAATGGCCTAGGAATAGACTTGTTCGTTGGCTAGGAGAAAGGAGAGGGGCCAGTGGAGGTGATGGAAACGATGCCAGGCGCGGGGATACATGCCGGTCAGCCAGGCACAGGGATACATGCCTGTCAGCCAACACTTGGGAGACAGACCCAGACTTATTCTTTATTCTTTCACACACTTCCCATGGTACATGGGTCACACTCCCAAATAACAAATATGTGTGTGTTAGTGTGTGTGTGTGTGTGTGTGTGTGTGTGTGTATGTATGTATTTTGGGGGGGTTCGAGAAGGAGTTTCTCTGTGTAGCTTTGGAGCCTGTCCTGGAACTTGTTCTGTAGACCAGGCTGACCTTGAACTTGAACTCACAGAGACCCGCCTGCCCACCCGACCTGGAAGACTGGTAATGGACCAGAGAGGATGGGGACAGAGAGAGGAGCGGGCTAGTGGGGGCATAGGAAGAGGCACAGGGGACCCGCAGGGGCCCAGGGAGGAGGCTGAGAGCTGGAGGGCAATGAAGGCATCGGTGTTGGGGGCACAGGCACCTACATCCGGCGTCAGGACTGAATAGCTGGGTGGAGGCTGGTCCACGGACACAGGCAGGCAGAAGGGACCCGTTCTCAGGCGGCCATGCTGTAGCAGAGGGATCCACTGGGGAGAAGACGAATGGATGAGTGTCGGGTGTGGCTGGGGAACCAAGGGTCAGGGGAGGAAGCTGCGAGGTAACAGTGGCTCACAGTGAAGCCCACAGGCGTCTCCAGGGCTGTTCCTGGCCGGGGCTGGCAGCTGACGTGGTAGAAGGTAAAAAAGAGGTGATGGTTCTCTGTCACACAGGCGGGAAGTCGCAGCTTGAATTCCTCATAAAATTCAGGAGACCTGGTAAGACAGGGCCAGGGGCTGGGGGCCAGCTAGGACGTGGGAATCTCAGAGGATGACTTCCTGCCTCAACTTACCTCATTTGCATACCAAAACTTAAGCCTCCACTCTTCCTGCCCCCTTCATACTCTCCCTACAGGTGGTCACCCTGACCGCCTCAGAGTCGCCCAGGGTCAGCCCATGGTTGCTGACACCCAACCCGACATACTTGTTATGATAGACCACTGGTGTAAAGGCCTCTCGGGTGAATTCGCTACAGCTGGATTTCCCAAAGATGACCTGTGGGAGGTGGGACATGAGGGACTCACTGGGGACAAGTTACGCCTGCTCCATCCCCTTCCCTCCAGGGCAGGGTCACTGCACTGACCGGCAAGGCCTGGCTCTGGTCCTCGCCTGCCATGTACTGGATCCGTACGGCCAAGTTGCGCACAGAGCCCTGGCGACTGCTGAAATTGAGGCTGTGTGGGTATACGAAGAGCAGGTTCCTGAAAAAGAGAGCTGGGGACTCAGCCATGGGAAAGAGGGTCATGAATCATGAAGTAGGTGCACTTAGGACAGAGTGGGCTGTGACCCGGGCATCACAAGGGTCATGGATAAACAAAACCTCTTTGTTGGTGTTGTTTTGTTTTGTTTTTTGAGACAGGGCTTCTTTGTGCAACAGCCCTGGCTGTCCTGGAACTCACTCTGTAGACCAGGCTGGCCTTGAACTCACAGAGATCCGCCTGCCTCTGCCTAACAAGTGCTGAGATTTAGAGGAGCGCGCCACCACTGCCAGATGAAACCTCTTAAGGCACACATCTAGATTCAGGGAGGTACAAGGCCAGGCACATATGGGCACTGAGAGCCAGGGGGTTTTTTTGGTCGTTTAAATTTAAATTCAGGGTCTACACAGCAAGTTCTAGGGCAGCCAAAGTTACACAGGAGACCTCGTCTCAGGAAAAAACCCACAAACAACAACAGCAAGCATTTGAGACAGGGTCTCGTGTAGCCCGGGACAGAGTTGGTTTCCTACTTAGCTCAGGATGATTTTAAACTCTTGACTTCCTACTTCTATGTCCAAAGCCCTGGGATGTCAGGCATGTACCACCAATCCCGGAGTGACCAAGGACCGGGGACAGAATGCAGGGCTGTGTGTGAACTGGCAAGCACTCTACCAGCTGAGCCCCAGCTCCAGTTCCTCAGGGCTGAGGGCTGAAAAGGTAGCCTGGGTGCTGGAGAAATGGCTCAGCAGTTAAAACTGCTCTGTGAGAGAATTCAAATTCAGTCCCCAGCACCCACATCAGGCAGCTCCAGGGGGACCTGATGCCTCTTTTACATATGACTAGAACAATAAAATAAACCTTTCCAAAAGGCTGTCCAGCAGGATAGGCGGGTTTGGGGCAAGGTTGGGCTAGCAGTTTGTAGTGGCCGCTGGATAAGTTGGGTTTTGGGGGAGCCTACCTGCAGTTTCCTGCTGTCTGGCTAGAAAAGTAGAGGGAGTTGGGAGGGCCTTGGACCTTCCACTCAGCAATGTGCCTTACCCTCTCTGAGGACTGGATGGGGGTGGGGTGAGTGGGTGTGTGGAGGGAACGAGAGAAGGGGAGGCAGTGGGAACTTGGATTGGTATTTTTTAAAAATCTAATGAAAAAAAAAAAAAAGGAGGTCCAGATGACCAGGAGGCATGGCTGCCCTCCTCACCTCACCAGCGCCTGGTTGACCCACTGGCATTACACAGAGTCTGTCTCTCGGGTGGACATAACAGTCAGAGCTTGGCGCTGGAGGCCTGGTCCTGCCTCCTGTACCCAGGTATAACTGCACAGCCCCCAACCTGTAGGCCTTGGTTGCTCTATCTGTATAATGGGGCATCTGGCCTGCCAGTTCAGCCTTTGTAACACAATACCAACAACCAATAACTTAGTGACAGTCACCACACATCTCTGTGGCACCGTTTGGGTGCCAGCTCCACTCCACTCAGTATGAGCAACTCCATGGCCATGTTCTGTGCTGCTGGGGAACGGGGAGAAGGGCCTGGTGCATACCCAGCAAGCCTTCCACCTCTAAGCTTCACCTCAGCCCTTCTTTTCTTGAGGTGAGAGAGCGTCTAGTTCTGTAGCCCAGGCTGACCTTGAACCTAATTCCTCCTGCCTCAGCCTCCCAAGTGCTGGAAGGACATGAGCCACCACACCTGATTTACCTACTAACTTTCCATTTGCAATCAATGACTGTTTGCTGAGCACACAGTGGGTGCTCAACAAATGTGTTTTACCATATGTATGACCCTCTAGGTGGAAAATGAGGTGCAGTGATTGCCCTGAGTCTTCTTGACACTTACAATTAGCACCGAGCACAGACAGGGTCAGAGGTCAGGCTTCATAACCTCAGGAGGGGGCTGTCATGTCACTCTTGCACCCCCAAGCTAGCAGCCACACTCACAGTGACCCCTTGCAAGAAGGAGACAAGGAAACCAGGTGACGCACAGGGTCTGGAGTCCATGCAAATGGACAGTCACGAGACTCCAGCCTGCTTCAGTGGCCCCTCTAGGTGGCCCAGAGCAGGCAGGGCCAAACACTGACCTCTGCATCAGTGTATAGAGAGCCATGGCTCAGGTGGGAAACTGAGGGACAAGGCATGCTGCAGTCATACAGCCCCTGGTGCTGAGATCTAGGGCCTGAGTTCCTCCTCCACCTCTACCCCCTGCCACAGCTGGCCCCGAGTTCTAGCCAGCGTGATATTAGCGTGGCCTGCTTAGCCATCAGCCTGATGCAATGGCTGCACCCTGCCAGGCCCTTGTGCAACTGTGGCTGGCTAACCATTGACCAGGGAGGTGGGGGTGGTCAATGGCAGTCAGTGGAAATAAAAGGTGGCGGCCCACAGTGGCAGAGGAACCACACCCCCAGACCGTCAACCATGGCTGTGCTCACTCTCTGCCTTCTGTGGGCCTTAACAGCAGCAGTGCGACCTGCCCCAGTATCTCCTCTGGGCGGTCCAGAGCCAGCTCAATATGAAGAGCTGACCCTGCTCTTTCATGGGGCTTTACAGTTAGGCCAGTCCCTCAACAGCGTGTACAGAGCCACAGAGGCACGTCTGACAGAAGCTGGGCGCAGCCTGGGCCTCTTTGACAGAGCCCTGGGACTCCTGGGCACAGAGGTCAGTCAAGGCCGGGATGCAACACAGGAGCTTCGCACCAGCTTGTCGGAGATTCAGGTGGGCATAGAGCTGGGGTGAACTTAAGCTGAGGGTGTCCCACTGTCCTGGTTAGCTCACAATAGAGGAAAAGCGATCAAGTGCTCCGTGAACAAACCTGGACTAGTGACCTCACTGATGCCATCTCCTGAGCAGGACGAAGAGGATGTACTGCACCTTCAAGCAGAGGCCACAGCCCTGTCACTGGGAGAAGTGGACCGGGCCCAGCGAGCTCTACGGGACACTGTGCGGAGACTACAAGCCCAGCTGAAAGGCGCCTGGCTGGGCCAAGCCCACCAAGAATTTGAGACCTTAAAGGTAAGGGGCTCCTGGGTCTGAGAGGGGTACAGCCCTGCTTCCCAATCAGAAGTCGCATCTGAACCCTGAGCTAGAGGACCCCCCCTTGTTGTATCTGGGGTTCTATCCTCAGTGACCTTCTGGGACTCCATTTTCCCATTTGCAAGTAAGGTCAAGGACCAGGCTTGCCTGTGACCCAAGAACCCTGGAGGCAAGGGGCTGGAGGAACAGAAGTTTAAAGCCAGTCGTGTCTACATAGAGGCCAGCCTGGGTCACATGGTGACACCCTGTGTCAAAAAGAACAAAAGAGGAATAGCTGGGTGTGGAGGCACACATCTGCAACCCCAGCACTTGGCTCCCCAAGGCGGTATGGTCAGGAGTCCCAGGCGGTCTCTGACTAGACGGACAACCGAATTAGGCTTGTGCTAAGTGAGGTCCTGTCTCAAAATCAATGAGTGAAGAATGGGACTGGCAAGGTAGCTCAGCAGATGAAGGCCGTGCTGCCCAGCCCAATGACCTGGGCTCCATGCTACAGTCCACATGGGGAAGGAAAGAGGCCACTCCCCAAAGCTGTCCTCTGATTTCTACACCTGTGCTATGGCATGTGCACATACTAAAATAAGTACATTTTAAAGTAAGAGTAACAGTCACTTCAGAGCAAAGCAAGAGCCTCAAACTGCAGGGCAATGAACACAGTAGGTGCTCAATAAATGCTTCTTACTATGGTATCTAGTGCCATGTACTGAGAAAACAAGCCCTCTCTTAGATATACGTTACAAATGGGGAAACTGAGGCCAAAGGGGCTGAGACATTTGCTGGGTCATATGGACTGTAACAGAGAGGTCTGGCAGTGACCAGGAGGTGACCCCCAGCCCCAGCTGAGGTCCCTATGCTATTCCACAGGCTCGAGCCGATAAACAGAGCCACCTTTTATGGGTGCTCACGGGCCATGTGCAGCGACAGCGGCGGGAGATAGCAGAGCAGCAAGAGTGGCTGCGGCAGATCCAGGAGAGGTGAGTTGGTGGAGGACTTCCATTTGGGGTGTCGGGTAGGTGGTGTCTAGGTCCACTGAAGGGGGTCCCCCACACTGGCCTGGCCGTGACTGAGCTGTCTCCTTCCCTAGACTCCACACAGCAGCCCTTCCGGCCTGAGACCGCCTGGATGCCATCGAGAATCAGTCATACCACAAGGAACACTGAATGCGATCCACGAGGCTCCTGAGCAGGGCAGACAGAGCTGCCCGCCAGCTGGGCTTGGCCAGTGCGGTCCGCTTCCTGACAGAAACCGGAGACAGAAGCAAGCAGGCGGGATGGAAGGCAGAAGACAAAGCCCTGTGGAAGAGGGCTGGAGAAAGTACATGAGTTCCATTATGCCCACACCCCCCACAATAAAACAGAATAGAGGCTATCTATGCTGAGTGTCTATGCCTGTGTCTGCAAGAATAGGGGTTGGGGGGCTTAGCTGACACTAGCCCAGTATGCACAATGCACAACACCCTGGGTCCTAAATACAAGCACCGGTGTCGTGGTGAACACTTGTCTCAGCATTGGGAAGGCAATGGCAGGAGGATCAGGAGTTCATGGAGAGGCAGAGACAGGTGGATCCCTAGCCAGCCTATCCTACCTGGAAAGTTCCAAGCTGTGAGAGACCCTGGCTGAGAATAAAAATGTTGGGAGCTGGAGAGAAGGCTCTGGTTAAGAGTACATATTGCTCTTGCAGAGGACCCGTCCACATACTCGCCAGGTGGCTCACAACCACCTGAAACTCCAACTCCAGGGGATTCAAAGTCCCTGGTCCCCTCAGTACCCCACATGCAGGAGTGCCTGTATACACACACAGGTGCGTGTTCTCACATGAAGTTGTCTGTACCCACACACAGGTGAGCGTTCCCACACAGATACAGACAGAGAGAGGCATACAGAGAGGGGAGAGAGAGAGAGAGAGAGAGAGAGAGAGAGAGAGAGAGAGAGAGAGAATTAAAAATAACAAAATCCAGGCACGCATGGTAGTACACATTTTTAACCCCAGGACTTGGGAGGTTGAGGTAGACAATCTCTGTGAATCCAGGTCAACCAGGGCTACACAGTGAGACCCTAACTCAACAAATAATAACAGTAATTGATATAGAGATGAATACTTTGCATTGGTATGAATCTTGGTCTACGGATACATATTTAAGGTCTATTGATATATATTTAAGAGGTCTTTGAGGATAGTTTGAAGACAGATAGTTACAGTTTTCCTTAGTTATGATAAAAGATAAATTAGAGGGGCTGGAGAGATGGTTCAGTGGTTAAGAGCACTGGCTGCTCTTCCAGAGGTCATGAGTTCAATTCTCAGTAAGCACAGGGTGGCTCACAACCATATGTGAGATCTGGTGCCCTCTTCTGGCATGTGGGCATACATGGAGGCAGATGTTGTATACATAATAAATAAATAATAATAAATAAATATAAAAATTAGATACAAAACTTTAAACTCACAAGGATAAGATAGATAAAAGAATGTTTTCTTTAATTTTTGCCTTGTACAAATAGACTACATATTGTATCTGTAATTCTTGCTTGATACCTCTTTCGTTAAAGTGAAAACCTTCCTTTTTTAATTAGACAGCAAAGGGGAGATGATGTGGGATTCAATTCCCCTCTGTATGCTGTGATTATGTTTTATTACCATTAGTTAATAAAGAAGCTGTTTTGGCCAATGGCTTAGCAGAGTAAAGTCAGGTGGGAAATCCGAACAGAGATATAGAGAGAGTAGGCAGAGTCAAAGAGATAACAGGTAGCTGCCAAAGGAGGCAGATGCCATGTAGCTGCCCAAGAAACAAGAAGTAACAAATTATGAGCTTTGTGGTAAAATACTAAATAATAGAAGTGGGTTAATTTAAGATGCAAGAGTTAGTTAATAAGGAGCCTGAACCATTGGCCAAAACAACTTTATTCATCAACCAAGAAAAGCAACACATATACTGAAGGACGTCCCACATCAAGTAATAACAAATGTTAGAGAAAAAAGGTAGGGATACTGAGATGGCTCAGAGGATATAGGTATCACCGCAGCCTGGCAACATGAGTTCAGTCTGAAAAGCACACGGTGGAAATCAACTGATTCTGCAAGTTACCCTCTGACCGCCACACTCACACTGTGTGCTGCTTCTCCCGCCCCCAACAAATAAAATGAATAAATATGATTTTTAAAAAAGCTCCTAAAACCAGGTCGATAACTCCTGAAGAACAGCACCCAAGACTGTTCTCTGGCCTCCAAACACATGTAGACATTCACTCAAATACACCCGAGCACACCCCTCACAATAGAGAAGGATAAATATGGGCGCTTGCGCGCGCACATGCGCACACACACACACACACACACACACACACACACACACGAATGGGGGCTCCACCAGCCAGGAGACTGTACCTGTAGCAGGTATGGGGGGCATAAACCTCCCGGGCAGGAAACTCCAGAACCTCCTTGGTGGGCCGCCCCCTGGGGTCTGGATAGGGCTTGACATGCAGTAATTCAGGCGACAGACAGAAGTGTAAGTTCTCAGGTGCTGGGGAGATGTCGATCTTGAGCTGAGCTGGGGAGAAAGAACTTGGTTTTTACCTGTCTCAGTCTCCAAAGCGGGGGCACTTTTGCTGGGATTCTGCCTGTCCCCTGGTGTCCTCTGGGGGTAGCACCCATTAGGAGCAAAATTCAACTGCCCAATTCCTTCTACTGCCTATGTGGGCCCGGGGTTAGTCCCCAGTACCCCAGGATGGTCTGGTGAATGACCACGTGAGCAACAGCTCTTCTTTATAGGGTATCACTCACGCACCAGTCACAGGTCGCAAACGCCTCAGCAGGGACGATGGTCGTCTCATGTCTGCCAGAAACTTGAAAAGGTCCTCATCACTGAGTCGTTCTGCCTCCTGCAAGTTAGAGGTTCCCCAAGGCAAGGGGTTAAAAGTCCCCAAGATGAATGGGGCCTCAGGGTAAGAATCCCTGTGTTTCCTTCCTCCCAGGCCCCGTCCTATACCAAGGTCACCTGTTTAAAGAAGTTGGTGACAGTTAAAGTGGCCGGGCGGAAGCTGGAGAAGCTGCAGGCATCGTCCCCACTACAGCCTCGATCCTGGGGCCCCCGACGGCGGCGTTCTGCCCAGGTAGGTCTGCGCTCTAGGAGAGACGGGCGGGGGTGAGGGTGGAGGGCGCAGGAATGAGAGAGAAGGGTGATGGTGGCAGAGGAAGGGAGACGGGTGTAAAGACAGTGCATGTCCTCACCGCCCTCGGAGTCGGAATCCCGGTCTTGAGGCCCGACACTGCTCACGATGTTGGCTAGGTGCACAGCCGTCCAGGCGAAGGGCATGCGGTAGCGGCCGAGCCTGGTGCAGAACTGCTCGGCGGCCAGGCGCAGCCTCTCCAGCTTCTCTTTGTTCTGTGGGGAGATGCACCCACAGCGCAGCGTCCCTCCCTGTGCCGCACCCTCAAAACCTACCTCCCACCCTGTCCAGCTCACCCACACCTACCTTCACTGCGTCTGCCTCCTTCATCACCATGTAGGGCTCGCAGCACTCGCTGATGTCCCCCTGCTGAAGCACCTTTTCCAGCTGCAGGGCAGAAGGACCCAGCAAGGGACTCCTTAGCCCCCCTCCAGTCTTCTGGACCCTCGGTGACCCACAGATACTTCATTCGAGACTGAGAATGAACCCAGGACTCCTGCATCCTAGCAAACTTGTATCACTATTCTCGAGCCCATTTTCAGATGTGTCTCAGTCCCTTCATCCATCCCACCTTAAACTGTGGATAGTTTCTCTACATCCCCCCACCCCCACCCCCATCCAGGATCTCACTATGTAGCTCTGGCTGTCCCAAGTTTCTCTACATAGGGCTTTGAACTCACAGAGACTCACCAGTCTCTGCCCTCCCAGGGCTGGGATTAAAGGTGCACACCTCTACACCCAGTTTTTTCACTTTCTTAACAGAATTTATTTTTAATTATGCACGTGTCTGAGTGTAAGTGCAGTGCTCATGATGGCCAGAAGAGGGCACTGGATCCACCCAGCATGGGCGCTGGAAATTGAACAAAGGTCTTCAGCAAGAACAGTGGGTGCTCAACTGCTAAAGCATCTCTCCAGCCCCCAGACCCCATTTCTTTTGTTTTGAGACAAGTTCACACTGTAGAGCCCTGACTGTCCTGGAACTTGCTCTGTAGACCAGGCTGGCCTCTAACTCACTAAAATCCACCTGCCTCTGCCTCCTGAGTGCTGGGATTAGAGGCGTGTGCCACCAGCATCTCTTTATCTCTTTTATACTGGGGATAGTGGAAACCAGGGCCTCCTTTACCACTGAGTCACGCTCCCAGGCCCTCACTGAAGAATTCTAGGCAAACACCCTACTGCTGAGCCACGCCCTTTTCCACTTTTATTTTGAAATTGAGTCTCATGGGCTAGATTCAGATTTGCAATCCTCCTGTGTTCTGGTTGGCTTTTTGTCAGTTTGACGCCTGCCAGGGTTTTCTGGAAGGATGGAATTTCAATGGAGAAAACACCTCCCCTCAGATTGGCCTGTAGGCCAGTCTGAGGCATTTTCTTGATTAATATTGATGTGGGAGCCATCAATGTGGGTGGTGCCTCTCTGGGCAGGTGGCCCCGGGTTGTATAAGAAGGCAGGCTGGCGAGTCAGGAAGAGCAAGCCAGGAAGCAAGCAGCATTCCTCCATGGCCTCTGCTTCAGTTTCTGACTCCAAGTTCCTGACTTGAGTTCCTGCCCTGACTTCCCTCCACGATGGAGTGAACTGAGAAGTATAATCTGAAATAAATCATTTTCTCCCCAAGTTGCTGTTAGCCATGGTGCTTGTCACAGCATAAGCAAGCCCCAACCTCCCTGGTAGCTAGGTTTAATAGGCACACGCCATCACACGGGCACACGCCATCACACGGGCACACGCTATCACACGGGCACACGCCATCACACGCCATCACACGGGCACACGTCATCACACGGGCATACGCCATCACACGGGCATACGTCATCACATGGGCATACGTCATCACACATGCTACATTTTTGTCAGTCCACACTGAAGCCTGAATCTGAATGACAAGACAGGAACTCCAATCCTAAACACCTCAAGAGTTGTGGGACCCTAGGTAAGGTCCTTACATGCTCTGTGCCTCAGTTTCCCCATTGCAACTTTCATCTTGAAGAGTTGATAATTTGTTTCATTGCTGTAACCTAACTGATCTAACCTTTACTGAAAGAAATCCCAGAATACATTAGCACACCTTCCCTGCCCCATCCACAGAGGCGGACGAAACTGTTTCGTGTGTGTTTAAGACAAAGTTTCTATAAGCCTCATCTGGTTCAAACTCACAATCCCCCTGCCTCCAAGTGCTGGAATCACAGTCTATCCCACTGAACCTCTGGTTCCAATCATGATAAACCACCCCCTTGTGGGGCCCCAGTGGGCACCTTGACAACCAGGAAGATGTCAGGAGACGGGTAGGTTACAGAGAAGATGGCGGAGCGTGCCAAGGTGGAGATGGCTGGGTGGGTGCCATGGGCCCGGAGCAGTCCCTTCACGGAGTCTGAGTTTAGGTCAAAGTAGAAGTTTTCTGAAATCTGGGGACATGAGAGGCAGCTAGCTGGGAGATACTGCTCCACAGCTCCCCATCAAGGAGGAGGAGGAGGAGGGACAGGGGAGACACCTGGGGAGGAGGGAGAAGGGAGCAAGGGGGAGGGGTGCCTACCTTCTTTTTCTCCCGTACATCATACAGGGCCAAGGTGCCAAAGATGGGTTCAATTTCAATCTCAAACCTGCGGGTAAATGGGAAGCACTCTGCTCTGGGCCAGCTGTCACCCACATACTCTGCCCTCTTCTTCCTCTTCTTCTTTTTTTCTTCCCCTTTTGGGACAGGGTCTGATTTAGCCCAGGTTTGTTTCCAACTCCTGTTTCCAGAAAAGACCTCAAATTCCCAGTTCTCCTGTCTCTGTCTCTCAAATGCTGGGTGACAGGCCTGTACCTCAGACCCTGTCTCTGCAGTGCGGTGGACAGAACCCAGGGCTTCACACGTGCTGAGGTATGCCCCAGTCCCCTGTAGGCTTTGATGGGGACATGAGACTTCCTACTATTTTAGGCACGTCTGTGCATGTATGAACTCATCAGACCTTCCCCCTCCCCTGTGAAGTGAGAGTAGATGGGGAAACCGAGGCACAGAACAGCATGGGTATCCTGCTTGAGATCTTGACATTTGTAAAAACAAGGGTCTGGCTGGGTGGTGATGGTTCACGTCCTTAATCCCAGCAGTCAAGGGGGAGAAGCAAATGGATCTCTGTGAGTTTGAAGCCAGCCTGGTCTACAAGACAGCTAGGGCGGTTACACAGAGAAGCAGAGAACTCTGTCTTGGAAAACAAAAACAAAAACAACAACAAAACAAAAAACAAAATAAAACCCAAAAAACAAACAAACAAGGGTCTGGCTATGGCCTGCCCACCCACTACTGAGACACAGAGTGAAGAGGTGGAGCCTGGCTCTGAGTTCCCAGGAGCAGCAAGAAGAGCGTGGGAATGAAACAGAGCAGGAAATGCACTCAGAGCCTGGCCCTGCCCCTCCTGGACCCTATTTCTGTCTACATCAGAGCAGGAAACAGAAGCTCCATCCTGGTCCTCAGCTCCACATTCCAAAGTTAGGAATGAAGCTGTTGGCTCAGGGAGTCAGTCATTCAACACTCTCTCAGTGAGTCCCTGCTGTGCACAGGACACAGAACTACGGAGTGACTCACACAGACCTGTGCTAGACGCTTGGAGGAAAGGTCTTGGGGCCCAGAGAAGCTCTGAGCACAGCTCGAGGGACCAGAGGGTAGGAAGAAGCACGGCATTTCCCAGGGAGGGAGATGGAGCTGCTAGTGGGGGGACTGGCTACGTGGGAGGAGGTGTGTGTGTGTGGTGTGTATATGTAGTGTATGTGTGTGTGTGTGGTGTGTGTGTGTGCATATGTGTGTATGGTGTGTATATGTAGTGTGTGTGTGGTGTGTGTGTGCATGTGTGTGTGGTGTGTGTGTGTGCATGTGTGTGTGTGCATATGTGTGTGTGGTGTGTATATGTAGTGTGTGTGTGTGTGGTGTGTGTGTGCATGTGTGTGTGTGGTGTGTATATGTAGTGTGTGTGTGTGTGTGGTGTGTATATGTAGTGTATGTGTGTGGTGTGTGTGTATGTGTGTGTGTATGTGTGTGTGTGTGGTGTGTGTGTGTGGTGTGTGTGTATGTGTGTGTGTATATGTAGTGTATGTGTGTGTGTATGTGGTGTGTGTGGTGTGTGTGTGTGGCATATGCTGATGTAGAGGAAGCATGTTTAGGCATTTGTGCCTTCAGAGAGGGGAAGGAAAAGCCCATGGTGTCCTTACAGGGAAACCCATCTTGGCTGCCCTCTGACTCACTTGAGTGACAGACACTTGACCAGAATCCGCTGTCCAAAGTGCTCTCGGGGTGGTTCTGGGATGCTGCAGCGTTCTACAGCTTCATCCTGCGGGAGAGAGGGGATGTCTGGGATGGATTCTTCAGGAAGATTCCAGAATGCATGGCCTGAGATGAGCCGCACCAATCCTGGCTCCAGTCCCCCACACCCCAAGCCCGATGGAACTTTCTACATGGTGTTTCCCAGCCTGGAATGCCTCCTCTCCTTCTAACCCAGCCACATCCCCACTATCAATCACATAGCATGCTGGTCCACTCTGTTCAGAGATATACAGGAAGTGCCCACAGATTTTGTTTGGATAGATACAGTGTATAAAGAAAGCACTCAGTGAATGCTAGACGGACAGACAGATAAACAGTACAAAGTCTCTGAGTTTGGCAGTTGGGTTTCCAACTCTATGACTTGGTGAGGGTTGTAAATGTATTACACACACAACACCACATGAGAGAGTCAACACTTTAGCATAAAACAGGGCTTTTCGCCTCACGGCTTTGCCCAGCTATAGGCTAATGTGGGCATTCTGAACACACTTGACGTAGGTTAAACAGCACTCGGTAAGGTGGCTGTGCTTTGTTTTATTCTGAGATATGGTTTTATGCAGTCCTAGTTTATTCATAGCCAAGGTTGCCCTTGAATGTCTGATCCTTCTACCCGCCCCCCCCAAGCGCTGGGATTATAAGCATGGAACACTATGCCAATTTTCGAGACAGGGTTTCTCCGTGTAGCCTTGGCTGTCCTGGGACTCACTCTGTAAACCAGGAGGCCTTGGACTCACAGAGATCTGCCTGCCTCTGCCTCCTGAGAGCTGGGATAAAGGGAGTGCACTACCACTACCCTGCTTGAAAGCATTTTTGACTTACATATTTTAAACTTCAAAAATGTTTGTTGGTATTTATACCAATAATCCCATGAAAGCCAAGGAGTATCTCTATTCGCTACATAATCTGCAAGTAATGGCTGAATATACGGCCGGCTCTCAATAAATGGTTAAACAAAACGTAATGGTATTTACTAGGTGCCAAATAAAATGGCTAGACATAGAGACACATACAATAGGCGATCAGCACACTGGTTAATTAAATAGAGAAGTATTCAGTAGGCATACAATGGATATTGGTTAAATAAATGTAGAGATAAGCACTTAGTGCTCAATAAATGAAGGTCAGACAAGAACCAAAGAATGTCATGAGCTGAAGACGGGTATATGGTAGGCAGCCAGTAAATACATGGACCTAGTCGGGTGGTTAGATTCTGGTCTGGGGAGAGGCAGTGAGCCCTGGCACCCACCTCATCAGGTGCGGGGTACAAGGTGAGCAGGGCAGGGGCCCGGTGCTGCCGCCTGAGGGCTTCGTTGCGCCGGTCCACATCCTCGGGGGCTGCCCGCTCAAGCAGTGCTGGTAGTAGTGAGTCCGAAGCCAGGTTCCTCAGGCTGAAGATGCCAGAGGCCCCACTGCTTCGAGGGGTGTCCTCTGGAGAGCCTGAGCAGTGCTGGGAATCATCCTGCAGTTGGAAATGTGCAAGCGCTGAGCATCAACTGTATGCCCCATGGGAGAGAAGCTGAGGGATAAGCCAAGGTGGGGTCACCGCAACAAGCGTCACTTGGGGGCCTGATTTGGCCTCTCCAGAAACTTCTAGAAATACTTCTTTGTAGGTAGCTCTTTATCACTGATGTGGGAGGCCACCACATTCCACAAGTGATCCTTCTCTGGCCAATTGGAGCACACCTAATGGCTTAATTGTCTTTGGGCTAAACTCAAACTGGTCACACTGGCTAGCCCCTGGGATTAGCTCTAAGGGAAGGCCACCCCTGGGCTGGACCTATCAGAGCCTTCCCTGGGACTTTGGTCACTGTTGCCAGGGAAAGGAGAGTACTTTCCTCCAGGTAAATGGCTGACCCAGGACCCTGCTCACCCTGTCAGCTGTCTCAAAGCTCTGACTCCAACCTAGTTCATCTCTGCGACCTTGATTCTCTGACCTGTCTACGAGCCTCGGCTTCCCCTTGCATCTAGTTTTCTTATTTATTTTTCATTTCCCCCCCTGGCCCCCTACCCCGGCTGAGGACAAAACCCATGCCTTGGCTTTGCACAGCACTGAGCTAGATCGACACCTCCACAACTACCTCTAACAACAACCAAGGAAGCCTACTAGTAAGAACAAATGATTATGGGTATACAGTAGATGTTCAGTAAATGCTGACCAATGAAATATAAGCATTAATAACTTTGCTCTCCTCAGTCTCTCTGCCCATGAAGAGGGATAAGGGTTGTGGCCCTGAGTCACTGGATGAACGGAGCACAAGCCTTTGGTATACAAACAGCAAGTACTTGATAAATGCGTGGAATCATGACTTCAGTCCTGGGGTCTATTTCACTCATTAGGATCAGGCTAACAGGGCATTTTCCTGAGTCCGAGCCCTCAGTAATCCCAGCCAGCGGCCCCTCACCGTATCCTCAGGACCCATCCTTTCATCCCCAGAGGTATCCTGCTCGAAGACCTGGCAAGTGAGGCCTTTCTGCCGCTCTCGCTGTGTCTCCGTAGTGACAGGGCTGTATGCTGTACTCAGGTGCTGGTACCTAGCAGGGGGGTGGGGTAGGGCCAATCAGGTGGCGGAGCTGGGGACTCTGATACACAGATACATGTGAAGTCACATGAAAACTACCAGGGCCCCTTTTTACTGAAGAAGTTCAGCTGCTCTTAGACGGTGTAATGGGTGACTAAACAGAGGGGCCAACCACAGACTGCAGCCCTGTCACCCTCCTTCCCCTCCCATGAACCGCTCTGGGTCGGACGCACCTTCGGCGTACAATGACCCAGTCCTCCGAGTACATCGCCACCGCAGCCCTCACCTGGGCGTCCAACTTTCTACAGCAAAATACAACGAGGGTAAACAGAGGCGGGGAACATTTCCAAAGGCCTAGGAGAAAAGGACTGTCGGTACCAATGCTTGGGAGGCTGAGGCAGGGGACTTTCTCTGAGTTACAAACCAGGCTGGGACACAGTAGTGTGAGATTCTGTCTTACTAACAGCAGGCTACCCATCCTCGGCACGACGTAGACCACCACGCCCTGGGGTAGACCAGGCATGATGTGCACACCTGGGATCCCAGCAGCGAGGAGACAGATCCAGAAGAACCAGAATTCGGAATCCAGGTCCTGGCCTGGGCTACATGAGACCCTGCCTCAAAGCACAAACTCAATGGGCTGCAGAGATGCTCAGCAATTAAGAACACAGTCTGCTCGTGCAGAGGACCCCAGTTCAGTCTGCAGCACCCACATGGTGACTCATAATCATTTGTAACTCCAGTTCCAGAGGATCCGATGCCCTCTTTTGACCTCCATGGGCACCTGGCACACAGGTGATGCACTGACATACATGCAGGTGAAACACCCATATGTGTAAAATTAATATATCTTTAAAAAGTAAAAAAGCGAGGTAGGGGTGGGCTGGAGAGATGGCTCTGAGGTCAACAACACTGACTGCTCTTCCAGAGGACCCAGGTTCTATTCTCAGCACCCACATGGCAGCTCTCAATTGTCTGAATGTCTGTAACTCCAGTTCCAGGGGATCTGGCACCCTCACAGACATACATGTAGGCAAAACAACAATGCACATAAAGAAAAATAAATTAATAAAACAAGAAGTGAAAAAGAAAACGCAGCTGGAGAGACACTGGGCAGGTACAGTGCTTGCCACACAAGCACAGAGACTGGGGTTCAGATTCCCAGCACCCATGCAACAGCAGTGGGTGAGCATGGAGGCCCACCCACACCCCAGACTCAGGAGGCAAAGCAGGGCACCCTAGAGCAAGCTGGCTGGAAAGTGAGAGACCCTGCCTCAAACATCAGGTAGAGAATGAAAAAGGGGGATTCCTGAAGTTCACCTCCAGCCTCTGCACACTTACCTATCACACACACACACACACACACACACACACCCCACATCCACAAACAACAACAACAATTTTTTTTTTTTAAGAAAAAGATGCTGAAATGGAGGATCAGAGAAGGAGAGTAATTTGCCCAAGGCCACACAGGCGTCCAGGGCCTAGAGTTGAAGCTTGAGAGTTTGGGAGAGGGAGTGAGGTGTCTGTGTGTGTGCAGAACGCACCCATCCTCGGGGACCCCAGACTCTGTGGTCCGACATTCTCGGGGCTGCTTCAGTAGTTCTAAGTCATCGGCTGGAAACTCTATCAAGTCCCTGAGGGGACCGGGCTCAACATCAGGTGGCCGGCTCAGAAGCACATCCTCGAAGTCCAGGGGTTCCATGACCTCCGTCAGAGGGACCTGATTGAAGTACAGTGGCCATGGTTCCCACTGGTGACAGGCGGGGAGTATGCTCACAGTTGACTTTAGACTGCAGGAGAGGGTCGACGGGAGCCTGCAAGCTCAGACTTTCCATAGCAGCTTGGCCAGCGGCCTCCCCCCTCCCCCCAGGGACTCCAGGAAGGAAATCACACCCTGACGTCTGGAAAGATTCTAATGGTAGAAGGAATGGTCGGAGACAATTCCTGAGGCCCCACCTCTTCCCCCTGTGGCAGGAAGTCTCTTCCAGCCCCCAGTCTGGGGCCCCATCTGGGTGGTCCAGGAAGCCGGTATCACCCCCAGACCACCCTTGGATCACACGACCCTGCATTTGCACAGATGTGGGAAGGACAAGGACTCCCACCTCCCTGGCCACTGAATGCAGATGGCCCAAGCAGCATCAGAGGAGGGTGAACCCACTGCTGCCAGCCACTGGGCCCGGACTCACCCCCAGGGAACTACTGGAGCGTCGGCTGGAGTGGGGTGAGCCGCTGCGTTCGCGGGACACCTGCTTCCGGACCTCGGCAGCCACTGTCCTGGGAAGACAGAAAAGGCGTATGAAAACAAAAAAACTCGGGAATGGGGGGCGGGCTTATTTGTAAGAGAGAACTTGAGTGATGAAAGGAAAAATAGAAACACAACGAGTTTAAAAAAAGAGAGAGAGAGAGACCTGTGAGATCAGGTAAAAGTCCATGACCACCTGGACTCAGACCCCAAGACTCACATGGTAGGCGGGAGCTGACTCCCAAAGGCTGTCCCCTTACTTCGGGTGCCAAGCCAGTAAACTAATTAAAAACAAGGGGCTGGGAGTAGCACAGTGGTGGAGGGCTGGGCCCGCGGGTGTGGCAGGCCCTGGGTTCCATCCCCAGTATTGCAAGCACTGCAAGAATAAATAGATAGATAGAAGCTGCTGGTCCCTGTGCCGCAGTCCCTTCCTAGTCCCTTCCTACACCAGAGGGATGTGCCACTGTGCCAGACGTGAGGGAGTGGCAGTTTTCTCCCATCACCTCCCCTCTTAGACCCATCAATGTCTAGAGGAAGACACTATCCCTCCATCTTTCCCAGGTCTTCAAACACACCAATCTGGCACTGCACTCAGAGCAGGAACCTATCCCATCCTGTCTGTGAAGCTCTGCCCAGCCTCAGTTTACCTGTTCACAACTACCCTGACCTCAGAGGGGCCAGTGAGCATTCTGTAAGTGTATGTTCTCAGGGAGTCTAGGATGAAGCTGCCAGGGTGGAGGCCAACAGGACCCTCAGCTCAGAAAGAATGGCCAGATGCCAGGCCTGCTGCACTGGAATCCCAGCCTTGGAGGAGGTCGTGCTGATCCTAGGTGTTCAATAATGTTTGCTTTGTTTTGTAGTGCTGAGGATGACTTCTGGCCTCTTGCATGCTAGAAAATACTCCAGCTGAACCATGCCCTCAGCCCCTCACTGAGGGATTCTAGGCAGGGGCTCCATCACTGAGCCACACCTCAGCCCCTCACTGGGGGTTTCTAGGTAGGGGCTCTACCACTGAGCCACACCCCAGTCCCTCACTGGGGGATTCTAGGCAGGGGCTCCATCACTGAGCCACGCCCTTCAGCCCCTCACTGGGGGATTCTAGGCAGGGGCTCCATCACTGAGCCACGCCCTTCAGCCCCTCACTGGGGGATTCTAGGCAGGGGCTCCATCACTGAGCCACGCCCTTCAGCCCCTCACTGGGGGATTCTAGGCAGGGGCTCCATCACTGAGCCACGCCCTTCAGCCCCTCACTGGGGGATTCTAGGCAGGGGCTCCATCACTGAATCATGCTACAGCAAAACAAAACCAAGAAAAAAACCAGCTAGCCAGTGTATGTATAAAAGTCAAAGACAATTCATGGGAATTGTTTTCCTCCTCTCACTATTGGACCAAATTCAGAATATCAGGCTTGGTGGCAAGCGTCTTATCTGCTGAGCCCTCTCAATGGCCCCAGCACCAAATTAAACTTAGGTTTATTATTTATTTTATGTGCATGAGTGTTTTGCCTGCATGGATGTGTGTAACCCTCAGAGGTTAGAAGAAGGCAGGTGTCAGATTCCCTGGAACCTGAGTTATGGCTGACTAAGCCACCATGTGGGTGCTGGGAACCAAACCTGGACCCTCTTAACCCCTGAGCCATCTCTCCAGGCCCCGTGAAATGAAAATGAAGGGTTTGTGCTCAGATTCAAAACCTCAAAGCAGAATCCTCTGAAGCCTGGGGCACACAGGGCTCAGGATTAGTATTTTTAAGAGATGCAAGGACAGGAATGGAGGCTACGCCCCATCTGAGGTGGTCCTTGGCTGGAGAAAGGCCCAGGGGTTGGGGAGGAGGGGATGGGATGAGACACAGCCCTTGGCCTTGGAAAACAGTGGTGGGTTTGCAGCCCCAGTCACGGGAACTGCTGCTTTGCTACTATGTACATGTCCCAAATTACTACGATGGCTTTATGCCCTATTGCTGGGCAGTAATTGGTAGAAGGGGTGTGCACGTGTATACAGATGGAGGCCAGAGGTCAGCTTCTTATGTCCTCTTCTGATACCACCCATATTACTTCCTGAGAAAGAGTCTCTCCATTGGGATAGGTTGCTGGTCAGTGAGCTCCCGGGACCCAACCATTCTCCATCGTTCCAGAGCTGGGGCTTTTACATGGATGTTAGGGATTGAATATAGGTCCTCATGCTTGCATGGCTGTTTATTAACTGAGTTATCTTTCTGGCCCCCTAACATTTTGAAACAGGGTCTCATGTAGCCCAGGTTGGCCCCAATCTCATTGTGTAACCCAGGCTAGGTTTGCACTCTCAACCCTCCCAACTTCCATGACTCACATGTTAAACCTCCTCTACATTCCTCCTCACAAATCTGATTGGTTCAGGCATCCTAGGAATACATCTCTCTCTCTCTCTCTCTCTCTCTCTCTTTCTCTCTCTCTCTCTCTCTCTCTCTGACTCAGCAAAGATATCAGCACCTAGAAAACTCTCTTCACCACAGAGACACAGACAGTCAGAGACACTGCAATGGCTGAGACAGCTACCAGGGACAGTGCCTGCTGCCCAAGCTGAGAACCCACACTCAGATCAATAGCCCCCAGCACTGCGGAAACAGGGACAAAAGGATTCCTGGGGCTCCCTAACCAACCAGCTCCAGGTCCAGTAAGCAACCCTGCCTCAAAAAGTGAGATGGAGGAAGGCTGTCCCAGTGGTAACTTGCTGCCAAGCCTGAGGAGCTGACTTTAATCCCAGGAACCTACAGAGTAGAAAAAGGGGTCCTAAAAGCTGTTCTCTGACTCCATACACGAGCTGTGGAACATATGAGGGGCATGAGCTGACTTCACATTTACACACACACACACACACACACACGGAGTTTATAGTGGCGAAAGTCCAGGATGTAGGAAGAGGCCACATCCACTCCTGGAATCTGACTGAGAGAGACAAAAGAGGCAGGTGTGATTGTGTAATCCCCAAACTTGAGAGTGAGAGACCGAAGCAGGAGTCTTGCTACCAGTTCAAGACCAGCCTAGACACAGAACGAAACCCTGTCCCATAAAACAAAACCAACAGAAGAGCTGGGGACGACTCAGTAAGTGCTGCTATACAAGCACCAGCTTGGGGTCCTGTAGCTGGAGGTAGAGGCAGGCATACCGGAGCTTGCTGGGCAACCTCTGTGAACTTCAGGACCTACTAAGAGGCTCTGCCTCAAAAACCAAGGTGAGGGTGGCAAGATGGCTCAGTGAGCAAAAGCCCTTGTTGCCAAGCTTGACTTCAGCTTGATCCCTGGCATCTATACAGTAAAAGGACCAAACAGAACAGACTCCTGCGAGCTGTCCGCTGACCTCCCCCACACACTGACAAACACAAGTACACATAAAGTAAGTAAATGAATATATATATATATATATTTAAAAGTTAAACATGCAAGGAAAATGTACATTTACACAATGGAGTACTACACAGCAGAAAAAATAACGTCAGCTTGAATTTTGCAGGAAAATGGATGGAGTTAGAAAACATTATTTGAGTGAGGTAATCCAGACACAGAACGACAATTATCACATGTACTCACTCATAAGTGGTTTTTAAACATAAAGCAAAGAAAGCCAGCCTACAAACCACAATTCCAGAGAACTTAGACAACAATGCGGACACTAAGAGAGACTTACATAGATCTAATCTACATGGGAAGTAGAAAGTAGAAAAAGACAAAATCTCCTGAGTAAATTGGGAACATGGGGACCTTGGGGGAGGATTGAAGGGAAGAGGGGAGAGACAGGGAGGGGAGCAGAGAAAAATGTAGAGCTCAATAAATATCAATAAAATAAAACAAAAAGTTAAACATGCACAGTGCCTCACGTGGCCATGCCGGTTCTCAGAAAGCTGAGAGGTAGGATGATTGCTGGAACTCTGAAGCCACCTTGGGCTACATGGTCAGTTCTGGGCTAGTTAGAAGAGGGTGAGAACCCTTCTCCAAAGGAAAGCAAGCACAAAGCAAGGTGCAGGAGATGTGGCTCTGCTGTTGCAGCACTTGCCTGGCATGCAGAAAGCACTGTGTTCCGGCCCCAGCGCCACGGAAACTGTGTGTGTAGTGCACGTCTGTAAACCTAGCACTGAGTAGGAAAGCCAGGCATTCAAGACCAGTCTTGGCTACATAGTGACTCTGAGGTCAGTGTGGGCTATGTGAGAGCCTGTCTCAAACAAGCAAAACAACCAAGTATAACCAAGACTTCATTCAGTTCCCTGATGTTAAGCTTCACCTGGGAATTTGTGGGTAAACTCAAAGGATAGGTGAATATAGAATCAGGTCTGCATGCAAAACCGTCTACCTACCAAACTTCTTGGGAAGTCTTGGGACACTTCCCCAAAGTGCCTTAGGACCCCAGGATCATTTTCTGATCTTACCCTGGGCTCCACAGCTCTTATTCTCCTAGACAACACCCATCTTTCTCACTTGAACCAAAACAATTACTCAAGGGCATAGGGACTTAAGAGACAAGAAACACATGGTACTATGAGAACTGAAAACTGTCCAATTGCTCTGCTCCAGGTCACATCCCTCCTCTATCCAGAACTCTCCATGGCTCTCACTTCACCTGGGGCCAAAGTCAAAGTCCTCCTTCTGGTCTGCAAGACTCTCTAAAATCTATTCCTATCAGCTAGCTCCCTCTGTGGCCTCAGGGCCTTTGCACTAGCTTCTTCCCTGGATGATGGACCAGAGATCTTTTCCATCCTTTAGGTAGGTGCTTGAATGCACCAGCCCCTCCCACATAGCTGTGTGAGCCGCCCCCGCCAGCCTCCTCACCTGCTTCCTGTCTTATAGATCTCCACCATATCACTGTCACATCTATCTGGCACCTGCTTGTCCCACCATGGCAAACCCAAGAGAGGGGCTACTTCTTGGGTTTCCATTAGTGTGGGACCCACAAGCGGCTTCTCCCACCTAAGGGTGGTCAGTGGATCGGATTCCAGAGATTACGAACCCACCCCAGTTCTGAGCCTTCTTCCAAGCTCTCTCCCAATCACCAGTGGCCAAGGGAAGGGATCCCCGAGCATCTGTCGCCTGTCCCCCTCCACCGTCTGCCCACCAGCTGGTTCAGTCCCGAGCCCCCTCGTCCCCCCCGTCCCCCCCCCCTCCTGCGCCCAGGCGGTGCGGGGAGAGGCTGAGGCATAAGACTGAGGGGGGGCTGTCCCCAGCTGTCCTCCAGCTCCGGCAGCTCCTTCTTCCCAGACAGCTGGGTTCTGGGACCCTAGGCGGGGGAGGGGCTGCGAATTTGTTCCGGCCGGAGAGGGAAGAACAGGAGAGAAGCTGGAGGGTCGGGATGTAGCCTCGGCGCTCAGGGGAGCCCGCCCGCACCGACTCAGGATGCGCTTCCTCCTCCGGGAAGTCCTCGGGGAGCCCGGCACGCCCCCGCTACCGCTCCTAGCCAGTTCCCAGCACTCGCCCTCGCCCATCCTGCCCGGAACGACAGTGTCCGCGGCCGCACTCCCTACCTGTTGATCTTGTGAGCGAAGGCGCGTCGCTCCGAGGCCGCCATGGCGCCCCGCGTCCCGCCGCAGTCTCCCGAGTCTGGGAAGTCGGACTGGGCGGGGCCGGCGAGCGGACGGGGCGGGGCCTGTGTTGATGGGGCGGGGCCTGAGCTAGGGACCGCCTCAGCCGCGGAATGAGGCTGAGAGATGGGGCGGGGCCTTCTCTGTGATGGGATTGGGCCCGGACGAGGGTGGAGCTTTCCCTGGGATAGGGCGGGGCCTTTCTGGGATAGGGCGGGGCCAACACTGAGAGTAGAGCAGAAACGTCGGGGAATGGGGAGGAGCCTCTTCTCCGACTGGGGACTGGGATAGAGACAGCGCTGACAAGGGTTAGAGCCAGGCTGTGATGGAGGCTGTCCCTGCTCTAAAATGAGGACCCGGCCAAGACTGGAGAGCTGGGGAGTCTTTGTGGGCGTGGCTAGTGAGGGAAGTCCTTGATGGGGAGGAACATTGTGGGCTGGGCATGGCTAGGATGGGTAGGGAATTAGAGGTTTGTGAAGACAGGTGGGGGCCAGGCAGAGCTGGACTTGGGTGGGCAAAGCCCGGAGTGGAATAGGGGAGGATCATGGAGGGGAAGATTTCCTCCTTGCAATGTGGTCAAGATGGGGAAACTGAGTCTTCTCTTGGGCTGGGGAGGAAAAGACTGAGCATCAAAACTCGGTAGGTCCCTGCTTGTCCCTGGAGACACTCTGACTAGAAAACAACGTCAACGTTTCACATGGAGTAACAATAATTACTAAGTTTTTTGCTTATAGCTGTGCAGTAGACAGGGTAGGGAAGGTCTGTTGTTTTCCACTATTGACAAGATGCTAAACAGGCGCCTAGAGGAATGAAGGCTTTTGCTTAGTATACCTCACGAGGGGCTCAGGGGATTCCATGCCCATCTCTGGGTTAGGGTAGAAAGGTGGATGAGCCCAGCTAGGCTCAGGGGTGTCCGTCTAGGAGGTGTGACTCGGAAAGCCAGCACCGATATCTGAGGGAGCCAGTCTGGAAACTTCTGTCTGCCAGAAGATGTAGCTATGTCTTTATTAATTTGTGGCCTGAAATCTCTTCCCTCTAGTTCCTCTCCTAGCATCAGTTTTCTGGGGTTGTTCAGTCCTGGCTCATCTCTGGATATACCAACCTTCTCCTGCCTCCACACCTTCTCCTGGGAAGCGTCTGCCTTCCCAGCAACCAAGGTCAAAACAGTCTAGGGAGTGTAGGCAGCTGTGTAACACCAGGGCATGACCGCCTCGGAACTTTTGCATGTGCTGTTCCTTTTCCCCGCTTGTGGATGCTAGCTAGCATATGATGAAACCGGGCCAGCAGGTCAGAGTGACTTGCCCCAGTTGCCCAGCAAATCTGTATTAGTTTTGAGAGCCACAGAAAGGAAACCTAGATGATAGGGGCACCCCCTAGATGTCCATCTGCTCCTTGCCCAGCACGCAATCTATGTACACAGCTGCCAGGAGCCCACACACCTGCCCAGAGTTGTCCAGCTGCTTTAGCCCAGGAGATGCAGAATGTAACTCCACCCACCACTGTGTGGGTGGGGGTGGTGGTGGAAGGGGGCGCCCAATGTCATTCTGAGGTCTCTGCTTCCTCTTCTACTTTCAGGCTGGATGGGAGGGCATGAAGCCAGCCCTCCCTGCTGCTTCTATTGTGCATAGTCTTGGGGATACCCGAGTCCCGTCACATCCTCCCTTGTGCAGAAGTCTCTGTGGCTCTAAACTCATTGGGGTCAAAGTCTGTTCCTTGGCCTCCAGTCCCTGAGTGGAGCAGAGTGCTTCACCACCACCCTGTCCTTATAGTCTCCTCTTGTACTGCAGTCCAACAGCCCGCCCGCCTCTGACCGCCCAAATATTCCTTTCAAACATTAAGATGTGTCTCACCTCAGGGCCTTTGCGCTGGCTGTGGGTTTTGTCCTCGTCACTCCCCTACTCCACCCAGCTAGCATGTTCTCGTTTACTCGAGGAAATTCAGGACTTGCCCTATTTACCTAATGTCAGATTTAAGATTTGGACCCAAGGAGTTTGATGCCCCCCACCCCCAAAAGAGAGCAACTATGCCAAGATCAGCTACGTTCCACTTCAGACCTGGCTATGTGACCTACAGTTCAATTGTCACCTCTCTGATTTTCCCCTTCTCTTCACCAAGGGCTCCTGGTGAGTCACATGACAACGCACAGATATGGGTAGGGGAGCAGGATCCCGGAGCCTGGATCCTCTGGAGAAGCTAATGGGGACCTAACCAGAGCCTGGGGACTCTCAGAGTGGCTTTGGTTTCCAAAAGGGTGGTTTCAAAGATCCCTTCAAGTCAGGATAGTGTCCAGCACCACCCAGGTGCCCGCCAGACCTGATTGTCAAGGCCACACCTCTGCAGGGCACTGCCAGGCCTGACTCAGCTGGGCGGGGCAGGGGAGCTCTTGGAGTTGCTCAAATGCAGGAGACTTTGGCCTCTACATGATGGGGTGTGAGGTGGGGCTGGTAGACCCAGGCAGAGGAGGCTGCGGAGGAGAATTGCTCACTACCCTGTGGGGGACGGATGTATGTGGGGCTGAGAGGGGCAGTGGGAAGGGGTGGGTCCCAGCAGCTGACTGGCAGACGAGTTCACTTTCCATGTGAGAAATGAGGGGTTGGAGACCATCCCCTGCTGGGTGTGGCAGCAACCACATGTAATCCCAGCACTTGGGAGGTAGAAGCAGGGGGACCAGCCTTGGCTATTTACTGAGGGAGTTTGAAGTCAGCCTGGGCTACATGAGACCCTATCTCAAGACAGCAGCAAAAGTCTTCCCTTCACCCATACTACTGCACAACGCTGCTCCTTTTTCCTGGGAAGGGAAAGTTCCATGAGCTTGTGATGGGAATCACTGTGGCATTAAAACGTCTTTGTTGGCTCAGGGAGACAGCTCAGTGTGCAAAGCATCTGCTGTGTGTGCAGAAGAACCCGAATTCAGGTCCTAAACACTCACTTGAAAGCCAGGCATGGTGGTGTATGTCTGTAATCCCAGAACTGAGGGAGCAGGGACAGGGATCAGGAGTTAAGGGCCAGCCTCAGCTGTGGAGGGAGTTCTAGACTAACCTGGGCTAAATGCAACTCTCAGAAAGCAGTGAGGGGCTGCTCTGAGGGCCTTAGCTGACCGTCAGTACCCAAGAAAACTTACAGGTGGGTGACACACACCTTTAATCCCAGCACCGGGGAGGCAGAACCAAGAGGATCCCTGGAGCTCACTCTCCGGCAAGCCCAGCTGAAATCAGCAAGCTCCGTGTACAGTGGGAGACCCTGCAGCAAATAGGAAGGACGACTTGGGGTAAAACCTTCACTCGGCAAGACTGGCAACTCAAGTTCAGTCTCCCTCCAGCTTCCGTCTGGCCTTCACAGGTGCACACATATATCCCCACACAGCTACACACACATGAACAGGTAAACATACAAATAATACATGTAGATTTTCTTTAAAGATTTATTATCTATATGGGGGCTCGAGTGTATCATGTGTATCATGTGTGAGACACCAGCCTCATGTGACTGACTTAGGTACACTTTCCATTCATCAGGTCTGTTTTGGTAAATTGATGACTCACTGAATCAATATGTCTTAAAGTGACAACTTAATGAGTGACTGACCGAATGAATGAGTGAGCAAATGAATGAATGGACACACGCCTGAGTGGATGCGTTACTGAGAGGATGGATGAGTGCGTGCATGAGTGAGTGAATTAATGAACAAGTGAATGACTGAGTGAGTGTGTGAACACATGCGCATCTTCTAGAGTGCTAACAATCTCAGATGCAGAGATTTTTTGATTCTTTTTCCAGGTTGACCACAGGTGGCTTGGGTCCTGTTTGGGCCTTAATATCCTTTTTGGTAAAGTACAGGGAACCTTAGGCCTCAGTCCACAGGGCCACGACAGGGCCATTAGGGTATACCATCCCAACATAAGTCTCCAGGGCCTCACAAGATTGTTTTCTTTGCTCCTTCCGGAGCTAGGAAAGGAAGCCAGAGCCAGGCAGGGTGTTCAGGCCTGCCTTCAGGACTTGAAGTCACAAAGAGAGATCACAGGGCAGGTCCCAGGCTTCCTGTTTTTCTTGGAACAGATTGTCTGGTTACCGGATGCTCGGCTGTCTCTGATGCTCGGCTGTCTCTGGTGCTGTAGCCCATAGCACTCTGGAATTCTCTGACTAAAAAGTCTTCTTTTTCTTCTTCTTCTTCTTCTTCTTCTTCTTCTTCTTCTTCTTCTTCTTCTTCTTCTTCTTCTTCTTCTTCTTCTTCTTCTTCTTCTTTTCAAGACAGGGTTTCTCTGTGTAGCCGTGGTTGTCCTGGAACCCACTCTGTAGACTAGGTTGACCTCAAACTCAGAGATCCTCCTGCCTCTGCCTCTCGAGTGCTGGGATTAAAGGCATGTGCCACCACCACCCATCAAAAGTTTTTTTGTTGTTGTTGCTGAGGATGTACTAAGCAAGTACTCTGCTACCAAGCTACAGTCCCAAATACTCTTTTGGGATTTTATATATACATACGTATACATTGCATGTATTATATGTTATGTCATATATATTATGCATATATATGGTGTATATGCATGCAAATGCATATTTATAACACATAATCACACATATAAGTGTTACCCAGGTGTGGTGGTGTTAAGTAGAGGCAGGAGAATCAGAATTCCATCTGGGCTGCATGAGATCCTGTCTCTAAATAAATGAAACAAAAGTGGGTCATGTTGGCTCACTCTTTTAATCCCAGCACTCAGGAGGCAGAGGCAGGTAGATCTCTGTGAGTTCAAGGCCAGCTTGGTTTATAAGAGCTAGTTCTAGGACAGGCTTCAAAGCTACAGAGAAACTCTGTTTTGAAAACAAAACAAAACAAAACAACAAACATAGTTATCATGGTCAACTATTTTGACAGCAAAAGAAATCCTAAGACACCCTGTCTTGAAAAATGAAACAGACAAAAAACAAAACAAAAAATGAGTCCATGAGATGACTAACTCCACAGGTAAAGGCAGTTGTGCCTAAGCCTGGTAACCTAGCCAGGCAAAGTTAATACACACCTTTGATCTCTGAGTTTAAGACCAGCCTGGTTTATGAAGCAGGTTCCAGGACAGCCAGGGCTATACAGAGAAACCCTGTCCCGAAAAACTGGAAACACATATAAAGGTGGGAGGGGACAACCAACAACCAATTCCGTGAAGCTGTTCCAACCTCCACACACGTGTCATAGCAAGTGCATGCACACACATTCATCACACACTCATCATATCAACACCACTCACATCACATACATGTAATGATTTTATTTTATTGTATGTGTGTTTTGCATGCATACATGTCTGTGCATCATATGCATGTAGTGCCCTTGGAGGTCAGAAGAGGGTCTTTGATCTCCAAGAACTGGATTTAGAGGTGGTTGTGAGCTGTCACGAGGGTGCTGGGAACCAAACCCAAGTCCCCTGAAAGAGTAGCCAGTGCTCTTAGCTACTGAGCCAGCTCTCCAGGCCCTATAATGACAACTTTTGACAGTGTAACTTTCCTTTTCCTTCCCCCACTGTGCTGGGTTATTTTTTTTGTCAACCTGACACAAGCTAGTGTCATCTGAGAAGAGAGAATCTCAGTTGAGAAAATGCCTCCATTAGATTGGCTTATGCAAGTCTGTGGAGGTTTTTTCTTGCTTGATTATCAGTGTGAGTGGATCCAGTCCACTGTTCTTGGCCTGGTGGTCTGGGGTGTATAAGAAAGCAGGCTAAGCAAGCTATGGGGAATAGGCCAGTCCCTAAGTCTTATTGCTGTGAAGAGACACATGACCAAGGCAACTCTCATAAAAGGAAGCGTTTAACTTAAGTTGGCTTACAGTCTCAGGGGTTTGGTCCATTATCATCATTGTGGGCAGCATGGCAGCACACATTGTTAGGAATCAGGTTTGCCCCCAGCTTGACTCAGCAACTCAGCACCAGCAGCCCTGTCATCACCAGCTGCCAAAAGTGACATCGATGCCCTTTAAAAGGTCACCACCATCAGGGCCCGCTCTCCTGTTCTGCCTCCCTCTTGATCTCTGTTTCTGTTTCTTTCCCCGCCCCAACCCCGTGCCTCTCTGTTTCCTTCTCTGTCTTCCTCTTGTCCGTGCTCCAAGGTGTCCTAATAAATCTCTTGAGTGAGATCTGTTGCATGGGTGAGATCTTTGTGACATTCCTTGACCAAGGTGCTCTTCTGCAGAAACCCTAACACTGGTGTAGAGACATGGTAGAATATCCTGGTGCCTGCGTGTTCCCCGTTTGGGTATCTAAGCTGCACTAGAACCCTACCCCTTATCTCCAGTCTATCTGCAACAGACTCACCTCCTGGCTTGCCTTTCTCTGTGAGTTCGAAGCCAGCCTGGTCTACAAGAGCTAGTTTCAGGACAGGCTCCAAAGCTACAGAAAAACCTTGTCCTGAAAAACCAAAAAACAAAACAAAAAAAAACAAAAAAAAACAAACAAACAAAAAACCCACTTTGAAAACAGATGTTTTTAAACAGCAACCATGTGGCTCTCCTCCATCTTGGCCAATGGACCTCATGCAGATGTAAGCAGCTGCAGGGATGGCAGTCCTCTTTCCTAAGGTTAAAGATGCATACCATGTGACTTAACCACCATCTTCAGACAACCAGGAGGTGCAGAGCAAGAACTGTAAACATCTTAGTCCTAAGGAGTCCTCTGTTTATCATGCATCCCCTTTCTGGACTGGGGAAGCAAAAAGTCTCAGATGTTTGGATTAATATGGACCTTTGTATGATAACAAAAATCTAAGAATATGTTTGCTGCAGCATACTATACATATGAGTCAACCCTGGTTTAGAATATGCTGTACATGATGATAAAATTTAAGGTTATAAAGATGTACTCAGGCTAACAAAAGCAGACTTAGAGATTTATACCTAAATGCTTACGTTTTTGCTAACTGTTCAACGTCAAGCTACTAGAAAACTTAAATAAGTAACAATATATGCTTGACAAATAAGATATATTTGATATTCAAGATTTATAAGTTCCCCAGGTCTGCTCAGATTTATAGTAATATTTATCTAGCTACTTTGTCCTTGCTCTTGTTAACCTTCAGCCGTTTATGTGAACTAAGCAATACAAGAAACTGCAATGTTTTATAACGGTGCACTGTAAAAGGATCGGGAAATTGCCAGTCTCCCTACTGACTGTGTCTATGGTGAAAAGTTTTATTTTGCTAGTAGAAAATCTTCAATTAAAAAAAATGCTATTTTTAAGTCTAAACTTAACACGGATGGAATGCAAGGCATGCAAGCTAGTAGTCACCTTTTAGATGGCAAGAATCTTCCTATGTTCAGAACTACACTTGCAGTCTTGCTAAAGCACTAATGTAATTCATTACAGAACAAGTTGTATTTAGCCTCCTGTGTATAGTTTCAAAGTTACACAAGCAACGGTTGTTTAGTTTAGATACACTTAGTAGATGATCTTCAAACTCTTCAGAGATCTGCTGAATATGGCATTCAAAGTGTTTAATTAAAAGGGGGGGGGACTTTTTTGTGGTAAAGAGACACGCCAACTCCCGGCAGCACCCATAATCTCCCCCAAAGAAGATGATGGGGTACAGAAGAACCTTCACCTGGAGCATGATTTAAATGTGACAAAATCGGCCGCTCGGTGAAAACCTGTTCTTCACCTTGACTGCTGTCAGACCCTGTCCAAACTGTGGTCGAGCAGGATACTGCGGAGTTGATTGCCCTGCTTTGCCTAGATAAGGTAAGCTGGCCCCCGAGGTTCCTACTCCACGGGAAAGTTTGTTGGATAAGGTAAATTGCCCCCCTCCTCAGGTTCCTACTCCAGGGGAAAGTCTGTTGGATAAGGTAAGCTGCCCCCCAGGTTCCTACTCCATAGGAAAGTGTTAGATAAGGTAATCTGCCCCCCCCCCAGGTTCCTACTCCAGGGGAAAGTCTGTTGGATAAGTGGATAAGGTAAGCTGCCCCCCACCCCCCACCTCAGGTCCCTACTCCACGGAAAAGTCTGTTGGATATTCTGGGCCTGGTGGCGGAGAATTGACTCTGTTCTGAGACCTCTGCCCCCAGGACCATGGAGGATCTAGGGTAATTGTCCAGGTAGGCGGTAAGGACCTGTCATTTTTAATAATTTTGGAGCTGCTTGGTCTGCACTTTTTGCTTACTCAGGTAAAATTTATCAGTCCCAGATCTCTGATGGGGTTGACTGATGGGCTAGCCATAGCTTTGCTAGCTTTCCCTCAGTTCAACAGCAGCAGCCAAGGCTTCAGCTGCCTGCTCAGTTCTCTTCAGTGTAAAAATCAGGCCTGAGGCCTCACTTTCCCAGGCCCCCAGCTGAGAGGGGCAGTTTACCTTGCTACCAGACTCCAAAAACAAGAGAAACACTCACAAAATAGATTAAGTGTAACTTTTTACTGTTTCTTTATTCCAAGGCGCTCCTTTTCCAATGACTGCTTTCAGTAATCAGCCACCTGGGTCTCACGGTGATGACTGGACAGAAGAGTGGTGTGAAGTTTATGTAAGGTCTGGAGATACGAAAGCTTAAGTCATGAGTGTCTGAGGAAATGTTTTATATGTTTATATGTTTATATTTATATGTAAATACAAGTTATAAAGGTAAAACAAAATGTCTTAAGGTATGTAAATGTTATTTGTAAAGGTATAAGAGAGTGATTTAAGACATATGTAAAAATGAAAAATGTTGGAACTGAGTGTGGTGGCACACACCTTTAATCCCAGCACTTGGGGGGCAGAGGCAGGAGGATTTCTATGAGTTTGCCAGCCTGGTTTACAGAGTGAGTTCCAGGATAGCCAGGGCTACCCAGAGAAACTTTGTCTCAAACAAAACAAAACAAAACAAAACAAAACAAAACAAAAAGAAGAAAATTGTTTCGGATTTCATTGCCTCTGTGTGCTATTGTTCTATTAAGACTTCAAAGGCTGAGTTTAGCATTAGTCAGCGGAGCTCTGACGAGCTGTTATCCCAGCTCCGGTGAGCACTGACAACGATTATCACAGCTACAAGCTCAAGATTTTAAATTTCCTCTGGTTGTCTTCTAAGTAGAGACTTAAAAATGCTTCTCAGTGGGCTGGGAACATCTCTGTCCAATCTGTGTACTCCGCTCTCCGGAAAGTGTGTTAATATTTTAGCCCTAAATCATTTTGGGCCCCCAAGCTTCTACTGTGATTCAAAGGCGTGAGTTTACTGCCTTTTCTAGGATGCGGATTTTAGTACAGATTACAAACAGTGGCAATGCTGACATATCTAAAACTTACCTCTCTCTGTAAACGTAAAAAACTTATTGTAAGGGTCAGGGAATCGACTTGGATCCACCAGGTCAGATTGACTCCAGATAAATACCATGAGCCAACAACCTGTTCCCCACTGCCAATTCTGCCTCTTCCTGAGGGTGGTGGAGCACAATTATTAAAAACCCAGAGACAGAAATTGGGTTTAACCTGAAGGTCAGAAAATCAAAACAACCAGTCACTGGCTCTTACCTCTACCCCAGTCCTGCCTGTAGGAATCTCAGAATAATTCTCTGAGAGAATCTGTGTGTGTGAGCTGTCTTTTCACGTCCTATATTTCTCTCTAGTGCTGGGCTTAAAGGTTTCTATGGTAAACTAGTATGGCTACTGGGATTAAAGGTGTATGTCATCACTGCCTGGTCTGTAAAGCTGATTGATGTGACTGTTTTACTCTCTGAACTTCAGGCAACCTTTATTTATTAAAACGCAAATGAAATATCACTACAAGGTGGAATCTCTCTCTCTCCCCTGGTCTTGGGACTCCCCTTCCCCAGCTACCAGGACCAAATGCCTAAAAGTTTCAAATGGACACCTAAGGAAAAAAATTCCCCCTGAACCCCTTAACTTTACCTTCTCTCACTAACATATATCTGTCCCAGCATCCTGCCAGCTCCAGATGTTCCCTCAAAATCTGCATCCCAGACAGACTCAAAGATGCTAACCCCTGGTGGTCCAGCCTCACAAACTACTCCAGCTACTGCTTGCAAGTCCCCAGCCCCAGATGGTCCCACAGGGCACGGAGAGTGAGTGAAACAGTTTAGGTCCCCAAAGATGTTGATGCTCCCAGACAACTGGAAGCAGTCTAAGGAGGGCAGTACCCACATTCCTGCCTCATCAGCCCTCCTTTCTACTCCCTCACATGTTTCTAATAAGCAAAAGGGAGAATGTTAGGAACCAGGTGCTCCCCAGGCCACCTCCAGGAGGGAGGTGGGAAAAGAGAGTTTATTTCATATTACAACTTCCAGGTCATAGTCCATCCCTGAGAAAGTCAGAGCAAGAATTCAAGGCAGGAACTGAAGCAGAGGCCATGCTGCTTACTAACTGTGGTTGTTCAGACTAGAATGGCCCCCATAGGCTCATCCATTTGAAGGCTTAGTCTTCAGGGAGGCACTGTATGAGAGGGATTAGGAGGTGTGGTCTTGTGGAGGGAGTGTGCCAATGGGGTGGGCTTTGAGCTTTCAAAAGTCCAAGCCAGACCCAATCTCTCCCTCTCCCTCTTTCTGTCTCAGCCAGTGGATGAGGGTGCAGCTCTCTGATACTTCTCCAGTTCCATGTGTGTTAGTGTGTCTTTGGTGGTCGAGGCTGAGGAATGCTGCAGAAATCAAATCACACAATGTCAAGAGCTGCATTGGGAGGTGTTGAAAGGCTACCTCAGAGTGGGGACAAGAGAGAGAGACAGAAGCAGAGAAGGAGAAACACAGAGAAACGGTGAGAGACAGAGTGAGGGAGTGGCCCGTGATGGCGGGAATCTTTTTAAATGGTTCCCATGTGGCAATTGGTGGCTGGTGATGACAATGCTGGTGCTGAGTCACTGACGGCGGCTGGGGAGCACCTGGTTCCTAATGTTCCTCCCTTTTGTTTATTTATAAAAGGCGAGGAAAGGGAAAAGGCTGCTGGGGAGGCAGGAATGGGGTCGCTGCACTCTTTAGACAGCTTCCTGTTGTTTGGGGGCGTTGACATCTTCCCAAGAAAGTTGGGATGCTGTCCAAGTCTTTGCTACTGCAATAGAAAGCAAACTAGCGCATACCCTTTTTATTCTTTTTTTATACAACGAAAGCATCCTAAGCACATCCCCTCTGACCCTCTGGGTTTTCTCACTATTTTCTTTGAAGACCCCTCTGCCTTTCCGTGCCCCATACAGACACTTGCAGACCTCCACTGCTGAATCTGCTTTCTTTTTTTATGTGTCTAATTGTGTAGGTGGGGTGGGCACGCATACATGTGTGTGCCACGGCATGTGTGTGGAGGTCAGAGAACAACTTGTGGAACCTGGTTCCCTCCTTTGATCATGTAGGTCCTGGGGATCGAATTCAGGTCACCAGGTTTGGCGGCAAGTGTTAGGTATATTCCTTAAGACGAGCCTCTCCGCCAACGCAAATAATTCCAATCAGACCAAATTAGACCAAATCAATTGCCCATGTTTACTAAATGCAGTGTTCCCAGGTGGCCGAAAAAGCATGGCAGAGGCGGGGAGAGACAGGGGCAGCGCACACAAAACCCTAAAACCACTTGTTCCTTTTTTTGGGCAGCCGGCCCGTGGGAGTGGTCCTGACCCTCCCTGGGGGAGGGGTCAGGGCTTGGTAGAGTCCGGACCAAGGCAACTCCCTGGGGGAGGGGGCTTCCAAAGATGGATACCGGGCATTACAACAAGTACCTTTACCCGCTAAGCCATCTTCCTAGCCCAACCTGTCTTCTTTCATGAACCCTAAGCCACATGGAGTGATTTGCCTTTCCCCAGTGGCTGCTCAGATTTCAGCTTGTCCATTCAAGTGCCTTTCTCTTGAACTCTAATTGTCCCCCTGCTAGCCACTGCCCTGCACCCCACCAGAAACCCCACTATCCATGGATGTCACACAGTAGATATAGCAGCTTTATTCATTATTGCGAATGACTTGAAGTGGCCAATTGTGTGTCCAGGAGTGAATGTTGAGCCAGGGTTTGTCCGTACCATGGAATATTCTTCAAGAAGACAAAAAGAACTACTTTTTACTACGGGCGACAGCTCGTCAGTCTTAGAGATCATCGCTGCTCCCGGAGGCTAGATGCAAAAGGCAAAAAGCCAGAGGGACGAGTCCCTGGTAAAGCCCTTGTTGCAACACCGATGACCCGAGTTTGAGCCCCAGGTTTCAGACTGCAGGAGGAAAGAGCTGCCTTCTGCAAGCTGTCCTCTGACCTCCACATCTGCACGGCGCTCACACGCCAGGGCAGCTGTGCCTGTCCACACACAAATAAGGCAAATGAATAAGCAGCATTATTATAATTGAAATACATTCTTTACAAGGCTTAGTGAGAGTCCTACTTGAGTGAGTGTTCTGACAGTTATCGGGGTACATGGGGCAGAAGTACTCCTGGAAACTGTGGGGAGACAGACTTGCCGGGGCAACCATTGATGGCATAACTGTAGTGGCCATTACTGTTCTCTGAGTGATTCCTAAGTGCCTAGAGCTTCGCAGAATGCCTTAGACTCCACAGAAACTCAAATCAGCTCTGAGGAAGGCGCCATCAAAAGCCCACGCTGCAGTAGGGGAAACTGAGGAGGGATGGGCAAAGCCACGTGCCTTCTACTGCAAACCTTAGAAATGTCAGCCCCAGTCAGTGCTGGAAGGCTGAGGCAGGAGGATCCAGCACTCAAGACCAGCCTGGGCTACATAGTGAGCTTCAGGCTAGCCTGGGTTACATAGCGAGTTATAGACCAGACTGGACTAGACACGTCTCAACAATGAAAAACAGGAGACCCTAGACTTGACCACCTGAGTTCCATCCCTGGGACTCACACAGTGGAAGGTGAGAACCAACCTATATAATAAAGAAATAAAATGTTAAAAAATTAAACATTGAAATGGCATTGTGCCCGAATGAACCACTCAGGTGTTTTTCATCCTTATTTCCTATAATACTCAATATAAAACTGTTTCCACATGGTCATGCTGAGCTATAAGTCACCCAGATTTCTTTACTTCTTAGAAAGGATGTGTGAGGCCTGTAACATTACAATGCCATTTCATTATTTAAATGTACCATTTAGCCTGGCTAATTTAAAAATATCTTTTCCTTCCTTCCTTCCTTCCTTTCTTTCTTTCTTTCTTTCTTTCTTTCTTTCTTTCTTTCTTTTGTTTTGGTTTTTCAAGACAGTGACTCTGTGTAACCACCCTGACTGTCCTGGAACTCACTCTGTAGACCAGGCTGGCCTCAAACTCACATAAATCTGCCTGACTCTGTCTCCTGAGTGCTGGGGTTAAAGGCGTGCACCACCACTGCCCAGCTCGTTTGTTGCTTTATGTTGTGCGTGCGCATGCGCCAGTGCCTGTGCCCCAGCCCCATGTGATGGTCAGGGGCAGCCTTTGGCAATCAGTTTTCATTTTTTTACTGTGTGGCTCCTGGGAATCAAACTTAGATTGTTAGGCTTGGCAGCAAACATCTCACCAGTCCCAGTGCTGAAAATGAGTCTTGGGACTGGATACGTTCCAGAGAAGGCCTCTACCACTGCGTCACACTCAGCCCTTGGTTTGTATTTCTCCTTGTTTGATTTGTGTGTGTGAATGTGTATGTATGTGTGCTTACATGTAGAACTCAGAGACTGTCTTCCCTTATCCCTCTCCACCTCATTTTTTTTCATTTGTTTAGAGATTTATTTATTTTTGAGACAGGATTTTTAGTCCAGACTGACCTCAAACTCACTCCAAAGAGGAGGATGACCTGGAAGTCCCAATCCTCCTGTGGGGTTATACAGTGCTGAAGATAGAAAAGCCATGGCCCCAGACCTGCCTTCCCGCTTGGTATAGCCTCTCACTGAACCTGGAGCTCACCAAATCAACTAGACTGGCTGCCAGCCAGTCCCAGGGGTCCCCTGACTCTCCCCATCCCGGCCAGTGAGCCCCAGGGATTCCCTGACCCTCTCCCCATCCCCACTAGCGAGCTCCAGGGACACACTGACCCTCTCCCCATCCCCGCCAGTGAGCCCCAGGGTCCCCTGACCCTCTTCCCTTCCCTGCCAGCGAGCCCCAGGGACCCCCTGACTCTCCCCATCCCTGAGGTTACAGGCATGTGCCACTGTACCCGCTTTTGACCTGTGCTCTGAGGCTCCAAACTCAGGTCTTTGCTTGTGTGTGGTAGGCACTCAGCCCGTGAGTCATCGCTCCAGCTGCTTGGCCCTTGGTTCTTATTAGAAGGATCTTGCTATGTAGCCAGACTGGCTGGGAATTCGCCATCCTCCTGCCTCTAATCTCCCTAGTGCTGGCATCACAGGGGTGCCACCACACCTGGCCTCCACTCTTTGTAGAAAATATTACTTACTTTAATTGTGTGTTTATGTTAGGTGTATATATGTTTGTGTGTGTGTGTGTGTGCGCACATGCAGGCAGGCACTTGCTTGTGGAGGCCAGAGGTTAACATTGTCTGTCTTCCTCTGTGTGAATGTGTGTGTGGGTCAGCAAGCCCCAGGGATCTGCCTGCTTTGATTCCTTGTGCTTGCATGACCGGCACGTGCTGCTTCACCTGGCATTTTTTTAAATGGGGGTGCTGGGGCACAGACTCAGGCTCTCATGTTTGCCAGACGAGCACTGTGCTACAGACTGGGTCATCTCCCCGACACTTCATGTGTGGAGCTGATTGCTGGGAGTGAATTCGGGTCCCCAAAGCCAAGCCAGCACTCCACAGCCAAGACACGCCCCCAGCCCCTCACTGGGGGATTCTAGGCGGGGATTCTACTACTCAGATAGCCGCAATGCAGCCCAGGTATCCTGTGGTCTCACTTCATCCTGTAGGTGGACATTCCCCTATGAGTGCTCCTCCCTGGCCTCCTGACTCCATTTTCTTGGAGTTTGATACAAGTCCAGTTTTTCAAATACCTGCTTGTTTCTGAGACATGGTTTCTCTGTGTCCTCCAGACTTACTTCAAATCCTTGTGGATCTGAAGTGCTTGGATGCCAGGCTTGCATTATCATCCAGCTAGGGACTCCATTTCTATATTAGCATCTTTCCCAGCGGCCGCCTCCAGGGAAGGAGGGAGAATTCCAGGCCACATCAGCACCTGACCTGTTGTGAACCTCCTGAGCAATTCTTCCACTGACCTTCCTACTTCCCATCAAAGGAGAGCCACAGCACAATGCAAACCACACCAGCAAGGAAAATTCCTCTGCTGGGCCGATTGTTTTCTTTGACCCCCAGAGGATTTGGCTACGTTTCAGGTCAGAAAGGGTTTGTTTCCCTAAATGAGCTCTTACTTGCGTGGTTCAGGATGTGATCCCGATTCCCATGATGCTCCCTGCCAGGCTCAGCAGGTGCACCCAGCTGAGAGGGCTGCTGGGAAACCCTCCTAAGAATGCAGAGGCCAAAGACCTGGCACAATGGCTCAAACCTGTTACCTAAACCCAAGGGTCAAAAGTTCAAGACCAGCTTAGAATGGGGCAAGAGTTTTCTCAGATAAACAAGCAAACTGGAGTAGGGCTCACTTGCCGGAGAGAGAGGGGAAGAGAGCGAGAGAGAGAGAGATTTTTCAAAGATCCTTTTAGCTTTAGATGTCTAATCCTTTATGCCTCAGTCACCTCATCTGTGAAGAAGAGATAAAGATAGCACCAAGTTCCCCATGACAGGAAATCCACCCACACACTTAAGAAAATGTCAGTGAAGTCCATTATCACGCATAGTTAATATTTATGGTAGAAACTCTTAAGCGTGGATCGACACAGCCAAAGCTCCTAGGCTGGTGACTGGGACTCTTCAGTCGGCTTCCTGTCGCTGTGACGGAACATCTGACATCATCAACTTAAAGGAGAGGTGCTGAGTGGTGGCGGCGCACATCTTTAATCCCAGCACTCAGGAGGCAGATCTCTGTGAATTCAAAGCCAGTCTGGTCTGCAGAGCAAGTTCCAGAACAACCAGGGCTACACCGAGAAACCTTGTCTTGAAAAATAAGCAAACAGGGGCTGGAGAGATGGCTCAGTGGTTAAGAGCATTGCCTGCTCTTCCAAAGGGCCTGAGTTCAATTCCCAGCAACCATATGGTGGCTCACAACCATCTAAAATGAGATCTGATGCCCTCTTTTGACCTGCAGGCAGACACACAGACAGAATATTGTATACATAATAAATAAATAAATATTTTTTAAAAAAACAAGCAAATAAATAAACAAAAAACAAGCAAACAAAAAAGAGTTTAAGGTGAAGGCTGGAGAGATGCTCAGTGCTTAAAAGCACTTGTTGCTCTTCAGAGGACCTGGGTTTGGTTCCCAGCACCCACAAGGTGGCTCACAATAGTTCATAACCCCAATTTCAAGGGGTCTGACTTCCTTTTCTGACCTCCAAGGCACCAGGCACACATATAGTGCACAGACATACATGCAGACAAAACATTTGGACATGTAAAATAAAATACATTTTTTTCAGAGTTCTGCCTGTCTCTGCCTCCCAAGTGCTGGGATTAAAGGTGTGCGCCACCACTATAGGCCTGGCCTATAAAATAAATCTTAAAAAAGTCACTGGCTGGTGGTAGCATATGCCTTTAATCCCAGCACCGGGGAGAAAGAGACAGGTGGATCTCTGTGAATTAGAAGCTACTCTTATTCCAGAATAGCCAGGTCTACACAGTGAAACCCTGTCCCAAACAAAACAAAACAAACAAAACAAAAGGCCATGGGAGAGTTGGGGATCCCCAGTGAATACAGTTACATCCTTGCACCTAAGGCCTAGGGAACATTTCAGAAGAGGAAAGGTGAAGGCTGTTAGGGCCAGAGGAGCAGGGAGTTTGCTGTGAGACTGTCTGTGTCTTCTAGAAATATTAGGAGCTCCACCCATAATTCATCACCAACGTGACGACCTAAATGTGAAGTAAACAAGGAAGACACCCATAGACATCTCAGAGTACACAGAGAAAAGCCCACAAGGCCTTGGTCAAACACAAAGAACGTCAGCCAACTAAAGAACTCTGAGCGGGAGAAATAGTCTCCGCCAGGGAAGAGAGAGCCATTTGGTTATCCCGTGCCAAGTGGTCGGCCCTGAAAACGTACATACAAGAAACATTATACAGGGCTGGAGAGATGGCTCGGAGGTTAAGAGCACTGACTGCTCTTCCAGAGGTCCTGAGTTCAATTCCCAGCAACCACATGATGGCTCACAGCCATCTGTAATGAGATCTGGTGCCCTCTTCTGGCCTGCAGGCACACATGCAGACAGAACACTGTAAACTAAATAAATAAATAAATCTTTTTTTTTTTTTTAAAAAGAAACATTATACAGACTGGGCAGGTGTCCTGAGGTGCATGTATGGACACACACACACACACACACACACACACACACACACACACCTGTGTCCGTGACAGTGGATAATGAGAAGCGAGTCCATGAATTTGAAAGAGTAAGAAGGGATATATGGGAGGAAAGGGAAGGTAGAAATGCAATTATATTGCAATCTCAAAAATAAAAGAAAACTCAGGGTGGTGGTGGTACACACCTTTAATCCCAGCACTTGGGAGGAAGAGGCAGGCAGGTCTCAGGGTTTGAGGTCAGCCTGGTCTACATCCGTGAGTTCCAGGACAGCCAGGAATACCTGTCTCAAAAATAAGTTAATTAATTAAGAGATAAATAGAGGGAGGGAGGGAGGGAAGGAGAGAGGGAGGGAAGAAGGGAGGGAGGGAGGGAGGGAGGGAGGGAGGGAGGGAGGAAGGGAGGAAGGAAGGAAAAAAAGAAAGAAAGAGAGAAAGAAAGAAAGAAAGAAAGAAAGAAAGAAAGAAAGAAAGAAAGAAAGAAAGAAGGAAAACAAAAGAGCAATAAAGAAAGCCGTCCAAGGCTGTTCTCAACTCCGTGACCCGCTGGGAGTTGGGGGGGACGCGGCAGAAGGCTCCCAGAGCATTGCTTCCTTATGCCTTCAGCAGCGAACTACGGACAGACAGAGTTAATAAGCCAGAGTTTCAAAGTTATCCTCCACTACATGGAGTTTGAGGACAGCCAGGGCTACAAGAAATCTATCTTAAAGAGAAGGTGAGAAGGGAGAAGAGGAAAATGGGGAGGAAGGAGAGAAGAGAGGACACAGGGGTAAGTGGGGACATGGAGCCCTCAACCAACGTGTGCCAGCGCAACATGACACAAAACAGTGTTTGAAGATACTGTTGCCCGCGCACCTGGCACGAGGAGACAGTTTGGAGGGCCTTACCCAGTGGGGAAGCAGGCTCCTGCACCCCAGGGACGCGGGTGCAGAGAAGCGGAAATTGTTTTCTATGGGCGTAGCGCCCCCTAGTGACCACTGAAGGACATCTCCAGAATTCCACCCTCGTCGCTGCTCCATCAGGCCAGTGTAATTTCGCAGTTCAAGGAAATCCTTTAAGCTCAAAATCCTGCGGATTCAACAGCGACCAGTGTCTCAGAATTCTTTGTGGAAGAGAGAAACACATCCCTCCACCTGCCGCGCGGGGGAAGCAGGACACTGTAAATCTTCAGAGGTGGTTCAAAGGTGAAGCCAGCTGTGGGGGTGCATGCCTGTAATCCCAGTACTCAGGAGGCACAGGTAGGTGGGTCTTTGTGAGTTCGAGGCCAGCCTGGTCTACATAGCAAGTTCCAGGCCATCTGGAATACATTAATGAGACCCTGTCGCAAAATAAATGAATAAATAAATAGAAAAGAAAAAGTAAAGGGAAAAAAAAGTACAAGATTATTCTCAGCTGCATAGTTACTTTGAGTTTAACCTGGGTTCAGGCAGTAGAATGCCTGCCTTGCAACATTGAGGACCTGAGTTTAATTCTCAGAAAATACATAAAAAAGCCAGTGCATTGGCTGACAAGATACTCAGTGTACAAATGTACTTGCCATTATCCCTGACAGCCAACACCCACATTGTGGCTCACAGTCGTATATAACTCCAGTCTCAGGGGCCTGCTGGCCTCTATAGGCTCTACACACACACAGAGCACAGGTAAAACTTTCATACACAAAATAAAGGTAAATACACACACACACACACATATTTTAAAGCTAAAATTTTCATTAAATTAAAAACCAACAAGACAAAATGTATGACCTCGAAGCCCCCCTTTTTTTAATTTCACCCAGGTTTAATGAGCACCTACGGGACCAGGATTTAGGAGCAGTGGATGTCAGGCATTTAAATGGTAAGTACACCTTGCTTGGTAGTCCAGGTGGCCCTGGTGGCCCTGGTGCCCTTGGTGGCATATAGGAGGCTTATCTCCTTCGAGGACCTGTGTGGCCTGTTTGAAGGAGCCAAGTAGCGGCCGTGGGGGAGGGGCTGTTTTCCTACTGTCAATCTCGCCCTAGCTCCCAAATGTTTTGCTATGCTTTTTTATATCTTTATTTTTCTTTATGTGCATGTGTGCCCATGTGAGTTGTCTGCCATGTGACTCAGGGGCCCACTGGGGCCAGAAGAGGGCATCACCAACCTGAGCTACATGAGATGCTGTCTCCAAAGCAAAATGAGAACAAACCAATTATACATCCAGGCAGTTGAGAGCCACTGGAGTAGGAGCTGGCATCTGACCCTTGTTGGGTGTTTGTGCTGGGATGGAAGGTGGGTGCCACCGTGTCCAGCCGGCTTCCTATCGTGATGTGATGAAGGCTGAGGGTTGAGCCAAGCATCCTAGGGAAGTCACCAGGCAGCCAGGAAACAGAGCGAGTCACTTGAGTGTCCCTTGCTGACATGCGAGGACTCAGCAGCCCAGAGGTTTACGGAAGATCCTGACTTAAATATCCAGAGCACCCAGGTCTGCCCATCATGGCTGAAATACACACGCCATATACTTTCTTGAAGAAACTGTTGTCTTTATTCAATGGCTTCACAGCTGTAAGTATGTCACAACCCAGGCCCTGGAGACTTGGCAGCCCTCCCTTCACAGCCCTCTCCCTGGAAGACAGAAATAAGTTGATCTAAATTGCCTTCTGGATCCGTGCTCCCGGAGGAAGGCTGGAGGGGGTAGGAGATGTAGGGCAGGTTGGTGAGGACTGAGAGGAGTTGGAAATAAATGTGTAGGAGGCACCGTGGGACCCAAAGCTGGGGATATCAGCACGAATGTACACAGTTTGGGGAGCCTGGATCACGGATGGAAAAGGCATCAAATCTCATGGAAAGGAGTTTGAAAGGCTGGGGACGTGGGTAGAGCGTTTGCCGAGCTTGCATGGGGCCCTGTGTTCTATTCCTAGCACAACATAGACCAGACACAGGGGCACACGCTGTGCTCAGAGATCCTCATCAACCTGAGCCACGTGAGATGCTGTCTCCAAAGCAAAATGAGAACAAACCAATTATATAACAGAAAAAAATGACTGAGTTTGAAAAAGCAGAATAGTGTGGTGTTTTGTTTGTTTGTTTTGTGTTTTATCACCTAGACACAAGCTGGGGGCATCTGGGAAGAGGGGCCTCAGTTGAGGAATTGCTCTTGGTCAGTGGCTGACACCAGAGGGCCCAGCCCAATCCACTGAGGGCGGTGCTGTCCCTGAGCAGGTGGTCCTGGGACTATGAGTAAGCAGGCTGAGCAGGTCACAGAGCCAGCAGCCAGTAAGCAGCAGTCGGTGGCATCTGCTTTGGTCCTGCCTCTGGGTTCCAGCCTTGGCTTCCGTCAGGGATGAACTGTCAGCTGTAAGCGGACATAAATCCTTTCTTCCCCAAGTTGTTTTTGGTCACATTATCACAGTAAAGTCGGACAGATGATTCTTTTGTTTTAAGATTTATTTTATCATTCTAATCATGTGTTTGTGTGTCTAGGTGCACCCATTCTTTGCAGCTGGAGTTACAGGTGGTGATAAACCATTCTCACGTGAGTGCTGGGAACTGACTCCTGTCCTCTGCAAGAGCAGCATGTGCTTTTAACCTCCTAGCCGGCTCTCTAGCCCCTCCCCTTTTTCTCCCTTTGTATAGTCTTTTGAAGATACGTTTTTCTTTTTATTACATGTCTGTGTGTAAGTATGTCTACCTGTGTTTGATCCTGGAGAGGTAAGAGGAGTGTCACATAGTGTCACACACCCTGGAGCTGGACCTGGACTTACAGGTGGCCTCCATGTGGGCAAAGGGAACTGGACCCAGGTTCTCTGCCAGAGCAGAAAGTGCTCTCGGCTGCTGAGCCGGTTCTCCAGCCCCTCCTTTTTCTCTTTTTAAGAAAATGCTTTTCTTCCCATGAAGTTTTAGGTGCCCCCTGCATTAATTAGTGTTGCCTCTGTGCACATTGGCACTTGGTTACTTTCTTGAACAAGGTCGTGTACAAGCAGCCACACCACAGAGGACTATGACCTTCCCACCTTCTTGCCTATAGCTCCTCTGGATGGGTGGGATCCCTGAACCCTCTCATCTGAGGAGAGATGTCAACAGCCCTTTTCACACAGCAACCACTGCTGACCCGAGCTCACGGGTCACGCCACAGCATGTCAGAAGACTGCCCTTCTGGGCTCACCTCCCCATCCTCCAGCGTCTCTGTTCTCTCCCACCTGCTGTGATGCTCCTGATTGTCACTTGTTCCTCACAGATGTCCTGTTTAGAGCTGAGCACTCACTTATTCTCAGCTTCTTGACCAATCGTGAGTCCCTGCATTACCTGTTTGCCTCCTACAGACAGTAGATTCTCTGACCAAAGCAGAGACAGCATTAACCTATGGATGGAAACATTATTTTCAGAAGGCAGCTTGGTGCCATGCCCAACCAACAAAGCACCAGTAGATTATGTCCCCTCCTCAGCGCCAGTGGCTTCCCCAGCCCTGCTGTCCTGAGTCTTGCTGTGGATCCTCACCAAGGATCCATCTACTTCTGCCTCCAGAGTTTGGGGATTGAAGGTGTGCATGAGCCAGCAGGTCTTGTCTGGGTCATTTCCCACAAGGGCATCAAATGTCCTCTTCCCAACTCTGTAAGCAAGTTACAGGGCGGTCAAGGCCATCTAGGGAGACCTGGTTAAAAAGGAAGATGAAGAAAAAAGAGAAAAATGAAAAAGAAAAGAAAAATCAGTCTGGACTCTCAAGAAAATGACATAGCCAGGTGGGTCATTCACCTCCACTCCCAGCACCCAAGAGACAGTGACTGGCGGATCTCTGAGCTCGAGGCCAACCTGATCTACAGAGCAAGTTCCAGTGCATCCAGGGCTGCCCAGAGAAACCTTGTTGCAACAAACAAGCAAACAAAAAAGAAAACAACAAAATCCAATGTTCTTTGGCAAGGCGAGAGTTTTACCCCTGAGAAGGGTGCAAGGCCTTGATTAGGACACCATCTGGTTTTTAAGATTCCAAACACCAAGGGGTCCCATGCCTCTCTGAGTGGTCAATGCCAGGCCTTGCGTTCTTAAGAGAGTGGCTGGTTCAGAGCAGAGAAGTGTCTATGGAGATGTGAAAGTTGAGTACATATTTTCCCAAAGTGCTGACCCTAGAGGAATTCAAATTTCCTGCCAAATGGCTTCTTTACAGTGCCCCCCCCACACACACAGAGCGGAGGTGGGATTTGTCTTATTTAACTCTTTGATAGGAAAGATGGTACCTTTTGTTTACGCTTCTTATGCCCTGGAGCTGGAGTTAGAGGCGGTGTGAGCTACCAGGTGGGTGCCGGGAACTGAAGGGCAGCCTCTGAAGGGCAGCAGTGTGTGCTCAGAACTGTTGAGAGTCACTTCAGCCCTGGGTGGTCTTTCTTGCTGGTTAGTTTGTGTGCTGAGGATGAAGTCAGGCCTTCAGGCATGTTAAGCACATGGTCCCTGAACCGCACGTGTGCTCACCGAAGTGTATCCACCTTCACGTTTTTTTGATCTATTAAGTTTTCCGAAGCACCTTTCCCTGGCTATCAGGGGAACACGAAGTATATTCTTTGCTTTTGTTGTTGTTTTAAATACTGTCTCTGAGGCAGAATCTTACTATGCAGCCCTGTGGTTGGCCTGGAACTCACTGTGTAACTGAAGATGACCTTGAACTCCTGACTTTTCCGGCTGGTGTGGTGGCCTCCATCTGCAATTGCAGACATTGAGAGGCTGACAGGAGGACTGGCAGAAGGTCGAAGCCAGCCTGGGCTACACTAGACTCTGTCCTAAAAACAAACGGGCAAACACACCAGGACTAGTGAGATGTCTTGGTGGGAGATGCGCCTGCCGTCAAGCCTGACCCTCTGGGTTCCGTCCCTGGGACCCACAGGTGAGAGAGGGGATTTGACTCCTGCATGCTGTCCTTTTACCACCACAGGTGCGCATGCACACATAATAAGCAATTTAAATCATAAACCAAAATTTAAAATTTAAAAATACTTTCTGCATTGGCTGGCATGTGTGTGTGTGTGAGTGTCCCCTTTGTGCGGCCTGAGGAGGACACCGGCTGTCCTCTGCTATTCCCCACCTTCTCTCCAGGCAGGGTCTCTCTCTGAGCTAGAGCTAGGCTGGTGGCCTGCAGGTCCTGAGATCCTGCTGTCTCTGCCCCCTCCTCCCAGCTCTGAGGATGCACGGGCAGCAGGGCCTGGATTTTATGTGGGTACTGGAAATCCGAACTCGACTTCATGCTTGTGCAGCGAGCACTCTGACCCCCTGAGCCAACTCCCCAGCCCTGTCCTACACTTTTAACACTTTGCCCTCCCGCCATGGGTGTGAGTTTGTATGTGTGTGTGCATGCGCATTTCTTCTTTCTCAATTTTGTTCATCTCTGTCCCTTCGCACACTCCCTTTCCCGCCTTCGTCTTCACTTTCCTCCTGTGCTTTCTTAATCTTCCTTATTTTTATTTCAGTTTTTGGGGCGTGGGGCAGAAGGAAGTGCTAGCTCTCCTCCATCATGCGCTTTGAAGCAGGTTGGAAACCTGAAGATGGTGTCTCAGCTAAGCTGGAAGCCAGCAAAGCCCCAGTGATCTCCCTGTCTCCACCCCACTCAGAGGCAGGGTAACAGGTTTTTGTGGGGGGTACCTCAATTGTTAAGTAGGTACTAGAGTCTGAACTCTGGAGCTCATGATGGTGGAGAAGCACTCGTAGGCACTTAGCCACCTCTGCATCACTCCTTTCCTTCAGTGTGTGTGTGTGTGTGTGTGTGTGTGTGTGTGTGTGTGCGCGCGCGCGCGCACGCACGCACTTGCACCTGCAGAGGTCTGAAGAGGGGACAGATCCCCTGGAACTGGAGTTATAGGCGGTTGCGAGCTGTCTAGTGTGGGTGCTGGGAACTGAACTCAAGTCCTCTATAAGAACAGCAAATGTTCTTAACCACTAAGCCATCTCTACAGCCCCATGTCCTCTTCCCATAAAAATACATTAACAACTGAGCATGGTGGCGTACTCTTTGCTTGGGAGGCAGAGGCAGGCGGATCTCTGAGTTGGAGGCCAGCCTGCTCTACAGAGTGAGTTCCAGGACAGCCAGGGTTACACAGAGAAACCTTGTCTGGGGGGGATGGCGGGAGAGGAAGTGCAGGGTACACAATGAGCAACTGTAGACTACAATGTATACAATATACAAACATTTACAAACAATATACAAAACTTCACTATAGCAAACACCCTGCTGCTTGGAAGGATGGGTGTGACTATTTCAGTAAGCAAAAATCTAAAAGTGTTATTTCTAAAATAGAATTTTACCTCAAAAAGTAAAATCTGGGGCTGGAGGGATGCATCAGCTTAGAGTCTCAGGTGCTGTTGCAGAGGACCTGGGTTTGCTCCCAGCGCCCACACAATAGCTCCCAGTCGCCTCTCTCTCCACTTCCAGGGATCCAGTGCACTCTTCTGGAGTCCTAGAGAATCAAACATGCACAGGGTGCACATGCATATACACAAGCAAAACATCCATGCATAGAAAATAAAAATACATGTAGAAAAAAAAAGTCAGCCACAATGGCACATGGCTTTAATTCCAGTACTTAGGAGTCAGAGGCAGGCGGATCTCTGTGAGTTCAAGGCCAGCCTTATTTATATATTGAATTCCAGATCAACTAGAGATGGATACACAGTGAAACCCTCTAAAAACAGAAACAAAACAAAGCAAGCAAACAAAAGAAAAACAGAGATCCGCCCATCTCTGCCTCCCGAGTGCTGGGATTAAAGGTGTGTACCACCACCGCCCAGCTAAAATTATTATATTTATTTATTTATTTATTATGTATATAATATTCTGTCTGTGTGTATGCCTGAAGGCCAGAAGAGGGCAGGAGACCTCATTACAGATGATTGTGAGCCACCATGTGGTTGCTGCGAATTGAACTCAGGACTTTTGGAAGAGCAGGTAATGCTCTTAACCTCTGAGCCATCTCTCCAGCCCCTAAAATTATTTTTAAATGTGTAAATCTTTAGGGTTTTGTGTATGAATTGCACTTTGTCCTTCCTTTCTTCCACTCTTTTCTCTTTCTTTCTTTCTTTCTTTCTTTTTATTTATTATGTATATAATATTCTGTCTGCATGTATGCCTGAAGGCCAGAAGAGGGCACCAGACCTCATTACAGATGGTTGTGAGCCACCATGTGGTTGTTGGGAATTGAACTCAGGACCTCTGGAAGAGCAGTCAGTTCTCTTACCTCTGAGTCATCTCTCCAGCCCCCCTTGTTTGATTTTGATACCAGTAGGTGGGCGAGGCATGCCAGTGCTCCTCCATAGTCCTCTCGTCTTCATCAACCTTGTCCTCCATATGCACCTGCGTTGAGTCCTCCCTCAAACCTCTCAAGAGAAGGCTCCCATCTTGCAGCTCCCTCAAGCACCCCAGGCCAGCCTGTACCTGGATCTTCCTGCACCTTGGAAACCTCCCACCTCCACCCACGACTGAGTTCTTTCAAATTGGAACCCAGTAGAATGGGGGTGGGGCAGAGGACCAAACCTCTTCCCCCCTCAGCACCAGGTCGGTGGGGTCCGCCAAGCAGGCTCCCAGCCCAGCCTGTGCCCCTCTGTGTCCTCCAGTGTTTCCCGTCCCTGGTTATTGTCATTCTGGAAGTCGTGGTGGTCTCCGTGCTGCCTGTATTCTTCCCAATTGTAAGTACAGAATTTCTAAGGTGCAGAAAGAGACAGACGCCTTCAGAAGTCTGGTCCCCAAAGGTGTCCCCACTCCATGCCTTGACACCCAGAAACCCACAGATGGGGGAACAGTGGGGTGGGGGAGGGAAAGCTGGAAACCTCAGCCTTCCCCATCAGAGGACACCAGGAATTTGTCGCCATCCCTCTTGTCTTCTGCAGGGAGATACAAGGTAACGGGCAAGGCAGGTCCATTTGTACAATTTTAAAAGATGCCCAGATTAGGGGGATGGAGTGTCTTAGCCGGAAGGCCCTGTCTAGAATCCTCAGGGAGGGGCTGAGTCCGTCTTTGCTCAGGGGCTTTAAAATGTCATGTACTGGTGATAATGGGATGCGCTCATGGGGGCAGGAAAAGTGGGGAAAGGAGACAGCCTCCCTGTGGGTCACAGAGTAGGACATCCGTCTAAAGACCTGGAGAAGGGCTGGCGCTCTGTCCATAGACCGCCAGTCAAGCATCCCCTGCACCCTGTGAACCAGGCATGGCAGTGTAGTCTGTGTCTCAGCCGTGGGGAGACCGAGACAGCAGAATCTCTGTGAGAAACCCTGTCTCAAAACACAATGTGGAGGTGTCAAGGCAGCTCACTGGGCAAAGGTGAGTTTCATCCCAGGACTCAAATGGTGGAAGATGAAGACGGATGCCTTTAAGATGCTCTCTGGCCTCCATATACACGTGCACACGCATACACGTAAGATAAAGCAAACATAATCAAAACAAAACAGAAAACACAAGGAGGACGACACTCAGGGTTGACCTCTGTCCTCCAGATGAATGCGGGCGCGCGCGCGCGCGCACACACACACACACACACACACACACACACACACACACACACGAGCATGCTTCTGGAGCCAGAAATCATGGCAAACACCTTTGACTGAAGAATCCAGGAGGCTGAGGCAGGAGGATGATGAGCTCCATCCAGCCTGGGCTACTTGCCGAGAACCTACCTCAAACGACACAAAACGTGTATCTAAGTTACTATACTCAAGGGCTGAGGAGCTGAGCTCTTGATTCACCTCTTCAATTTGGGTCAGTCACATGAGGGCTGTGTGCAGAGGCCACGGGACACTCGGGTGCACAAAGCACAGGACCGGTCACCCTGGTGCAGTTGGAGGTACCTTTTGGGGGGGATACTGGGGACAGTGGTGGGAAGGGAAGCTCTCAAGGTTGACCCTCCAGACGATCACTTTGAAGATGTCATTGCTGTGGTAGGGAATTTTTTTTTTTGAGACAGGGTCTTGGACCCCCACGTGGCTGAGGATGTTTTTGTCCCCACCTCCCTGCTGGTGGAAGCAAGGTGCATGGCACCACGCCTGGATTCTGTGGTGCTGGGATTGGACCCAGAGCTTCATGCGTGCTCGACAAGTGCTAACTAACTCAGCCACATCCTCAGCAACCCCAATATTTCAAAGCCTTTATTTTAAAAATCAAAATTTGGATGCTAGGCAAGGTGGCACACGCCTTTAATCCCAGCGCTCGGATGGCCAAGGCAGGTGGATCTGTGTATTTGAGGCCAGCCTTGTCTACATAGTGAGTTCCAGTGCAGTCAGGGTTGGAGATTTACTGAGACTCTGTGTCAGTAAATAAACAAACAAAATAATATAAAAAAGCTAAATTTGTCCTTTATGTGTTCCAAGAGGAATTTGGTTGGTCAAAGTAATATTTAATCTCTCTCTCTCTCTCTCTCTCTCTCTCTCTCTCTCTCTCTCTCTCACACACGCACACACACACACACATACACACACAACCCAGTCTATTAGGTTCCAACTCACTAAGTAGCTAGGCTGACTATGAGCTCTGGACCCTTGTGCCTCCTCCTCCTTCTCCTCCTCCTCCTCCTCCTCCTCCTCCTCCTCCTCCTCCTCCTCCTCCTCCTCCGTGCTGGGACGACAAGAGTCAGCACCAGGCGTGGTTGCCTAGGAATCAGTTTTTAATGGAGTTGCAGCCGAAATCGTAGGAAAGAGCAGCTAATTCGGGTTCCATGGTGGACCAGACATACTCGGTGGACCAGATGTGCTTGCCTGGAGACCCCTGCTTTGCTCTTCCCCAGCCAGTACTACGGCAGCCTGAATGAGTCAGTTCAAGCCCAGAACCATGAGAAAGAGGAGAGAAAGTGAGGTAGGCAAGGAAACCCAACTTCTAGCTCCATGAACTAAATCTCAACAGTCCGGGCACTCAAGGTAAAGTGGGAGGGTCGGAAGTTCATAGTCAGCTTTGGGTGCGTGGCGTATCTAAGGCTAGCCTGAGGTACATGAGACCCTGTCTCAAAGAAAAGGAAGAACAAGGGAAGGAGAGAGGGGAAGGGAGGGAAAGAGGGAGAAAAAAGGAGAGACAGGAGGCAGGATGTTTTCTCCATCAGTGACTCACCCTGGGTGCTTCTGCTCCTGGCCTCTCCCGGAAAGCTCAGGACGTGGCCTCTGAGCACACTGCTCTGACCCCAGGAGGAATTACTGGTACAATGGGTCTGATGACTTCTCTACACAATGGAACATTGCCATGGAGAAGGTGACTGCACCCTAGAGCTGCCGAAAATGATGTGATGTGAAGATGACCGAGAGGATGGAGCCAAGAGCCTCCCACACCTTAGACAGACAGCTTCTGAACTATTCTCCCAGGCGCACTTTAACTTTTTAAAATTAAGTCTCATGTAGCTAACCTGACCTTGAACTCACTACTACTCTCCAGTCCAGCCTTCTGAGTAGATTGTCGCATGTTCTTGGCCAAGTTTGATGGGCAGTCCCCATGAGAGAAATGAACCCATTAGAACTAGCTAGTTAGTTAGCTCTCTGTATTAAAGCACTGCTTGTCCAGAGTCAGACAACTGTGGATTGAAAAGATTGGAACAAAGCTGGCAAGATGACTCAGTCAGAAAAGGGCTGGCTGTGCACCCTGATGATCTGAGTTCAGGCCCTGGGGCCCACATGGTGGAAGAGAACAGACTCCTGATGTTGTCCTCTGATCCATACACTGTGTTGTATCAAAAAAAAAAATCCCCTAATAATAGTAATAAGTGAGAAATAGAAATAAAGAAAATGTAAACTGGATGCAGTGGGACTTGTCTTTAATCCCAGTACTTGATCAGCCTGGATTTCATTGCCAGCTCCATACAGTCAGGGCTACACAGTGAGCCACGGTCTCAAAACAAAACAAAACAAAACAAAACTGTATTTAAAAGGACTGAAGGGGTGGATCACACCTGCAACCTCAGTCCTCGGGAGTCTGAGGCAGGAGGCTCATCACGAGTTCAACTCCCGCCTGAGCTCAGATTGGGAGGTGACAGAGGCAACCTGGACAGGTCCTTATGAGGCCAGATTCTGCCCCATGATAACGGTGTCAGGGACATTTAACCAGAGCCCTGGGAGAGGAGTCTGGCAGCTCTGGGGTGAGAGTGACTTCCTTGATGCTGTTTTGTTATTTAAAGAAGAGTCTTTAAATAATGTGTGTGAGCAAGTGTGTACGCGTGTGTGTGCATGCGGAGGACAAAGCACATCAAGAGTCCTGCTCCCTCGCTCCCTGCATTGCTCCCGTGAGGCAGAGCTAGACTGGCAGCCGGCAAGCCCCGTTGATTCCCCATCTCTGCCTCCAAGCTATGGTTACAGGCCCACGGAGCATGCCTGGCTTTTTACACGGATGTTGGGGATTCGAACTTGTGCAGCAAATACTCTTACCGCTGAGTCATCTCCACAGACCTCACAGGGAGTCACTACTACTCCTTCTTCCGCAGCTGAGGTGCTGCAGGGGCGGGGAGGGGATAACTACACAGATTTTGATGGCTCTTCCTTTCAAGACACAACCGGCCACTCCTACCTCAGGGGCTGTTGTAAATGCACAGACTCTCTGGACTGTGATGGGTATAATGTGTCCTCGAATGTCATCTCTCAGGAGGTAGCTCAAATGTTTTACTGCGTATCATCTTAGAGACCGAGGAGCTCACAATGGTGGGGACCGTGACCAAGGCCTTGGGAGAGGGAGAGACAAAGTCATTTGGTGCTCAGCTTATTCTGATACCATCACTTTGGGTTAATAGATCAGCCTGCTGATACCGTAACGGAACAACCGAGATTATGAACTGAAAAAGACGGAACAGTAACTGGTCAGGGTGACTCACACCTATAATCCCCAGCACGGGAGAGACTGAGGCAGGGGGATCACTGAATATGAGAGGTCAGCTGGGACTACACTGCAAGACTTTATTTATTTATTTGTTTATTGTGTATACAATATTCTGTCTGTGTGTATGCCTGCAGGCCAGAAGAAGGCACCAGACCCCATTACAGATGGTTGTGAGCCACCGTGTGGTTGCTGGGAATTGAACTCAGGACCTTTGGAAGAGCAGGCAATGCTCTTAACCTCTGAGCCATCTCTCCAGCCCCGCAAGACCTAATTTACAAAAACAAAAAGGAGGAAGGCTGGCGAGAAGCCTCAGTGGGTACAGGCTAACCATCAAGCCAAAGACAACCTGGGTTTGGTCCCTGGGACCCACTCAGAGGAAGAGAGACGATTCTTCCAGGTTAACCTCTGACTTTCCACACGTGCACCAGGACCGAGGGCTTACAATACAATAACGAAGGAAAGAAATAAGGCTGGAGGGATGGCTCAGTGGTCGAGTCCCAGCACTCACATGGTGGCATTCAATTGACCATCATTCCAGTTCCAAGGGATCAGACACCTTCTGTAGGCACCAGGGAACCACATGCTACACAAAGAGAGTGACCAAGGCCACCTGAGTGAGGACAATCAAGGGTCCCATTCTTGTTAGCGTTCAGGGCTTCCTTTCCTGGGATCTGAGAGAAAAGGGGGTTTGATTGCTAAGGGGTTCAGCACTAGCAGCTCCTGGTTTGGATTGACAGGGCTGGGTTAAAGGAACTTGGCTCTGCTGTCCTCACTCTGCCCCATGAGACATCTGATTGTGCTCTTATGCATACCCTAGTATGCATACGTATAAGGTGATAAATGGCGGTCTACCTGAAAGTTTACTTGAGGCCACAGTTCACCTTTCTGCACAGGAAGCACAACCAGTCCAGGCTGGATTGACCATTTAACCTCACACCCAGATACACTGAGATTCACTTGAACAGAAACTCTGATGGGCTGGGTGGTGGTGGTACAGGCCTTGAGTCCCAGCACTTGGGAGGCAGAGACAGGTGGATCTCAGTGAGCTCAAGGCCAGCCTGATCTACAAAGTGAGTTCCAGGAACGTCCAGAGAAACACTGTTTCAAAAAACAAAACCAACCAACCAAACAAACAAACAAAAAAAGGAAAAAGGAATGAGATGTTGAATACAGTTCATTCAGTCCTTCTATTCATATGTAAAGAGCACTCAGAAATAAGTAACACTGTAGCTCAGTGCATGAATATGTGTGAAGCCCTGAGTTCAGGCTCAGAGAAAGGGGAGGAAGGAGGAGAGGTATACATGCTAATAATCCCAGCACTTTGGAGGTTTAAACCTGAGTCAAGCCTGAGGCCAGCCTGGGTTATATACTGAGATAAGATCTTAAGTAAGCAAGCAAAGTAAATATAAATAAAACCTGGGGATATAACTAAGAAGATAATGAGCTAACACAGAATGCACGAGACCTTCGGTGTGGTCCCCAGAACCACATAAACCAGCTATGGTTGCACACTTTTATAATCCCAGTATTTGGGAAGTGAGAGCAGGAGGACCAGAGTTCAAGATCATCCTCTACTACATGGAGAGTTCTAAGCTAGCCTGTGCTATGTGAGACCCTGTCTCAAAACAAAAACAAAAAACACAGGGCTGGATAGGTAGCTCAGTGGTTAAGAGCGCTTGGCGCTCAGTTATGAGAACTTGAGTTCGGATCCCTCTAGGCAGCTCATAAATGCTTAAAACTGGGTTTCTAAGGCTGTGCTTAAAACACTGTGACAAAAGGCAGCCTGGGGAGGAAAGGATTTATTTCACTTTACATTTTTTAGTCTATCATTGAGGGAAATCGAGGCAGGAACTAAAGCAGAGGCCATAGAGGAACATTGTTAACTGGCTTGCTCCTCATGGCTTGTTCAGCCTGGTTTCTTATACAGTCCAGGACCACCTGCCAGACATGGTACACCCGCAGTGACTGTACTGGGTCCTCTACATGGTACTCCACCACAGCACCCACAGTGACTGTACTGGGTCCTCCACATGGTTCACCACCCACAGCACCCACAGCGACTGTACCGAGTCCTCCACATGGTACTCCCACAGTGACTGTACTGGGTTCTCCACGTGGTTCACCACCACAGCACCCACAGTGACTGTACTGGGTCCTCCACATAGTTCACCACCCACAGCACCCACAGCGACTGTACTGGGTTCTCCACATGGTTCACCACCCACAGCACCCACAGCGACTGTACTGGGTCCTCCACATGGTACACCCACAGCGACTGTACTGGATTCTCCACATCAATCATCAATGCAGGCAGATGGCCCACGGCCTGCCTACAGGACAGTATAATGAAGGAATTTTCTCAGTTGATGACTTCCCAGATGACTCTAGCTTGTGTTAAGTTCACTGAAAAATAAACCAAGACAACATACCATTGAAAGTTTGACACACCAATACAACACTATTAAACCATAAGACTTTCTTGTTTATCCCTAAGATCTCATAGTAATATCACAATAAAAAAAATTCCAACTTTTTTCTTGCTTTTTCAAGGCAGAGTCTCTCTGTGTAGCCCTGGTTGTCCCAGAACTCATCTGTAGGCCAGGCTGGTCTCAAGCTCACAGAGATCTGTCTACAGTTGCCTTCAAATTGCCAGTATTAAAGTCATGTGCCCCCACTGCCCTGCTTAAAACCAAACCAAAACAAACCTGAAACATTCGAACTTTCAAAAGCCCCATAATCTTTAAAAATTCAAACACTTTTAAGTTGTCTTTTTCAAGTGTTCAAAGTCTCTCTAAAAATTCGAAGTTTCTTAATTGTGGGCTTCTGTAAAATAATAACAAAAAATAAGTTACATACTTTCTTACTCCAAGAAAGAACTGGGTACAGTCACATTCAAACCAAAGCAAAACCAGAGTTCAGCAATGTGAAGCTCAGCAGACTCTAAGAGTCATGGTCCAGCTCCCAAGGGCTTGTGTAGCTCCTGTCGTGGGGCGTGAGGCACAATCGCTTAGGTCAGCCCCACTCTAGAGCAGCTGCTGGGGTTGTTGGTCATCCCATGGTACTGGCTTCTCCAAAATGCTCGGGTCCCATTGCCCCTGGGATGAACTAACTTTCATATATATATTATACAATATTCTGTCTGTGTGTATGCCTGCAGACCAGACCTCATGACAGATGGTTGTGAGCCACCATGTGGTTTCTGGGAATTGAACTCAGGACCTTTGGAAGAGCAGTCAATGCTCTTAACCTCTGAACCATCTCTTCAGCCCCCATGAACTAACTTTCAATGGCCTCTTCTAGGCACTTTTCAGGGGCTGACCCTGCTGGAAATGCCAAGCCTCAGGTGCTCTCCATGACCCCTCCAGGCCCAGGCTCTCTACTGTGACTGAGGTTGCACTTTCAAAGTGGCCTCTCACAGCGCCCAGCCTCGGCTGCCCTCCATGACCTTTTCTGTCTTCAAATTCAGCACCACCTGGGAAACTTAGACATTACCAGGTCAGCTGCCAGCCTCGGCCCCCTCTGGACACAGCTTCTGTGTGCAGAGCCCGAGAGAGCGCCTTCTGATAGATCTCATCTCAGTGATGTGACCTCTTAGTCACAGCTGAACCTTCAGCCCTAGCTGATAAGTATCGACCGTTTCAGCAAAGCTGAGGTTTCAGTTACGTGGGTTTTCTCTCTTGTTAATCACAGCCAATCTTTTGGCTCCAACTGACCAGAACTATAGACTCTTAATTCAAAATGTTGAACGGCCCTCATAGGGTCTTTAAGGGCCTCTCAAACTTCCCTCTGAAACATCACAAGCCAGGTCTCCATGCTATTCTTGGTTCCCACAGCTCTCGCTAAGTTCTTGTTCCAGAGTTTTTATTGCTGTGGCAACACCATGGAGGGGTACTGCTTACTGGCTTGCTCCTCATGGCTTGCTCAGCCTGCTTTCTTTTAGAACCTAGGACCACCTGCTCAGGGATGGTACCATCCAGCATGGGCTGGACCCTCCCACATCAATCGTTAATTTAATTAAAAAAAAATGCCCCTTAGATCTGCCCACAGGCCAATCGGAGGGAGGCATTTTCTCAATTGAAGTTTTCTCTTTCCAGATAATTCCTGTTTGTGTCACCTTTCAAAAAAGCCAACCAGGACAGATACACTCTTCTGTTCTGGATTCTGAGGATACACACACACATACACACACTCACGTATGTGTGTGTGTTTAAGTGCTCTCTCTTTCTCTCTCTTGCACATGTAAAGTATTAATAAAATAAAAAAGTAACACTAAAACAAAACGAAAAAAGAAAAAGAAGGGAGAGAGAAACAAGGTATGGTGGCACGCGCCTTTAATCCCATCTCTCAGGGGGCAGCGGCAGGAGGAGCTCTGTGAGTCTGAGGACAGTCTGGTCTACTTAGTTCTTGTACAGCAGGGGCTATATAAGACTCTGTCTCAGGAAAAAGAATAAGACGAAAGAGAAGATAACAGCTGATTCATTCCACGTGTATTCTTGAAGTCCTCGCAAAACTCTCAGAGCATTGGTCCCCGCTAGGATTGGGTTTGGGGTCGCCAGGGCCCAGAGAGGATCCTTAACTCGTGTGAGCGCACACAGACTCTGGGAATGTGCTGACTGTTATACCCATTCTCTAGCACAAACAGGGAGAAGGGAGAGAAAAGGAGGCTGGGCCAGAGATGAAAGAAACCCAGAGCTCTGCCTCTTCCACAGGGACAGGAGTGGCCAAAGGGTGGGCTTCAGAGAGCCCTGGAGTCCCTCCACTGCTAGCAGCTCTGGCTTATCTGTGTCTCAGGGCTGCTTTGTCAAACTTCTGAAAATCACCAGGACCCTGAGTGGAGTCTCCTTGGGGGCAGCCGCAATACAGGTAAGTTCCCACCTCTCTGGGACAAATTCATCTTTTTTTTTTTTAAAAAAAAATGACAACTGATTATTGTTTGAACACATATGCCACAGCACATGCATGGAGATCAGACAGAGGACAGCGTGTTACAATTGATGCTCCCCTTCCAACAAGTAGATCCCAAGGATCAAAACTTGAGTCATTGGGATTGGCCCCACGCTCCTTTACCCACTAAGCCATCTTCCCAGCTCCAGTCAAACTCTTTTATGAAGAACATAGAAAATGGTAAACAGTGTTCTAGGGGCCACAGACATGGCAATGAGGGAAGGTCTGAAGTCTCTGCTGTGGTGAAGCCAAGAGTCAAGAGAAGACAGAAAAATCTCCGTTCAAAACATTTGATGTGTAGCTGGGCAGTGGTGGCGCATGCCTTTAATCCCAGCACTTGGGAGCAGAGGCAGGTGGATCTTTGAGTTCGAGGCCAGCCTGGTCTACAGAGCTAGTTCTAGGACAGCCAGGACTACATGGAGAAGCCCTGTCTCAAAACAGTAACAACCGGGTGGTGGCGGCACATACCTTTAATCCCAGCACTCAAGAGGTAGAGGCAGATGAATCTCTGTGAGTTCGAGGCTAGCCTGGTCTACAAAGCGAGTTCTAGGACAGACTCCAAAGCTACACAGAGAAATCCTATCTTTAAAACAAAACAAAACAAAAAACCTAGCAACAACAAACAAACAAACAAATAACACTTGATGTTGTGGCTGGGGATGAAGCTCAGCTGGTAGAAGTCTTGCCGAGTGTACCAGGCCTGTCTTGACGCCCTTTACTGCCTAAACCTAGCATAGTGGTACATGCTTGTAATCCTAGCATTTTGTAGGTGGATCAGAAGGATCAGAGTTCAAGGTCATCCTTGGCTATGTAGTGAGTTTGAGGTCAGGCTGGGCTACAGGGCACCTTGTCTCAAAACAAAGGTTCAAAGAAACTTAAACCATTTTTTTGAGCTGGGTGGTGGTGGTGTATGCCCAGTACTCAGGAGGCAGAGGCAAGCGGATCTCTGTGAGTTTGAGGCCAGCCTGATCTTCAAAGAGAGTTCTAGGACAGCCAGGACAGAGGAACAAACAAAAAACCAAACAAATAAACCCCAAAACATTTTCTTGGAAATAAAATGATAGCAGTAAGGAAGCCAGGATGGCTTCTCTGAGGAGGTGTCATCTGACTCAGTGCCTGAGGAGGTGAGTACCAGTCTACCATGGGCTGGAAAGATGGCTCTGTGGCCAGAGAGCCAGCAGCACCCACAGCCCTAGATCCAAGGGATGCAACACTCTGACCTCGTTGGGCAACTGCACCTGAGTGCATGTAGTCCCACCCATACAAACACACAATAGTGAGACTAGCCTGTGCTGGCACACAACTTTAATCCCAGCACTTGGGAGGAGAAGCCAGGGGAATCTCTGGGTTTGAGGCCACCTTGGTCCTGTGGCTAGATGAGAGTGAGCTAGGGGACATAGGATTTGCTGACACAGATCATTTGTGAGCTGTGGGTTCAGGGAGCAGCTTGGCTATTATTTGTTACGGTAAGTTGTAGGAGACTTTCTTGGACCAACAGCCCCCAAATCATGACATGGAGGCTTCTTATTAATTATGAAAGCTTGGCCTTAGCTTAGGCTTGTTTTTAACTAACTCTTATAACTCAGATGAACCCATTCTATTCATCTGCGTGCTGCCATGTGGCTGTGGCTGCTTCCTCTCCGCCTGTGTGTGTCCTGCTATCTCTCCCCCTGTGTGTGTCCTGCTATCTCTCCTCCTGTGTGTGTCCTGCTATCTCTCCCCCTGTGTGTGTCCTGCTATCTCTCCCCTGTGTGTGTCCTGCTACCTCTCCCCCTGTGTGTGTCCTGCTATCTCTCCCCCTGTGTGTGGCCTGCTACCTCTCCCCCTGTGTGTGTCCTGCTACCTCTCCCCCTGTGTGTGTCCTGCTACCTCTCCCCCTGTGTGTGTCCTGCTACCTCTCCCCCTGTGTGTGTCCTGCTACCTCTCCCCCTGTGTGTGTCCTGCTACCTCTCCCCCTGTGTGTGTCCTGCTACCTCTCCTCCTGTGTATGTCCTGCTACCTCTCCCCCTGTGTGTGTCCTGCTTCCTCTCTGTCTCCTCTGGCATCTCCCCCATGCCTAGATTCATCTCTTCTTTTCTCTCTGCCCGGAAGTCCTGCCTAACCTCCTCCTGCCTAACTATTGACCATTCAGCTCTTCATTAAACCAATCGGAGGCGCCTTGACAAAGACACATTTTCATATTATACAAAAAGATTATTCCATAACATTTCCCCCTTTTGTCTAAATAGAAAATAAAGATTTTTAACTCTAACACAGTAAAATTATATACAATAAGAACAATTATCGGTAAGAATTACATTTGCAATGTCCTGCCCATTTAAATTTGGCAAATTCAAAGGAAATACTCTATTATCTATCCTATCTTGGTGAGTCCAAAGTTTTGGAACTAATTCACTTTTTATCCTACTTGTATTATCAATCTAAAACTATTTTTCAGATCTCAAAATATTTTCTTAGATAAATGATTTAAGTTTCATGTCTCTCAATCTGATACACCTTATACCTCTTGTGAGTTTCTTTTCTGATTCTGGTAACAAGGAAAACTGTAACTACAACCATATGGTCTTCAACTCCATCAGAGATCTGAGGAGGATATAATATTACCTGAGTAAACAGGCAGTGCAGAGCAAACAACTTTCAAAACTTTGGAAATGGCAGAGACATGGATAATTTCTTGTCTAAATGTCTAGCTTTGCCAGAAAAAAAGCAAACTCCATATAGAATTTCTTTGATGTCCATCATTCTTTTCTGAAGTAAATTGGTCCAGACGTGTCTCAGTGTCATGAAAAGCCTTGTGTTATTAAAACATTTCAAATACCATATTCTGTAGATCTTTGAAGTGTTTGAAGATCATATATCTATTTACAATAAATCTCTGTATGGTCTTGAAAGCATACCTAATCTGTCTACAAGTGTGATTGCTATAGATGAATAACTACTAATCTGTCTTTCTTTATTATCCTAAATAGCTCCCAAGGACTAAAACTTTACATTTTTAAATGAGCTGCATAAGTACAATACCTTAAACAAGAATAGAAACATATATACAGTAAAACAAAACCTTAAATTTGTATCAATATACAAAAATCCATAAAAATGTAAAATACTTGATACTAATAGCTGTTCAAAAGTAAACTCAACAATCCACCCATTTATCCCATCATTTTTATACTTTATCCCCCTTTTCCCTTCAGAAAGAGATCCCTGAATCTAATCTGATTTGTTTAACTTCCTTCCTGATCATGACCAGTAACAATTTGTAACTACCCTGACAAGTGATACCAAATGTCCATAACCCATTGAATGACCAAACATCATCCATTCAACCTCTTGGAAATGTGGGTGTTGTGTTCTCTAGACTGCTTCTTGTTGTCTGTGGGCAATGGCATCTTTGGGGAACCTGAGAAAATTGAGATAACGGTCAAGCCTTGGAAAACTAGCAGTCACATTTGTTGTCCAGTCTCTGTTCAATGGGAAAGCACAAGGTTTATCTGTAGTCCTGGCAAGAGTAGTCTGTGAGGCTGGACCATCTCAGCCAGCAGCCTTGAAGCTGTTATGTGTGCAGAATTTTGAAGAAACTTCAACAGAGGGATTCTGAGAGGCTGGATAACTTGGGCCACCCATTTTCATTGGCATCTGGTCCCCCTGTTCTGAAAACAACTTTCAAAGGTAACAGCATATCCACATTAATACAAGCATGGACTTGTGAGTTGTACACAAGCCAACCAAAGATGATTTTTTTTTGTTAAATGTTTGAGCAGGTAAAGTACATGTCATGTAGTTTTTCTAGGTTTAGTTTTTTAAGTCTGTAGCCAAAGTTTTTAGGTGGTTTCCCCTGATCAATCCTGATCTCTGTCAACCTTGAAGGAATCCTTGAAGGAATCCTTAAAGGAAAAAAGGAAGACTTTTGTTTTTTGTGGAAGCAAAAGCATAACCTCTTCCCCAAAGCAATACATTTTCTGACTTCTATTTTAAGGTCAAAGCATCCCTAAAGTGTCTAGGCTGATTTACTTCAGCAGTCGCTCCTACAATCCCAAATCTCCCATGTCATTCACTCATCAGCAATCAAAAATCTCAAAGTCAAGTAGACACCATACAGGATCCAGACTCTGTATATTTTCCATCTTTATTTGGTTTATCCTTTTTGTATTATTTTATTTTCTCTTTAAAAACTTTATTTTATTATTTATAAACTATTTCTTACGACTGATTACACCCATTTTGTTTTCTTTTTTAAGCCCATGTACATATTTTAAACTATAAACTGTTTAGAGGTTTTTTTTCTGTCTGTATCCATATTTACTGAGCTCCTGCAGTGTTCTCTGACCACATGAGACAAATCTTAAACTGCCATGTCAGCCCCCATGTGGCTCTGGGGCACGACACTGAAGGCTGGCTTCAGCCTGCAGGCATGAGAGATCACAGAACTAGGAAGCTATATCTGGTTCCTAATTCGGAATTTTCTTAGCTTTCTCAGGTACTATGCTTGGATATTCAAGCCCCTATGTTGGATGCCTTATGTAGTGAATCTTTCCTATACCACCAGCCCCCAAATCATGACATGGAGTGTTCTTATTAATTATGAAAGTGTGACCTTAGCTTAAGCTTGTTTCTAACTAGCTCTTATAACTTAAATTAACCCATTTCTATTAATCTATTAGTTGTCACATAACCAGTGGCTGTTACCTCTCCTCCTGTATGTCCTGCTTCCTGTCTGTCTCCTCTGCCATCCCTCCCACACCTAGATTCAGCTCCTCTTCTTTTCTCTCTGCCTGGAAGTCCCGCCTAGTGTCTTCCTGCCTAGCTATTGGCCACACAACTCTTTATAAAGTCAATCAGAATGTGCTTTGCCAAAAATACATCTTCACAGTGTACAAAAAGATTATCCCACAACAGAAAGTTGTGAAAGATTTTTGTGTGTATGTTTCCTTTTTAAAATTTATTTTTATTTCTTATTTATTTATTATATATACAGTGTATAGTCAACATGTATGCCTACATGCCAGAAGAGGGCACCATATCTCATGTTGTGAAATACCATGTGGTTGCTGGGAATTGAACTCAGGACCTCTGGAAGAGCAGTCAGTGTTCTTAACCTCTGAGCTATTTCTCCAGTCCCCCTTTTTGAGACAAATTCCCAAAAATTTGTCTATACATCCCCAGCTGGCCTCACTAGCCCAGGATGGCCTCAGATTCACAGAGATCTACCTACCTTTGCCTCTTGAGTACTGGGAATAAAGGCGTGTGGTTCCATGCCTGGCTCTTTTTTATTTTCTCTGTAGCCTAGGCTGGTCCTCCTGCCTCTACTTTCCCAGTGCTGGACTCACAGGCATAGCGTGGGTAATGCCAAGTGAGTCATATCCTCAGCCTCTTCTGGTTTACTTTTTGAGACAGAGTCTCACTCTCTAGTCCAGACTGGCCTGGAATCCCATATGTAACCTAGGTTGGGAATCCTTCATGGAGATTACAGACAGGAGGTGCCACCAAAAGCCATTTTTGTTAACATTTTGGAGTTTGGGAATTTTTTTTATTTTATTTTTTGGTTTTTCGAGACAGGGTTTCCCTGTGTAACAGACTTAGCTGTCCTGGAACTAGCTCTTGTAGACCAGGCTGGCCTCAAACTCACAGGCTCTGCCTTCCAAGTGCTGGGATTAAAGGCGTGTGCCGTTTAGGGATTGTTCATTATCACTTGTATCAGGTAGAGGATTAGGGTGGAAACTATGTCTATTCAGAAAAAATGGATAATAATAATGGATAATAGAGTGAATATTTGTGAGCTATTATTTATGGATAATTTACACTGGTATAGTTTTTGTATATTGATACAAGTTCAAATTATATTTGCTATTTTTGTTTACAATATTTGTGCACCTATGCAAAGTTATTCTGTCAGATTGTATACATGTTTCTACCTCTGTTTAGGACATTTTGTATATTGATACAACTTTTAGGATATAGTTTTATATTGCATTATATATTATTCTTACCTCTAAACAAGATACTTATACATTGTTTACATTTGAGGTCATTGTCCTCATTTGCTGCACAATTGTTTACAGATTATTTAATATTCTGACATGAAGTCTTAGTCTTTAAGTTATATAGGTATTAAATATTAAGTATATAGGTATTAAATATTATATATTAAGTATATAGGTATTAAATATTAGGTCAATAGTTGTTCATGTTCATTATACATACAGTCAGATTAATTAGGTTCTTTAGATACATAGAGATTGTATTATGCCTAAATAGGTAATCTTTAACCACTTTAAGGATCTATAGAATATGACATTTAAATAACTTAGGGTTCTGTTGACATGAGACGTGATTGCTCCTAACAGCATCAATCTGCTCCTGAGAGAATGTTGAGCATCAAAGACACTCCACTAGGAGTTTGCTTTCTTCTTGGCACCGTTGGCCTTTGGGCTAGGAACTGCCCATGCCTCAACCACTGACAAAGTGTATGATATCTGGAAATGGATAATCAGGACACAAGGAAAAGGACTGTCAAATCCTGCCAAGACAGGGTAAGGTGGTTCTTCCTGCCTCTGAAAATGGTCTGCCAGTTACACTAGGCCTTAACCAAAGTTGGTCACTTCAACGTTGCAAATGAGACTTTGGATGATTGCTCAGGTAGCTAATTGTCTCCATCATAGTCTGCTCACTTTGGAAGTGGCTTTATTGCACTTCCTGTCCACTCCAGTAATATTATCTCCCTTCTCAGGCCTTCGATGGGGTTGAAGATTAGATAGTTGTGGTTACCTTTCTCTCATGATTTAGCCAAGCTTATTTCCGATGCAAGATTTAAACTCCTTGAAATAGAATGTTTATTAAAACATTTGTCATGTGTTCCTTGCTTAATATTGTTTATGTTGTTTGTAATTTTATACTTGATATGTGTTCCTATTGTATGTAGTTTTGTATTGGGTTTGGATCGCTTTTGTCTAGGCAAAAGGGGGAAGTGATGGGGAATCTTGTAGCCAATCATCTTTAAGAGGTGGGTCTTAGTTAAGGCGTGGTTTCGCTGGGACCCAGTGTAAAATGTGTGCATTTCCATGTGTGCTCTCTGTGCGCCTTTTCTCAAGGGACATTGCTGTTCTTGAATTTTCTCGTTTCCTGTTTCGTGAGTTTTCCCCTTAAAATAAATAAAATATAGTTGTTTTTTCCTTAGCTAGCCTGGTTATTTCAACAACCGCTTGGCCAGTTTGGGGCTTAGTCAATCTCAATGAGCCAATCCCCATGCCTTATCCTCCCTAGTACTGAGATTAGTGGTGTGCTGCCACAGCTGGCCTTAGGATTCTTGTTGGCTTTGTTTCTTTGTTTTTAGGGATCTCCTGTATCCTAGGCTGGCCCCAAACTCACTGTTTTAGATTATGGCTCAGGCAGCTGACAAGCTGAATGTCTCTGGATCCGCTCAGGGTTCTGGTGAGAGCCAGGGTTGGGGGGAGAGGTTCATCTGGAAGGTTCGGCACACACACACACACGAGGGCAGCTGCATTTCATGGCTGCCTGTTCTTGCTGTGAGTCATCCAGGCCCCTCCCGAACTCGATCCCTGAAGAAATGCTCATCCTGTGGGCAGAGCTAGTCACCTCCTCAAGGCTGCCCTGAAGAGAAGGATCGTCTTGTTGGCCCCAGCACTAGGACCTCGAGGTGCTACCAGCCTATCTCCAGATTCAGCTATAGACTCTCCAAGCAACTATGGCCGAGAGTGATGGAGTACAGCCCACCCCTCTGCCCAGAGGCACACAGGAAGGACACACATCACATGCAGAGGTAACAACAGTCATGGAAATAGCTTTTCAGGAAATCTAATTTTTTTTTAACACAACCTATACTTGTGCGATAATAAATTATGGTATGTCCTGGTCACATGGGCTAAGCAATAAATATTAGAAGAACATTCCTCAACCTTCCTTGTTGAGACAGAATCTCACTATGTAGCCAGGCTGCCCCAAAACTACCTCTGTAAACCAGGCTAGCCTGAAACTCATAGAGATCCACCTGATTTTTGCCTCCCGAGTACTGGGACTAAAGGTGTGTGCCTCTATTCCCAGCTCTAACTTTTAAACAAAAACACAGACTTTCCTTCTGAAAATAATCTCTAATCTGAGCCCATTGCGGTGGTGGGTCCTGTAATACCAGCACATGCAAGGTAGGAGACAGGAGGAACAATAGTTCAAGGACCGCCAACCTGGTCTACATTGCAAGTTCCAGAACAGCCAGGACTACACAGAGACCCTGTTTCAAAACAAAACAGAAAATTCAAGGTCTGAGCCTGTAAAATGTCTACCCCTCAAACACGAGGACCTGATCTGGGGATACCTAGAACCCATAAAGTGGATGGAGAACCAGGAAGTTGTCTTCAGACCTCCACATTTGAGCTGTAGCTTCCCTGACCCCAAATGAATAAATGAAATAATTTCAAAACTGACAGGTGGAAACACCAAGATCAACATCTGACATTCATATGTATAAGTATGCACTTTCAAACATGCTTGCGCACTACATACACACAAAAAGAGGGCCAGCAAGATGGTTCCACTGGCAATGACGCTTGTTGACAAGTCAAATGACCTGAATTCAGTTTCCTGAACCCATAAGTGGCAACAACCGTCAAAGTTGTCCTCTGACCGCCACACTCACCCATGATAGAGCAAATACACATGCTCACACACAATAAAGGAAGGAATGATAATGTTCAAAATATTTGTTTGTTTGTTATTTGTTCAAAAACCAGGCATGGTGGGATACACCAGTAATCCTAGGCTTTAGGAGGGGTTGACAGGGGAATCAGGAGTTTGAGGCCAGCCTGAGTTACAAGAATCTTTCTAAAGCAAAACAAAAACAGCCCTGTCTGGTGGTGCGCTCATTAATCCCAGCGCTGGGAAGGCAGACACAGGCAGGATTTCTCGGAGTTCTAAGACAGCCTGGTCAACAAAGAATTCCAGGATAGCCTGGCTACATAGTGAGACTCCGTCTACAAATAAAATAATTAAAAAATGAATTTAGCAGAAGAAAGCAGAAGAGGCTTTCCATGGCTATAACCGCAGAGTTGAAGACAAAGTCTGGTAACAGTCGCTTTGTGCTTTCCCCTTCAGCATACACATATCTCCTCCATGGTTTCATTTCGGAACAGTGGCCAGAAGCTAGAGAACAGAGGCTTCTTACTATTGGTGCAACCTTATAGGACGTCATTGTAGAGGATTCTGGGAAATGTAGTCCTGGAGCGGGGCAAAGCACAAGGCCAGTTATTCCCCTGGAGACTTAATCTTAGCCAAAAGTTTCCATTGACAGAGTTGCCTTTTCTCTTCCCCGTCCTTTCCCTGTTGCAGACCAATGACCTCAGACGAGGGCCCGTCCCTGGTTACTGGGGTCTGACGCCCTCTTCAGATCCTTGCGGCAGACATGGTTGGTACACAAATGTACATGAAGACCAAATACTCATACACATAAAACAAATCCGTAAAATAACTTAAAAAATATTTGTCTGGGATGTAAATGGAGACTACGTTTTTGTTTCTTGGCCACCAAGACCCAAATAATCATGCAGAAACTATATTTAATTACAACACCGTTTGTCCAATGGCTCAGATGTATCACTAGTTAGCTCTTACATCTTAAATTAACCCATTTCTATTATTATATGTAATGCCATATGGCTGTGGTGTTACCTTCTTTTCTTTTCTTTTTTAAATTTCTTATGGTTTATTTAATTTTATTTTATGTGCATTAGTGTGAAGGTGTCAGATCCCCTGGAACTGGATCTTCAGACAGTTGTGAGCTGCCATGTGGGTGCTGGGAATTGAATACAGGTCCTCTGGAAGGGCAGTCAGTGCTCTTAACCACTGAGTCATCTCTCCAGCCCCAGCCTTATTTTCTACATGTCTTGTTTCCTTGGTGACTGGTTGGCATTTGTCTGACTCTGTTTTCCTTCCTTCTCTATCTCTCCTTGGATTTTCTGCTTGCTATAGTCTGCCCTGCCATAGGCCAAAGCAACTTCTTTGTTAAACCAATGATAATAAAACATATTCATAGCATTCAGAGGGGAATCCCACATCAGTGGGAGGTGGGCACTGGGTGTCACTATACACGTAGGGAGGTCAAAGGATAACGAATCAGAAGTTGAGTCTCAATTTCCACCTTGTCAGTTCCAGGGACTGAACTCATCAGTCTTGGCAACAAGTGCCTTTACCCACTGAGCCATCTTGCCAGCTTTGTCCGTTTGATTTTGCTTTGGAGGTGTCTCTCCACAGATTCCGGAAATTCTTGCCAGCTCATCAAGCTGGGCTGACAGAGTCAGGGAAAGAACAGGACAGAGTCCTGGCAGCTGGAGAGTAGGTTTCCTCATTTATTTCTCAGGGACACTCACAGCTCAACAATAAAACATCATCAGGAAGCCTCTTTCTGTCCTGGTGCCTTTCTTGATTTTTATTTTGCACCCCAGCTGGCAATGACATTGACCTGAAAAGGCTAAGTGTAACGGGGGTGTGTGAGTCTAGGTTTTGTGAGAATTAAATGCCTGGGGCTTTTAGAGAAGGGTTAGTCTGACACAAGGCAGAAAGCCAGCTGCCTTGTTGTAACTGTGGCTCTGGGTGTCAGAATGCCCTCTGTAGCTAAATGTCTTTGAAGCTACACTGAGGATGCTCTTCCTGGGGCACCGGGACATTCTCCCGCCTGTGTGCACTAACAAAGGGTTTAAGTCCACAAAAGGCTTGACATCATTACAGCATCATTTGCATTGTGTTGGAGTTTTTCGTTGTTGATTCTTTTTAAAAAGATTTATTTATTATGTATACAGTGTTCTCAGTACTCTGCCTGCATCTACACTTGCACTCCAGAAGAGGGCACCAGATCTCATTATAGATGGTTTTGAGCCACCATGTGGTTGCTGGGAATTGAGCTCAGGACCTCTGGAAGGGCAGCCAGTGCTCTTAACCGCTGAGCTATCTCTTCAGCCCTGATTTTTTTTTTTTTTTGACACGGGGTCTCACTGGATAGCCCTGGGTGACCTCAAACTTACAAAGATCCATCTGGCTCTGTCTCCCACATGTAATACCAGGACAGGTCCTTGCAGAATTTTTGACATCCCTTCACGTTTATGGAGATCACAGAAGAAAATACACCAAAAAGGAATCCAATCCATCGTGATTTCAGGGTTAGAAAAGCATAGGTTGCCTTGCCCCAAGACTATGTTACCCACCCCTCAAATATTCATAAAAATTAATCTTCTTCTTACATTTATTCATTTGTGGCGGGGAAAGTGATGGAGAGCCTCAGCTGTAAAAACAGAATTTCTATGAGGTTATGGCTAGCCTTGCTCAACGGTTACCAGTTAGTCCAGAGAGGAGTGTCTGTTATATAGCTGGTCTCCCAAGATAGCCTGTCTCACCTTGAGCAAACAATCTGAGGGAGGCGAGACCGCAGGCCCACACGTAGCCCGGAAACTGCATCTACTTCCTCAGTCCCAAGCCCCTCACCTGCCTCTATACGAGCTCCAGCCAGTTTTCTGTACAAGGTCCCAGAACTCCATCCTGGGGGAGAGTGCCTGTCCTTCTGTGCTTCGGTGTTTGAAATAAACAGTTGTGTCTGTTGAGGTCAGTTTGGTCTGCTTCCTGATTTTTGTTTCTTTTCTCTACCCTGCCCAACATCTAACAAAGTACAAAGTTACAACAAGGCAGGGAGCAAACCCAACAGGTTCAAGGTTATGGGGTTTATTTATTCATTTTGCATATGGTGTTTGCCTGAAAGTATTCTGTGCACCGTGTGTGTAAACGGTACTCTCAGAGAACAGATGAGAGCATCAGATTTCCTGGGACTGGAGCTACTGATGGTTATGAGCCGCCATGTGGGTTCTGGGAATCAAAATCAGGTCCTCTGCAAGAGCAGCTGGTGCACTTAATCATTGAGCATCTCTCAATTTGGCTTCTTACTGAGCAGGAGTGAGAGGTTACTCACAGGAGTATGAGTACCTAGAAGCAGCAGAGGTTACTCACTGGAGTGTGGGTACCCAGAAGCAGGGGTTACTCACAGGAGTGTGGGTACCCAGAAGCAGAGGTTACTCACAGGAGTGTGGGCACCCAGAAGCACGGGTTACTTGTTGTCTGGGTTTTCTGTCCTGCCCAGTTCCCGCAATCATTAAATCCCAAAAGAAAATCACACAGAGGTCTATATCAATGATAAACTGATTGGCCCATTAGCTCAAGCTTCTTATTAACTCTTATAACTTATATTAGCCCATTATTCTTATCTATGTTAGCCACATGACTCTGTATCTTTTTCAGTGGGGCAATCACATCTTCCTTCTTCGGTGTCTGGACAGGACTGGGGAAGAATGGGCTTCCTTCTTCCCAGAATTTTCCTGTTCTCATTGACTCACCTCTACTTCCTGTCCAGTTATCCTGCCTATACTTTCTGCCTGGCTACTGGCCAATCAGCATTTATTAAAAACATGATTGACAGAATACTGAATTATCCCACACCACTTTCCTCTTTTTTTTAAACAAAGGAAAATATCCATAGTCCATTTTTTGGGAATGTGGGTATAGTTTTCCAGACTACTTCTGGCTGGTTGGGGGCACTGATAATCTTATGGGGACCTAAAGAAAATTTAGAATTATGATCAAGTCCTGACTGGAGTATCCTGTGAGACCTGATCATCTCAGGCAGCATCTTGAATCTGTTCTGGATGTAGAACTCAGACATCTGGGCCATCTGTTCCTACCAGAGATTTCTCAGGTGGTCTTCCTTGGTTAAACCTGATTTTTCTTAACTCGAAATGAATCTACAGCCTCTCATTTCCTGTGGAAACAAAAGCAAAATCTCTTCTCCATACCTTTTGATTTCAATTTTGAAGTCAAGGTATTTTCAAAATACCTATTTTGGATTAATTTAGCAGCATTTATAAACAAATATCTTTTAGCAGCTGTTGCTCCTTCCTCAGCATTCAAACAATTCAAAGAGAGCATAATTAACATACAGTATCAAGATTCTCTGTGTAGCCGGGCAGTAGTGGTGCACACCTTTAATCCCAGCACTCAGGAGGCAGAGGCAGATGGATCTCTGTGAGTTAGAGGCCACATTAGTTAGAGGCTAATCTATAAGTTAGCTCTTATAGATGTATAAGAGCTAGTTCCAGGACAGGCTCTAAAGTTACATAGAGAAACCCTGTCTCAAAAGAAAGAAAGAAAGAAACAAATAAATAAAAGATTCTCTGTATTTTTCATCTTTACATGGCTTTACTTTAAACCTCTATTTCTTTTAATTTTACCTTTAATTTTTGGCTTTTTGAAACAGGTGTCTTTGGCTGTCTTGGAACCCCCCTCTGTAAACCAGGCTGTTCTTGAACACACAGAGATCTTCCTGCCTCTGTCTCCCAAGTGCTGGGATTAAAGGTGTGTGCCACCACACCTTGAATTCACAGAAGTCTGTCTGCCTCTGTCTCCCAAGTGTTGGGATTAAAGGTGTGTACCACCACACCCAACTACTCTCTTTTTTATTTTAAGAACTTTAACCTTTAGCCTGCATATATTTACACACTGTAAACCATTTAGAGGTTTTCTTCATCTTTGACTCTCTCTCTCTCTCTCTCTAAAATCCTCTTTGCTTTTTTTTAGATGTATTTATTTATTTTGCTTACAATGTTCTGTCTACATGTATGCCTACATGCCAGAAGAGGGCACCAGATTTCATTCCAAACGGTTGTGAGCCACCATGTGGTTGCTGAGAATTGAACTCAGGACATCTGGAAGAACAATCAGTGCTCTTAACCTCTGAGCCATCTCTCCAGCCCTTTGACTCTCTCTTTACTGTATATCTCTTTTTTTTCTGACCATATGAGTCTTTAATTTGCTAAGCAATATGGAGCGGATTAAAGCCATGGCTTTGATGGCTGGATTCATCCCATTCCTTAGCTTTCTAAAATTCCAGGCTCATGGTGGCGGTACCAGCCAGAGCCATGTTTATTGTCACAACTCTATGGTGTTTCAAGGTCCTTGCCAGCAAGCAAGCTGCAACAGTGTGTCCACAAACAACAGTCAAATGCTCTCTCTGTAGCTGGACCTTCTGCCTCAAAGAGTCAGAGTTTGCACTGGCAGGACATCCCAGAAAGCTGGTATTTTAAAATGGCACAGCTTTTTTCCTGCTATCTCTGAAAACCAAAAAGCATGCAGTCAGCTTTTATCAGCACCATTTAAGTGTTTTGTGGCAGGACCTCTTAAAGAGCTGCAGGGTTTCGCAGCTAAAGCTGAGTCAGGAAGCCTCTCTTAAATGAGAGTGCATGCCTCTAGCAAGCAGAGCAGATCTGAGAAATTGCTGCTACCAAGAAGCCATGCTTTACTCTATTATTTTCTGTCTAGAATTACTTCCCAAGCTCTCTCAGGTTTTATGTGGATGCAGTTGTCCACGTGGGAGCCATTCATTGTCTGGGTTTTCTGTCCTGCCTGGTTAGAGGTCCTTCTGTTTATGTGTTGCTTTCATTGGTTAATCAATAAAGAAACTGCTTGGCCTGATAGGGCAGAACTTAGGCAGGCAGAGAAGACAGAACTGAATTCTGGGAAGAAGAAAGCAAAGTCAGGGAGAAGTAATGAATCTGCGGCCGGAAGTAGATGTGCTGAACTTTTTCTGGTAGGCCACAGCCTTGTGGTGATACACAGATTGATAGAAATGGGTTAAACTAAGATGTAAGAGTTAGACAATAAGAAGTTAGAGCTAATGGGCCACACGGTGTTTAAATTAATACAGTTTCTGTGTGGTTATTTCAGGTGTAAGCTAGCCGGGCAGCCGGGAAAAACAAGCGGACCCTCTCTCCATCAACAATTGGTGCTTCAATGTGGTCACCTAACTCTACATAAAACCTGAGAGGGCTTGAAAAGGAATTCTAGACACAAATATAGAGTTTAGCACAGCTGGCGGTGTGCCATAGCTCCTTTAAGAGAGAATTTCCTGATTCACACCCATAACAGGAAAAAAGGGGCAGTTTTAAAATGCTGCTAGCATGACCTCTGTCTCTTGTGGGAGACTGAGCATTTGGATGGGGTTTGTGAGCAGATTGCTGCAGTTTGCTTGATGGCAACTTGGACTGGCTGTGTGCCTGGAAGTGGGGCAGTGTGCATGGCTCAGAGATGCAAGGGGCTCCACCATGATGTACTGCGCAGAGTGGAGGCATGAACTATCATATTTATCATAATTACAATGCAGCTTAAGTTTTAGACCGGGCAGTCAAATAGGTGGCACCGTATTAGCCTTAACAAGGGTTCATCTGAAGTTTTTAAGAAGCGCTTAGCATTTTAAAAAGTGCTCCTGGACAGTAAAGAACAGATTCACAATAGGACAGACTCATCCATAAAAAAAAAACCTGCAAATGGGTCACAGAGTTGGATAAATGTACGTAGGCTTAGGAGAGAGAAGAAAAAGAGTGTACAGAGTCATAAAATAAAGTTAATGCTTTAAAAAAGGTAAAGTCTTTAAAGAGACAGAGTACAGAAAGTCATAGATTAAAAGAAGTAAAGAAAAATAAGCCATGTAAAAATGGAAAATTCACAGAGTGTCTGGATTATGTACACTATTGTGTTTTCTTTGAATTTTTTGACTGTGAAAGAACTAAGTACAAAGAGACATTTCATTGTATGGGCTGCTAAGCTAAACCAGCATGTATATTATAAAGGTACAATGACTTCCAAATTTGAGTCTAAGGATAAATTGCTTTGGAAAGGAGGTTCTTCTTTTGTTTTTTACAGAAGATGAGAACCTGTGGATTGCCTCCAGGCAAATATGGTTTCATGGACCAAGGGCTCCTGAAAGGTCAACCTAAACACCTGAAAAACTTACTTCACCTAACTGCTGACTGAGATGAACCTAGCATACAGGATACATCATGAAAGATCTGATTAACAGTGCCCCCATACAGTAGGAAGCAGTTTGGAGAGAAAAACTGCGTCTATAATACCGAATATTTTTTATAAATGTTCTTTTACATTTAAAGGGGGATATGATATAGAGATGAATAATTTGTATTGGTATGGATCTTGGTTTGTTTGATAAAAATTTAAGGCCAATTTTGTTATATGTATATTTCTACTCTTGATTAAGGCATTGTGTTTGTGTAGTTCATTTAAAAAATATAATGTATAATTAAGAAATACAGGTTAATAGTCATCTATAATAGTCATAATTGTAGTCAGGTTAGTTAGATTTTCTAGATGTATAGGGATATATATCAGTTAGATATTCTTTAAATCTTTCAGAGACCTTCAGAATATGGCATTTAAATGTTTTAAAAATTTTGGACTTTTCATGACAGTGAGACATATCTGCTCCTGGCAGCATCAGCTACTTCAAGAGGAAAATGGGTATCAAAGAGGCTCCTTATGGAGTTTACTAGCCATTTGGGCAAGAAACTGCTCTTGGCTGGATTGGTTCACTGGACATGCAGTACCCACAGAGAGATGACTGCTGAACTTGCTTAAGGGTGAGATGGTCCTTTGGGGTTCCTGCTTCATGAAAAAGTCTACGAGACATTCTGCAGGACACAAAAGAAAGTGACTGAACTGGCTTTGAAATTTCTAGTTTCATGGAAAAGTCTGCTGGATACTATGGGCCTGAAGGCTGAAGATGGATGCCCCAATGGTACAGAAGAACTTTGGGTGACTGTCCAGGTAGTGAAATGTCTCTGTCAATTCTAGAGTTTTGGAAGTTGTTTATAATGCACTTCCTGTTTACTTAGGTAATATTATATCCTTCTGGAGTCTTTGATGGAGTTGAATAGAGAGATAATTATAATTTTCCTTAGTTATGATAAAAGATAAAGTAGATATAGATATTGTAACTGTAATTCTTGCTTGATACCTGTTTTGTTATATGTAATTTTGCTATGCTAAAGTTAAAACCTTCCTTTCCTTTTTAAACAGAAAAGGGGAAATGGTGTAGGAGGTCCTTCTGTTTATGTGTTGCTTTCATTGGTTAATCAATAAAGAAACTGCTTGGCCTGATAGGGCAGAACTTATGTAGGTGGAGAAGACAGAACTGAATTCTGGGAGGAAGAAAGAAGAGTCAGGGAGATGCCATGGATCCGCGGCCAGAGGTAGATGTGCTTAAACTTTTCTGGTAGGCCACAGCCTTGTGGTGATACGCAGATTGATAGAAATGGGTTAAACTAAGATGTAAGAGTTAGACAATAAGAAGTTAGAGCTAATGGATCACACAGTGTTTAAATTAATACAGTTTCTGTATGGTTATTTCAGGTGTAAGCTAGCCGGGCGGCCGGGAAAACAAGCAGGCCCTCTCTCCATCAACAGTTACTCACAGGAGTGTGGGCACCCAAAAGCAGGGGTTACTCCTCACAGGAGTGTGGGTACCCAGAAGTAGGGCTTACTCCTCACAGGAGTATGGGCACCCAGAAACAGGGGTTACTCCTCACAGGAGTGTGGGCACCCAGAAATAGGGGTTACTCCTCACAGGAATGTGGGTACCCAGAAATAGAGGTTACTCCTCACATGAGTGTGGGTACTCAGAAGCAGGGGTTACTCCTCACAGGAGTGTGGGCACCCAGAAATAGGGGTTACTCCTCACAGGAGTGTGGGTACTCAGAAGCAGAGGTTACTCCTCACAGAAGTGTGGGTACCCAGAAATAGGGGTTACTCCTCACAGGAGTGTGGACACCCAGAAGTAGGGGTCACTCCTCACAGGAGTATGGGCACCCAGAAGCAGGGGTTACTCCTCACAGGAGTGTGGGTACCCAGAAATAGGGGTTACTCCTCACAGGAGTGTGGACACCCAGAAGTAGGGGTCACTCCTCACAGGAGTATGGGCACCCAGAAGCAGGGGTTACTCCTCACAGGAGTGTGGGCACCCAGAAATAGGGGTTACTCCTCACAGGAGTGTGGGTACTCAGAAGCAGGCACATTGTGAAGTCCTCACACAGCGTGTGCTGCATGAGTGGAGCCTTGCTGCTCCCTAGCTTTCCCAGTCTGTCCTCTAGTTCTCCTCTAAAATCAGGAGGCCACATGTGACTAGGGAAGAGTTGGGTATAACTTGCTGGAAAGAGGCTGGATACTCAGGTGAGAGTCCAGTGTCCCTCCACACCCACTCCTTCTCTGAAGGAGCATCCACAGTCAACAAATCTGGCCATGGTCATGGTCCTCTACTGTAAGTAGGCATAGCCAAACTTAGGGAGACAGCAAGTGTTTGGCCTAGGATAGTGTTGTACAACACCACTTTATTATTGTTGTTGTTGTTATTAGTGTTTTGAGACAGGGTCTCTCTATGTGATCCTGGCTGTCCTGGAACTCACTGTTCCAGGTTAGCTTTAAACTTACAGAGATCCCCCTGCCTATGTCTCACAAGTTCTGGGATTAAAGGTGAGCACCACCATGCCCAGCCAGACATTTGTAACGAGTCTTTCTCCATCCTGCAAGCTCCCAGAAAATGACACGGACTTATTATTAATTATGAAAGCTCAGCCTTAGCTTAGGCTTGTCCCACTAGCTCTTATAGCTTAAATTAATTTGTTTCTATTAATCTACATTTTACCATGTATCTTTTTACTTTTCTTTCATTCTGTATGTTTAATTCCCTCTGTGTCTCATTGGCATCTCGAAACATCCTGTGTGCCTCAATTATCCTCTTCCTCTCTTTGCCTAAGTCCCGCCTATCTCTCCTGCCTAGCTATTGGCCATTCATTCAGCTTTTTATTACACCAGCCATAGCAATACACCTTCACAGTATATGAATATCCTATATTTCCTCTTTTTTGTCTAAATCAAAAAAATGTTTTAACTCTAACACAGTAAAACTATATACAATAAGAACAGTTATCAGGCAATAATTACATTCACAATGCCTAGTCCATTTACATTTGGCAAATTCAGAGGAAATACTCCATTATGTATCCTATTTTGGTGAGTCCAAAGTTTTGGAACTAATTCACTTTTTATCCTACTTGTATTACCAACACAAAACTATTTTTTTAGACCTCAAAATATTTTTTTAGATAAATAATTTAAGTTTCATGTCTCTCAACCTGATACACTTTACACATCTTGTGAGTTTCTTTTCTGAATCTGGTAACAAGGACAACTGTAACTACAACCATATGGTCTTCAACTCCATCAGATATCTGAGAAAGATATAATATTACCTGAGTAAACATGCAGTGCAGAGCAAACAACTTTCAAAACTTTAGAAATGGCAGAAACAGCTGGCTGCCTGGACAGTCATCCAAGGTTTCTCTTCAATTCTGGGGAATCTATCTTTGGTCTATAGGCCTAGACCACTGACAGACTTTTTTGTGAGCAGAAAAGTTTTGAAGGACTGTCTTACTTTGTCTTGGCAAAGTTCAGCAGTCGCCTTATTTTTTGACTTGCTTGTCCAATTTGGACAACATACTGCCAGCAGTTGAGACAAGGATAGTTTTTTGATCCATGGCTAACTTTTGTCACAACGGAAAAAAAACTCTATATGGAGGTCTTCACTGCCCATCATCATCTCTGAAGTAGATTGGTGTGCCAGGAGCAGATGTGTCTCACTGTCATGAAAAGTGTTATGCTATTTTTTTTATAAAGGTGCCAGATTCCCTGGAACTGAAGTTACAGACAGTTGTGAGCTGCCATGTGGGTGCTGGGAATTGAACCTGGGTCCTCTAGAAGAGAAGCTAGGGCTCCCAACCACTGATCCATTCCTCCAGCCCCCAAATGTTATGCTATTAAAACATTTTAAATGCCAAATTCTGTAGGTCTTTGAATTATTTGAAGACCATCTATCTATTTAAAATATATCTCTGTTTGACCTTGAAAACAAAGCTAACATGACTATAAATTTGATTGTTATATATGACTATTAACCTGTCTTTCTTCATTATCCTAAATAGCTTTTAAAGATTAAAATTTTATATTTTTAAATGAGCTGCATGAGTGCAATACCTTAAACAAGAGTAGAAACACTCATACAGTAAAACAAAAATAACCTTAAATTTGTATCAATATACAATAATCCATACCCCTGTAAAATATTTGAGACTAGTACTTGTTCAAAACTAGACTCGACAATTTACCCTTATATCTCATCATCTCTACACTATATCCCCCACTTTTCCCTTCAGAAAAAGGGAATCTAATCTTCATTGTTTAGCCTTTTTCCTGACCATGACCTACATAGCCAACTCCAGTAAATGATGACAAACATCTATAACCCACCAAATGACCAAAAACCACCCACCCCACCTCTTGGGAATGTGTACATTGTATTCTCTAGACTGCTTCTTGTTGTCTAGGGGTGACAGCATCTTTAGAGGATCCTGAGAAAATTACGATAATGGTTAAGTCCTGGGAAAACTAGTTGTAACATTTGTTGTCCAGTCTCTGTGTAATGGTAAAGTGCTGACACAATCTGGAGTCCTGGTTAGAGTAGTCTCAGAGGCTGGATCATTCCAGTTAGCAACTTGAAGTTGTTCTATGTGCAGAATTTTGAGGAAACTGGCACAGAGGCACTCTTAGAGACCGGATCACCTGCATTACCTGCCTTTATTGGTGTCTGGTCCTTTTTTATTTTTGAAAAGACATAAACTTTTAAAGGTAGAAAATATCTACATTAACATAAGTGTAGAATGTGGGGTATGTGCAAGTCAGTTATAGATGATTTTTTTGTTCTATGTTTGAGTGGGTAAAAGTCATCTGTCAACTTTATAAGTCCATTTGGACTATATAATCAAACTAATATAAATCTTTATCCATGCCACATGAAAGAATGACGTATAATAATAAGTCATGAGGACTCTGTAGTCAACAAGATTTATCATTTCAAAACTTTTTCCAGATAGAGAGATCAATATGTATGTCACCTGTTCTGTAGTCTTTCTTGGTTTCTTTTTTCATGTCTGCAGCCAAGGTTTTCAGAATGTCTTCCCTTATCAAATCTGACTTTTATTAATTTTGAAGAGAATCATAACTTTTTGTTTCCTGTGGAAACAAAGGCATAACCTCTCTCACAGCATAACATATTTTCTGACTTTCATTTTAAAGTTGAGATATTCGGGGGCTGGAGAGATGGCTCAGTGGTTAAGAGCATTGCCTGCTCTTCCAAAGGTCCTGAGTTCAATTCCCAGCAACCACATGGTGGCTCACAACCATCTGGAATGAGGCCTGGTGCCCTCTTCTGGCCTGCAGGCATACACACAGACAGACAGAACACTGTATACATAATAAAAATAAATATATATTTGAAAAAAAATAAATAAAGTTGAGATATTCTTAAAATATATAGGTTGGTTTAATTTAGCAGTTTCCATAATCCAATATCTTGGTAGCTATTGTTTTTTGTTTATTAGCACTTAAAAATTCAAAGTCAACAAATCACCATATAGGATTCAGATGCCCTGTGTATTTCCATCTTTTTTGTTTTTTAAGACAGGGTTTCTCTGTGTAACAGCCATAGCTGTCCTGGAACTCGCTCTGTAGACCAGGCTGGCCTTGAACTCACCGAGATTCACCTGCCTTTGCCACCCGAGTGCTAGAATTAAAGGTGTACACCACCACTGCCCGGCTACTTACTCTCTCTTTAAAGACTTCACTTTGTTATTTTAAACTATTTATTTTTCTATGACTGTCTATACCCACTTTTCTTTCTTCAGTACCTAAGCACATTTTTAAGCATAATATATCCTTTTAGAGGTTTGCTCAGTCTGAACCTGACTCTATTGCATGTCTGCAGCATTCTCTGACATCAGGAGACAAACCTTAAATGGCTAGGTTACCCCTGCAGAGTGAGGCTGGAGGCTGGCTCCACTCCCTCGGTTCTGTAATAGCCTAGCCTCATGTCTGCAGGTACTGGCAAGAGCCACATTTACCACCCCAGCTCTGAGAATTTGCTGAGTCCAAGAGTGGCAGGCATTTTTACATAGCGAGCTGGCTGCTCAGGTATTCTGCTGCACAGCAAGGTCTCTTAAATGAGCCACACTTCGGTCTGCCAAGCCTATCTGAGAGATTGTGGTCACCAGGAAGCCACTCCAGGAAGCTGTGCTTGACTCTGTGTTCAGAACATTTTTTTTTTAGCTTTCTTAGGACTTATGTGGATATATATATGGCCCCATGTTGGGCGCCATATGTAATGAGTCTTTTTTTTTTCTGTCCCGCCACCTAAATAATGACACAAAGACTTATTAATTAAAAAAGCTCAGCCTAGTCAGGCGGTGGTAGTGCACACCTTTAATCCCAGCACTCAGGAGGCAGAGGCAGGTGGATCTTTGTGAGTTCGAGGCCAACCTGGTCTACAAGAGCTAGTTCAAGGACAGGCTCCAAAGCCACAGAGAAATCCTGTCTTGAAAAACAAAAACAAAAACAAAAACAAACTCAGCCTATAGCTTAGGCTTGTTCCTAATTAGCTCTTATAACTTAAATTAACCCATTTATATTAATCTATATTCTATCATATGGCATTACCTCTCTTTCATCTTGCACCTCCTTTTCCTCTCCATGTGTGTCTCCTGGCATCTACCCTGTGCCTTGGTTATTTCCTCCTACTTCCTCTCTCTGTCCAGAAGTCCCACCTATCTCTCCTGCCTAGCTGTTCGCTGTTCCACTTTTTATTACATCGGTCACAGCAATACCTCTTCACAGTGTACAGATATCCTACAGCAGACATTTCTTTCTTAAGGCTCATGGGTTGAAGGGATCTAAACATATTGGAAGGACACAATGAGGAGTCAAACTAACAGTTCCCATCTGTGGGACCAAAGACGGATCTCTTTTGGCTCCCTCTCTAGAGCATCCTCTGGAGAGTTCTTAGCTCCCCTTAGTCCTTTTCTCATAGTTACTCATGAGAAAGAGACACTGTCATATTAGTCACTTTCCTGATATGAGCCTGGACCCCTTTTCCCCCATCTTCATGGGAACCATGAATAAGCAGACTGTTCAGACTGTCCATTCCTACACATGGGACCCTTTAAAACCTTTGAGATTATTGAATTCTCTGATTTTAACCTGATTGTACCAGATCCTCATCCAGCAACACTCCTGGAATGTGTATGTATGTATGTATATATATACACGATTATATAATTATATATATATATAATTATATATCAATAATATTGAACCTTACATGCCAAAGACATCAGTAAACTTTTAATTACTGTAAGTTAGTTAGGGAGGGTTTGGGCTCCCTTATGGGTAAAGCTTTCAGTATTTCCTTTAATCATTCCCTTGACCCTGGTCCTTTAAATTTATTTTCTGACAATCCCCATAATTTCTCAATCTAGATAGGATGCAAACATGGTATCACTCAGGCTACATTTCCCCTTTTAAAGTTGGGTTAGGAAAATCTTAGTATAATTTCCCACATGAAGATGCTCTTTTACTTGAGCTTGCTTATGTCACAAGAACTAGAAAATGAAAACAAAAGCCCTGGGTTCCCAGGGCATCATGGGAGCAGGACAAGAGTGGACAGCAAAGGTGGAACAGAGGAATCCCCAGTACCTTAGCAGAAAACAAGCTTGGAGATTCCAAGCAGAGAGGAGACATTGAGACTCGCACAGCCTGCATCTCCAGCCTCCTACGGTGATGAATTTCTCATCTCCAGCTGTTGTAGCTTCCCACTGGCAGAAGCTGGGTGAGCACCTGGACATCTACTCTTGGTTCTCCTTGGGTTCTGTGCTTTCCCAAGATTTGACTCTGGGCTGATCAAATTCACACAAGCCCTTCAAGTCTTACCGTTTCAAATTGCCAGCTTCCCTTGATACCTAGCTAGTGTTAGAGACACATGGCTGAGAATGCTCTTATGTCCCCTTTAGAGGTAGTAAGTATAGGAGGCAACAGTCTCCACGTTATTCAGTTGATTTTTTTTTAATTTGCATCGACTTTGTGAGTGTGCGTATCCTTGTGTGTGGAGTCAAAGGATGAATTGAAGGACTCGATTCTATCCTCCTACCTGGTGGACCCAGGGTCTAACTCAGGTCTTCAGGCTTGGTGGCAAGTGACCTCACCAGATGAATCATCCTGCTAGCATGATCCCCAGTTGTGTGAAAACCACAAGACAGCTTCCTCTGTGGCTACTTGAATTAGAACTGAGGGAGCCTCTTACATCACTGGGAAGCCAGGACCAAGTCCAAGATCCAGTCAAAGTGATTCTGTTACAGGAAAGTCAGGACTGGCCATAGCTAAGGGCAACTGGCCCCCACCATGCTGGGCAGTAGTTTAGGAACAATGGCCTGTGATAGGGTCAAAGGTTGTCTTCTTTCCTGAGACAGTCTCGTGGAACTCAAGGCTGGCCCTACAACTCCCAGATGGAAATCCAGATGACCCTGACCCTAACTGACCCTCCGGCCTCAACTAGGATGACAACCCTGGACCACACGCCTAATTTGTGTGCGGGGGGGGGGGCTTCAACACAGGACCTTGCGTGACACGTTGGGGAAACACTAGCAACTGAGCCCCAGTTCCAACTGAACTGTGTGTTTTAGACAAGGTCTGTCTCTTTGGTTTTTCAAGACTGTGTAGTCCTGGCTGTCCTGGAACTTGCTCTCTAGACCAGGCTGGCCTCAAGGCCTCAGAGATCACCTGCCTCTGCCTCCCGAGTGCTGGGACTGAAAGTGTACACCACCACACCAAACAGGTTGTTGAATCTTAACTTTAGCTGTTTTGACTATTTAATGATAAAGCAATATAAAAAGTTTGACTCTCCCCTCCAAATGTTCAGAAGCCCTCACTTTGCTAAAATGCTTTATCCACTCCCTTTCACCTAGTTTGTACAAAGACAGCTTCATCCAGATGCCTAAGGACAGCTGTGGCAGGGCTAGAAGTACTGGAACCTGGAGCAGGCACTGGGACAACACTGAGCGTGGTAAGGCTGCAGCAGTCATCGTGGCTGTGGACTCAAGGAGTAGACTCCCCCGGTAGGAAACAGGGATATGTAACACAGACCGCCTGGGCTTCAGTGTCGCCTGGATCATGGGAGCAAGTGGTGTTTAAGGGAGTTTGGTCAGTGGGGGGAAGGACCTCCTAGCTAGAGAGAACTAGAGATCCTAGGGTTAAGTCCCAAGTTTGTGGAGACATCAGTCAACCCACAGTCCACTCCCAGTTCACTGGAGAGCCTGCACTTCCATGAGGTACAAAATCACTGGTGCTCATTGGGGCCTTCCTCCTCCACAGCCCCGAAGTGTCCTGGGCCACTGGTGATGGGGATGACCCTGGGGCTAGGAGAGTCCTCAGGTGGAACCCAACTCCTGCCATCAGAAAACAAGCAGCAAGTGCACTCCCTCTGTGGGCTGGTTTCTCCACTTCCTCCTCTACACAGGATGTAAGATGTGCAAAGCTCTTGCTTAAAACACCACCGGGCAGCCAGATGGGGACTGGGCGGGCAACCCCAGTCCCCTGGCTCTGAGGTGAACAGAGAGCTGGCGTGCTAACGGTGGGGCAGCTCTCAGCCCCCAAGTGACAGGGCCTAGATGGTTCCCAAATTTAGCTGGATGAAAGATGGAGTGGACTGACCCACACGGAGGGATGTGGATTCAGGGGAAGCTTGGAAGGCACTTTGGAGAGTCACCAATACCATGGGTGGCTCTGACTCTGTCCCTTGTAAAACCAGAAAACAAGCTTTCAGGTAAATGCCAGGGAAGCAAGGCAGTTCATGGGTAGGTTCAAGGCCACGCTGGTGGACCTGAGCTAGGGAGGCTGCCAGGGCTAAGGTGGACAACCCACACCAAGTGGCATCTTCAGCCAGCAATATGGACAGCAGATCATGTACCTGAGAAGTGGTTCTAAGGTAGAAGGCATGGAGTGTGCCCTCCATCACTGATGGAGGGTGAGGCCGCCTAAAGCCATCCCCAGCAAAATGCCTTGTGAAGCAGTAAGCAGCTGCATGGGTGTCCCACGCCCTCAGACAATGCTGAGGGGAGCCTGGGGGTGTGGGCTCTAACCAGGACTGTCTGAGTATATCAACATGGAGAGAAGAGGGGGATGTTGGCGGGAGGAAAGGGGTACCCTGAGCTTGGAGACGGCCCCTGTGGCTCACAGCTTGGCTGCAGTCCTTGGAGAGGCAGGAGGGGACAGATGTGGGGAGGTCAAGGGCCACCCTAACAGCCGCAGCTGCTAGGCTGCGGGGGTGGGGCATCCCCAAGGGCCGGGCCTTTTCCGTTGCTGCCTTGGCTAGAGCTTGGTTCCAGGGACTCATTCATCTTCTCACAGATGATGTCCACAAGGCGCTCAAACACCTGCTTCACGTTGACATTCTCCTTGGCACTGGCCTCAAAGAACTCAAAACCTGGATGGACAGAAGGTGGAGACAGTTGTGGCAGTCATGTGAGTCCCAAGGGGCTGGACTTGTTCCAACCTGTATTCTGAGCTCGTTCCTGCCTGACCTGCTGTGTGTGCAGGGGTGCACACGTATGTTTGGGTGTGTTCCTCAGCTGCCGGCACCATTCTTTCTGAGACAGGGTCTGTCAATGACTTAAAACTCATCAGGCAGGCTTGGCTGCTGGCCCATAAGCCCCTTGGGATGACAACTGTACACCACCATGCCTGACCGAAGGTAGATTCTGGGGTCCTTCCCAGCCTCTTTTAACCCTTTGAAGTCCTGAGACAAATTTCACTGGGTAGCAATGTTGAGATAGTTCATAGAGCCTCTGACTTAGCAATCCTCCTGCCTCAGCTGTCAGAGAGCAGTGATCACAGGCTGTACCATCATGCTTAGCTAAGAGTCTTCAGGACACAGATGGCTCAGTGGAAAAGATACTTGTTGCCAAGTCTGATGGTTTGAGTACAATCACCAGAACACACAAGACAGAAGGACAGACATCAGCAGGTGTGTGTGTACGAGCATGTGTCACACACAGACACTAAATAAATTATGGGGCTAGAGAGATGGGTCAGCCATTAAGAGCACTAGTTGTTCCTCCAGAGGACCTGGGTTCAATTCCCAGAACTCATGTAATAGCTCTCAAGTGTCTGAAACTCCAGTGTCAAGGGATCTGATGCCCTCTTTTGATGCAGGTACTGCAGCACATGGTGCACGAACATACACGCAGGCAAAACACCCATACACCACGTTTAAAAAAGAGAAGTCAGACAGTGGTGGTACACACTTTTGATCCCAGAATTTGGGTGCAGAGGCAGGCAGATCTCTGTGAATTCAAGGCCAGCCTGGTCTACAGAGCAAGTTCTGGGACAGTCAGAGCTACATAGAAAAACTCTGTCTCTAGACCTGCCTCCCCTTAAAAAAGTAAAAAAAAAATGTGTAATTTAAAACAGTAAAAAGGGGAGCCGGGCGGTGGTGGCACACGCCTTTAATCCCAGCACTTGGGAGGCAGAGGCAGGCAGATCTCTGTGAGTTCGAGAGCAGCTTGGTCTACAAGGGCTAGTTCCAGGACAGGCTCCAAAACTACAGAGAATCCCTGTCTCGAAAAGCAAAACAACAACAACAAAAAATAAAAAAAAAATAAAAATAAAAAGTGTAATTTAAAACAGTATAAGATGAGCTGGGTGGTGGTGATGCATGCCTTTAATCCTAGCACTTGGGAGGCAGAGGCAGATCTCTGTGAGTTCAAGGCCAGCCTGGTCTATAGAGTGAGTTCCAGGACAGGCTCCAAAGCTACAGTGAAACCCGGTCTCAAACACGCAAACACACACACACACACATACACACACACACACACACCACAAAATGAAACAGTGTAAGGGGGGCTACAGAGGTGGCCCGGGTGGAAAAGTGTCGGCTTTGCAAGAATGAGGGCCTGGGTTCAGATTCCCAGCACTTTTTTAAAGTCTGGCGTGGCAGGGCGTGCTTGTAATCCCAGTGCTGGGGAGGGGCAGCATTGCAGCTCGCTGGCCAGCTAGCCTAGCCCACTTGTGGAGTTCCAGACCAGTGAGAGACCCTGTCCCAGAGAAAGGGTGGATGTTCCCTAAGGCCTCCACATGTGCACACAAATGTAAAGAAATCAGGGCATGGTGCACACCCGTAATCCCGGCACTACAAGGATGACCGAGCAGGAAGACTATTGGTTTCAGAGCTACAAAGTTAGACCCTCTATCAAAGAAAAAAAATTAAATATAATGTGTAACATGCATAAGGCCCTGCTGGGCTTGGGCCCTAGCACTGTTTTCAAGAGAGAAGGAGAGAACTGGTGAGCTAGCTCAGCCTCCGAAAGAGAGAAGGAGAGAACTGGTGAGCTAGCTCAGCCTCCGAAAGAGAGAAGGAGAGAACTGGTGAGCTAGCTCAGCCTCCGAAAGAGAGAAGGAGAGAACTGGTGAGCTAGCTCAGCCTCCGAAAGAGAGAAGGAGAGAACTGGTGAGCTAGCTCAGCCTCCGAAAGAGAGAAGGAGAGAACTGGTGAGCTAGCTCAGCCTCCGAAAGAGAGAAGGAGAGAACTGGTGAGCTAGCTCAGCCTCCGAAAGAGAGAAGGAGAGAACTGGTGAGCTAGCTCAGCCTCCGAAAGAGAGAAGGAGAGAACTGGTGAGCTAGCTCAGCCTCCGAAAGTGTTTGCCATGCAAGCCTGACTAGTCTGAGCTCAACCCCTGGAAGACACAGTGGGACGCTAAAACCCACTCCTAAAAGTTGTCCTCTGACCTCCACATGTGCACTGTGGCACACACAGAAATAATTTTTAAAGGGACATAACAAACTTTTTATTTGTTTCTGTGTAGCCCTGGCTGTCTTGGAACTCACTCTGTAGACTGGACTAGCCTTGAACTCACAGAGATCCACCTGCCTCTGCCTCCCAAGTGCTGGGATTAAAGGCATGTGCCGTCACTCCTGATAAGTAATATTTTTTTTTAATTTGAGGGTTTTTGTTTTTGTTGTGTGTGTGTATGTGCCTGTGTGTGTGTGTGTGTGTGGTAGCTAGGCACATACTCAGAACTGCTGAAAGCTCAAAGCCAGCCAGGGCTGCAAAGCGAAGCCATCTACCCAACTCAGAAAGGACATAATGGGAGCGGGAGCCTGGATGGAAAAAAGATGCTTAGCATGATGAAGTCCATCTGATTTCTAGGATTAAGTGTCATCCCGATTAGGTAAGTATTCGGTTTCTATGACATACTCCTTTCTGCTAAAAATGGACCAGCCCGAGGGCATGATTCTCTCTGCAGCTCTTGGTCCTTGATACAAATCATATATGAGGAAGATACTGGTCTATTTTTCAGAGCAGGATTGAAAACCAGGATTGGCAAGATAGGTACTTTAGCACTGAGCCACACCCCAGCCCCTCACTGGGGGATTCTAGGCAGGGGCTCCATCACTGAGTCACACCCCAGCCCCTCACTAGGGGATTCTACCACTCAGCTCCAGCCCTGAGTGAATGCTTAGAAGCTGTGTGCTGAGTAACTCAGTGGTGAATATGGTGGAATGATGAACTCAACTCTTCAGAGCCTGGTGAAATCCCTGCTGCTCTACTACCTTCACGGCAAATTTGGTGTTTTATTATCCGTGTCACCTCCCCCACTCCCACATCTGAATTCTTTATCTTTCTTTTGTTTGTTTGGGCTCTTCTCTCTTTTTAATTGTTTGTGCTTTGAGTTCTTTGTTTTGTTTTGTTTGAGACAGACTCTCACTATGTAGCCTTGCTAGATCTAGAACTTGTTATGCTGGCCAGGCCAGCCTTGAACCTCTGCCTTTTAAGTGTCTTTTCTTTGGTTCTGACAGGATCCAGCCAGCAGTTCCAGCACCTTGGGAGGTTAAGTTCATGAGTCTAAGCTCAGCCTGTGCTACATAGTGAGACTGTCCAAAAAACAATAAAAAATGTAAAACCTAGGTTGGTGGTGTTGCTCAACGGTCAGGTGCCTACTTAATGTACGGGCAGCCCTGGGTTCAGCTCCCAACACAAACACTCACACACACAACACAAACGCACCACACACGCAAAAGCAAGCAAAGAAATGGTCAGATTTACTTCACTCAGGTTTCAGAATACATAAAAAATAGGTAGTAGATGCTGGATATGCTAGTGCACGCCTCTAATCCCAGCATTTTGGAGGCAGAGGCAGGTGGATCTGTATGAGTTTGAGGCCAACTTGGTCTACTGAGTTCCATAGCTGAGTTTCATGGCAACTAGGATTATATACTGAGACCCTATCTCAAAACAAAACAAAACTAGGTGGTGGGCTATGGTATATTAATACCTAATATGGAAATTGTTTAAAAAGGGTGCAAACAGGATACCAGGGTAATCATCTGGGTTCCCAGGACAGGGAATGCATTCTCTGGAATGGAAAAGCATGGTTTATACATGGGCATGTTGGTGGGTTATCTCGGAGTAAGTGTGTGTGCATCTGTGTGCAGATGTCTGAGTGTCTCCTGGAGGTACAGGAGGACATCAGGGGCCTTGTTTTCTCACACCTATCTTATCCCCTTGAGACACAGTTTCTCACTGAACCTAAAGCTAGCCAGACAGCCAGCAATCCCCAGTGATCCTTGTCTCAGCCTCCCCGCAGTGCTGGGGTTACAGGCATGAAGAGGTGTGTGCATGTGCATATATGTGGCCATGTCTGACCTCTTATGCAGGCATGGGCAGCTCTAACTCAGAGCTTCACATCTGCACAACAAGCATTCTCGCCCACTAAGCCACTCCCCAGCCCCAGAACGTGGGCATCCCCCTCCACCAGACCCTCAGTTAACCACGGTGGAACTGGGCCTCAAGTGTGACAAGGGTTTGAAGCGAGATGTGACCTGTGGTTCAGGCTGGGCACTAACCAAGATCATCAGCGAGCCTTCGGCCATCCTCGGCAGGTACGACCCGTTCATCCTCCAAGTCACACTTGTTCCCCACAAGGATGACCTGGGCATTATCCCAGGAGTAGGTCTTGATCTGCGTGGCCCTGTAGAGTTGTGGACATTGAGAAGGAGGTTAAAGGTTGGGGGTGGGGGGGAAAGCAAAGGCCTGTGACATATCAGTGGGTGGCCAGCACTCACCAGTCCTGCACAGCGGTGAAGGACTCTTGGTTGGCAATGTCATACATGAGCAGGAAGCCCATGGCTCCACGGTAGTAGGCTGTGGTGATGGTCCGGTAGCGCTCCTGGCCTGCTGTGTCCTAGGCAAACAGCGGTCTGTCAGTTGGGGCTCACCTGCTCCCTACCTGACTCTGCAAGGCCCTGAAAGGGACACAGGTCTGTCCTTGTGGTCCGACCTGATGGGGAGGCATGGTCCTGCCCTCTCAGCCCTCACTGCCCATCCTGGTGTGACACATTATAGGCTGCATCACCAGGCCCGGTTGCCCCGTCTTGAGAACTCTGCTAACTGACTCAGCTCTAGTGTGCAGGGCTGGATGACAAGCGCCTATCTATGAGCTTCCCTAACCTCGTTTCCATGAACCAGTGTGAGGGTCACAGTGAAGAGCCATCCGGGCCTCAGGGTACCACCTCGATCTGCCACCTGGTCCCCTTGTTACCATGATGATACTAACAGCTGGACTAGGGACAGGGCATAGCTCTGAACCTGGCAACCTCCATAGGAGTCCCCAAGATGGCCCCCACCTTCTTCCTCACTAGTCACTGGTTCTTCTAGCACCTCATGCATCCTGTCCTTCCACAGGCCACCCAGGGCAGGGCACGTCCCACATCCCAATGAATTTACCTCAGAGATAAAAGACACCTCCCCACCCTTAGCTGCTCTCTACTGAGGGCTCCCCACTCCCCACACGGCTATCCGACCCACCCAGATCTGCAGCTTGATCCTCTTGTCGTGTCGGTAGACTGTCTTGACCTTGAAGTCGATGCCCACGGTGCTCACGAAGGCGGGGGTGAAGGAGTCATCCGCATAGCGGAACAGGAAGGAGGTCTTGCCCACACTGCTATTCCCGATCAACAGCAGTTTGAACATGTAGTCAAAGTTCTGGTCGGCTGCATCCCTTGGGCTGGCAGGGGGCTCACTAGCGGAGGCCATCTTGGTGGAATCTGCTTGGAGGGGAGGCCTGAAGTCCTAATGGGGAAGAATGGAACCCTGCAAGGGGCAGGTGCCAACAACTGAGCCTAGGAGTCTGTTCGGGTCCAGGAGTCAGTTCTCAGAACACGTGGATCAAGGATCTAACTCAGGTTATCAGGCTGGGCAGCAAGTGCCCTTACCTGCAAAGCCACTCCCTAGCCCTGTTTGTTTCTCTGTCTCTGTCTGTCTGTCTCTCTCTGTCTCCAAGGTCTCACTCTGGAACCTAGTCTGGCCTCTAACTCCCAGTCCATCTTGGGGCTGGAGTTCCAGGCGCTCGTGACTTTCAGGTCCTCTGAAAGAGCAATACCTGCTCTCAACAGCTTATCCTCATGTAGCTGGCCTCAAACTCCCCATGTGGCCTTACAAGCTTCTGATCCTGCCTCTGGAACTGGGATTACAGGTGTGCACCCCACTGCCCTTCCTAATGAGTCTCATTATTCATCAACAAACCTTGGCCCAGTCCTTCATGGCACCAGGCACTGAGCTCTGAAGAGACACAGCTGTGCATAAAACCAAAAACCACTCACCTGTATGGAGGGCTGTGGCTGTTGGTTAACCTTCACACACAGGTGAAAGTGAGGCCTGGGATGGTGGTAGAGTGCTCACTTTAGGTTTCAGCCCCAGGACCCAGTAAATCAGGTGTGATGTGCACACCTGTAATTTCACCACTAGGGAGGTACAGACAGGAGAATCCGCAGTTCAAGGTCATCCTGCACTACTTTGGAAGTTTGATGCCAAACTGTGCTACATGAGATCCTGACTCAAAAAGAAAAAAAGAAAAAGAAAAAAAAAGAAAAAAGAAAAAAAAGCAGAATAGCAGAGTGAGCCTTTACAGTGGAAGGTTTTCTGATCTCCTGTTTTGAGGTACAGAAGTCAAGTAACTGGTAAAAACTCAGGGCCAGTGGTGGTAGTGAGGAAGTCGCACGGGCTGCAGACTGGACTTTGCCCAGAGCAAGCAGCTGGTATGGCAAGGTGTGAGCTGGAGGGGGGGGGTGGCTGCCAACTAGACAGAGCCCCCTCCATCAGGGCCTGGGTGTTGACTTAGCTGGTGTCTGCCACTGGGCTGCCTGTCCTTTCCCGTTTAAGTCCACTTTAACCATTCCCTGTCTCCCAGGGTAAGGGATATTTCTATAAATATAGCATGGTTTAGAATCCCAGTTAATCTTCCAAGTGAGTACCTGTCATTTTATTTGTCAAAGGGGCCGGACCTAGCTCCCTTTTGGTCAAAGCTGATTCATCTCAGTCATCGTCCACAGAGACAGGAATGAAAGTCATCAAATCTGACGGAATTATCCTAGCCACTCAAAGATCACAAAACCCACTCCATATTCTTTTATTTATATCTGTTCACACTCCAGCATGCTGTTAAATCCGAATCTAGGGTTCCCTTCCAATCTCCCCAGGAGTCAGTGTTCTCAGCTGTCTAGAGTCGCTCTCTGAAGCTCAAGCAAAAGTATTTCTCAACGGCCCTCGGTGTTTTCTGTTTCTCTGCCCCATGCATTTCCAAAGAGAACGCAGCCAACCCCACCCTACGTTCCGGGAGAACGGGTTTGAGGAGGGACCGCAAAGCGTCCGCCTGGCAGGGCCTTCAGGCTGGCCCCAGCCCCACCGCGGCTCCTCTTCCGGGCCGACTAGGGGTCCCCGGGTCCTCAAGGCGGGCATCCAAGCTGTCAGTGCACTGCCTGCACCAGCAGGTGCCTCCCCCATCACCATATGGCGCCCTCGCTCGCCCCCGACTGGGCTCCTTGCCCAGCTCGCCGCCGCTCGGGCAGCCAGCGGAGCCAGCGGGGCGCGGGGAACCCAGAAGAGCCAGCAGCACGCTTGGGGAGCGTGACCCGGTCTCGCGTGGACCCCAGCCCAACCTGTCAAAGCGCACGCGCGAACCTACAGGCGGGCTGGCGCACTCGCTTCGGGACTCACCTCGGGTCACGCCTCGCACACTAGGATCCGCCCACGAAGTCGCTGCAGCCCGCACCCGGCCGCGACCCCCGCCCCGCAGTCACCGCCGCCAGCACTGACACCCGGATCCCGCGCCGGCTCCGCCCAGGTGGAGGGGGCGAGGCCGAAGCAAGAGTTGGAGCGCTGCGTGGGTGGGGCCTATGGGGGCGGGGCCGCTGTGAGAGGTGGATTCTGGAGGTGGGCGTGGTCTTGTGGCCTGGGGGCTCCGCAAGAGGAGGAGCCAGGAGGTAGGCGTGGCCTGTCCGGGGATTGGGACCCAGCGAGAGTCCTGCAGAGTGGGCGAAGTCTGCAGGCGGAGGTGGGTCTAGCAGGTGCGGGGCCGCTTCAAGAGGCTCTCCAGGTGAGCGGGGAATTGAGGGGCGGGCCTGGTAGTAGAGCGTCCACGGCCGGAGGCGGGACGGGAGTCCAGCGACCCACAAGAAGTGGGCGGGGCATATACGTGGAGGGACTTTCCCCTAAGGTTGAGCCTCGCCGTGTGGCAGCAAGAACTAATCAGATGAGAATACGCGGTTTGTGGGCCCAAGAGGCGGGGTGGGTGGGGGCGCTAGATGAGAGGGTCCTGACAGGAGCCGAGCTATAGCGCCCAGAGGAGCGGGAAAGGGCATTAAGTCCCACCGTACTCTCTCTTAGAAACATACGTCTCCTTTTCCCTAACATAGAAAACGCCTTCTATGCACTCTGTGGTTAAGAGGAAAACCTCAGCAGCTGGGTTCTAGTCCCGCCTCCACTTTCTAGGATTGGGATTCGTGACACATTTAACCTCTCCCAACTTCAGTTTTCCCATCTGTCAAGTGTGTAGCCATGTTTCTGTTTTTAATTTTTTAATTTGGGGGCTGGAGAGATGGCTCCGTGGTTAAAAGCTCTTGTTCTCAGCACCCACGTGGTGGCTCACAACCATCCATATTCCAGAGAATCTGATCCCCACCCTTCGTCAAGCAGCAAGAACCAACGTGGACAGACATAAATGTAGGCAAAACACTCATGCAAAATAAAAAATTTTAAAACTAATTTTTTTTTTCAGACAAGATCTCATTTATTCCAGGCTTGCCTGAAACGCATTATGTACCCAAGAATAAATAAATAAACTGACCCTCTTGCGTTCACCTCTCAAGGTCTGGGATTGCGGGTATGCAAAACCATGCCTAGTTTATGTGGTGCTGGGAAGGAGCCCGAGTGTTCTTGTATACTAAGCAAGCACTCCCCACCCCCTAACCCATTTTCTTCGCAGTGCTGAGGCAAAGACCAGGCCTTCATGAATGTCAGGCACACTCCATGTCCCACATAGTCCTAAAGGGTGCTGGATTACACTGTTCAATCCTCTTAAGGGCTCCCGGAGTTAAAACACGTTTTAGAAATAAGGAAACTAAGGATCAGAGAGAGGCAGATATTTGTCTGAGGCCACACAGCAAGATTTAGAATTCAAAATAATATAGTGGCCATCACGATGGACAAGTGGGCAAAGGCACAGGGTCCCAAGTCTCTAGAATACACTCACATTGGTTCCCATCTCGGCATGGATGCTATGGACTAGGAAAGATGCAGTAAACTCTATCTTGTCTTGCACACACGCCACTCACGCTCACATCTCATCAGTAGTGACAGTGGGCTATGAAATACGACTGTGCCTGAGGTGGGAACCTGCTGTTGCTATAGTAACACAGAGTCAGGGCAATGGTTAGCACCAGCCAGGCATTCAGCAGGGACTCATAAATGGTCATCATTAGTGGAGATTTGCTGGAGCTGCAATAGCTCACACTCCAAAGCATCATGCAACGGGAATGGGGAAACTTGAGACTCTAGGTGCTATACTAGTGCACACGTGCACACACACACACACACACACCACCTGGCTTCTATGGTGGAAATATGAATCTCCACAGCCATCTCCAAAGAAGCATTTATTGGCACATAAGGCCTGTGTTAAAGTCTCTGGAGCCCCAGAGCGAGGCCAGCAAGGCAGAGCCCGTTACTGAGCAGGCAGCCCAGGTTGCAGAGGGAAGACAAACCGTGGTAGTGGAAGAATTTCTGGCGAAGAGCATTGTACTTGGGGTCCTTCTCCCGCAGCTGGCGGTAGGGGTCAGGGCCCTGGTGGCTGCCTGGCACCTCTGTCCCCAGGCCTCGATCTTTCTCCACAGTCTGTAGGGCCCACATGACAGCCGTGGTGCGGGCCTCCAGCCAGCGTGCATTGATAGTGGCCAGTGTGAGGCTCAGGAGCAGTAGAGCGAGCTGAGGACAGTGAAGGGGAGGCAAAGTGAGGAGGGTGATGATCTAACAGAGGGTATGTGAACGTCCTCACAGCCCGGAGAGTTCCCTCAGCCAGAGTGGGGACCCTGAGAGTAGTAAAGAACCTATGGCTTGGGGAGAGCTCAGGAGAATGGGATGGTTAGGATGGAGGAAGGGTGGATATGGGAGCAGGGAAGTAGATATCTTAATTAAGGGAGCCATTTTAGAGTTGGTAAGAGACTTGACTCTAGAGGGGTTCCCAGGTCCAAGGAGAGGTCCCCAGATTGTTCCTTGGGCAGCAGAGGAGAGGGTGCCTGAAGTGGTCTTGTCCCATAGCCACACTGATGAATATCTTGCATATCACCATAGAACCTTCATCTGGCGATGGATGGAGATAGAGACAGAGACCCACATTGGAGCACTGGACTTAGCTCCCAAGGTCCAAATGAGGAGCAGAAGGTGGGAGAACATGAGCAAAGAAGTCAGTACCATGAGGGGTGCGTCCACCCACTGAGATGGTGGGATTGATCTAATGGGAGCTCACCAAGGCCAGCTGGACTGGGACTGATGGAGCATGTGATCAAACCAGACTCTCTGAATGTGGCTGACTATGAGGGCTGACTGAGAAGTCAAGGACAATGGCACTGGCTTTTGATTCTACTGCATGGACTGGCTTTGTGGGAGCCTGCTTTGTTTGGATGCTCACCTTCCTAGACCTGGATGGAGTGGGGAGGACCTTGGACTTCCCACAGGGCAAGGAACCCTGACTTCTCTTAGGACTGGAGAGGAAGGGGGAGTGGGGGGATGGGGAGGGAAATGGGAGGTGGGGAGGAGGTGGAAATTTTTAATAAATAAAAAAAGAAAAAATAATAAAATAAAAATAAATTGTGTTATATTACAAAAGAAAGAAAGAAAGAAAAAAAAACCTATGACTTCTTCTCTTCTGCTCCCTGGCCCAGGGCACAGTCTGCTCCCCTACTGTTCCTTCAACACCTACGCTGCCTCTTCAAAACAAAACGTGTTTTTTGCAGTACTGAGAATTGATTTTCGGGCCTCAGACACAGTGTAAGTTCTAGAGCTGAACTACATACCCAGCCCTTTCTCACTTGTTTTGTGTGTAGGTGGTATATACACGCAGGAGTGGGGTGGGAATAGGGGGGTGTTTCTGCCCTAGTTGTCCTTGAACTCGACCTGTAGACGGCTGGCCTCAAACTCACAGAGGCCTGCTTCTGCCTCCCAAGTGCTGGGATTAAAGGTGTGCACAACCACCACCTGACCTTTTTTCTTTTTGAAAAATTTTACTGCATTTACTTGTGTGTGTGTGTGTGTGTGTGTGTGTGTAATAACATGCCTTGGTGTGTGTGTGTGCAGACTCGAGGGAGTCATTTCTCTTTCTCTTCTTCCTCCATGTAGATCCTCAGGAGTCCAACTCAGATTGTCATCAGGCTTAGCAAGCAAGGGCCTTTGCTTGCTCAAGCGGCCACCTTAGTTTTTGAGGCGGTGTCCCTTATTGATCCTGGAACTCCCTCATTCAGCTAGACTGACTGGTTGGCCAATGAGCTTCAGGGATCTGCCTGTCTCCGCCCCTGACTCCCACCGCTCCGAGTGGGGTAACTCCTCTGGGTTTGGTGATTGGATGGGGCTGAGGATTCAAACTCAGGTCCTCATGTTTCTGCAGGGAGCACTTTTCTGCCCAAGTCATCCCCCAGCCTCCACCCTTCCCTTTGAGGCAAATTCTCATTAAGTTGCCTGGGCTGGAGCAGAACTCACTGTGTAGCCAAGGCTGGCAATCCTCTTGGCTAAGCCCCCCAAAGACCTGGGATGACAGGGTGCCCACCTGGTCTCCCCAAAAGGAAGACAAACAACACTCATGGTTCTTTCATTCCCTCTGCTCAAAAGCACACAGTTTAAAATAGGGCCCATCTCTTCTGTGACCCCTGGAACTGACACTGAACCAATGAATTAAACACCTGAGAAATACCAGCTACCCATAACCCTCTCTGATCTCTAAGAGATTATTCTTTTGTGGGGAGTGAGTTGAGATAGGATCGCAGTAGCTCAGGCTGGTTTCAGGCTCCCTACGTGACTGACACTGACCCTGATTCCTGATCTTCCCACCACCACCTCCAAGTGCTGGGGTTACAGGTGTCACCACCATGTCAGCCTTGGTTTTTTCATTTAAATTTTTATTTTATTTTGGTGTTTTGAGACAGGGTTTCACTGTATAGACCTGGCTGTTCTTCTGTAGACCAGCATGGCCTCAAACTTACAGATATCTACCTCCTGGGTGCTTGGATAAAAGGCATGTGCCACCACTACCTGGTTTAATTTTTTTTTTTGAGATAGGGTCTCTCTAACTGTCCTTGAACTCTCTATGTAGGCCAGGACGGCCTCTAACTCACAGTGATTCTCCTGCCTCTGCCTCCAGAATGCTGGAACTAAAGGTGCACACCACTATACCTAGTTTGTTTGTGTTGTTGTTTTTGAGACAGAGTCTTACTATGTAGCCCAGGCCTGCCTGGAACTTGTGCAATCTCCCTGGCTCATCTTCCCAAATCCTGGGGTAACGTGTGTGTGTGTGTGTGTGTGTGTGTGTGTGTGTGTGTGTGTGGTGTGCACCACCACACCGGGCTGAGAGACCACTCTTGGTACACCCATCAAGTCTTACTCACCAACATCTGAAAACTTTAAGAGCAGAGGGAGAGAAGGGTGAGGAAATCTGAGCTGTAAGAATTGTTCCTCACACTGTGACTGAGGGAACATGTAGATGGGAGTGGGGAAACCTAAATTCCCAGTCCGGCTAGTTTTTACACAATGAACTGAGGTCGGAACCTCAGCTCAGCTGAGTCACTCCAGCTTGGCAGGAGGCCCAGCTATTAGGCAGAAAGGAAATAGGAGCCAATGGGGAAGATAAGGCTGCAGAGAGGGCTGCCAGGGGCAGCTCTTCAGGATGTGTGCTCTGCTCAGGGACAGTGACCAGCTATGACTTTACCAAGAACAACAAGCGTTTCTTTTCCCCTTTCAAAACAACGCCACGTGAGCTGGTTGTGGTAGCACACTCCAGGAGGATCTCCCAGAAAGGGGGAGCTGGAGAATCACAAGTTTGAGACCAGCCTGGCTACACTTTTGGGGATGTGGAGATGACTGGCTCAGTATACTGCTCTTGCAGAGGACCGAGTTCAGTTCCCATCACCCACTTTAAGCAGCTCACAGCTGCCTGTAACTACAGTTCTAGGGGCATTTGTCACCCCGACCTCTGAGAGTACCCAAACATATATGCACTTACCTACACAGAGACAACAAACATAAATGAAAACAAAAGCTGGGTGCTAGTGATGCACACCTTTAATCCTAGCACTCAAGAGGCAGATGCCAGCCTGGCCTAGAGGGAGTTCCAGGCCAGCCAGGTCTACACAGTGAGCAAGTGAACAAAAATAAGGTAGGGAGTGAGAGAGGAAGACATTGACCCCTGGTCTCTACACAGATTATGCACATCATGCTCTCTCTCGCTCTCTCTCTCTCTCTCTCTCTCTCAAATAAAATGAAGTTTCCACAAATTATCACTGGAGTCTTGGGGACAAATCTGCAGCGAACGGTGGCCCTCCAACCCTCATACCTGACTGGCTTCCCAGAGTGAGAGGTGGATCCAGGCTCGCTGTGGAGCCAAGATGCAGAGGTTGATGAAGGCACAGCCCAAGGAGATGTGAAAGTAGACCGGGAAGAGCTTACTCTGCACTAACCCGAAGGTATGCCGAGGAAGACTCCGGAAAAGTAGGAAGCCTGGGGAGATGGAAGACCACAAACACCTATTAGGACACTTTCAGGGTCCCCTCCCATTCAATTCCCACCCTAAATAACAGGTTGGAGGTCCCTACCTGAGGCAAAGGTCACCCACATCTGCATGCCCCAGGCACCAGACAAGACCAGCAAGTGGACCACTTTCATCAGGCTTCCTGGATCCTCACCTTCCTCCATCCTGTAGCCCTGGAAAGGAGGCACCAGTGACTCAGCTTAAACTTCAACCTTTGCCCCTTAGCTTTGAGACCTGGCAGAGGGTGCTTAGGTCCAGCTTACACTGGTGCAGGGTGAGGGAAAACAGGATGGAAACCGCAGTGGGAAGACTGCAGCAGCCCCTGCCCAGCCTCAAGCCCAACCAGTCCATCTGAGCGCAGGCTCAGGGCTGGATCTGAGCGCAGGCTCAGGGCTGGAACTGTGGCTGTGAGGTCAGAGACTTGGTTGGTATTGGCCTCACACTCCCTCCCGAGCACTTGCAAAATAATAGCAATAGTAATGATAGTAATAAATAAAAGAATCTTAGCCCAGTGTGGAAGCTCACACATGTAAACCTTAACACTTGGGAGACTGACAGGGGGATTGTCACTCCTTCATTCCAAAAAGTGTAAGCCTGGTGACTCACACTTGTAACCCCAGCACAGATGGATGACGCAGAAAAGTCACTGAGTTTGAGGACTGCCCGAGATATCTTAAAACTAACAAACAACTTAGGCACCAGCCAGGGAAGTGGCTCAGCTGGCAGAGCGTTTGCCTCACGTGCAGGAAGCCCTGCGGTCCATCTCCAGCTCTGTACAAGAGCACAGGCGCCCTTCCGTCATTCCAGCACTGAGAAGGCACAGTCAGAGAATTAGGAATTGGGGGCCAATCTGAGATACACGAGGCCTTGTCTCAAAATCCTAGAACAAAAGATCTCAGGCTTCTTCTAGATCCCAATATCAACTGCACATTATAGAACCCCAAAAGCTTGAGTCTCAGCAGCTCAAGTTCGTATCCCTGGGTCTTGAGGGATCACCTTGGTTCTGCAGACAACCAAAAGCCCTCACCCAGAAACCCGAGATATCACAGAAACATCCCAAAGCATCCCCAGGGCCCCCCATATGACCCCACCGTTGGAGCACCCGAGATCAGGCGTGGGAACCGCGAACCCGGGCAGCGCCTGTGCAGCTTTGGCTCGCCTGAGACCTCCCGGGGTTTCTTCCACACCATAGGCCTCGTCCCACCTCCCGGTCAGGCAGAAGCCAATAAGATCACACATCTGTCACCTCTGGACCCGCCCACTCAGGGATTGCCCAGTCGGTTTGCGAGAATCATCCTGTCATCCCGCCTCTCCAAACTTCATCCAGTCACACAGAACATGCTCAGGCGCCAATGAGCTCCGCGTCTGACTCGAAGGGAGCGGGCGGGGCTTAAGTGCAGACCACGCCCTTCTCTGTGACTCCACTTTCAGCCTCCCTGCGCTTTCCAGCGATGGTGTCTCCATGGGATCAAAACTTCAGCGTCACAGCTGGGGACTGGCTTCGTGGTCCCTGATGGGAGAGCATGAACAGGTGGTATGTGGTAGGTGGGAATGGAAAAGGGAATTGGGAGACTGGCGGGTGTAAGATTGACAGGGTAAGGGGCGGGACCAATATCAGTGGTCACGCCCCTTTGCTCGAAGAATTCTGTGGAGAAAGGGTCGTCGGAAGAATCAATTGAGATGGGGGAGGGCAGGCACGATTGGGAATCGACCTGCGGTGAAGCTCTGAAATGCCTCTTTCTTTTCCCCCTCTAACTCTTCTGGGGCATCTGTGGTCCTCACGTGATGTTCTAGAGCAAAGTCTCGTTTACCGAGCAGTGGACTAAATCTGTGTAATCAGGACAACCCAGTAAAGTGGATATGATGACTTTTTTTTTTCCCCAGACAGGTTCTTCCTGTGTGTAGCCTGGAACTAGCTTTATAGACCAGGCTGGCCTGAAACTCAAGGATCGTCTGAGTGCTGGGATTAATGGGGTGAACCACCACATCCGGCCCTTTATGTGGTTTTGTTGTTGTTTAGATTTTTAAATTTCGCTTTATGTGTGTTAATGTTTTGCTTGCATGTCTGTCTGTGCACAACTTCCATGCCTGGTGCCTGCAGCAGTTAGAAGAAAGGCATCAAATCCTCTGGAACTGGAGCTATTAAAGGTTGAGAAGCTGAGCCGCCATGTGGGTACTGGGAACTGAACCTGGGTACTGGAAGAGCAGCTAATGCTCTTAACTGCTAAACCATTTCTTTATTTTTGTTTTTTATTTTTATTTTTTTGCAGGGTTGCTCTAGGTAGCCCTGACACTGACACGCCTGGGATGCACTATGTAGATCAGGCTGACCTCAAACTCACACTGCCTCTGCTTCCTGAGTTCTGGGATTAAAGGCGTGTGACTACTTTCTTTCAATATTAATTGATTAATTAATCTCCAGCCAGATCACAATTTTCCCTCCTTCTCTCCCTCCCTCCATGCCTCCCAATCCCTTCCCCAACTTCCCCTTTGTTTCTTTCTCAACATAAAACTCTATTATTCTTAGTTGTGCATGAGGTGTGTGCATAAGTGTGCACATGTCATGACACACATGTAGAGATCAGAGGTGAAGTTTATGGGGTTGGCTCTCTCCTCCCACTTTTAAGTTGGCTACTGCAGATCAATTCATGTTACAGGCTAGGCAGCAAGCCCTTTGCTCCGCAAGTCTTCTCACTAGCCCTCCAAGGCCTTAATGTCTTTATGTGGGATGTCTGGCTTCTCATAACCCACCCTCACCTCTGTGATTGGCTTTATCTTTTATCTGACTTCTGCTTCTGTCAGAAGTTTCTGGGCTGAAACATCTCTGAGGGGACACTCTGAAGGGGTTAGGAGGCGGGGCCGAGGCTCCGTGGGTGGAGCACTTGCCTAGCCGGCTGTTGGGTTCCATCCCCAGCACTGTATAAGTGCACTACATAAATGCATCAATAGATGCAGTGACATGGGCCTGTCATCCTAGTCCTAGGGAGGTAGAAACAGGAGGGTCAGGAGTTCAAGGTCATCCTTGGCTACGTGAGTTGGAGACCTGTTGCTCCCATTCTCGTCCTCAGTGACCCTCTTTTGGCCGGCCTACCCCGGGACCCTGACTACTGTGTCTCTCATCTCTACTCATCTCCTTCACTCTGCATCACACCTTGGCCTGCCAACGAGAAGAGGGGCAAGTACTGGCGTTCCTGGTAGGCAGCTAGAGGACCGGGAAGGCTGACAACTGCAAGCTTGCCATCCCTGCCCCCTTTTCCCTAGGGTCCTCCTCAGACAGGGCTTTGGACTGTACAACCTGCTGGTCCAGGACCTTGGAGCCTGAGATCGTGAACACTGCTTCAGAACAAGCAGCGAGGACTGTAGACTGGGGGCCTGAGTGGGACTCCAAGTGTCGGCCTCATGAGGGTACCTCCTCTTCCAGCTCAGACCTCCCCAAGGAGTATTGTCGTGGCCAGGACCTTGTGAAGAGGAACCACACAACCAAGGTCACACATTCCCCCTCCCCCAACTCTCATTAACCTAGGAACGCACTTGCTGTGTTCCACTCTGGAGCACAGAGAAGGGGCTGCGCAGAAGGGGTCTATGGAGTTTCAGCACCTCTAGAGGGAGGAAGGAATACAAGGAAACCTATGTGTGGCTCTTTGCTTATTTGTTTTGAGACACAATCTCTTGTAGCCCAAGATGGCCCTGGACTTTTTCTGTAGCCAAAGCTGGATTTGGACTCCTGTTTCTTCTGCATCCATCTCCTGAATGCTATGATTATAGGAAGGAGACATTATATCTGACTTTCATATTTTGAAAGTGCATATGTGTGTGTGTGTGTATGTTTGGTGTTCGTTTTTGTATCTATATGGTTTCTGACTGTGTGTGTGAGACTCATACTTGTGTCTAAAATCGTGGCTGATTGTGTTTAACAACAGCTTATGGTGGTGTGCCAAGTGCTGATGGTGTCCTCAATGGACATCGCTGTCGGTGCTGTCTTGTACTCCAAAGTAGGAAGGTCAAACCAGGTACAGCCTGGCATCTGTTTTCTGTCAGGGTCAAGCCAGGGGCCCAAAAACACATGAGATGATACACACAAGTGCACTTCTGAGCATGTGCAGATGATGAAGTTGGGGTAAAGGCAGTGGATGAGTACCTCTGAACAGTTTTGCCTGATTCCTGGTTAGGGATAACCAGATCTCAAGAGAACCAATCTCAAGACCGGCAAACGGTCTCGAGGTGAGCAATCTGGGAAAACATCGTCACTTTCTTCTCCTCTTTTCCAGAAGTCCCTGGAGCCTGGCTCTGCTAAAGTAAAAGGTGAATGCTCTCTTCTGAGTGAGCCTGGAGTGGAGGCATTTGGGTTTCTAGCCCCACTTAATTTTTTCTTTACTTTTTTTTTATTTACTTCCTGTATTTGAGGGTGTGGGTGCCAGTGGGTGTGTGTCGTGGCACACATTTGAAGGTCAGAGGACGCCTTAGCAGAGTTGGTTCTCTCCTACCCTGTGGGTCCCTGGGTTCAAATTCAGGTCACCTGTCTTGGTGGCAAGTTCCTTCACACACAGATCCATTTTGCAGGCCCCCTACTCCCATTTTCTTCTTCGGTATCAAGGCCCATGTTCATTAACTGCTTCAAGGGGGTACCCTGCTCCATACATGCCCCTCTCCCTCCTCTGAGCCCCCATCTCTGCCCTGATCTTACCTCAGCCATGGCTCACTTTTCCTCTGCCCACAGTTAAGAACACCATGCTAGTCCCCGACCCTCAGAAGGCCTTGCGATGTGAACTAGAGTCCCTAAGGACCCAATTGCAGGCTCAGACCAAGGTGAGTCTCTCTACCTCCTCTGCACCTGCTCTCATCCTTCTCCCTAGTCCAGGGCCTTACCTCTCGCCCCGCCCCCTCAGGCTTTTGAGTTCCTGAACCACTCTGTGACCATGCTGGAGAAAGAGAGCTGCCTACAGCAGATCAAAATCCAGCAGCTTGAAGGTAAGGACCAGATGGAGACCAAGGTCAGAGCAAGTTTGCAATGAGTAGAAGGTCAAAGTCAGGACAGGGTCAGGGGAAGCTGGAGTCAAGGCTGGCCTCAGGCCCACATCTGTTTCCTCACCTTTTGGGGCTTGCTGGGCCTCAGCTGGCCCAGCATTTGCCTAACACGCATGAAGTCCTGGGTTCCACCTCCAGCATGGCATGCCTGTGATCCCAGCACTTGGGAGATGGAAGCAGGAGGTTTAGGAGTTAAAGGCCACCTTCATTTAATTAGAGAGTGAAAGTCAGCCTGACTAGGGCTGAGAGATGGCTTGTCAGTTAAGAGCACTGGCTGCTTTTGCAGAAGGCCCAGGCTGTGTTCCCAGCATCCACATGATGGCTCACAGTCCTCTGTAATGTCATTTCCAGGGGACAGAACACTCTCTTCTGGCCTCCGTGGGCACCGGTAAAACACCTATGAAACCAACCACGTAAAATAGAAAGACATTTTGGAGGGACGGGAGGTTCGAGACAGAGTTTCTCTGTGTAGCTCTGGCTGTCCTGGAACTCACTCGGTAGATCAGACTGGTCTCAAACTCACAGAGATCCATCCACTTGCCTCTGCCTCCTGAGTGCTGGGTTTAAAGGTATGTGCCATCACCACCCAGCAGAAATATATATTCTTTTCTTTAAGGATTTTCTTTTTTTATTTATTATGTATACAATATTCTGGCTGCATATATTCCAGCCCCAGAAATATATATTCTTAAAAAATAAAGAAGTTGGGCTGGAGAGATGGTCAAGTGCTTAAGAGCACTGGCTGCTCCTCTAGAGGTACTAAGTTCAATTCCCAGCAACCACATGGTGGCTCACAATCACCTGTAATGAGATCTGGTGTCATCTTCTGGCCGGCAGGGACACATGCAGGCACAACACTGTATACATAATAAATAAATAAATAAATCTTAAAAAGAAGTCTCAGAACTGGGGATGTGGCTCGGTTACTAAAACGCTTGCCGTGCTGGCATGAGGCCCTGGAGTTTAGCTCCGAATGTTGGGGGAGGGGGGACGGGGAAAGCTGGGCTTAGTGGGACACACTTGTAATCCCAGTTCTACAGAGGTAAAGATAGGAGGAATTCCGGGGCTCCGTGGTCAGCCAGTCTACACAAATCTGTGAGTTCCAGGTTCAGTGAGAGATCCCGTCTCAAAAGATAAGGTGAAGAATTGAGAACACTACTCAAGGTTGACCTTGGACCTCCCTTCCCCCTACACACTCACGCGTCTGTGTACCTGTGCACACACCTGTGCAAACACGTGAACATGTAAGTACGCATACATCAACACACAATAATAAAGTCGAGTATTCCACTCTCTCCACAGAAGTGTTGAGCCCCACAAGCCGCCAAGGAGAGAAGGAAGGCCGTAAGTGGGGCACGGAACAGGGTCAGCAGGAGCTGTATGGGGCCCTGGCCCAAGGCCTGCAGGGTTTGCAGAAGACGCTGAGGGACGGTGAGGAGCTGCAAAGGGCCCGAACCACTCGCTGCCTACAGTTGTTAGCCCAGGAGATCCGGGACAGGTGGGTGTGGCCGGAGGGCGGGGTGGAGCAGGCCACCTTTGAGGGAGCTTAATGGAGCGGGAGTGGAAAGCTTGGGGGACACGAGCTCAGAAGACAAATAGGTGGCTAGGGAGAGGCCGCTGGGGAGTCTAAGGCAGCTCGAAGGTGAGGGAGACAGCAAGCTGGAGGTGGGTTGGGGAAGGAGGCAGGGTCTCAGAAGACTGAGGAAGGCGGAGAAACTGGAGAGTGGAAATCAGGAGGAGAGAACGAGGCTGGGAAGATCCAGGCAGGCAGTGAGAGCTGCCGGGAGCTGTGGGCGGAGTCTGGGGCTGGCTGTAGACCCTCGCTGGCGGCAGATTCAGAGGTTGTGGGCAAGACCTCAGGTGGTATGGGTGGAGCTTGATACCTGGAGGGAGCTAGGGTTGTGGGAGGAGCCTGTACTATAAGTGGGCCGGGCAGATGGGGACGTGGTAGACCAGGGGAATGGGCTGGGAATGTGGGTCTAAGCTCCTCTCTCCCCTCAGCAAGAAGTTCCTGTGGGAGGAACTGGAGCTCGTGCGGGAAGAAGTGACTTTCCTCTATCAGAAGCTCCGTGAGTGCCTGGAAGCCCACAGCCTGGAAGGGATGGGGCTCTGCTTCCTCTGTCCACTGAGCTCTCTCCCCAACAGAGGCCCAGGAGGATGAGATTTCAGCGAACCTCTTGAATATCCAGAAGATGCAGAAAACACAGGTGAAGTGCCGAAAGGTGAGCAGAGAAAATGAGGGCCTGCAGGACGTGGTGCAGATGGGAGCTTCCTCATGCTTCCACAATTGGACCGAACTAGGAGGCAGAATCCAAATCCCAGCTCTTCCTTTTTTTTTTTTAATTTATTTTTATTTTCGAGGCAGGGTGTGTTCTGAAAGTCACTCTGCAGATCAGGCTGGCCTCGAACCGACAGAGATCTGCCTGCCTCTGCCTCCCGAGTGCTGGGAATGATTAAAGATGTGTGCTACCAGGCTCAGCCTCCAGCTCTGCCGTTTTAATGCTATGTTATTATGGGCAAATCACTTTGTCTTTCCGGGCCTCGATTCGCCTCTCCATATAATGTGTGTAATAGCTGCGGTCCCTCCTTCCTCAGAAAGCTGTGTTCCTCGAGGGTTCCGTGCTCTCACTGCAGCTGGGGATTAAAGTGTTACATCGTGATCGCCTTTTTCTATGGCCATCACTACTTGTGTGTCTAATTGCTTGCTCCTCCAACCCCCTCCCGAATCCCAGGTTCTGACCAAGATGAAGCAGCAGGCGTATGAACCGTCTTCGTGGCCAGAAACTGAGGATGTGCCTGCAGAAGGCGGTGACAGCTGGAAGGATGGCTTACAGAAGGAGCTGAGTGACATATGGTGAGGCCAGCCTCCCATCTGACCTCTGACCCCAGCCCTCCTCTAATCCGCCCCCACCACCGCATCTGGAACTGCATCTGGTTCTAGTCCCCCCTCCTTCTCCTAGGAATCACCCTCTCCACAGCCTCCCTTGCCCTAGCTCCAATTCTGGGATACCCTGGATACCCCAGTGTCTCTTGGGGCCCTTGTCTCTCTGTCTCCACACAGGTCTGCTGTCCACAGCCTGCAGAGCTCCATCGACTGCCTTGCCTTGTCCATGGGCATCAGACCCAGGGCCTCCAGTCTCAGGGGTGAGGGGCTGAGTGTGACAGGAGTGTGGGGGAAGAGGTCATTTCCAGCTTCACATAGATGAGGCCACCTTCAGAGGCCTTCTGAGGGTCACATCGGATGGGATCTTGTCCTTTTTTGTTGTTGCTTTGTTTTATTTTTGTTTGGTTTTCTTCTCAATTTGTTTGGATAGAAATGTGTTATGCATTTTTCCTTACTCCCCTTCTTTCCTCCCTCTCCCCAACCACCCTCTTCACTGCCCCCCACACTCCCAATGTACTCAGGAGATGCTGTCTTTTTTTCCCCTTCTTAGGAGGATCAATGTATGTGTCTCTTAGGATCCTCTTTGTTGCTTAGTTTCTCTGGGGTTGTGGCCTGTAGGCTGGTTGTCCTTTGTTTTACATCTAATACCTGCTTACGAATGAGTACATATTATATCTACCTTTCTGGATCTGGGTTACCTCACTCAGGATGGCTTTTTCTAGTTCAGTCCATTTGCTTGCAAATTTCAATATGTCATTGTTTTCTACTGCTGAATAGTACTCCATCGTGTAAATGTACCATATTTTCCTTATCTGTTCTTTGGCTGAAAGGCATCTAGGTTGTTTCTAGATTCTGGCTATTATGAGTAATGCTGCTATGAACATAGTTGAACAAATGTCCTTGTGGTATGATTGAGCATCCTCTGGGTATATGCCCAAGAGTGGTATTGTTGTGTCTTGAGGTGGATTGATTCCTAATTTTCTGAGAAACCATCATCCTGATTTTCAAAGTGGCTGTACAAGTTTGCAGTCCCACCAGCAATGGATGAGTGTTCCCCTTACTCCACAACCTCTCCAGCATAAGCTGTTATCAGAGTTTTTGATCTTGGCATTCTGACATGTGTAAGATGGTATCTCAGAGTTGTTTTGATTTGCATTACTCTGATGGCTAAGGATGTTGAGCATTTCCTTAAGTGTCTTTCGTGGGGTCTTGTTCTAAGGCTACACTGAGTAGCTGAGAGACTGAGATTTTGAAGGCCTATAATCCTAGAAATTGGTGAGTAGGTGAAAGAGAACCTCAAACTCAAGGCAAGCCTGGGCTGTGTAAACCCTGGATGTGTCACGTCGGAGCTGACTGGGGTCACATTTAGGATCTGTGAGCTTATTTTTTTTTTATTCTCTTGAATTTTGAGATATGGTCTCACATAACCCAGACTAATTTAAACTCACTATGTAGCAAAGGATCACCTTGAACTCCTGATCCTCCTTCTTCCAGCTCCCCAGAGATTACAGATAGATGCCATTATTCCGGGCTCTATGGAATTTTTTAAAGACATATTTTATTTCATGTGTGGGAGCATTTTGCATGTATTTGTGCGCCAACTGCCTGCCTGATGCCCTCAGAGGCCAGAAGAAAGCATCAGATCCTCTGGAACTGGAGTTACAGAGGGTTGTAAGCCAATATATGGGTGCTAGGAGTTGAACCCGTGTCCTTTGAAAGAGCAACTAATAGTACTTTTAACCTCTGAGCCACCTCTCTGGCCTCTTATGGGATCTTTTTAAGGGAACATTTAAGGGGTCACTGATATAATTTGGTATTACTTTGGGTTACACAAGAGATGTGGGTGTCTGAATCATAAGTCTAGGTATGGTTTCATCTTGAGGGATGCAGAGTCCATGTTCTGAAGTTGCTAGAGGGCTGTATTCAGTGTCTGAAGGGCCAGAATGGCATGTCTCTCCCACAGGCCACAAGGGACAGCGGTGCCCGAGTTCTCAGTATCCTTCTTGGGACTCCGATTCTGACTGGGAGAGACCTTACAGCAAGAGTGGATCTCACCCTCCCGGTACAGACCCTCCTCAGCCCTCTCCATCCCTTAACATCTGACCCCCTTGTGATTCCCACAGTGTAGGCCTTGAGGCTGGCACTCTGTCTGGGCATCTGCTCCTTGGCTGGCAACCCTGAGTTCTCCTGGTTAAAGCCAGACTGTGACCTACCTTCTCTCCCCATAGCTTGAGCAGCTGGGACTGCTTGCCCTGAAGACTCTCCAGAGAGAAAATAAACTAGCTGAGACCTTCCTCCACCCTGGACTTTTGCATCTGCTGGTTTAAGAGTCTGGGGTCCTCCCTATGCCACCCCCAGCTAACTCCTTGGTTTCTCAGAGGATACAGAGACCGGGGCACTTTTGAGGACGCGTGGGTCTAGTTAGGATTGTCTCTAATTGAGACAAGATTTAGGGTATGTCAGTTGGGTGTGTAATCCAGCAGCTGGCTGGTAGATAGAAGTAGGTATATCAGCTCAAAGTTAACACCGCAAGCATGAGACCAGCCTATGCTACAGAAAACCTTGTCTCAAAGACACAGACGTGGGCCTGCCAAATCCAAGTCTGAAGACCTGAGTGTGATCCCAGGTACCCACCAATGGTAGGAGAGAACAGACTCATATGCGTTGTCCTCCAGCCTCTAAATACACACAAAACACGGCACACACCCCAATAAATAAATGTAATTTTAAAATTTAAAACCACAAAATCAGGATAGTGCTTGTTTAGCGTATAGGAAGCCTTGGGTTCCAGCCCCGACACTGTATAAACCAGCTGTGGTGGATCAGGCCTGAAATTTTGACACCCAAGGAGATGAAGGCAGGAGGAGACAAAGCTCAAAGCCAGCCTTAACTGCAAAGAGGACTGGAGACCAGCTTGGGCTGCCTTAGACATTGTCACAAACACGAAAATGGACCTGGTTATCCAGATAGAGTCTTCCTTTCTGGATCTCGATGCCCAAGTGGGGAGAGGCATGGTATAGGGTGTCCTTCGAAGAGACCGAGTTCTGCTCGTCCCTCAGTCTACCCCACCCACCTCTTTCTCCATTCTTTTCTCTTCCAATGTCTGCCATCACGTCCTGCCTGCCTCATTGAGTTATGCAAATGAATGATCTATAGCTCCGCCCTACAGTGTTATGCAAATGAAGGGACCAATGTCTCCGCCCTCCTGAAAATACGGCGCTGTGGTCCGCCCCCATGGGTTATGCAAATGAATATCCCGTTCCCCGCCCCATTGGATTATGCAAATAAGGCTCTCCGTGGCCCCGCCCCTGCCTCGGCCACGGAGTCTGCGCGGAGCTGCAAGCCCGGCGGTCCAGACTTATCTCCGTGTCCGCCTGCCTGATCAGCGGTCTGTCTGACTGTCCTGCGGCGCCGGTATCGTCTAGACTGAGCGGGGGCTCAGCCGGCGGCGGCCTAGACAGGGTGAGGGAGGAGCGTGGGCGCCTCTTCTTCCCAGCCCGGGGACTGCCCAGGCCGGACACGGAGGTCCAGACCGGGGACGTGGGTCCCTCAGATACGTTCCCTGCGGGTCCATTTTGGGGGAAGGGTAGCTAGGGAGTGGGGAGGCGGTGATCTCGCGCTTTGGATGGGGTTGGGGGAGGGGAACCTGGAGAGGGGAACCCCAGAGACCTCAGGAGTCAGGTCACAATGCTGCGAGGGTGGCTGTGGGTGAATAATGGTGTGGCTGCCCCGTGTTGGTGTGTGGTTGTGTAACTGGTTGTGTGGTTCTCTGGCTGTGATGGATTCGGGTGTGTCCGCTGATGTGTGTGTGTGTGTGTGTGTGTGTGTGAGAGAGAGAGAGAGAGAGAGAGAGAGGGAGGGAGGGAGGGAGGGAGGGAGGGAGGGAGCGCCATGGAACGCACTGGCTTCTTTAGGGTGTCTGTGTGACTGCTTGCACTGTGTGTGTCTAGGTGTCTAGTTGTGTGATCTGGCTGTCATTTTGTGGTTACTGTTGTGTTCTTTCTGATGGTGTGCGTGCCTGTTTTGCAATCTGGCAGGTGTCTGATCTTACATGCCCTTTGTATGTGTGTGGCTGCAAGTCCATGTCACACATGTCACATACACCCCTGCCTGACCATGTGGCTGAGATTGTGGATGACACACTGTCTCTCCTATGGCTGGAGGGGGTGTTCGTGTGCGTGACTGTCATTGAGTGCCTTGTAACTGGGGGTGTGACTCTGTGACCCATTCTGTGACTCTCATTGTGTGGAGTGACTCCGCTCTGACTCCTAAGTGTGTTGGCAACCTTGAGTCTATGGTGGTGACTGTGTTGGGGTAAGGGCTTGTAGGGGGCTGGGATGTCTTTCTGACTGTGTGTTTGAGGGGGTATGTTCTATCCGTGTGGGTGTCTATGACAGACCATATGCAAAAATCTCTGTGTGTGTGTGTGTGTGTGTGTGTGTGTGTGTGTGTTTAGGAGTACTGGGAACTTGTGTGAATGAGCAAACCTGGTTTGCCCAGCATGAAACAGGCACCCCACACAGTGTGCTTGGATCTTGCTGTGGATTAGATGAATGTCATCTTCTGAGGTGTCCCTGTCTATAGAGTCTGGGATGGAAGCCCTGACTGGGTTGTATCTTGTGGGAGGACCCATGAGAGTCACTGTACCTCTGGAACCTGGGGTGACCCTCTCCCAATATGTCGCTCTGTGGAGCAGGCCTCAATGGAGCCCTGGACACACAGTGCCTACCCTCACCTTCCTGGGCCTCAGTTTCCACATCCGTGCAATGGAGATGAGTGTCCTTGCTCTGCTGGCCTCCAGGAGTGACTGTGAGTTGGCGGTGGTCGAGGTGGAGGCCTGTGGGAAGCCCTAGGGTGCCTTCACAGGTGAGAGCAGGTGTCACTGTGGGTAGAAGCTGGCTTGACTGTATCGGCTACTGAGCCCTTGGGGACTGAAGTCAGATGTAGGGGGTTGGTGAGAGAAGACTGGGGGAGGCAGCTGGACTGACAGGATGGGGGGGAGGGAAAGGCAGCTGGGAGAGAGGGAGGGTCTGGCTGTCAGCCTGCACCACAGCTCGTGGGGGTGGGGGTGGGGGCCCATATGGAGGCTATGGTGGAAGGGCCTAGGAGAAAGGGCCTGGTGGGAGTGAGAGGGCAGGAAGCATTGGATCTCCTGGGAAAAGAAGATGAAATTCCCTAAAATATGATTAAGGTGGGTACCAAAGAGAAGGACACCCTTCTTTAAAGCTGGAGGTGTCTCCTCTGAAGATTGATTAAGGGTCCCCCTAAAAGGCATGGGATCTGATTAGAATTTTATAGAAAGGAGAGAGAAGAGAACACTGTAGAATCTTTTGGATCACGTGAAAGGATCAACTCCTGCAGGTTGCCCTCTGGCTTCCACACAAAGGTTGGGGCACTCATGCACACATGCAAAATAATAAATGTAACTTTTAAAAAAAAGTCTTAGGTCTCTGGTAGAGCTTAGGTCTCTGGTAACAGAGCTTGCTGTTAGAAGGAGCAGGTATGTCCAGTGGGCAGTGGCGGGCCCAGCAGGGTGGGAAACGGGATAAAGAGCAGACTCAGAACTCCATGAAGCCTCATGTACTCCTATGCCCCTGGAGTTCCCACTCCCTCCTGCTCCACAGGCCCAGCTTCACCATGGCTGGAGGGAGACCTCACCTGAAGCGGAGTTTCTCCATCATCCCCTGCTTCGTCTTCGTGGAGGTGAGGACCTCAGAGCCACTCTGAGAAAGGGTGCCTGATTCATGTTTCATTCCTTTATCCCTGTCCAGCCTGTCTCCCTACTCCTGACACAGCCCTTAACCGTGCTCATTTTCCCAACTCCAGTCCTTCCTTCCTCTCTCTCTCTCTCTCTCTCTCTCTCTCTCTCCTCTCATACCACGCTACCCCAGAGCTTTAGCTGCTGCCCCCTTTCTCTTGAGATGTGGTAACAGGGTTGGGCCCAGAAGCGTTTCCTAATCCATTCACACTTTGGGACTTTGCCTGCCTGAGCCTCAGTTACTTCATCTAAAATGAGCATAATTAGCAGGGCATAGTGGCACATGTGACACACACCTCAGCATTTAGGAAGCTGAAGGAGAAGGATTCAGGGAAGTCAAGGCCAGCCTAGTCTACACAAGACTGTCTCAAAAAATGATTAAGACAGATAGAGAAAAGAAAAGAAATCGCAAGGCACAGCCACTGTGATGCATACTTATAATCCTAACATTCAGGAGGCAGAGGCAGGAGAATTCCATATACACGGTAACTTCCAGGCCAGCCAAGACTGTGGAATGAGATCCTGTCTCAAAGCAAACAAGCCAGAAAGTGGTGACTGCACCTTTAATCCCAGCACTCAGGAGGCAGAGGCAGGAGTGAGTTTGAGTCCAGCCTGGACTACAGAGTGAGTTCCAGGACATCCAGAGCTACATGCATACTAACACCCTGTCTCAAAACAAAAATAACAAAGAAGTTTATTATTTCTATTCCAGCCTGAGATAGATAAGGAGGCCATCAAAAAAAATTAGTAAGTATATAGATAAATAAAAAATGGATGAGGCTGTGGCTCAATTTGTAGAAACTTGCCTAGCTTGCACAAAGCCCTGGGCTCCGTCCCTGGCACCAAATAAACAAGGTGTACTGACCTATAACTACAACCCCAGTACCGGGGAGGCAGGAGTTATCAATTCCATAGTGAGTTGTCAGTCATCCTGGGTTGCTTGAGGCCTTGCATCGAAAGAAAAAGAAAGAAAGGAAGGAAGGAAGGAAGGAAGGAAGGAAGGAAGGAAGGAAGGAAGGAAGCAGGACAAAACAGAACAAAACCAAAATGCATCAGAAAAAGAGAAAACAGAATCATAGCTCCAGCCGCTGGGAAGGTCAGAATGTCTCCCTTCCTTCTGTCCTCGCCTCTTGTGTCCATTCCCTCCATCTCCATTTCCCTCCCTCTCTCTCTCCATGGCCTCATGGCCTCTGACCTCCTCCTGTTTCTCTTTGCCTCTCTCTGGCCCTGACTGGCTGCAGTCTGTGTTGCTGGGCATTGTGGTCCTGCTTGCGTACCGCCTGGAATTCACGGACACCTTCCCTGTGCACACCCAGGGCTTCTTCTGCTATGACAGTGCTTATGCCAAGCCGTACCCGGGGCCTGAGGCTGCCAGCCGAGCACCTCCAGCCCTCATCTATGCTCTGGTCACTGCTGGGCCCACTTTCACGGTGAGATAGTGTGGGCCACCCAGGTTGGATGCCAGGGAAACTCCCAGAAGGCAGGAAGGCCAGGTTGGGGCTGGGGGAGCCCTGGCCTTTGAGGCCAGGAAGACCTCATCATGGTCTTGTTCACAGATCCTGCTGGGGGAGCTGGCACGTGCCTTCTTTCCTGCTCCCCCCAACACCATTCCTGTCAGTGGGGAGAGTACCATTGTGTCCGGGGCCTGCTGCCGCTTCAGTCCTCCACTTCGGAGGCTGGTCCGTTTCCTGGGTGAGAGATGCAGCCTGGGGTTAGTCCAGTGGTCTTGGGGAGGGTGGTGAGTTCAGGGTCAAAGGAATAATTCCATCTTATGGCTCAGTGGGTATAGGCACTTGCTACCAAGCTTGACATGAGTTTGATTATCCAGCTTCATATGGTCAAAGGAGAGAATTGTTTCCTGAGTTGTCCTCTTACTACACTCAAGATGTGACAAGCACATGCATACATACGTATGGACACACATATATAATACAGGCATGCACACACATAGAGGTGCATTCATACACACACACACACACACACACACACACACATAGATACATGCATGTGTCCACACACAGATACAGGCATACATACAAAGACATACATTACCTATAGACACAGGCATGCTTACATACATAGACACATTCATGCAAGCACATACACATAGGTACATTCATGCACACACAGAGACACAGACATACATACACACAAATAAAAGAAAAATTTATTTATATATATATTTTTATATATTTATATATATATAATTGTATACATACACACACACACACACGAGACAGACAGGGTTTCTCTGTGTAGCTCTGGCTGTTCTGGAACTCGCTTTGTAGACCAGACTGGCCTTGAACTCAGAGATCCATCTGTCTCTACTTTTCAAGTGTTGGCATTAAAGGCGTTTGCCACCACTGCCCAGCTCTTTTTTTAAAACATAATTTATTATTTTTATTTTATGTACATTAGTGTTTTGCCTGCATGTATGTCTGTATGATTGTGTCTGGAATTACAGACAGTTGTGAGCTGCCGTGTTGGGGGCTGGGAATTGAACCCGGTCCTCTGGAAGAGTAACCAGTGCTCTTCAGACCAAGAAAATCTTTTTTAAGAGCCGGGGTGGCACACATTTCTTGTCCCAGAGACGGTAAGATGGGAGGTGGAGGCTGGTGGGTCCCTGGAAGCTTTGGGCCACCCAGTGTGCCTTTTGGCAAAGTTTTAAACCTGTGAGAAGCTCTGTCTCCAAATGTGAAGGTGTCAGAAGACCGGCACCTGAGATTGTCCTTCGACCTCCACAACAAGCGCATGCGCTTGCTCACATGAAGAATGCAAGCCCGTGTGCTGGTCACATCTAAAATCCTAGAACTTAGAACTTGGAAGGCTGTGTTAGGAAGATCTCAAGTCTGAAAGCTAGCCTGGGCTACAAAGTGAGTCAATATCTTAAAAAAAACAAACAAACAAAAAAAACAAGAACAAAAAAAAAACAAAAAAACCAACAAGCTGTGTTGGCACGTTCCTATAATCTGGTCAGGGAGGAGCTAGGGAGATGTCTTAGTGGCTGAGAATGCTTGCTGCTCTTGCAGGCACCCACATCAGGCAACCCATAGCTGTCTGTGATTCTAGTTCCAGGGGATCTGACACGCTCTGGCTCCATTGATTCTGTATCCATGTGGTACATATAAACTCATGAAGGCATGCATACATACACATAAATAAAAATAATAAGCAAGTCTTTTTTTTTTTTAAAGTTCCAAGCCAACCTAGTCTACATAGCAAACTTAAAGCCAGTCAGGGTTACATAGCTAGACTCTGCCTGAGGTGGAGGAGGCATGCTGGGTCAGAGGGGTCATGGGTAAAGGTACTACGTCTGCTTCCAAGTCTGACGACTTGAGTTCAATCCCTAGGACCTATATGCTAGAAGGACAGACAGATAAGTTTGTCATAAGTTGTCCTCTGATCTCCATGCACATAAGCACACATAAACAAAGTCAGACCCATAGAACTGGAGTTTCAGGCAGTTGTGAGCACTGGGTGCTGGGAATTGAATCTGGGTCCTCTGGAAGAGCAGCCAGTGCTGAGCCATCTCTCCAGCCCAAAATAAGTGTAATTCTTAACAAATATAAGAGGAAGAGAAGAGCAAAGAAAGGAGGAATCCCAGAAATTTCAATAGGATCTTCCTTGGAGTTCCCAAACTCCTGATCCAGTAGTGTTGAGCAGTCCTGGGGTAGCCGTGATGGAGTCAAGGGGCTTGCCCCGCCACAGCTTATTTCTTAGACACAGACTGTAGATATATACTGTAGGGAGGGGCCCAAAGATAAGGGGACTGCAGCCCAGTTATCATCGGATCCCAGATTGACTTTAGTGGCCATCCTAAGACTAGCAAGACAATGGAGACCAGCAGTTGCTCGTGGGCAAAGGTGCTGCTGCCAAGCCTGACCACCTCAGTTCCAGAATCTATGTGGTAGAAGAAAAGAAGTAAATGCCTCAGGCTATCCTCCGACCTCCACACAAAGCATAGCAGTATCTACACAATAAATAAAACCCAAGTAAATAAATGTAAAAAGCCTTTCTCTGTGTAGTTCTGGCTATCCTGGAACTCACTTTGTAGACCAGGTCTGCCTCGAACTCAAAGATCCGCTTGCCTCTGCCTCCTGAGCTCTAGGACTAAAGGCGTGTGCCACCAGCATAAAAATTAATTTTAGACACAAACAAGGGGCTTAAAGGAACTGTGTGGGGCGCCCAGTTGAAGGGACATGACCTTTTTTCTCCCCATCGCCAGGAGTGTACTCTTTTGGCCTCTTCACCACCACCATCTTTGCAAATGCGGGACAGGTGGTGACCGGTAACCCCACGCCTCACTTCCTGTCTGTGTGTCGCCCCAACTACACGGCCTTGGGCTGCCCACCACCGTCTCCTGACCGGCCAGGGCCTGACCGCTTCGTCACGGACCAGAGCGCCTGTGCAGGCAGCCCCAGCCTGGTGGCCGCTGCACGCCGCGCCTTCCCCTGCAAGGACGCGGCCCTGTGCGCCTACGCGGTCACCTACACTGCGGTGAGCCCCTGGTGGGAGAAACCAAGGGTCTAGAGTGGGTGGGTGGGGGTGCTTGACAGAGGGGGAGGAACTTTGGGAGACCACGCCCACTTATTTGGATCGTTCATGAGGCCACACACCTTCGTGGTGCGTCCCAGCCTTAGAACCCTGACTACTCCCCAGAAGTCCTGGACGTTGCCTTTTGGGACTCAGCCCCTTGGAGTTGCTAAGAGACACAGGCCCTGGATAGTGGCTAGGAAACTAAGCTTGTGGGCTTTGGCTCCTCCTTCTGGAGCCCTCGCCCCTCCCCTTTGTTTCTTTGGCCACGCCCCTAGCTCTCTAATTCTGTCCGTTGCCTTATTCTAGTCCCTTGTTCTGTTGCTTTGATTTCCTTTTTCTGGCCTCTGAAATGACTGGTATGTCCCATTCTGACCACTTTTGTGCCCCACGAGGCTCCAAGGCTACCCCGGATGTGCCTAACCCTGATTCTGCTCCTTGGTTCTGTGCGCATGCTTTAATGCAGCGAGCATTTTCCCCCATCACAGAGAAGCCTGTTCCATAGACTCTTACCAGAACTTTTTGGTGCTCTGACCACACTACCTGCATGCAGGACACCTGGGACCCTTGGAATCCCTCCCCTGCCCTCCCAGTTCCTCAAGCCTCCATTGCTCTGACCCGAAAAGCGTGGGTTCATCCTTTGATCGGTTTGGGTCCCACAGATGTACGTGACCTTAGTGTTCCGCGTGAAGGGCTCCCGCCTGGTGAAACCTTCCCTCTGCCTGGCCCTGCTGTGCCCCGCCTTCCTGGTGGGCGTGGTCCGCGTGGCAGAGTACCGCAACCATTGGTCGGACGTGCTGGCAGGCTTCCTGACTGGGGCGGCCATCGCCACCTTTCTGGTGAGTCCCGCTCCCACCCGTCTCTGTGCTCATCAGGCCCCGCACCCAAGAGGCAGAATTGCTCAGTGATGCTGAAGGGTATACAGAGTCTGCGTGACTGGGGAGGCTGTTGTCTTTTACTTTCACATCTTGCTTGTTCTCATCTGCGGAATGAGCCGACCAGGTCATGCCATGGTGAGCAAAATTTAAAGCGATGCCACCACACTCTGCAACTGAAATAAATACTATTTTTCAGGGGAACATGACTCCATTGGTAAAGTGCTTGCTTTGCAAGCATGAGAATTTGAGTTCAGGTCTCTGGCACCCATGTAAAAGCCAGAAGTGGTGTGCTTGACATCTCAGCACCAGGGAGGCAGACTCCCGGGAGTCACTGGTCAGCCAGTCTAGCCTAATCTGGGGGCTCCAGGCCATGAAAGACTCAGTCTCAAAAAGCAAGGTGGATCACTCCGGAGGAGTGACATCAGAGACTGACCCTGCCTTTCACACACACCAACCTGTGTCCTCCACAGCAGAACACACCCTCAGGTGCACACAAATAGACACTCGCCCGCCCTCAAACATGCACCTGAGTATGCACAAACATGTACACCACCGTGCATTTGAAAAATACACATATATTTTCAAGATTTGTGTAGTTTTTAACTGTACGTTTTGCCTGCATTAAATGTGTGTTTGTGTGTGTGCCTGCCACTGCTCTTAAACATTGAGCCACTTTCTCAGACCTATATATATATATATAATTTTTAAAATTTTTTTAAAAATTTTCGAGACAGGGTTTCTCTGTAGCTTTTGGTTCCTGTCCTGGAACTAGCTCCTGTAGACCAGGCTGGCCTTGAACTCACAGAGCTCCACCTGCCTCTGCCTCCCGAGTGCTGGGATTAAAGGCGTGCGCCACCACCACCCAGCCCCTAAATATATTTTTAAAGAATATTTTGGCTGAGCAGTGGTGGTGCACATCTTTAATCCTAGCACTCGGAAGGCAGAGACAGGTGGATCTGGATCTCAGTGAGTTTGAGGCCAGCCTTGTTGACAAAGTGAGTTCCAGGAATCCAGGGCTGTTACACAGGGAAACCCTGTCTCAAAAAACCAAACCAACCAAACAACAACAAAAAAGAGAGACTATTTTGACCAGGCACAGTGACACATTCCTCCAGTCCCAGCACTTGGGTAGCAAAAACAGGCAGATTTCTTGAGTTTGAGGGCAGCTTGGTTCACATAGTGAGTTCCAGGCCCAGCCAGGGCTATATAGTGAATTAATGAAACATCTTTTTTTTTAATTTTGTTTTTTGCACGGGGTCTCACTGTGCAACCCTGACTTGGAATGCACCCAGCTGGCCTTGAACACATAGAGATCTTACTAGTTCTGCCTTTCTAAGGTTGTGTGCCACCACTCCTGGCAAGCCTTTTTTTTTTTTTTTTTTTTTGAACTGTCTAGCCCTGGGTTCATCCCCACAAAATCAAAGCATTGGTGGCTTCCTGTGTGCTAGGCAAGCATTCTGTGGAGTGAGCTATAACTCAGCTCTTCCTGGAACATTTGGGAAAGGTTAGTGAGGAAGCTCATTAGGTGAAGACAACTGCATAATTACCGAAGAGTAAATTCCATCCCAGGTCTCACCTGGCAAAGGGACTAACTCCCAAAAGTTTTCCCCTGACCTCCACAAATCCCCACAAAGTGAGTAGTTAAAATAAACACTACTTTTTGAAACATTGAAATATCTATATTCAGAGCTGCAGAGATGGCTCAGCATGTAAGAGCACTGACCCTCCTGCAGAGGACCTGGGTTCAGTTCCCAGCACCTACATGGTGGCTCCCAACCATCTGTAACCCCAGTTCCATGGGATCCAATGCCCTCTTCTGACTTCCATGGACATCAAGTATGCAAGTGCACAGACATACATGCAAAACACTCATAGATAGAAAATAAAATAATCTCAAAAACTTTAAAAACCAATATTCATGCCAAATAACTGCAATATACCAAATATCAAGCATATACATGCGGCCAGGCCAGGTATGGAGGTGCATGCCTGGTGCCAGCACTTCGGAGGAGATGCAGCTGAACCTCTGTCGAGTTCAAGGCCAGCCAGGTTCACACAGAGAGTTCCAGGACAGCCATAGTGAGATCCTTAAAGTAAATAAATAAATAGTAAAATTGTAAAGAAAGACAGTTATATGTGTTTGGAAATCCTAACTTCAGTTTCTATTTGAAAAATGTTCATAATTCTTGTGTTGTTGGTCTCAGGCCTCAACACGCAACATGCTTCTATCTCTCTGGCCTAGGTCACCTGTGTTGTGCACAATTTCCAGAGCCGACCCCCCATTGGTCGAAGGCTCTCCCCCTGGGAGGACCTGAGCCAGGCCCCAACTATGGACAGCCCCCTCGAAAAGTTAAGTGTGGCCCAGGTAAGGGGGCCCGGGAGCTGCTCCGGGCTGGAGAGGGTGGTGGGTGGAGGAGACACAGGGAAGTAGGAAATCGGGCGATGAGGATCCCCGCCTTGGGGTAGGAGGAAAGGGAGTCGTCCAGCTCTGGGGATGAAGTCCTAGGAAGAAAGCAGCCTTAAGGAGTGAAAGGCTACACTACCCTCTCCCTCCCAAGTTGCATCGTTAATCCGGAGATCTCTGGTGCGGATTCCATGGGGGCGTCTGGCTGAGGAGCCCTTTTTGATTGTGAGTTGAGGGGTCCTGGGGTCCTCTAGCCCCTTCCCTCTTCTTTTTTGTCTCAGGAACCCGAGACCTGCAGGCCGCATTCGACACCGGCACGGCTCACCCCATCCAGTAAGTGTTGAGGAAGCGGGGGCGATGAACAGGGGTCTCTTGCAGGTGGGTTTCTGTGCCACTCTTCCAGTTTGCTAACCTCTTCATCTCCGAATGTCACCTCTAGAGCCGCAGAACTGTGCCCGCCGTGGCCACCTGATTCCCAGCTGTGTGTCCTCCAGGGCCCCAGCCATGTGCTCCTCACCCCGTGTGCCCCGCCCTCGACTGAGGTCTGAGCCAACACCCCTGCCGCTGCCGATGCCCCTGCCCGCACCGACTCCCAGCCAGGGTCCCTCGCCTTCGTCCCCTGGACCCGGGGGCCCAGGCGGGGGAGGTGGACGCGGCCGGAAGCTGCTGCTGCCCACGCCCCTGCTACGGGACCTGTACACCCTCAGTGGACTCCATCCTTCCCCTTTCCACCGCGACAACTTCAGCCCTTATCTGTTTGCCAGCCGCGACCACCTGCTGTGAGATCCACCACCTAAAATATGCCCAGTGTCCCCCCCACCTCTTTCTTCCCTGCCACGCGTGCGTGTGCCACGTGAGTGCTAAAGGACCCTGACCCCCAAACCAGCCTGGCTTGGCGTCAGAAGATGGCTGGAAGGACACTTTGGTGTGGGGGTGGGGGTCTCTTGACTGCTCCTTGGCCTTCTGGGACATCCGGGTAAGCAAAAAAAAAAAAAAAAAAAAAAAAAAGACCAGGTGGGCTCATGTCCCTAGAACTGACCTTTTAACGGCTGATGCTTGACCTAACTGGCCGTTGCCTGGGCTCTTAGTTCTCAGAATTCAACCTAAAAGTTTACTCCAGCCAATGGGAACCTCTCACTTCTTAGCTTCCTCAAGCAAGAGGGCAACTCCCGCCAACATTCAGTGTCTAAACAGCCAATAAGAGCCCTTGGCTTTCAGAATTGTCAAGAGTGGGTGGGAATGATTCCAATCAATGGGGGACCGCCCGTGTCAAAGCCAAGGAGGGCTATCCAGACTCTCCCTAGAATCAAGGAGTCCAGCTGGAGGGTGAGGGGCAGGCTCCCCCATGGCAGGATCCTGCGGCACCCCTACCCTTCTAGCTTCTCTCCCAGGTGCACCCTCACACCCTCCAACTCTCTAAAGTAGGGCTTGCCCCAGTTCACAGGTTTTGGAGTTTCGGGTGCTGTCTCCCCTTGGCTGTGCCCAGGGCACCCCCAAACTTTCTATTATTTATTAGGGCTGTGGAAAAAGACTTTATTTTCTTGGGACCCACCCTTCTTCATACTAGCCCCTATGCCTCAGCCTCACGCAGATGTACCATCTTGTGGGGCATGGGTGAAACAGGAGGGGGTTCTCCTACCCCGAATAGCCAAAGGCAGTGGGCAGATGAGACACTGTCCCCCCCTCCCTGCCTCCTTCCTCATCTTTAATAAAGACCTGTTTGTAACAGAAGTTTGGCTCGGTGCCTGCCTCCTCTGAGTGCTGGAAGATGGGGAGACTGTAACACTGGATCTAGGCGGCTGTGAAGAGGGTGTGGGCGAGTTGTCACAGTGGATCTAAGGACAAATGTGGAGAGGCAGTGTGGTCGTAGGGCCAGCGACATGGATCAAAATCCTGGCTCAGGGCCAGGGATGTGGGGTGGTTGAAAGAGGGCTTGCCTAGCTTCACATACACTGGGTGTGGTGGCGTGTGCCTGTAGTCAAACACAGGGGAGGTGGAGGCAGGGGGATCTGAAATTCAAGATCATTTTTGGTTACAAAGCAATTTGGAGATCAGTTTGGGTTACCTGGGACCCTGTCACACACACACCCCAAAGTCTCAAATATGGAACCCTATAAATTCCAAACTCTAGGTTCAAGGATTTAAGAAAAGGCTTGAGATTTCTGGGGTTTCATGTAGCCCATGACCATCCCCCCTCAGCTTCCTGAGTGCTGGGATTGCAGGTGTATCTGGGCTTTAGATCTCTGCTATGTTAGATATTGATATTTGATTATCAGAAAACTCAAGCCAGGGATATGATGTAAGAATCATGGGGCGAGGGCCAGTGAGCTAGTTCAGTGGACGAACACACTTTTCTCAGCGTCTGACAACCTGAGTTCCATCCCTAAAACCCAGGGTTGGAGGAGAAGACAAACCATGGAGAGGTTCACATGTACGGCTTGGCACATTCTCTCTGTCTCCCTCCCTCCCTCTGAAATAATAATAATTAAAACAACAATAATTTTAAAAAGGGCCCGGAGACAAGGCTGAGTGGAGTTCCGTCCCAGGACTCACGTAGGCTGTCTCACAAGGGGCCGATTCTGTCTTCTGTCTCTGAGTGCACCCACACTCACATGGCATAATGCATACATACAAACATACACAAAATTAAAAATATTTTTAAGTTTAAAAAATTGGAGGGCTGGAGGGATGGATCACTGGGTAAAGGTGCTTGCAGTCAAACCTGAGTTTGTTGCTCTAGAACCACAGGGTGGAAAGCGAGAACCAACTCATGCAACTGTCCTCTGATCTCATCACAGAGTCACCTCCCAGTCATTAAATAAAGAAAATGAAACATTTTCAGAATGGGTGAGTGGCTAATCACAGTGGCACATGCCTGTGACCTCAGTACTTGGGAGATAGAGGAGCAGGAAGATGAGGACTCCAAGGCCATCGTTAGATACACAGCTGGTTGGAAGCCAGCCTGGGCTACATCAGCAACAAAGGAGAAAGTGTGTATGAGAGAATTCTGAATGGAGACATAGGTAATAAAGAGTTTTCTGGGAGTCCACGGAGAAGAAGAGAGCATAGGTGAGACGTAAAGAAAAGGAGTCACGTGAACATCTGGAGAGTGTGGGGGAGTGTGTGGCAGTAAGAACACTAGGTAAACAAGACAGAAGGTGCAAAGGTTCTGAGGCGAGGCCCATGCCTGACATCTCCAGGGGAAAAAAACAAGGATGACTGTGTGGCTGGAACTCAGTGAATGAAGAGCAGACTGAGAAGAAGGAGGTGTTCCAGGAGATAGAGGGGCTGGTCACTGACCCCGGGAAGAACAGCTGTGAGAAGAATCACTCGACTGTAAAGCCTCTATCTTTACTGACCAGGGCTGTTTGCAAAACTCACAAACAACCTTGAAGCTTACTGACCCGTCAGGGAGGGAGCACAGTCTCAGGACCACGGACAGCGCCCGACTGACCTTGTCCTTGGTGCTGACTCCGAGGGCGGGTAATGGAGGGCTTTAAAGGCAGGGAGAGGGCTAGTCTGCTGAGGAGGGTTACAGCATACTCTTGCTCAGGCATACATCACAAATGGATAACCTCAGAAGCTACAAATTAAGTCATTTTAAAGCTTTGGGGCTTCGAATTAAGCTTAGTGGTAGATATTTGCCTGGTGTGAAAGACTGTTCCATCCCCAGCATACAGCAATGTTTGTGGGCAGGCATGATGATATGCTTGTGACCCAAGTGCCTAGGAGATGAAAGCAGTAGGATTCAAAACTCAAGGCTGTTCTCCCATATATAGTGAGTTGGAGGCCATCCTGGGCTGCCTGGGACAAGAAGACAAAACTGGGCGGGTGAGATGGTTCAGCAACTATGAGTGCTTGTTTGTTGCAAAACCTGTTGACCTGATTTTGATCTCCAGAACACAGACAAAGGTGGAATGAGAGAAGCAGATGGACAAGGTTCTCTGACCTCCACATGCTTGCCATGAAATGCTCCCTAATATCTCTCTCTCTGTCTCTCTCTCTCTGTCTCTCTCTCTCTGTCTCTCTCTCTGTCTCTCTCTGTCTCTCTCTCTCTCTCTCTCTCTCTCTCTCTCTCTCTCACACACACACACACACACACACACACATGGGCAGGCACGCACAGGCATGCATGCACACACACTAATAATAACTGATGACGATGATAGTAATGATGATGAAAAGTTTAAGAAGCATTGGAGATGCTGCTTTTACAGAAGACCTGGGTTTGATCCTGAGCACCTACATAGTGGCTCATAAACATCTGCAAATCCATGTCAGGGGATGTGATGCCCTCTTCAGGTCTCTGGAGGTACCAGGTACATACATTGTGCACATACATATAGGCAAAACTTGCAAAACTTACACACGCACACATACACACACACTTAAATTTTATCTCTCTCTCTCTCTCTCTCTCTCTCTCTCTCTATATATATATATATATATATATATATATATATATATATATATATACATATATACATCGATTCCAGACAGAGTTTCTTGGTGTGACCTTAGCTGTCTCAAAACTAGACCAAATGGCCTCATACTCACAGAGCTCTGACTGCCTCTGCTTCCCTAGAGCTGGAGTTAAAGGTGTGTGCCACCACTACTGAGCTTACACTTAAATTTTTTAAAAGAAATGAATCTTTAAAAAAACAAATGAAGGGGATGGATTAGTTTTGGTTACTTGCTCAAGTGAAGCCTCTACAAGCAGCTGATGTTCAGCCAGAGATATATAGTGATAATGATATATATTGTTAATAAAACAAACAGGGGTGGACAAGATGGTTTGGTGGACAAAAAAGTCTGCCAGAAAGCATGGCAACCTGGGTTCAGATCTCAGGGCTCACACAGAGGAAGGAGAGAACTGACTCCCACAGGTCACCTTCTGCTTCCACTTGTATACGATGACAGTGCCACACTTAGACACACATACAAATGAATGAATAAAAAACACTGCTGGAAAACTGGATATAATCATCTTGAAGAATAGAAATAGATCCATATCTATCACCATGCACAAAACCCAAGTCCAAAGACCTCAACATAAAGCCAACCACACTGAACCCCGTAGAAGAGAAAGAGGGAAATACACGCATTGGCACAGGGAACCACTTCCTAAATATAACCCCAGTAGCACAGACACTGAGAAAAACAATTAATAAATGGGACCTCCTGAAACTGAGAAGCTTCTGAAACGGTCAACAAGACAAAACGACAGCCTACAGAATCGGAAAAGATCTTCACTAACCCCACTTCAGACAGAGGTCTGATCTCCAAAATATACAAAGAACTCACAAAATTGGTCATCAAAAGATCACATAATCCAATAAAAATGGGTACAGACTTAAACAGAGAACTCTCAACAGAGGAATCTAAAATGACTGAAAGACACTTAAGGAAATGCTCAACATTCTTAGCCATTAGAGAAATGCAAATCAAAACAACTCTGAGATTCCATCTTACACCTGTAAGAATGGCCAAGATCAAAAACACTGATGACAACTTATGCTGGAGAGGTTGTGGGGGAAAGGGAACACTTCTGTATTGCTGGTGGGAATGCAAGCTGGTACAACCCCTTTGGATATCAGTGTGGCGATCTCTCCGAAAATTAGGAAACATCCTTCCTCAAGACCCAGCAATACCACTTTTGGGTATATACCCAAAGGATGCTCAATTGTGCCACAAGGACATGTGCTCAACTATGTTCATAGCAGCTTTGCTTGTCATAGCCAGAACCTAGAAACAACCCAAATGCTCCTCGACTGAAGAATGGATGAGGAAAATGTGATACATTTACACAATAGAGTACTACACAGCAGAAAAAAATAATGGCATCTTGAAATCTTCGGGCAAATGGATAGATATGGAAAACATCGTATTAAGTGAGGTAAACCAGACCCAGAAAGATAACTATCATATGTACTCACTCATAAGTGGCTTTTAAATGTAAAGCAAAGAAAACCAGCCTACAATTCACAATCCTAGAGAACCTAAACAACAATGAGGCTCCTAAGAGAGACATACATGGATCTAATGTACATGAGAAGTAGAAAAAGACAAGATCTGTGTAAATTGGGAGCATCAGGACCATAGGAGAGGGCAGAAGGGGAGGGGAGAAAAAGGGAAAGGAGTGGGGAAAAATATATGGCTCAATAAAAACAATAAAAAATAGAAAAAATAATGCTGGAGATGATTCAAGGATTGAAAGTACTTACTGTTTTTGCAGAGGACCAAGGTTTGATCCCAGCACCCACAGAGTAGCTCATAACTGTTTATAACCCAGTTCCCAGGAATCAAATTCTTTTGACTCTGCAGGCACCAGGCACACATGTATGCACAGACACACATGCAGGGAAAACAGCCATATACATAAAATATAAATAAATAGATCTCTTTTAAAAAGAAGAAGAATTTAAGGGTCTAGAGAGGTGTCCCCACAGAAATGAAGAGCCCTTGTTGCCCTTCCAGAGAACCCAGGTTTGATTTCCAGCACTCACATGGTGGCTCATAACCATCTGTAACTCCAGTTCCAGGGCATCTGATGCCCTTTTCTCACTTCCATGGACACTGCACATGTGTGCTGCACAAACATACATGCAGATGCCTATACACATACAAGTGTGTACACACACACAAATACACATATCAACAACATATAGCAGCCAGGCCTAGTGCTGTAACCTGTAATCCCAGCTACTTGTGATATTGAGACAGAAGTTTCATGAGTTCAAGGCTTGCCTGGGTTACATAATAAATTCAAGACCAACTTAGGCAGCATAAGTTGAGTGTCTCAATTAAAAAAAAAACCCACAACCTGGGGTGGCACATGTCTTTAATTTAAGCACTCTGGAGGCAAAGGCAGAATCAGGGGGCTCTCTGCGAATTCGAGGTCAGCCTGGTCTACATAGTGAATTCCAGGACAGCCAAGGCCATTTACACAGAGAAACTCTGACTAAATAAATAAATAAATAAATAAGATTTAATAAATTAATAAATAGTAAGGGAGGAGACTAGAGAAGTAGCTCAGTAGTTGCTACTGGTCTTGCAGAGGACCTGGTTGCATTCTCAGAACTCACATGGTAGCCCAGTTCCAGGGGTCCTGATGCTCTCTTCCGACCTCTGTGGGCACCATGGCCATGCGGTACATATAATACATTCAGGCAAACACATAGCCATAAAAATAGAAATATAAAAAATTTCATGTGAAGGGACAAAAAGAGAACCAGGGATATATGTAGCTCAGTGTTGGGAAGCTTACTTAGCATGCGTGGGACCCATGTTCAATCCCCAGTGCTGAGTGGAAGAGAGGAAGAAAAAGACAGAACCAGCAACAAACCAAAGACAGAGCTAGACAGAATGCTTAGAGCCAGCTCTCCTGGGCAAGGATCAAGAAACGCCTGTGTCAGTGTGCTCCTGTGACCTGGGGCTTGTGTGCTTTGCAGCATCAGGCTGTGTGTCTGGGGCGGGGGTGGGAGCTGAGGCACATACTTCACAGAGCAGTGTAACAGGGTGCTGAGGATGTATGTGTGTTGTGTGCAGAATGCCAATCACACCGTCATCTCAAAGTGTGTCCGTGTGTGTGTGCAAGAATAGAGTATGAAAATGGGAATACTGTATGGGATTCTTTGTGTCAGGGTTGAGCTGTGTGTGTGTGTGTGTGTGTGTGTGTGTGTGTGTGAGAGAGGTAATGAAAATCTGAATAGGGAATATATGCAAAATGGCATATTGTGTGTGTGTGTGTGTGTGTGTGTGTGTGTGTGTGTGTGTGTGCAGGGTGTAGAGGTGTCCAGCTGTGTATGTGGGTGTACCGGGGGATGCTGTTGGAGCTGTTTTCTGTCCCCAGAGGGAAAGAGTAAGCCCAGGAAATCACAGTTCCGCCCTGTCCCTGGGTCTCCAGGCAACTGTACCACTTTGAAGTTACTAGGAGACAAGGTTTCCAGGGAAACCCAGGCTTGAGTGATAGCTCTAGAGCCAAGTCTGGGTGAAGAGACTGGCTGCGCAATCAGAATCTTGGTTCTCATTAATTCTTCCTTCATTCAGTGATTTAACAAGAATTGCAATTCTCGGGACTTAGAGAGATTGGCTCAGTGGTTAAGAGCACAGACCCAGGTTCAATTTCCAGCACCCAAATGGCAGATAATAGCTGTCTGTAACTCCCAGATCTGATACCCTGACACAGACATACATGCACACAAAACACCAATGTACAGAAAATAAATAAATTACTTAAAAAAACAAACGTGCAGTTCTCCAGTGTACTCAGCAGATGCTCCTGAAGAAGCCTTCAAGGCCCTCAACCTATCAGCACATCTGTCCTCTCCAGTATCTCTCAACCTATCAGCACATCTGTCCTCTCCAGTATCTCTCAACCTATCAGCACATCTGTCCTCTCCAGTATCTCTCAACCTATCAGCACATCTGTCCTCTCCAGTATCTCTCCCAATAGAAGCAAGGTTCTCTCTCCCATCAACAGACCCAAGCATTAAGAAGGTCCCAAGCCAAGAAGAAAGTCAGATGACAGCTGTCTTCAAGAGCCCTCAGAGTGAGCATGGGAGAGGGCTCAGCATGCAAAGTGCAGGCACAAGCACCGTGGAAACACTAGACAAAGTATCAATGTCAGGGCAGGGCTGTGATGCTTGGGTGTGGACTCGGGACGAACCCCAGAAGCTCTCGGGCCAGCCAGTCTGACCTACACAGCAGACAGCAGTGAACAAGATACACTGCCTCAAATGAGACGGTAGGCGAGGACTGACCTCCACACGCTCAAGGAGTGCACAGTCCTGCCTACACACACCCACACACACAGAAATTTTTAAAACTTAAAACGGAAATCAGGGTCAGTGAGATGACTGAGGGCTCTTGTACCAATCCTGAAGACCTTTCATCCTGGGGAACCCACATGGTAGCAGAGAAAGAACTGTACCCCATTCCACAGCTTGTCCTTGAACACTGGGTCACCGGAGTACATACACACACCACCTAAGCCAATGTAACAAACCCTTTATTGAGTCTAGGGACGTGGCACAATTTGTAGACTGCTTGCTTGGCAGGTACAAAACCCTGAGTTTGATTCCTGCCTTAACTTGGCGTAGTAGCATAAGCCATCTTCGGAGTTCCAGACAAGTTTAAAAAAAAAAACAAAACAAAAAAACTGTGAGTCCCGATCTGCAATCCATACAAACCACATTCTCATACTGAAGCAAAGCCAAGCAAACAGCTGTCCTTTTCCGCCTATGAACAGTCCTTCGGTGACATTTAGCTAATATTCACGCCAACACACTGCAATGATCACAAAGACTCAGAATACTCGCTTTGCAAATGGGCAAGCTGAGATTAAGAGTCTGGTTTGTATTATTATTTATGTTTAAGACAGGTGCTCACGTAGTTCAGGCTGGTTGAAAACTTCAGTATGTAGCTAAGGGTGACCTATATATTGTTTTAAGATTTACTTTTATGTGTGTGGGGTGGCGGAGAGCATATAAATATGTGTGCCTCGTGCCCGCGGTCAGAAGAGGGCGTGGGATCCCCTGAAATGGTTGTTAGTCACCTTGTGGGTGCTGGAAACTGAACTTGGGTCTTTTGCAAGAGCAGCCAGAGCTCTTAACCGCTAAGACACCCTCCCCGGCCCCGACCTAGAAGCTGGGTGTTTCTAGGGAGCGTGTTGGTACCCTCGACCTTTCTTTTAATCTGATCGCACGGCTTTCGGCGGCAGATTCTCTTCAGTCCCAGCTTTCTCCACTAATCCCTCAAGCCCCAGCTTCCTCCACTTTCCTTTACGACAGCTCCAGTGACCGACAGTGAAGCTGTGGGCTGTAGCCAATGAGGCACCGGTATGGGAGGGCCCTGGATAAGAGCGCAGCCCTGATTGGTAGCGGTACTTGGCAAATGGCGGAGGCGCTGAGGCGGGTGCTGGATGCAGGCAGCGCGGCAAGGCCCGAAGGGGATGGAACTACCGGGCCACCTTTGCTGCTGCTCGGCGCTCCGCGTTCCGCGCAGACGTCGCTGCTGTTTGCAGCCGCCCTTGAGGCGGCAGGGGAAGGCCGCGGGCCTGTCCTCTTCCTGACACGAAGGCCACTTCAGAGCCTGCCGCTCAACACACCCGCAGCGCGGGAACCCTGGCGGCTCCAGGTAACCGGAGGGCGCGGCCTGGAATGTGTCACCCAATGACAGGATAGGTTGCGCATGAGTGGCAGGTCGGCAGGCCAATGGCACGACATAAAACCTATATGGAAGAGGAGGGTGGAGGAGGCGAAGTAGCCACGTGTGGCGTGGCTGTGCAGGTTTAGTTAAAATTAAAAGAAAGACCATCGTTAGCGAGCGTGGGCGCCCAGGAGATGCGGTCATGGTAGAAACCTTGGTCTAAACACTCTTCCTTCCTCTCCCTACCTCCCCCTCCTCCTTTCCCTATCCCCCCCCCCATTTCTCTTACCCCTCTCTCTCCCTCCCCTTTCTCGCCTCTCTTCCCCCCTCAGATTCGGAGTTTCCGCAGTGTCAGGCCATCCTGCTACATAACGAGTTTTCAATCATCCTGGGTAACATGAGACCCTGTATCAAAGAAAAAAAAAAGAATCTTTACTTAAATAGTCTTGAGCCATGATACATGCTGGAAAAAGGCAGGTGACAGAGAAGGGCAAAGGCTGCTGGTGCTTCATCCTGAACTTTGTGTATGGGGCATGAGAGCCTCTACTGGGAAAGAATGTAAGAGCCGTGGCAGCCATAGTATGGAGTCTTGGCCTCCTATATTAAATAGTGCCTTTTCCTGTCTTCTAGAAGGTTCGATTCCAGTACCCATCCTCAGTTCCAGAGCTTCTCCAGCTGCTAGCCTCTGCCCATGAGGCCCCAGGGCCTGCCCCGTCGCTTCTACTGCTGGACGGCCTGGAAGACTATCTAGCAGAGGACTCAGGGGCCCAGGAAGCCGCCTACTTGGCTGCGTTGCTTCTGGATACTGTTGCTTACTTTAGCCACCATCTTGGAGCCAGTGGCAGTTGCGGGCTTGTGGTGGCCCTTGAGACCCAAAAAGAAGCAGATGGTGATGTCCCACATCTGACATTGCTTCAACGGTATTTTCCTGTGCAGTGCTGGCTACAGCCAGATGCCCTAGGCTTGGGACAGCAGTACTGCCTTCGAGCCAGCCTGGAGTCCGGCAAGCTGAGCCCCAGGATGGAGTGGTCAGTGACTTTCTTACCCAGTGGAGAGATGAAGATCACCCCATGGCCTACCCAGGCTTCTAAGCCCTGCTCAGATAAAAAAGATTCAAGTGCTAGAAGCCAGTCATTAACTTTGGCATGTGACAACCTCTCTGGTCCTCAGTGTCCCTTGGATAGAACACTTACTTCAGGGACAGGTGCAGAGTCAAAGACCTGAACAGTGTAGGTTTTCTTTTATAGACTAGCATTGTTGAGAGCTGGTGAGATGGCTCAGTAGGGAAGGGACCTTAACAACCTGCATGATGGCCTGACTTTGATTTCTGGGACCCACATAGTTGGAATCTAGCTGACTCCTGCAAGTTGTCTTCTGACCTTCACTCTTGGGTAGTGACACACACACGCCCTCCACACTAATAATAATAAATAAATAATAAACCCTTCAGAATAAATAAATAATATAGTCATTGATGAGATTCAGCCACATTTCCTAGTTCATTTCTTTACCTGTTGCATTTGTTTCCCAGACAGGACCTTGTGTAGCTCAGGCTAGGCTGAGACTAAATTAATACTTAGCAGAGGCTATCCTTGAACTTATGATCCTCCAGCCCCATCTCTTGAGGGCAGGGCCTATGGAGTGTGCTCCCATACTTGATTCCTCTTGCCTATTCCATGGGTGCCTGTATCCGTTACCTCTGTGTCTCTGCTTACATACTGTCAGGGATTAATCATACACATGCCCTTGCACATGTGTGTAGGGTGTACGGCTGGGAGTGGAATCACTCCATATAGAGTATGCACATGTTTAGCTTTCTTAGGACATACATTTTTAATGCCATTAAACTGAATTTGAGCATGGTTATATGCAAAATGGTAGGCCCAGCTTTGGAACGTAGATGTAGGAGGTCACTGTCCACTCTGGCATACACTAGACCCTGTCTCAGAAAAACCAAAGTGGGCCAGGCTGTTAATCCTAGTACAGGGGCAGGCAGATATGTCTGTGTTTAAGGCCAGCCTGGTTTCAATGGACTGTTCAGGCCAACCAGGGCTACATAGTGAGACCCTGTCTCAAAGGCAAAACAAAAAAACTAGGGAGCCAGAGAGAGGGCTCAGTGGTTAAGAATTTTCCACAGGATGTGGATTCAGTTCCCAGCATTCCTATCAGACACAACCTTTGCAAGTACAGCTTCAGGGGATCTGATGTCCTCTTCTGGTCTCCTTGGACACTAGGCAAGAAGTGGTGAACATACATACATATAAACAGAACGCTCATGCACATAAAACTAAAGTATATAAAAATCTTTAAAACAACAAATCTATCCTGAAGGTAAGCTCAAGACTCAGTGTGTTGTAAAGGGGGAGGGTGAATAATTCATCCTGTAGCAGAAGCTCCTTAAACTCAGGAAGTAAACAACTCAAAGGCTTCAGGAAGTCCCCAACCCTCAGACAAGCTGAGCAGCTTGGAAAGGACGCTCTCCAACCTGTGGAACTGCCTGCAGGCTGTGCAGTGTGCACCAGGTTCCCAGCTCCGGGGTGGGCTTTGCCGATGCAGCTGTCTGAGTCATTTCCACTCCTGTAAGTGACCCCTCACCCATATGTGCAGGAATGCACATAACTCCAGTAAAACTCATTGGGTCACCAAATTGGACTTTGGTGGCATGTGTGCTTAGATCTGTCATAGTTTTTCTATCTGGGTGAATAGATGTTGGTTTGTGCCCCCCAGGAGCAGTGTGGATGAGGCACTAAGTCTCAGGTGGCTTGCGTTGGCAGCTAGGAAGTGTGCCCTGACTGTTGTGGTCACTATTCATGTGTGCCAGATCCACAATTTCAATCTTAGCACCAAGACTTTAGCTATGCTTTTCCATGGTCTAGGTTCAGGGAAAGATGGGGTTTGAGGGTTTTTACAGAGACTGTGGCAGAGCGCAGAACGACTGCACATGGGTGTGTGGCACACATGTGCCGTGTCCATGTGTGAAGCTCAAGTTCAGTTCCCAGCACCACGTTACCTTGGTGTGGTGAAACAAGCCTGGAGTCCCAGCACTCGGGATATAAAAGCAGGAGCATCACAAGTTCAAGGTCACCTTCAGCTACCACGTCTCAAGTCACTAAAATATGGGCTAGCAAGAGAATTCAGAGTAAAAGCATTTCCCATGCTAGTCTAGGAACATGAGTTCCACATCCCTGTAACTCACATAAGAAACAAAAAACCTGGTTGTGGTGTGTGGTTTGATGGAGCAATCCAAAGACAAGGTCAGAGGCAGAAGTCAGAGGAACAACTAGAAGCACAGACAACCAGCCTGGGACGTGAAGCATGGCAGGAACAAGGCGGTGGGAGGGAGTCGAATGCCATCCATGAGTTACACACACAAATCAGATACTACAGAGTGGTAGAAAAATTGATATGTATATATTTCTATGTACAGATAGATAACTGTCCATCTTGACACTGCAAGGCTGTTGCTTCCTGGGCAGGATGGGCTGGGTAGAGGACCAAGGTCAGCCGTGACTTTAAGTATGGCCTTCAGCCCTGTTCAAGAAGTTGTGGACTTGAGATCTCGTCGGCTGGCATCCTAGGAGCAGGCCATGTAGCTGGGGTGCAGAGGCTCTGGGTCCGGGACAAGGCTATTCTCATAGGGGTGGGAGTAGGGGCCATCAGATGCGTCCCCATGGACTCCCTGGGAGCTCCCCGAACTGTAATCTGTTGAGATGCCCGAATCAGACACCATAAGGTACAGGTACTTCAGGTGAGGTGGAGTGGGAGGCAGCTCAGGAGGTAGTGCCCGAGGGCAGAGGCGCTGGGAGTTGGGGTCCAGGATGGTGTACTCAAAACTCGAAGGTGAAGTGCCCTCTGGCCTGGGCTTCGAGGCCAACTCAGAGGGGCAGGAAGATGCTTCTGAGCCTTCATCCATAGTCACTGGGTCCACACTGTCCCCAGATCCCGAGAGGTCCTCACTGCATGGGCTCCGGGGCAGCAACCACTCATCCAATACCAGGTAGGTGTCCTGGGCATGCTCACTGCCCACTGGCTCCAGTAAGGGCCCCTTGTCATCTGCCCGTGTCTCCCCTGCCTGTGTCACCCCCCAGCAGCGCTCCGAGAGGACTTCTAGGTGGGCAGGCGGGTCCTCCGGGAAGGAGTTGCTTGGGCTCCACCACAGACAGCCGTCATGCTGCAACAGCCACAGCTGGGAAGAGAGCACCCTCCTGCTCAGAGGCCTGGGCTTGGCATGCGGTAGCAGGACAGCCCCAGGAGCAGAGAAGACAAACAGGTCACCTACCTGAAAGTTACCCTTGTGGGTAGTGAAGAGACCCTCAAACTCACTCTCTGGGCTTGGGATGCCAGGCCAGATCTTCTGCTTCAGAGTCCTGTTAAAGTTAGAAACAAGTTCATGGATGTGTGATGCTGGACACTCACCTGTGCCTTCTCGGGTCCCCCACCACAGTGACACCAAGGTTTCTGCAGGGGGTGAGGTCCTACAAAAGGGCGTCTGGGAAAGTTTTGAAGGATGCAAAGGAGTTCAGTGCAGACTCCCTCACACTCGTCATCTCCCTTTCCATAGGCTGAGGGTGGGATCCCCAGAACCACCAAAACACGTGCATGCGTGTGTGATTCCCAACAGAATAAACACCCAGGGCCACGCAGGGCTGGCAGGATGTGTACTTTCTGGAAAAGTAGGACGAGCAAAGTTTTGAGTGCACTGGGAATTATAAATACCGCAGCATGGCTGGTCAGGTCATTAAAGCCACCGGGCTTAAATCTCTTCCATTAACTATCTGGTTGTTTTGACAAGGTTGACTACATCGGGAAATGGAACCCACAAAAGAATGCGGGAAGGAGCCACCGCTGAGGTCAAGAGAACTCTAGCAGGTGACTGAGAGAAAGGAAGTTCAAGAGTCTGGGCGTGGTCTGGCTTGTATTCTATCACTGATAACTGGGTGACTCTAGGCCAGTGCTCACCCCTCAGCCTTGCTTTCCCTAGAGAGAGCTCTGAGTTAGCTGAGCTCGGATTGGGGGCTCACCGGCGGTGGGACAGCAGCGCCAACACTGCCAGCAGCATCGAGATGAGAGCGAGGATGAGAGACAGCGTCAGGATGAGAGGGTCCAGGTCTGGGAGACAGGAAGGAGGTCAGGGAGGTTTGCCGGGTATTTGGCCCACCTCGTTCTTCTCTCCGAGGAACTGGAGCCTCACCGCTAGCGGTCAGCAACGACGCGGGCTCAGACCAGGCGCTCCAGAAGCCGCTGAAGCTCGGCTCTGCCATGCGCGCTCGAACTGCGAAGGTGTAGCGCGTCCCGCCCCTCAGGTTGCTCAGTACACACTCAGTGCGCCCTTCCAGGACCTCCACCTAGGGTTCGGTGGAGCCAGAAGAGATTTCACCAACTAGCACCAGTGAGAAGATGTGGGAGCTTGCACGGAGGCATCTAGTCAGCACCCTAATAATGGGAACGGTACTTGGGTGCACTCAAGTAACGGTATCAACTGACAAGGCCCGTTTTTTTGGCTCAAGACAAATCAGATCAAAGACCCTCAAAGCCAAGAGTTGACTCGGGCCATATAAAGGCAGAGTCAGACACCTCACAGAGAGCACCTCCTTGACATCTGAGGACGTGAACTAGGTTGTGAGCGGGGCTGAGGCCCGAGAGAAGCCTAAGCAAAGTGCGAGTGGGGGGAAAGTGGATGTGAGCTAACGTGAGCGCCAATTAGGTCTGGTGCCGCTCAGGAGACCCTAGTGGTGGAACGAGAAAGGCTCAGGAAAGTTGTTCTCTGATCTCCTCAAGTGCACAGTGGCGAGCGTGCACCCAGCACAGAAAAGAGAGCAATTTTAAAATAGCGACGGTTGGGGCTGGAGAGATGGCTCAGAGGTTAAGAGCACTGACTGCTCTTTCAGAGGTCCCGAGTTCAATTCCCAGCACCCACATGGTGGCTCACAAGTAGACAGAACCCTGTATAATATTTATTATAAACAAAACACAAACAGCGATGGGGACCTGAAGGAGTGGTACTTTGGGCCAGGACGCAGGGAGGTGGTTGAATGGACTCTCACCCTTTGCGTGCCCCCTGCCCGGTTGCCTGCCGACACGTCCACCTCGTAGCGGATGTGGGTGGTCATAGGTGCCCCAGGAGGTGGCAACCAGCGAAGCACCACGTGGCTGCCCTCCTCCGCCCGGCGCGCCAGCAGTCCCGCAGGGGCGTCCAGGAGCACTGCAGAAAGTGAAGCGGATCGGGTAGGCAGGGACCCAGCCTAGCCTCCACCGCGACCGACGTCGCTCCCATTCCCTCTCACCTACCAACTTCATTGATATGGATGATGCGGTGGTAGCGAGGAGATCCGGAGGCCGCCGTCACGCGTAGCTCCAGTGGCACGAAGCTCGACGTGTCCGCGGTCGGCAGTGAACACCAGAAACGCACAGAGCCGCGGACTGTGGGTGCCTGGTGCAGGCGACATGACTTTCGTGACTCACCCCTGTGCGACCGGAGAAACCGAAAAGAAAAGGTTGGACAATCAGGGAGGGTAGGAGGTGACTGGAGAGTTTTTTTTATCTCTTTTGCTCATATAGTGGAGACCACATTGGAGCGCCCCAATTCCAATGTCATGGACCGTTGATGGAGAATTATTCTAATCCTGGCCACCAGGGGGAGCCCTCCACCCATTCCCCCTTCCCGCCCCCGCCTGCCACCCTTAACCATGACTTCAGACCGGTGGAGACATTCCAGGTTATGACATTCAGGAAACTCTGCTGCCCCGATCCCCGCCTTAGGTCACCTAGTCCTGGGAGACTCACTCGAGCTGGTAAGAGAAGCTGTAGTTGAAGCCCATCCCGGAGCTCGTCGCTTCCTCCCAGAAACACACCAAGTCCTCCAATCGCTGGGTGAAGCACAGAAGTTCTTCGGAGCCCCGGGATGCCAGCAGGGCCGCTAGGGAGGGGGGTTGCCATGGAGCGGGGAGGTGGGTGGTGGTCAGGGAAGTCGAGGCCTAAAGTCCACAGCCCCCTAACCCTCCCTCCTGTCGCCTGTGCAGACCCGATAATTTTAGTGCCCCGCCCTCTTCTCCAAGAGGGCCTTCGAGGGGAGGGGTCTTGCAGAAGTGGCACCTCTAGAACTCCAGTAGCGACCCCGCCTGCTTTGCCCCAACCCCATGCACACGCCCACTCACCCTGCAAGTTGAGCGGTGCTGGCCCCGCCCTAGCGCGCGTGTGTGCAGAGTACTGGCCTCCTATCGGTCCCCGCAGGCACCCGGTTGCCTCTCGATAGCGCCAACCGTGTCCCCCGCCCCCCTTCCTCCTCCTAGCAAGAAGTGGAAGAGATCTAGCACCATCCGCCGCGCCAAACCGTGTTTACAGTCGCCTGCAGATGGGTCCTGTTCTCCCACTACCTTGTCCACTTCCCAGGACCACTGTGAGCTTGATCACTTCCAGCTAGGAGCTCTGATCTACTGGCCCTTCCGATTTCTACCACGACTCAGAGTCCCTCAAAACACAAAACAGAGCCAAAGGTGTCTGTCACCCCAGCAGTTGAGAGGTGGAGGCAGGAGAATCAAGTCCAACCTCAGTTACATAGTGAATTTGAGGGCAGCCTGAGCTACCATAAGACCCTGCTTCAAAAACAAAACAAAACAAAAACAGCACAGGCAGGGTGACACTTGCCTTTAATCCTAGCAGTTCAAGACCAGCCTGGTCTACCTTCTGAGATCCTGTTTCAAACAAACAGCTAAAACAATCTTAAATCTTTCTAAGACTTTCCCCCCTGGGCATGGCTCAAGGGTCAGACATTGACTTGCCTCATCAGGTTTAGAAACCATTTTGACCCCTAGAACCCATCTGGGGGTTCAGAGGACGTGTAGCCCCTGAGACCCAAGCTGGAAATTCAGGCGGTAGCGCTGCCCTCTAGAACTTAATGAGGAGGTACCCATGTACAGCTCTTACCTTTGCTCTCAAACTGGGGGTCCGGGAGGCTGGGTGAGGGAGCCCAGGCTGCACCAGCAAGTAGCAGACAGAGGGGGCCAACCCGAGGCCAGAGGGGCACCCGGAGGTGGTCCATGATGCAGCCCCAGTTTCAGGAAGCCCAGGGCTCCAGCCCCTCCGTGTCCCCCCCGCCTCCCCTCCCCTTTCCTCTTTCCCCTTTCCCGCAGTCCACAGCTGGGTCAGCAGCAGCTGCCGGACACAGCTGACCAGGAGCTTCCAAGTGGCAGCTCCCTCCAGGGGGAGGGGCCAGCACGCAGTCGGGCACAGATAAGCCACAGGCCTCCGAAGGGAACAGGGGCCCTCTTGGGCTCAGCCGCTGCCATAACCAGTGTACGGGGGGGGGTGGGGCAGACAGCAGAATTTTGTTTCGGGGGAGGGGGTTGGTGGTTGCTAATGTGGTCATGAACAGGTGACTGACCTTCTTCACGTTAGTCAGGGCTTCTGTAAATCTACCCTGCTGCACAGGCGAGCAGGACATAGATGGAAGCTGTGTTGTTGCACTAGGCAGTATCTCTTCCTCAGTCCGGTTCGAAATAAAAATCCTAAAGACGACTACCAACCGGACGTGTGAGCAGAACCAGGCCGTGCAGTCTGACGAACAACATGCTATGGTGTTTTCTGTTTGTGGATTACATAGATTTGGGAATATTTCATTATGACTTTAAAAATCGTAAACACTTATTTACTGTGTATGTGTGTGCATGCATGTGCGTGTGTGCATGCCCAGTGAATGCTCTAGGGCACATATGGAGGGCACAAGACAACTTTGGGAGTCAGTAGCCAGCCCTCTCCTACCATGTGGCCATGTGGTTCCCAGCATTGGGGCTTAGGTCTCACCAGCCTGGATTTTGTTTTGTTTTGTTTTTTTTTTTTTGAAATGGGGTCTTGGGCTGGAGAGATGGCTTAGTAGTTAAGAGCATTGCCTGCTCTTCCAAAGGTCCTGAGTTCAATTCCCAGCAACCACATGGTGACTCACAACCATCTGTAATGGGGTCTGGTACCCTCTTCTGGCCTGCAGGCATACACACAGACAGAATATTGTATACATAATAAATAAATAAATAAATAAATAAATAAATATTTTTAAAAAATAAAATGGGGTCTTATTGTATCCCAAGCCGACTTCAGATTCACTGTATGAATCACTAAGGATGATCTTGAACTTCTGTCCTCCTGCCTCCACTTCCTCCATGTTGGGATGGCAGACATGCACTACCATCTCCGGTTTCTGTGGTGCTGGAATGGAGTCCAGAGCCTCAGGCATGCTGGGCAAGTGCTCTACAATTGAGCTACAGCTCCGATATTGTTTTGTTGCTTTTTGTTTGTTTTTGACACAGGGTGTCACTAAATAACCCAGACTGTTCTGGAATTGTGGCAATCCTCCTGTCCTGAATGCTGGGATCACAGACCTGGCTTCCCTTACTTTAAAAAAAGAAAGTTGAATGGGGTGTAGCTCATGGTACAGCACTTGCCTGGCAGCGGAAAGCCTCGGGTTTATCCCAGCACCACCAAGATGGACAGAAAGACAGGTGAATTCCTACATATGTACATGATAGATACATGTATGGATACACACATACAAAGATATATGTATGGATATATACATACATATATGAATAGATACATACATGGATACATAGGTAGAGAGATAAATACGTACATACAAACATATGTTCATATATACATACATGCATACATACTGCTCTTGCAGAGGACCTGGTTTGGATTCCCAGCACCCACATGTTACCTCACAATTGTCTATATTTCCAGTTCCAGGGGATCCAACACCTTATTCTGGTCTCTTTGAGCACTGTACACATGTGCACATATGTATATGCAGGCAAAATGATCAAACACATAAAACAACAAAAGATGGATATCATTGTCATTCTCTACCTCAAGAAATGGGCTTTGGGGTGTTTGTTTGTTTGGAGACAGCTTGGTTGTGTATTAAAGGCTCAAACTCAGAGGGGTCTTCCTGCTTCTGCTCCTCTCTCCCAAGTCCGTGCTGTAATTACAGGCATGTGCACTATGCCTGGTCTAGAAATGTGTGTGGGGGCAGGGGAACACTCTTGAGCTAGTTCAAATGAGAAAATGAGATGATGCTGCACACACAAATTTTTTTTTTTGGAGCCTGTCCTCTTGTAGACCAGGCTGTCCTTGAACTCACAGAGATCCGTTTGCCTCTGCCTCCCTAGTGCTGGGATTAAAGGTGTGGGATTAAATGGTCTTTTTTAAAATATATATTTATTTATTATTTATACAGTATCTTGCCTGTATGTATGTCTACACGCCAGAAGAGGGCACCAGATCTCATTATAGATGGTTGTGAGCCACTTTGTGGTTGTCGGAAGTTGAACTCAGGACCTCTGGAAGAGCAGCCAGTGCTCTTGACCACTGAGTCATCTCTCCAGTCTGATACAAATGGTCTTAAGGAGTTAAAGTTAGTGAAAGAAAGAAATCTGGGCTGAAGAGAGGGCTCAGCAGTTATAAGCACTTGCCCTAGTAGGGGTTTGATTCCTGAACCCAATTGGTGGACCCCAACTGTCTGTAACCCCAGTTCCATCCTCACAATAAAGTGGATAAAAATAGATATGTAATTAAAAACATAAGTGGGTATGATAGTGCACACTGTTAGTTCCAGCACTGGAAAAGCAGAAGCAGGCAGATCTCTGTGAGTTCTAGGCCAGCCTGGTCTACAGAGGTAGTTCCAGGGTAGCCAGGGCTAGACAAAGAAGCCCTGTCTCAAAAAGCCAATAATAACAATAATAAAATAGAAATTTAGAATGTTAAAAAGCATGATACTATGGTAATGGGTCTCTCAAACCTGATACAATGTTTAAATTCTTCTTTTGTCCTCCATAGAACACATGGGTCTTCCACTTAAGCTATTGAGACAATATTCAGAACAACAGAAGGGGTTTTTATTCTCGCTCACCAGAATTCTCCCTCTTCCTCCCAGAAGCTCTCTCAAACTTACCTTGAATGCACGTTCCCTCCCAAACTCTACCCAGGATCTGCAACATCTCTGCAGGTCCAGAATGGGGTAGAACCTAGACTTGGCCAGCCATCAGGACAGTGACGGTTCAGGCCTGACCCAAGTTCACCCAAAGGGATTCACCCTGCTAGAGTTTAACTGGAGCAAACAGGAGCGCGGCGGGGGGGAGGGGGTACTGGGGGGGCGCTGTGAGAAGGTGCACCATTTCCTGCTGTGTGTAGAACCCGTGAGGTGTAGGGTACCAGAAGGCAGCAGAGCCCCCTCAGCTACATAACAAGTTTAGGGCCACCTTGGCCTAAACGAGATTTTTGACTAAAACAAACAACAACAAAACCAAACAAACAGAAGACAGTAGCTGAGGAGATAGCTTGGTAAGTAAAGTTCGATCCTCAGTACCCATGTAAAAAGCAGCATGAGGAGATTCTGCATGAATTTCACTGCAGCAAGATGTCAATGGATCCCTGCAGCTCACTGGCCAGCCAGTCTAGCTGAACAGGTGAGCACCAGGTTCAATGAGAGACCCTGTCTCAAAAAATAGGATGGAGCATATTCAACTAAGATGTTTTAAGTCTCCCTTTGGTCTGTGAAAGTGCTTGCCTGTGAACACATGTATACAGCAGACACACACAATTTTTTTTAAAGATCTATTTATTTATATATTTATTATGTATACAGTATTCTCAGTATGTATGCTGCAGGCCAGAAGAGGGCACCAGACCTCCTTACAGATGGTTGTGAGCCACCATGTGGTTGCTGGGAATTGAACTCAGGACCTTTGGAAGAGCAGGCAGTGCTCTTAACCACTGAACTATCTCTCCAGTCCACACACAATTATTATAACGATAGAAACAAACAACTAAGCGAGACACCCATGGATCTTTTTTGTTATTGTTGCTTGTTTATCTTTGTTTGGTTTGGTTTTAGAGACAGGGTCTCTCTATGTAACAGTCCAGGCTGTTCTGGAACCCTCTCTGTAGACCAGGCTGGTCTTGAGCTCAGAAATTCACCTGCCTCTGCCTTGGTGCTGGGATTAAAGGAGTGCTCCACCAACCTCTAGCATAAAAATGTTCTTTTGGCTTCTATGACAAAACCAAGGATAGCAGAAGGTGACAGCAATTTATTTCTGACATTACTCTCCAAGTGACAGCAATCCACACAACAGCTGTTCAATTCCAGGGGCCCAGGTGCCTTCCCATTTGTTGCTCAGTTACTCAGAGGATGTGACTACTCAACCAGACCGGTTATCTCATGTCTTCATTCTAACCAGCAGAAAGCAGGAAATGTGGAAGGGGAAGATTCACCCCTCCCATTTAAGAGTAGCCCTCGGAATTGGCCAGCTTCCCTTCATCGTATCTCTCATTGGCCAAGAATTAATCATGTGACCATATTTGCTACAGGAGAGTCAGGCAAAGCAGCTTTTGTTGTACATCAGTGGCAGAGCAATGCCCACCACGTACAAGGCCTGGGGTTTGAGCCCTAACACAGGAAAAGTGTTCATGTTGCTTTGACATAGGGTCTCTTATGTAACTTGGGTCGGCCTTTAGTCCATCTTCCTTCACCTTTGGCTTTCTGTGTGCTAGAGCAGCAAGCACATCTGCGGCTTTTACTTTGAGTGGCTGAAGATCAGTGGCTTTAGTTCCACACGAGGTGAGTGAATTTGAGGGAGAACAGACAGTCTTATTCTCAGAGCAAATCAGAGTTGCCTCCATGTGAGTGCCAAGCGCTGAGGGAGTGGTGAGCCTCCTTGAGGGTGCTGGGAATAGAACCCAGATCCTTAGCAAGAAGAAGTGCTCTTAACCACTGAGTGATTTCTCCAGCCCCGTATTGGATTTTTCTTTCTCTTCTTCTCTCTCTCTCCCGTTGTTTTTTCAAGGCAATGTTTCTCTGTGTATTCTGGTTGTCCTGGAATGTGCTCTGTAGACGACCAGGCTAACCTGATCTTAGAGATCCTCCTGCCTCTGCCTCATGAATGCTACTACTACTGCCTCACCCTTATTGGACTTTTCAATACAGGAGATATCAATTTCTTTTTGGCAAGTGCCTATTTCACTAGGATTTATGGGTGTATATTATGTGTGTGCGTGCTCACTCATGCACACTCCCATGGAGGCCAGAGGTTGGTACCAGATATCTATCATTCTCTACCTTACTTTAAAAATATTTACTTATTACTCTTCTGTGTGTGTATAAGATGTGTGTTGGCAGCTGGGCGGTGGTGGCGCACGCCTCTCATCCCAGCACTCAGGAGGCAGAGGCAAGTGATCTCAGTGAGTTTGAGGCCAATCTGGTCTACAGAGTGGGCTCTAGGACAGCCAGGACTGTTACACACAGAAATCCTGTCTTGGAATGTGTGTTGGGAGCACATGTCTTGATGCACACACACAGGTCAGAAGACCCATTTGTGGAATTCGTTCTCTCCTTCCACCTTTACATAGATCCTGGGATTGGACTCAGGTCGGCGGGCTTGCCTCACAAACACCTTTACCCACAGAGTCATCTTGATGGCCCTCAGCATTATTGAGACAGGGTCTCACGTGAATGATGGCTAGTGAACCCCTGGGACCTGTCTCTCTCCACTGCTAGATTGGGATCACAGACATACCCCACCATGCCCTGCTGTTTATGTGGGTGCTGGGGATCTGAACTGAGGTTTCCTCACTAAGGCATTGTACTGACCCCTTGAAAATGGAAGAACATGGTGAGACCTAGAGCCCCTTCCTGTTGAGGTCTAGTTTACAGCAGAAGCTCAGAAGCCAGCGTGCTGCTGCTGCTGCTGTTGCTGCTGTTACTGTTTTGAGGTTACCACCAAGCTCACTTCATCTATACTCTCTCTTTGCTTATTTGAGACAGGGAATGATGTCACAGGCTGGTCTGGAACTCCCACTACAGCTGAAAATGACCTTGGACTCGAGATCCTCCTACCTCCACAGTGCTAGGGTAACAGCCATTCACTGCCATGCCCAGTTTCTTGCTGCCTGTATTTGCAAGGGATGACAAGCTCCTGCCCCCCTCCCACATCGCCACTCGCAATGGAGAGGCAGGGTCGCACCTTCTGAAAGCGAGAGGGAGAAAACCCTGAACTCTCGTGAGGATTTTTTTCAACCTTTTCTTAGTTTTGTTTTTTAAAAATGAAGTTTCATGATGTAGCCCAGGTTTGCCTTCAGTTCACTGTGGAGCCAAAGACGACAAACTCCTGATTCTCCCACCTGCACCTCCCGAGCATGGGAATTATGGGCATGTGGCCACAGGCTGGATATACTCAGGGCTGGGTCTCAAAACCCTGCTTACCGCGTGTCAGGATCCAACTTAACTACACTCCATAGGACTTTTTATTTTGGGTAGTGCTGGAAGCATTCAGGGTCTAGGGCATGCTGGGCAAATGCCCTGCCACTAAGCTAAGCTCTCAGCTCTTAAAGATCTTGATTTTTCTGAGTTCTACCCTTTTCTCATACATCCATATTTTTAGAATAATGGCCAAGTGCCCAGGAAGTCAGAGAGATGGTGCCTGATGGGCTATTGCTGAGGAGTCCCCAGGATATGGAGCAAGAGGGCTTCCACCAGGGGATGGGAGCTCTTCAGGAAATGAACCCCTGCTTTGATGGTGGTGGAAGCCAGGTACCATGCTGTTCATGGTGCCTGTGCCCCAGAGTGAGGTGAGTGCTGCTTCAGGTTGGGGAGGCTGAAGGTGTATGCCGTGTCCCCTCTTTCCGACGCAACAAGAAGTCGCCAGGGGCAGTTGGGTTCATTGCATAGAAGACGTTGGCACTGTCCGGAATCAGGAGCTCTGCATGGAAATGGGGAGCACGGTGGGCGGCCTGCCAAGTCTGGGTGCTCCTATCATCCTATCATCCTGATGACGTCCCCCACAGCCCAACCTCTCCCAAACCCCTGCCCAGCCAAGCTCGGTCTACGGTGACAATGAACTCAGATGACTGTCACCGCTCTTCCTCTTCAGCCAGTTAAGCTAAGGGCCTTCACACACAACGCTTGAACAACCTGTGATTGTGGGTGGTGATGGTTGGGACTGGGATGTTCCTCATGGTCTTGGGTGTTTGAATACTTGGTCCACATGTGGTAGCATTGTGTGGCGTGATCAGCAGCCTGGAGCTTCCTTCCTCCCTTCAGCTGCTGTCTGGGGTTTTCTCACAGCAGTGAGCACAGCAGTAAGCAAGCTGCCCCTGCTTACCTCTGTCTCCAGGCAGGACCTGGAAGAGCTGGTAGTCACGGGCCCAGGGCTGAGGCACGTTGTGCTTCTCCAGGGCTCTCTGCACCACACTGGGGACTTTGTCCTGACAAGTGAGCTGGAAAAGAAAGACAGAAACAGACCAGTGAGATGGTTCAGCAGGTAAAGACTACTCCAAGAGACAACCAGAGTTCAATCCTTGACACCTGCAGGGTAGAAGGAGAGAACCAATTCCTGCAAGTTGTCATCTGACCTACACACACACACACACACACGTGTGTGTGTGTGTGTGTGTGTGTGTGTGTGTGTGTGTTTAAAACTTTTAAAAGAGAGGCAGGTGGTAAGGGGACAGGATTCCAGAACTAAGAACAAGGCTGACCCCTCCTCGTCTCTTACCAAGATGCTCCGATACAAGTTCCCATGGTTATTGTCGATGCTGACTCGGATGACACGGGCCTCTGAGGTCTGCTGCCCAAGGAGAGGAATTCGCGGGCTGCTCAGGGTCAAGGTTGTGGAGGAGTCCATGTTCAGAGATGGCTGTAGGCAGTGTGGAGTTGGCAAGGTTGTGGCCTTGCTCATCTGTGTGATGAAGACCACGAGGTTCCTTCCCCACTATATTCACTCAGCTGATGAACACACACAACTCCCCCAGAGTCCTCACACCCCTTTCCTCCTACATGAGAGACTGGGGACCACACAGGGTACACACACAAGACTGAGTATATGTCATCCCCTCACACACAGATTCCAGTTCCCTGTTACAGAAACAGATGGACACATGACCCATAGACACACAAAGCCAAGTTCACAGCAGGCTCCAGAGTAGACGGCACATAATGTACAGTTGGAAAGCCACAACACACCACCAGTGAGCAATGCCATGCATAGTCCTGTGGATATTTGGGCCATTTCCCTGTCAGGTATGCAAACTTTTAGGCTTGCATATCCTTGTGGAAGTGAGTGAGTGACAGCTAGAGCTGGTGGCACAGAACTGTCATCTCAGCTACTGGAAAGTTTGAGGTATGAGGATCACAAGTTCAAGGCTAGCTTCGGCAACCTAGTAAGACCCTGTCTCAAGACAAAAAGTAATAAAAGTGTTGGGAGCATAGCAATTCGTCAGTGACTTAGAGTCTGCCAGTGAGGAGCTGGGATATGGCTCAGCGGTTGAGCCCCTGTCTAGAAAGAATCTCCTGTAAGGGACTGGGAACAGGGCTCAGTAGTGGAGCCCTTGAAAGGTTTTAGGTCCAATCCCAGTACTTTGTGTTTTGCTTTGTTTTTTGATTTGTTTTTGTCACTGTTGTTGAGACATGATATCATGGGACCCAAGCTTATTATGTAGCCAAGAATGGCTTTGAACTTCTGGTCCTCTTGCCTCCATCTCCCAAGAACTTGGATTACAGGCCTGCACCACCACACTTGGCTGGAGTATTGTTTATTAAGGGAAAAAAGTATGGGGATTACACCTGGCGTGCCCTACAGCTAGGTGGAAGTCCAATCAGACAGGAGGAGCCAGATGGTAGGTCACGACTCATATGGCCATGCGGTCTCCCAGAGAAAGCAGCAGAGGGCAGCCAGCCTCTGCGACACATCCCTGCAGTGCTGCATACACACACCACACTCACACACATGCATGTACACACACAGATACTGAACCCTGTGCCCCAGTCCTCACCATAACCACGGATTATCGTGATACCTTGTTGCTGGAGCTCTGGGGTCCTGGGGAGGCTGGAGGACTACCGGGAGGAGGTTCTCGGTTTCTAGGACTGGAAGGGGGGGACCCTGGAGACACACTGCTGAAAACACAGAACTCAAGGTGGGAGGGCTGGCCGGACTTTTGGTCCTGATGTCGCCAGTCCCTTTTGGCCTGCCTACTCACCTGGAGGTTGGTGAGGACGGGTCCCCGGGACTCTCACTAGGGGAAGAGTTCTTCTCCCGGGACAACTTCCTAGGGTGAGGAGAAGGGGAGGTTTAGCTCTGAAACTGGACGCCCCTGTCCAACGCCCCCCACACCCCCTGTCTCTACCCCCACGGCTTCCACCGCACACGTCCTGACACTCACGCACTGAGACGCTTTGTGAGGCTGATTCGCCGCCGGATACGTGGGGAGCTGGGACAGGAGGCAGCTGGTGGCTCAATGACACGGGAGAGCCGGTAGCTGGAGAGGTTCAGCATGTGGGTGGCGAGGGGACAGGAAACAGAGGAAGGATCAAGAGGTAAGAGTTAGTGTGAATTGTCAGTCAAGTACAGAGTGGGGAGAGAAGAAGGGGTGAGGTGTCAGGTTAGGATAGAAACGAGATTCACTGGGGTACCAGGGTGTATTACAGATGGGGTGAACTGTTGGTTAGTGGGGTGCACAGCACTTACAGGGTGAGATTAGCTGGGGTGTGGCTCACACATAGAGTGCTGCAGAGAATCCCTTAGTGAGAGGCTGGCGTCATGGCTCAGTGGTAGAGCCCCTGCCTAGAATCCCCAGTGAGGGGCTGAGGCTGTGGTTGAGGGGTAGAACCCCTGCCTAGAATCCCTTAATGAGAGGTTGGAGCCATAGCTGAGGGGTAGAGTCCCTGCCTAGAATCCCCAGTGAGGGGCTGAGGCTGTGGTTGAGGGGTAGAGTCCCTGCCTAGAATCCCCAGTGAGGGGCTGAGGCTGTGGTTGAGGGGTAGAGCCCCTGCCTAGAATTCCCAGTGAGGGGCTGGGGCCATGGCTGAGGGGTAGAGCACAGACTTAGTGTGTATGAGGCATTAACACTACAAATGCAAAACAAAACAGAAACCACAGGGTGAACTGAGGAGTCAATTGGGTCAACGTTAAAGTTCAGGGTCAGGTAATTTAGGGGATCAACAGTGCACGGCATGCATTGAACGGAATGAAAGGAAGCAATAGGGCTACTTGAGTTGGGTGGCCAAATGGACACTAAAGCCAGCGTCACTGAGGATGATGATCAGGGCCACAGATTTGGATGACAGGATCAGAAGTCTACAGGGAGACAGGTGGGGCGTTCAAGTTGATTGACTGATGGACATGAAGGGTTGAAATCAGAGTATAGGATGGGCTCAAATTTTGGGTTGGAGGTGGGTAGTGACCTTCAGATGGAGAGAATAAAGGGTACAGGGTGGGGCTGTCCTCGGGATGGTCTGGGAAGCTTCTGGAAGGGGAGGAAAGGTGGATTGTATGTGAAGTAGACTTGGTGGGTTGGTTACCTCTGCTCCTCACTCAGCTGGCGTTGGGCTCGAAGGGCAGCCAGGATTGGTGGGTGGGGGCTCAGGCTGTAGAGTTGGCAGCGATGCTGTAGCTGCTGGATTCGGGCCAGGATCTCCCATTCCTGAGGGGGTGTCTACTGAGACCCTGCCCCACCCTGTTTCCCCACCCTGGGGCATCCCACCCACCCAAGTACCCACCTACTCACCTTCCTCCTCTTCTCAAAGTTGATGAGATTTCCCTGAGGGGGCAAAACTGGCCTGAGCTACAGCATCCAGGGTCAAGGGTCAAAAGTCATGATCAAAAGCTAGGATGATGTGAGCCACCGTGGTATGTGAATGGAGGAGATGGGTACAAGACAGGATCAAAGGTGATGTGTTGGGGGTAATAGAGCACGGGTCAAGAATCAAAGGTAAGGGTCAAACCTTCAACATATCCGGTAAGGCTGTATCCAGCATAATCAAGTCTGTGAGAAAGGTGCCAAGGTAGGGGACAGGACCTGGAGACAGTTTCTGCAACCCCAAAACTTCAGTTACTCATCGGCGTCACTGACCCAGGCCCCTCTCCAAGAGTCCCCTTTGTTACTCCCATCTCCATCCTGAAGCCTATCACTTACTGATGGCAAACTTCCTGGGAGGCAGTCGTCACCATGGGGGCCCTCAGTGGTCTCCTCCTGGGAAGGAAGAGACTAAAGGAATCTGAGGCTCACTTTGACACTTCTCACAGAGACCACTCTGAGACTCGCACATATACCACACTGCCTTCCCAGACCTCTATCTGGGGGGTGGTAAGATGGCTCAGCAGGGAGAGGACCCACCCGGTCAGCACTGGGCTGACTTTGTGGCGTGAGCCTTCTCCTATACTCAGAGAAATCGGTGTAATTTAATGTTTGTTTGTTTCTTTAATCACAAGCGGGGGTGGGAGCTGGGGCTGTAGTTGGAACTGTTGGGTTCCATCCCAAGTATTACATAGACTGACTGTGGCAGCATTCTCCTGTCAGCCCAACACTCAAGATAGAGGCAGGAAGATCAGGTGCTCAGGGCATCCTTATCCTACAGGAGACCCTGTCTAAAAACAAAAGAACATCACAAATGAATTGTTAGTGCCAAACAGGGTGTGGAGTACCCTGGGGACAGAGAAAGCCTGAACTCGGGGAGTTCTGGAGCAAGTTGTGCACTCCAGAGTGGATGGGAAGAAAACGTCTGTTCCCAGTTTGCTTAGAACAGGCTGACTGGGGAACCTCTGGAAGGACCCTGGGCTCACTTCTGGGCATTATTCAGACAGACAGCAAGAAGGTCTGTTCTGTCCTCATTTGGGCTGACGTCTCCTACAGGAACAATTATGTGTTTGGTTCTCGGAGGGTCAGGACAATGCCTGGCACACAGTAGCTTTGCTTTTTGCCCATCGAGTCTTCCTCATTTGAGATACATCTTCACTGGGAAGGTTTTTAAATTTTGTTTGGCTGTTTTGTGTGTATATGAGTATGGGTATGTGTAGATGTGTGCGCAGTGCCTCAGGAGGCCAGAAGAGGGCATCAGATCCCCTAGAGCTGAGTTGGAAGTGATTGTGAGCTGTGTGGATGAAACACTGAACCCGAACTCTGACCCTCTCAGAGTGCAAGTGCTCTTGACCACCAACCACCTCTCTGGTTCCCCTGATGTTTGTTGTTTGTTTGTTTTGAGATAAGGGCTCACTGTAGCCCAGGCTGGCCTCAAGGTCTCTTTGTGGCATAGAGTGACCTTGAACTCCTGCTCTTCCTGCCTTTGCCTCCTGAGTGCTGGGGTGACAGGTGCATACAACCTCACCCTTTTATACAGTGCTAGAGATGGAACCCAGGGTTTCATCGTGTTAGTTATGTAAACCTCTACCAACCGAATCCAGCTCCAGCCCCTCATGGTATTTATTGAATATTTACTGTGTTGTCATGTACTATTTTGGGTAACAATTAGCCAGGGGTGAACAAATGAGACAAAATGGCCGAGATAGCCAAGATAACTCATAAGAGGGAAGGCAGCAACAAGGGCCATCAGGTGGGTAAGGGCTATGAGGTGGGAAGGGGAGTGTGGTGATGGTGGGGAGGGGAGTGGAGAGGTGGACAGGGGAGTGTGGAGATGGTGGGGAAGGGAGTGGGGAGGGGAGTGCGGAGATGGTGGGGGAGTGTAGAGATGGGGAGGGGAATGTGGAGATGGTGGGGGAGTGTAGAGATGGGGAGGGGAATGTGGAGATGGTGGTGAGGTATTTTTGAAGGCAGAGGCCTTTAGAAGAGACCTGAAGTGGGCATAGCACACACCCATCTTGAGGGGTATCAAATGTTCCAGATCCAGGAATCAGGCTCCATGCTTATCTCTACGGAATTCACACTGAGGGTGAGCACTCAATTCTAATCAGAACTTTACTTTTGCTGGCCCGCATTTGAAAAACCCCTATCAAGGTAAATTCCTAGAACATGGTTCCTCCTCCCTAGGCCCCTTAGGAAAGCGTTTTCTCTGACTTTCTTGCATTTTGCTGAATGAATAAATAAGGCTGATGTTGGCTGTGAGTGAGAGAGAAAGCAAGCTGGAGACAGAAGCTGGAGTTGGCTTTGCAGCAGATCCCTGAAGGAAGGATGTTTCGAGGATACGATGCTTCCCTGAAAAAGACTCCAAGTCCCTTTAGCCCTGGCTGTCCTGGAACTCACTCTGTAGACCAGGCTGCCTCAGTCTCCCAAGTGCTGAGATTGAAGTGTGTGTCACCGGGCCCTGCTTTTTAAAAATTTTGTTTACTTTTTGTTTTGTTTTGAGACAAGGTTTTTTTGGAGTTCAGGATAGCCTTGGACTCACTTTGTAGCTGAAACTGATCTTCAACACCCTGTCCTCCACCTCTCAAGTGCTGGCATGAGAGGCTACACCCCATGACTGACTTACATGGGTTCACATGTGTGACTAAGTCACATTCTGAGCCCCTTGTTTTGGTTTGTGTGTGTGTGTGTGTGTGTGTAAATATGTTTGTGAATGGATGCATGTGTATGTTTGTGTGTGTGTGTGTGTGTGTTAGACCAGAGGTCAACACCAAGCATCCTGGGACTGGAGAGATGGCTCAGTGGTTAAGAGCACTTGTTCTTGAAAATGACCAGGATGATTTCCAGCATCCACATTCATAACCATTTATAACTGCAGTTCTAGGAGATCTGACTCCCACTTTTGATCTCTGTAGACCCTCACGCATGTTCACAACACAACAAATACATATAGGCAAACACTTATAAAGTAAAGTAAAAAAAAAAAACAAATATCAAGTGTTTCCTGTATTGATTTCCTCTGTATTATTTATAACCTGGAGCTTGATGCTTTGGGCTAGATTGTCTATCTAGAGACCCCGTCCACCTCTCCCTCGCTGCTGGGATTACAGAGGTCTCCCATTCAGCCTTTATGTGGCTGCTGGTTTCTGCGCTCAGAGGCGCATGCCTGTGCAGAAGACACTTCACAGACTGAGCCATCTCCCCATCTCCATACTTTCTGAGTGTTGTTGCTGTTGTTGTTGGGGTTTTGTTTGTTTGTTTTTCAAGACAGGATTTCTCTGTGTAGCTTTGGAGCCTGCCCTGGAGCTTGCTTTGTAGACCAGGCTGGCCTCAAACTCACAGTGTGCCCCCTGCCTCAGCCTTCCAAGTGTTGGGGTTTCAAGCATGAGCCACCGCACTTTCTTGATTTGGGGGTACTCAATACCTGGGAAAGAATTGCTCGGCAGCTGAGATGATTATTCTCATCAGAAAAAATCTGCGACAGTTTCTTGAAAGTGGACAGTGGTTCCCTGCGGAGTGAGAGAGGAGCGATCAGGTCAGCAGAGGGAACAGTCAGCGCCAGGGCGGGGTTACTGCGTGGGGCACCCAACTCACCGGCTCACAGATCCCCAGCTGCGCTTGAGCCTGTAGATGGGGTTAGACTGCAGCGCCGACAGGATGGCTCGCAATGAAGAGAAATTGCGAAGTTCCCTACAGCGCTGGGAGTAAGTGGGCGGCTCTGGTCAGCGGTCACACTCCACTTCCGCCTCCCAGGCACAGCTCCTTCGATAGCTGTGTCCTGCTGCCTTTGTTTTGTTTTTAAAGACAACTTCTGGTTCCAGAGCCAACGCTGATCTTTCTGCCTCCACCTCCCCAATGCTGGGACTACAGGCACATGCCACTACACCCGACTTGAGGTTGGGCTTTCTAATACCAGGTCAGACCCCAGGCCTCACCTGTTGAGTGGCTAAGCAGGTAAACAGGACATGCTCCCTTTCTCCAACGAGCCCCTTCCTCAGCTCTTAACCCCCCCTGGCTCTCCCATCTATCCCTTACTTCTCTCTAGTTCCTCAGTTCTTACACGTGCCCACAGCCTTTCAACTGGATCCAGGATCATCTTTTCCCCCTTACTCCTTTAGGCACCCCATACTCCTGATCTCTTCCCCCCCCCCCCCCCCGATTCCCCACTGCAATCCCATTGTTTCAACACACCCACTTCCAGTCTAATCCTCAACTTCAGCAAACTGGTTTCCGGTCGCACCCTAGGCCAGCTGCTGGACCCCGCCCCAGTCCCATCTTGATGCACACCTGGGCGATGCGGATCCACTTTTCGATGCGCTGTGCCCTCTGGGAGGCTGCCAGGCCAGGCGCTGCGAGCACCGAGCCCAGCACGCAGCCAGTAACCGCATTGAACTGGGCCACGGTGGCACGCACTGTGGGAGAAATGCCTGCAGCTCCTGGCCGGTCACGCTGAGACCACATAGATCCCAGGCATTCGCAGGTACGCACGCGCAAGAAGAGCTCCTGCGTAGGAGAGAAGAGGGTAAGATGGGTAGGTGCTCATCAGTACAGGCCGCCCCCCGCCCTCCCACCCTGCCGCTGACTGGGGTTCCCACCACGTCCATAAGGGTCAGCTGCTCCGCCACCTCATCCACGCTGAAGTCCAGGAGCTCAGGGCCTTCAGAACTGGGCCCTTCGTCTTCCTCTAAGTCCTCTGAGAATTCTGATCTGGGAGACTGGGTCCTGGGAGGGCCTGGGGAAGAGATACTGTGTTTAAAACTCACATTGGGCTGAGAGGATGGCTCCGCAGTTAGGAGCACTTTCGGCTCCTCCAAAGGACAGAGGTTGGATTCCCAGCACCCACACGGTAGCTAACAACTCTGTACCTCTATGTACCTCCGGTCTCAGGGGACCTACAGGATCTACAAGATGCCTCTGTGGATATCATGCACACATGTGATGCACTGACAAACATGCAGGCAAAATACACACACACAGAGAGATATACATAAAAGTAAAGGCCGGATGGTGGTGGCGCACGCCTTTAATCTCAGCAGCAGCCTAGATTGCCTGTGGGACCTTAGGCAAGTGCCTCTGTCTCTGAGTCTCACCTCACCTGTGAACACCCTGAGTGTTTGGTTTTTTATTTACGTAATTAATTTTATGTGTGTTTTTGGGTCCGCAAGTGCCAGCGTTTATGTACAGAGGTCAGAGGACTATAGGAGTTGGTTCTCTCCTTCCACCCTGAAGGTTCCAAGAATCTAACCCAAGGGGCCAGGTCTGGCAACAAGTGCTTTTACCTGGTGGAGCCATCTCAACAGCCCACCCTGAGTGGTTTTGTTGTTAGTTTTGTTTTTAGGAGGAGGTTTTCTACACCCGCAGGCTGGTCATCTTCCTGCCACAGCTGGGATCACAAGAATATGCCACCACACAACACCGTGTTCTTCTGTTTTCTTTATTCTGTGACATCCCCCTTTCCTTGCCTCTGATGGACGACATTGGTGGGGGGGGGCATTTGCAAGGGGATTGCCATGAGTTTGAAGCCGACCTCAGCTATATAGTTTCAGGCTAGCTTGGGCTACAGAGTGAGACTCCATCTCAAAGTGGGGTGGTAGCGGGTGGGTGTGGCGTTGCTGAGATGGCTCTGTGGTTAAAGGAGATTGCTGACAAAGCCAAAGACCCAAAACCGGTGCCATGTAATAGAAGGAGAGTACCAACTCCCCAAAGCTGTCTTCTGACCTAGACATACCACACACACACACACACACACACACACACAAGCACGCGCGCACGCACACACATACACTGTGACATATGTCCCATACATGAAAATAAACGAATAAATGTTAAAAAAATAAAAATAAAAACAGAGTCTGGGAGATGGCTCAGAGATTAAGACAATACAGTATTTCTCCAGAAGACTGGAGGATAGGTCCAAGCAGTCATGTCAGGCAGCTCACAACTGCTTCTAACTCCAGCTCCAAGAAATTCAAAATCTCCGGCCTCCACAGGCACCTGGACTCGTGTGTGTCATCCCTCACATATATATAATTAAAATTAAATCTTAAAAAGTAAAATAAAAACATAGCCTCTGATTCTATCTAAATGTGGTGGTGAGCACCTGTTACCCCAGAGGAGCGAGATTGAAAACCTGAGGTCAGTGGAATCTTCAGAGTGGGTTCAGACACACACAGCTATACCCAATAAACAAAGGAAAAACCCCAGAAAGCCAAGCCCCAAGCCCCAAGTGTTAGTGATTCAGTGGCAGAACAGGGGTGAGGCCCTAGGTCAGTCCCTAGTCACTCACACACAAAGGGTTCCCTCCTGATGGCCACATGGCGGAGGGAGAGAACTGACTCCCACACTCGCTCAGTCGTCCACCACAGAATAAAGAAAATAAATGCAACAAAAGATTTAAAATTTGATGGCAGGAAAGGAAACTTCTCGGTAATCAATTAAGCAGAGAAAAAAACATGGCCAGTGGGCATAGCCAAGTAGCTGCTCCCCTCAAGAGCTGGAAGTGGCCACTTGAGCTCAGGGTTGGCGTGATTAAAGGATGAGGATTAGGGACACAGCATCGGATGAGCTCAAACACGGCTGGGAGGATGATTCTGTATAAGCGGAGTACAATTATTTCGTTAGCTAATCCTAATTGTCCTGCTCATGGGGACAAAGCCAATAGCATCCTTCGCTCCTGCGCTCACGGGATGCAGGGAAGCCAGGAATCAACCGCAAATAGTCTGCAGAAAAACAAGGCAGCCTTAGAGGCATTGGACAGACAGGAGAGGCGTTCTCAAGAGGAGTGAAATTTCTTTCTTTCGGGTTTGGTGCCTTTAATTCCAGCACTCAGGAAGCAGAGACAGGAGGCTCTCTATGAATTCAAGACCAGCTCAGGCTACATAGCAAGTTCCAGGCCAGCCTGGGCTACACAGTGAGATGAGACACTGTCTCAAAAAACCCAAAACAAAACTCAATATTTCATTTAGATTCATTGAGACGGCTTATTGGCACATGTGGTCCACTCTCACCACTGCCAAAAAATACATAAAATGTAAATAAATAATGAACAAATGAATAAAAACTACACGCATCTATGGTGCATATGCAAATTTCAGGAGCCTGTTCTCTCCTATTACGTGAGTCTCAGAGACCAAACTCAGACTATCAGGACTGTCTGCAAGCCCCTTTATCTGTTGAGCCCTCTCACCTGCCCCAGAAGTGACATTTCAAGGAGACCTGAGTGAGATTTTCATTTTTTTCTCCATCCTCAGCTTCTTTTGTTTCCAGACAGGGTCTCACCATGTAGCCCTGGGTGGCGTGGAGGTCACTGTATAGAACTGGTGGCTTCCAGAGCACCAGTTTTTCTGTAGTGTTGGCTGGTACCTTAGTGCTCACAATAAGGTGTCAACTGATGTGTGGCACCCCCCACTCCACCACCCCTGGTAGATACCTAAAAGGTTAGATTCCGTGGGAAAACTGCCTCGATTGTACAGAGCTAGGTTCCAGTTTCTGGCAACATAAATACATGAATAAATAAATAAAGATTAAAAAACAAAACAAAAAAGGAAACATCTGGGTGGTGGTGGTAGCCTTTCATTCTAGCACTTGGGAGGCAGAGGCAAGCGTATTCTGAGTTCGAGGCCAGCCTGGTCTACAGATTGAGTTCCAGGACAGCCAGGGCTACATAGAGAAACCCAATTTTGATAAACAGAAAAACAAACACCAAAACCAGGAGACAAACACTATTACTAGGCGAGTGGCAGACACACGTGATCTAACACTCCAGGGAAGGAACTGGGGATAAAACTCAATGGGCAGAGTGCTGCCTCACACGGAGGAGGCCCTGAGTTCAATCCCTTGCTCTGTGTAAACCACACACCTGTCCAAGGTCACCCTCTGCTATTCAGGGCTGTGGTCAGTGTGGGGTATATAGCAAGACCCTATCTCAAAAAGTAAAACAAAACTATGGCCACAATTACCTGGAACTCCAGTTCCAGGGGATCAGAGATCTTCTTTTGACTTACGCTGACTGGCACTGCATGCACATGGTGCATTTAATGCAGAAAAAGCACTCAAACACATACAGTTATAAACAGACAAATTAAAAAACAAAGCAAAGAGACTACAACAGTAACAGAAATAATACTCAGCACTGGGGAGATAGAGGCAGGAATACCAGAAGTTCAAGATTATCCTTGGCTACATATTAAAGATAGCCTGGACTACCTGAGATCCTGTCTTGTAAAATAAAAACAACACATAATAATAATATGATTGGTCAGATGGCCCAGCCATTACGAACATGGAACACATATGATGGTAAAAGGAGTGAAGCACTCTGTGGCATGTAGGGACCCAGACACATGTGTCAGTCACACAGTAGCAATGAATACAAATTAAACAAAATCCCAAGACACTTGGCCATCCTTGCTGCATACTGATTTTCTGTGTGTGTTGAATGTCCTTTCCAGAAGGTTGGGAAGCCTAGTCCATCATTATATGGCCAAGGCTAGGGTCTCAACACATGCTAAATGGAAAATTCCACAAGGTAATCACTGTTCTCATTCCCATTTCCCAAGCACATAGAGTCTCAGAAGGGGAAGAGATCTAATCAAGGTCACACAATCAGCAAATGGCAGGCCTGGGATTTGAACCCAGGATGCTGTTCTCGGCTGGACAAGCATTCAGTCGCTAAGTGACATCCCAAATCAGAGAACAGAGGATCTTGGGATGCAGGAGGATACTCATAAGCAAATGCTAATATCTTTTGATAAAGACTTATGATCAGGCAGAGAAAATAGGGCTCATTTAGCTTAAAAGTATTGCCCATGGGGCTAGAGAACTGGCTCAGGGGATAACATGTTTGCTCATGCCAGTGTGAGGAGTTGAAGTCAAATCTCCAGCACCCACAAACCACAAGGCACAGTAGTGAAAGCCCAGGCCTGGATAGACAAAGACAGGGGAAACTTTGGGACTCAAGGGCAAATCAATTTAGCCAAATGGGTGAGCTCCAGGTTCAATAATAGTAGACAGCAACAGAGGAAAACACCTAGCATTGTCTTCTGGTCTCCACATTCGTGTGCATGTATGTGCATGTGCACCCATGTTCATGAACACATGCATGCACCACACACATTAAGGAAGGAAGAAAGGAAAGGAAGTTTTTTCCAGGGCTGGAGATGTGGCACAGACCTACAGGGTTTACCTAGTATGCAAAAAGGTCGAGTTTATTTCCAAGCACTAAAATAAGTTTTTTAAAAAATGTGTTCAACTTCTTAATGCTGCAACATTTTAATAAAGTTTTTTTATGTGGTGACCCCAACAATAAAAATTTCTTATTGTTATTTTTTTTAAAAATGTGTTCAAGGTCTGTCATTTTGAGAGGGGTAGCACAATCTCAGAATCACCAGCGCTAAATGTCCCTTACCAGCCCAAGCCAGTCGCTGCTCCTCCTCTGCCTGTTCTCCCTTAGCCTCCTCCAAGAACTCTTCCAGAAGCTTCTCTGCTTCCCTGGCTTCTGCCCCTCCTGGGGCTGCCCAGCCCAAAAATATTAGGACATTTCCCAGGTTCTGATGGGCAGGGGGATCCCAGAAGTCCTGAGGATGATCTCGCAGCCAAGAACCGAGTACCGAAACCACAGCCCTGAATGGAGCAAAATGTGTGGTTCAAAACCGAGTCCAAGGACCTAGACTTTCCCAACCTCGCAGCAGACAGCCCTGACCTTGAAGTCCCTTCCCCCACGCTCCCTTGGGCCGGGGGGGGGGGGGGGCTGTGGGGATGGAACCAACCTCAGATTCTTGCTGAAGCTCAGATCCTGTGCCTCTGCCCTCTTGCTGTCTACCCTGGGAAGAAAAGCCTCTATCAGATGGTGACGAAGCTATAGAGCTTTTAAGACCTGTGCTCTGGGGTCCTAAATCTGGGGGCGGGGGGCGCAGAAGGGGTTCTGAAATGGGGACCTGAGAGTCTCCTGAGAATGACTGACCCAGGAGGTGGTGGTGGCGGCGGCGGGGGTAGCAGAAAGCCCAGAACGCGCGCTGTGGGCACAAAGGCCTGGTGTGTGGCCAGGAAGGCAGGCACGAAGCCAGGATCCTGTTCACGGTCTCCGGACACCAACTCATGTACCAGCCGCTCCAGTCGGGCGGCTCTCAGCGCCCGCACCTTGCTGGTGCGGTACTGGAGGAAGGTGTCAGCAACCGGGGTGGGAGCCTGCAGTGGGGGGAGGGGGGAGAGGACCGGGGGCGGTGGATGGAATAACATGAGAGGTGTCTCAAGCACCTTGTTTCCACCCACACCCGTCGCTGGCACCTCTTTTGCTTCTGACTGTGTTCATTTCTGAAAATCTGCGACTCCATCAAATGCCCACATCAACCCCGTACGACAGACACTCCACACTCTAAGCACTGCCTTCTGTTCCCTCCTCACCGGGCCACCCTAGGCTTCAGTCAGCCTTGCAAACTCGCTTCACTGGCCAAGCCTCGGTCCCACCCCCCACCCCCCCACCTTACTGCTCCCCCTTTCAGATTTCCTGCACCGTGCCGGTCATTTTACCTCTCCGGACGCGCTATCATCTGGCCCCACCCCCATTTCCTGAATTTATACCCAGTCACCTGAACGTCCCCAGGTCCTTTCCACTCACCTGGTCGCCTCTAAGCTCCGCCCTTCCTCCTGGTCCCGCAGCTCTTAGCTTTTGCCTCTCCTCTGAAGCCCGGGTTGAGCCCGCCCTTACTGCTCACCTCCAGCCCCTTCCGCACCTGGTCGTCTCCAGGCCCCTTTGGGGTCGAGCGCTGGCTGCGCTGCCGACGCAGGGAGACGTTGTACACGGCGCCGTCCTCAGTTTCCTCGCCCCAGTCTTGCAGAGGCGCCTGGATGTGGAGGCGGGCTCAGAGTAGTGACCCCACCTTTGCCCTGGCCTGTAAGTTTGGGCCTCTTTCCCGAGCAGAGTACTCGAGACTCTTGGGTGGGATCCCAGGTGGGTCCCTCTGCGCCACAGATACCCTCCTCTTAGGTCTTGAATGTATGGGGTATCATTTGGGGACACTCCATAGTCCAATGTCACAAAGAATCTTTTTGTCTCTTCCTCCCGAGATAGGCTCAGACCCCAGTCCCCACCCCACAAACCAGCCGCGTCGCGGGGTCAGGAAGTGTGAATTCCCAAGTGGAAACTCCAGGGCACATCCATTTGGCAGAAAGGGTTAGAAAACGAGGGGTGGATATCCGGAGTTTCTGAATCTGGGGGTACACTAGGGACGTGGGGTCTGAGGATTCCCCAGCTCCCTCTTACCAAGGCCAGCTCTCTGCTCGCTGTCCTTTGCATGGCCCCGATGCCCGTCCTGCTCTCTGGCGCCGCTGAGTGAGGCGGAAGGGCCAGCAGGAGCGGGCAGTGGGGCGGGGCGGCCGCGCGTCCAGTCGCGGGGCGGGGCTGGGCAAGGCGGTCGCAAGGCTCCAGAGGTCCCCAACCGGACCCTGGCACTTAAACCAACGCAGAAGTCCGAGACCTCCCCAAAGGTGTGTCAAGCTGTCACCCTGAGCGTAAGATATGAGTGTACGGGGGACGACGACAGATTTGTGTCCCGGGTGGGAAGTTCTTTGTGTTCAGTTGGAGTTGATCAGCCCCAGGTGTAGGGGTGCCCCTATGTCTGGAGGGGAATGAGGACACACTGAATTTGTATCACAGGTGATGGGAGCCCTATTGTCTCAGGCTGGAAGCTACAAAGTGTCTGTGGCCCTGCATTTTGTGGGGTCAGCCGATGAGGGGCGGTGCATGGCCAAGAAGAGGTGAATACCCAGGGGGTTGATCTGTGACCTTTATTGCGCTATTCTGAGGCGGGCTCTAACCCGCCTCAAGAGATTTACTGTGGGAACTTCTGGCTCAACCTTTCTTCTCCTCCGGGGGCGCTGCTGGCCTGAGGTGCTCCCACGCCAAGCCTCCTTCCGCCCTTGAAGGAGCCTCGGGGGCTTCCCCACACCGGTAGGTAGCTCCAGAGGGTCGGAGGGCTCCCTAGAGGCCAGGAAGCATCCGAAGGGATGTGACTGCCAGTCTAGGACCTGCGCGACCTAGTGCGCTTCTTACTGCGGGCTTCGATTAACTTCTGGGAATGAAGCTTGAAGGCAGCGCGGGTCACCACATCACGGTCCTCCTCCTCACTCTCCTCTTCATCTGCAGGGAAGCATGGTGGGTGGGAGGGTAAGAGGTCGTTTCTTTCCCCTTTCCCAGACTTTACCACACCATGCACTTCCTCTTTGGCCTTGACCTAAGGCCACCTCGTGCCCCTCCCATCCATCTCCCTTTGGCGCACACTGACCAAAGAACTTGTCCTTGACACTGGCAACGGGCAGAAGGATGCGGGTGTTGTAGTGGGGCAGTTTTCCTTCTAACGTGGCCAGGAACTACAGGAGGCAGGAGAGAGGTGTGGGGACTGAAGTGAAGCTGTTCCTCCTCCTACCAAACTTCCAGATAGTGCCCAGGTTCTAGGAGAGACCACTGTCCACTCTCCTGCATACTCCTTCCCAGCAGGCCTGTCTCTGGACCCTGCCCATAGACCTGTCTGGAGTCATCCCAGGTTCTCCAGTCCTGCCATCTGATCCAACCAGTCCCAGCTTCTCTTCTTTGGATGTGAAGCTCACACCTCCATCCCCACCTGCTGCTCCTATCTCAGTGTGCCCTCTGGCTCTCCACCCTGCCCCCAGCCTTGGTCCTGTTGGTGCACCTCTCGTTCTGTGATGTGTCGCAGCATCTCTGGTATGTCACGACTCTCTGCTTGCCCCTGTAGTTTCAGCAACTTTTCCTCGACAAGGACCAGAAGATCGGACACATAGCCCTCTGTGTCAGGGTCTAACTTCTTTCCTGCCAAAAGGCTATTCTCCTGCAGTGGGGGATAGGCTAAGTTAGCTGAGAGATGGGGGGTGCCTGCGAGGGGACAGGCTTCACCCACGAGTGGGGCTTTTCCCCAGGAGGGGAGAGCTTTGCAAAGAGTCCATTCACAGGCAGGTCCTCTAAAATTAAAGCCTCGCCTTGAAGTCGGAGCTTTTGGACTAGAGCTCTATACAAAGGATGGGAGGTCTCTTTAAGATTATACATGAGCTCTGCCATTGTGAGGGCGGCTTTCTAAAAAGCTGGCGCTCTTGCAGACAGGGTGGGACTTTCTTCACAGGAATCTGGAGAAGGGCTGTTTAAGTTTTGGGGTGGGGATGGGGATGGTTGGCTTTGCGCATGGAGTCAGCTTTAGGCTGAGCGAATGAGGACTTCCCCAGGAATGTGGAAGCCGGACAGTGATGCCTGGCGTGAAACTTTCTTCCTTAAACGAAGTCTGACACTCTAGGCAGGAGTCAGGGCTGAAATCCTATGGCTTGTGTGGCACCTCTACTCAATCTGATGTTCTGGGAGGATGAGGGCAGGGCTGCCAGAGATGGGGTGGGGCTTTCTGTAGTGGGGCCTCCCAGGGACTGTGGCTACTGGAGCGGAGCTCCTTGGGTGGAGCTCCCAGGGGCGGAGCATCACTAGGGGTAGATCTTTGGGGGGGGGCGACCTACCACTGTCACGTGGTTCACTTTGCTGGCCAAGTGCTCCAGGCAGTCCTTGGCCAACTGGAGAGTTCGCAAGGTGCGATCCAGTTGCTCCTGGATGACGTTGCGTCGCTGCTCCTCCTTCTTGAGTGTCTCCTGCATCGAGTCGCGGTGCCTCCGCTGACTGCCGGGAGCCGGGAGGTTCAGCAGCTAACAGGAGGCTGACTCCAGCGTCCCCCAGGCCTCCCTCAGCTACTGAGGTCTCACCTCACCAGCGTGGCATCCCCGGAGTACTTGAGGTTCTCCAGCTCTCTCTGGAGCCGCTGCTTCTCCTCCTTCAACCTCACCAACGTCTGTTCGTTGTCCTTCTTGAGAGTCTCTAACTGCGTGAAGGTCTCATCCTGGGCCAGGAACCTTCGCACCACCGCCTGAGGGCCACCCATCCCTGGTCAGAGCCTGGGTCAAGGGAGGCTCGAGGGCGATCTGACTCTAACAGGGTCACACAGCCACGTGTAAGGAGGATTGTGTGGGTCAGTCAGTCTGCCGGCTGTTTCAAGGCTATACTTTTCCCCACGCCCTTTCCTGCCTATGTTTGAATCAGCTAAAATCAGCATGCGGGAGGCAGCAGAGTGGTGAACAACTTTCAAAAATCCCTGTGCCAGCAAGTTCTGGGTGGGTATCTGGCCCAACAGCACAAAGATGCTGCGCCTTTAGGGTGCGATCAGGCCTCCCGGCCATTTGTGCATGTGTGTGCCACGGCACACATGTGGATTTCGGAAAGCAACTTGGAAGAGTCTACTCTCACTTTCCATGCACTGGGCCCAGGGATGGAACTCGAGTTGCCAGGCTTTTACCCACCAAGCCATCTCACCAGCTTGGGACCCACTTCGGAAGGGGTTCCCGGACTGGTGAATGAGTTCACAGCTGACCTCCAGCGAGAGCCCGGATTGCCTGGGAATTAACCTCTTTCCAGGGGTAGCTGGATACAGAGAACCCAAACTGGAGAAACTGACTGGGTGTGTGGGGGTCAGTATTCTAAAGCAGGACCAGGCACTGGAGGGAGACACACAGGGTCTTGGCAGACAGCATGACTCCTAACAAGACTGACACAGAGCAGGGCTGGGATTCCAAGGTTAGGGGCAATACTGGGAAGTCCACTGTATTCTAGATCATTCCACAACAGTGATGATCTGAGAAACAGGACCTGAAAAATAAAGCTTCCAAAACTGACATACTAAACAAGTTAGCACAGTGGAAGAATGGAAGAAATTAAGGGCTGATGTGGACAGCTCCGCCATCGTGGGAGCCTTTCCTGGCTCACATGTAGGCCTGGGGCACTCACATGCGATTCAGCCACTCCAGTGGCATCCTTGACCTTGCCAAACATCACTTCCATCTGATACATGCTCCAGCGCTGCTTCAGCTCCTCCTCCTTGTGCCGCTGGTAGTCCTGAATGGTATCTTCTGACTGCAGTAGGACATGCTCTCGGTGCGTCTGCTTGAGGGTTGGGGACAGTCAAGGCTACCATCAAAGTCAATTCCAAAAAGGGCTTGGGGCAGAGGTCAGGAGAGGATCCGGCTTAGCTTGGATTGTGGGGAACAGTCTAGATATGGTTATCCCTGCAGGACTCAGAGAGGTGGCCTCAGAATCAGAGGAAGGAAGCAGGGTCATAGAAGGAGTGGCCTCCAGAAAAGGTGGGCTAGAGCCCCAGTCGGATTTAGAACAAAAGCGTCCAGATTAAATGGGGCAGGATGAGTAGAGATTCAGACAGTCAGGGGAGGGCTGGAGGCCGCGGCCTCTCCCAGGAAAGGAGGATGAGGTGAGATTGTTCAAGGAACCAGTTGAGTCGAGTGGGGGGCGAGGTCAGGGAGAGGGCGGGGTTAGGACAATGAGAGGAGCAGGGCGGGCAAGGCTGAGGCTGTCTTGTCTGAGCTGGCCAAGCCCTGCACCCTTAGGTGTGCACACCTTGCGCTCCATGCGCTCTGTCAAAAGTTTCTTCTCTTCCACCCGCTTCTTGCAGTCCGTTATGAAGTATTCGCGCTTCTTGCGGTCTCGGATGGCAGTCTCCTCCAGGTACTGCAGCTGGCTCTAGGGCAGGCATGGGTACCTGGTATCTATCCAGGATGACGGGGTGGGGGGAGCATCCCCAGGCAATGCAGCAGCAGTACAACTCCTGGGAAAGACTCAACGACAACTGAACTCTGACTAGAATTCCCTGTGCCTTTGGCACTCCATTGCTATTTTCTCTGAGTTGAACACTCCCTCTTAGAGGGAGAGGACAGTTCAAGACTCAGGAAATCGGTGAAACTTACAAGGCTCAAGAAACAAGATTCACAAGACCCCTCCCCAGGTTACAATGGATAGGTGAGGAGACTTAGGAACGGAACTCTAGAGATGTGACTTTCACACCGTAACTCCTCAATCACGCTCTGTAAGGAAGCCCAATAAACTCATTGTTCTCCAAGTTAGACTTTGGTGGAGTGGTTGATGGTTTTTGATTTTTGTTGTTGTTGTTTTTGACTTTGTAGCCCTGGCTGTCCTGGAACTCTGTGTAGACCAGGCTGGCCTGGAACTCACAGAGATTCGCCTGCCTCTGCCTCTGCACACTAGTATTAAAGGTGTGTGTCATCGCACCTGGATGTGGTTACTGTGCTATATACCGTCCTATAATATTGGCAACTGTGACAGAGCCCCCCACCCCACCCTGGGGCGGTAGATTAGTACCTTGGCGATGTCCCGGGCATTTAGAGCCTCTTGATTCACCACTTTCAGTTCTACTACCTCATGCTTGGTCTTCACCACCTCCGCTTCCATGGAGTCCAGCCGGTTCTCCAGGTTGAGACTCTCCTCCTGGCACATGGAGAGGGAAAACTTGAGACTGCTGTCCCTGGCCAGGCCTGCCCTCCTCACCTACTGCGCTCTCCAAAGCATCTCTACCTGGAGGTAAGACTTGAGCTGCAGGTATACATTGGTAATGTGCTCTGCTTCCTCTGCCTTCATCCGTGCCTTCTCCAGCCTGTTCTCCAGGTTGCGCATGGTCTAGAGGAACAGCAGGCTAGGCTGGGTCCCTTCCGTCACCATCTGTGCCTCCCCGAAGACCCCTGTAGCCCTCGGCAAGCCCCACCTTGGCGGCCTCTGTGTTGTTGTCTTGCACCTCTGTCGTCTCCAGCTGGTGCAGGCTGTGCTGTAGCCTCAGCTCCTCCAGACGCTTCTGTCGCAGCGTCACCTGGTGTCTCAAAGCATTCATCTGGTTCGTCTTCTCCCTCAGCTGGTGCTCCAGGTGCTCCAGGGCCTCCTGGGGAGGACAGGGAGCAGAACCTCAGTTTGCCCTTCCCAAGGACTTGAGTACTGGTTCTCCCAGAAGTCCGTGTCCCTCTGGTCTCCTAGTTGACTTCCAAACCCTTGGCATCCAACGTTCTCTCCCTCCCTCCCTCTCTCTCTCTCTCTCTCTCTGTGTGTGTGTGTGTGTGTGTGTGAGAGAGAGAGAGAGAGAGAGAGAGAGAGGGAGCGCAAGCAGGTAAACCTATGTACACAGAGGTCAGAGGTCAATGTCTGGTATCTTTCTCTACTGTTTTCCAACTCTGATTTGAGACAAGGTCTCTCACTGAACCTGAAGCTGGCTGGGTCACTAGACTCGTTGAGAGCTCTGTTCAGCCTCTTCTCTTCATTTCCCTAGTGCTGGACTGACAGGTGCATGCAACCACACCTGGACCCTCATGTGGAGGTCAGAGGACAACTTGTGGGAGGGAATTGGTTCTTCCCTTCTACCATTTGGGCTCAGAGACCAAACTCAGGTCCCCAGGCTTGGCAGTAAGCACTTTATCTGTTGGGCCGTCTTTCCAGCCCACACTCAGATTGTTCCATGAGCTCTGGAGATAGGAATTAGGCTTACACAGCAAGCTTATTGCTGACTGAACCATCTCCCCAGGTTCCTATTTTATCTCCCATCACGGTTTTACACTTTTATTTCATTTCATTTCTAAGTGTAATAGTGTGTTGTCTGCATGTATAACTGTGCCCCAAGAGGCCAGAAGGCAGCACTGGATCCCCTGAAACTGGAGTTACAGACAGTTGTGAGCACCCAGACAGGTGGGAGTTGCACCCAGGGGCTCTGTGCTCTAAACCACTGAACCATTGCTTCAGCCTCCAGCCTAGATTTGTAAAGATTTAAGGATTCTTTTCTCCCCGCCCCCCAAACTGGAAAGCTGAGCACGTGCAGCACTGGACTGGCATGTAGTCAGCTGTGTGACCCCACAAAGCCTCACATGGGAAGAGGATGAGGAAGGTGATCGCTAAAGAAAAGGGCCCTGTGGCCTCAGACAGGGGCAAAGCCCAAAATGGCACAGGAGAAGATCCGCTCCATGAGAGGTGGGTTGCTAGCATCACCAATAATCAAGTTGTCAAACACCATTCCAAAGCCAGGCTCTGCTCTGGCCACACCAACTGGGATGGCCTCAATATCAGTAACCTTAGCTGCTGTGCCAGTGTCCAAGAAGACAACACTGGAAGTCCTGTCTGGCCACCTGGAGGGAGCAGCTGCAGGAAGGCCATCCAGGTGAGGATCTGGGCTTCTCAGGAAGGAGGCAGACAGAGGTCTGATCAAACTCCTGATACAAGAGCTGGTTAGAACTGGAGAAATAAGCAGTAGCCCTGGGAGTTTACCTCTTTTACAGCCTTTTCATTCTCCCAGTTTTAGCCCTTGGTCTCAGCGCTCAGCTTCTCTACCCTTCCTTCCCTCCCTCCCTCCCTCCCTCCCTCCCTCCCTCTTTCTTTCTTTCTTTCTTTCTTTCTTTCTTTCTTTCTTTCTTTCTTTCTTTCTTTCAAGACAGGGTTTCCCTGTGCAAAAGTCCTGACTGTCCTGGAACTTGCTTTGTAGACCATGCTGGCCTTGAACTCACAAAAATCTGCCTGCCTCTACCTCCCAAAAACTGGGATTAAAGGCATGTGCTACCATCACTCCGCTTCCTCTTTCTTTTTTAAAGATATATTTCATATTTAATTATGTGGATGAGTTTGAGTATGTACAAATGTGTTGTGCAGTGCCCTAAGAGGCCAGAGACATTAGATTAGGTGCTAGAGCTACAGCCTCAAGTGAGTACTTGGAATCCAATCTGGGTCCTCGACAAGAGCAGTGTGTTCTGTTAACTATGGAGCCATCTCCCCAGATTGATACCGACTCACTCCCACAGCCCAGGGTTTCAGGTCTTAATATATATCCCAGGCTAGCCTTCAACTCCTGTTTGAGCTTCCCCGTGCTCAAAATAGAGGCACACACCCCTACACTCAACACCTGTCAGTCTTCCACTAAGACATACCTTCTTGGAAGGGCTCACTTTGCTTAATCACAAAAATGCCACCAACGGTAACACTGGATCAAACACAAGGTCAGTGTGTAGTAACGATCTCACTGATAGACCAGCAGGATGGCTCAGAGGGTGAAAGTGTTTGCTGGCCATGCCTGATGGTCTGAGTTCCCTCTCCAAAACCCACATGGCAGGAGAGACCAACTTCCAAAAGTGTCTGTCTGGCCTCCATACACATGCTGAGACCTGAGACTGCATATACAAAAATAAATGTTAAGGCTCCTAGGACAAGAAGTTGGTGCGGAGAAAGTGAAGAGGTTTGGGGGAGGAGCTAACCTCACAGGTCCTGTTCTTCAGGTAAGGCTTCTCTGACTTCCATTCCTGAATGATTGCCTGGACCACTTTGGAATCTCCCTGCCAAGGAGAGGAGACCAGTCACTTCCTCAGTTTACTTGTTTGCCTCCCAAACCCTTCCACTTACCTGTGCACCCTCACCTGAAGCAGGTCTTTTAGCTGCATGTGGAGAGCTTTGGTTTCCTCTTGAAGCTGGCTGATGGTATCTTGATTCTTCTTCATGTTCCATTGGGAGCTCTCATGAAAGGCCTTACGGTCACCCTCTGAGGCAGACAGGGGTCACTGTCATTCCCAGAGAAAAGACCTATTTGGTGGTGGTGGGTTTTTTTGTTTGCTTTGTTTTTGTTTTTAGATAGGGTTCCTTGTAGTTCAGACTAGCCACAAACTCATCATATAGCCAAGGCTGGCCTTGAGTTCTTACTCCTCCTGGTGTTGGAACATGCCAGGCAAGTAGTCCACCATCTGTGCTGCAGCCCCAGAGCTCTCGCTTAAAAAGAGCATGAGGAGGCAGCGGAAGCGCGTGTGTCTGTGTGAGTACACCCACACATGCATGTGGAGAGGCTCATGCGCCGGTGCCCTTGGGGGCCAGAAAGACATGGGTGTTCTCCCTATCACCCTCGCCGCATTCTTTCCCCTTGTAAAAGATTTGATTTTAGTGGCTGGAGAAAGATGGCTCAGTAGGTTAAGATCCAGTCTTCTTGCAGAGGACCCAAGTTCATTCAGTTCTGACACCCACACGGTGGCTCAAAATCGCCTATACTCTAGATCCAGGGGGTCAGAATTCCTCTTCTGGCCTCCTTGGGCACTTCCACTTATGTGTACAACCTCCCCCCCCCCAAAGCACATAAACATTATTAAAAATAAAATCATGAAAATATTTTAAGTGTGTGTGTTTGCATGTATGTGCATGTGTGCATTCCTGCCGAGGCCAGAAGCTGACTTGAGCCCCCTGGAGCTGGTGAAGTTAGAGGCAGTAGGTAGCTGCTGGGAACTAAACCTGGGTTCTGGAAGGACAGTGTGTAGACCTGACTGCTGAGACATCTCTCTAGTCCCCTACTCACTGCTTTTGGAGATAAAGTCTGCGAATGCTGGGGCTGCAGTCTCTCTCTGCTAGGCTGGAAGCAGCGATGCGCCATTCTACCCAACTAGGAGCTGCAGTTATAGGCATTTACAGAACACCCAGTTTATTATGTAGGTACTAATTGGAAACTCTGGGCTTCAAGATCTTGAAGCAAGCACTTTCAACTTCTCAGTCATCTGTCCACCATCACCACTTTGGTCTTGTTTTTCTCAGAGAAAGTCTCTTATAGTCTGGCTGGTATGGAACTCACTATGTAGCCATGGGTGGTTTTGAACGCCTGATCTTCCTGTCTCCAGGTCCCAAGTGTTGAGATGATAGGTGTGTTCCATCATTCCTGGCGCTCAAGACCTTTTGCAAATTGTTTTTTGTTTGATCTCTTTACATAGGGTCTCAGTATGTATCTCAGGCTAGCCTGGATCCTCCTGCCTCAGTCTCCTGGTATGCACCACTAAGCCCAGTTAGCAGTATTATGGTGCCTGATTGTGGAGAGAGGACATTTTGCTGGGTGCAGGGGATGAATTCTGATGCTCTAAGGCACAGTGGAATAAGTAGATTATAAAACATCTCATGTGTTGCCAAATAGTCATACAGAGGATCATAGGCCCTTCACAACAACATCAGCAACATCTAGTGATGGAAATGTCAACTGTCACAGTCTAGGTATGATACAAAGTACTAAAACACCACTTTGGATCCCATCAACATGTATGAGTACTCCATGTCAGTCAAAACCATGTGAGCTAAACAGGTGTGGTGATGCACTTGGGAGGCAGAGACAGGAAGATCTCAGTGAGTTCAAGACCAGCCTCGTCTACAAAGTGAGTTCCAGGACAGCCAGAGCTGTTACACAGAGAAACCCTGTCTCAAACAAACGTCTCAACCAAACAAAAAGCAAAGATCAGAGACTGGAGAGATGACTCAGTGGTTAAGAGGACAGCTTCGCCAGAGGTTTGATCCCCAGCATCTACAGGGCAGCTCACAATAGTCTGTAACTTCAGTTCCGGGGGATTTGATGCCCTCTTCTGGCCTCATAAGGTACCAGGCACACACATGGTACACAGACAAACTTTTAGGTAAAACGCTCATATGCATAAAATTTTTTAAATTATTTTTTTTAAAAAAGCAAAACCCACATGGCTATGGCTGTAGCTCATGCCTAGCCTTCATGAGGCCCTGGGTCCGCTCTCAAGAAGCATAAAAATGAATAAAGAAACGGGTATGGTATACTGCTTTAATCTCAACACTCAAAAGACCTTGGCAGACAGATTTCTGAATTCAAGGCCAGCCAAGTCTATAAAGAAAAAAACAAACAAACAACAACAACAACAACAAAAAAATTCTCTCCTGTCCATAAATTTCTAGTGTGCTGGTGCGTTCTTTTACGCTCTTAGAATGAGAAAGGTAGAGGAGAAGGATCAGAAATTCAAAGTCCCAGGGAACAAACTCAGGCCATCAGACTTTGCAGCAAGCTTCCTTATCTGCTGGGACATCTTGCTGACCTACATTCCTTGGTCTTTCTTCTCTCCCCCACTCCCTTTCTCTCTCTCCCCTTTCTCTCCTCTCTCTCCCCCTCCCTCTCTCTTGCTCTCCCTCTCTTTCTCCCACCCTCTCTCTTCCCCTCCTTTCCTCTCTCTCCCACTCCTCTCCCCTCTCCCCCTTTCTCCCTTCCTCTTCTTCTTCTCTCCCTCCCTTTCTCTCCCTTTCCTCTCCTCTCTCCCCCCTCCCCCTTCCTATTCTCTTCTCTCCCTCTCTCTTCCCCCCTCTCTCTCCCTCCTCCCTCCTCCCTCCCTTCTCTCTCTCTCTCTCTCTCTCTCTCTCTCTCTCTCTCTCTTCTCCCCCTCCTCTCCCCACCTCCAGGATCTTACTCTGCAGCCCAGGTTGGCTTTTACCTCACTAGATACACCATACTATCCTCAAACTAATGGCAATTGTCTAGCCTCAGTCTCCCAAGTACTGCAATTACAGGCGTGTGCAACCACACCTGGTGTACTTTACTTTTTTTTTTTTTAACTAAAAGAATATTAAGTTCAATGAGGCTCAGCTAAGTGCTCCAGTGCTTGCTAGCACAAGCAGGGCTAGTTTAGAGTCCCAGCCCAGGCTAGTTTTGGACTTGCTGCATGCATACCCATGGATGATCTTGTACTCCTAATCCTCCTGCTTCTCAAAACACACACGCACACAGACACACACACACATACACACCCACAGATATACACAGACACACGGACATACACACACATACACACACAGATATACACAGACACACACAGACAAACACACACACACACACACACACACACACACACACACACACACACGTTCACCTGGAGCTAGATTCAGCAATCTGCCTGACTGTTTTGGGATTAAAGGCATGAGCCACCACACTCAGTCTGCAAGATTACCTCTTATTTTGGTGGTGGTGGGGGTGGTGAGTTCAAGACAAGTTTCTCTGTTGTAGCTCTTGCTGGCTGTCCTGGATCTCACTTTGTAGACCAGGCTGGCCTTGAATTCACAGAGATCTGTCTGCCTTAAAGGTGTGTAACACCACAGCTCGGTTTAAGATTACACTTTAATAATAAGAGTAACAGCATACGAGGGTTTTCCAAATGCTGGCACAATCAATATCTGGTCTTGATAGTTCTTTGCTGTGGGGCTGTATTAGGCCTTATAACTTGTAAGACCCTCCTCCTGGCCTCAGCTTAATAAAGCCATGTAGTAGCCTCCCACACTCAGCAATACAACAGTTCAAAAAGTCTGCAGACTTTGCTCAGTGGTCTGGAAAGGGCAGCGTTCTCTCCCTCCATGGAAGCCACCAGTTTTCACTTTTTACTACATAGCAATGTGCACTATTTTGAGCATTTTATGAATTTTGAGCACTATATTGTAGGGTTATGCCCATTTTATAGATGGAAAAACTGAATACAATTAGATTATTCCTAGTTTCCCAAGAACTAACGACTACTATGCAGAGTTAGGATTCAAACTCAAGAGAAACACACTCTCCTGGGGCTGGAGATAGAACTCGGTAACGTGATTGAGTAGCATGCATGAAACCCTGGGTCCCAGCCTCAGTCCCTTATAATCCAGGCATCGTGGTACAAACCTATAACCAAAGAGGTGGAGTTAGGTCTCCTTAGAGTTCAAGCCGGCCTGAGCCACATGAGACCAAGTCTCAAAAATAATAATTTAATAAATAAATAAAAATTGGGCTGGAGAAGCTGGGCATAGTGGCACACATCTTTAATCCTAACAGTTGGAAGGCAGAGGTAGGCAGATCTCTGAGTTCGAAGCCAGCCTGGTCTACAGAGCAAGTCCCAGGACAGTCAAGGCTACATAGAGAAACCCTGTTTTAAAAAACCAAAAACCAATAAATAAATTAATAAATTAATAAAATTGGCAGGAGAAATGGCTCAGTGGTTAAGAGCCTTGCTGCTCCTGCAGAGGGCTTAAGGTCAGTCTTCACACCCACAGTGATCAGTCTATAACACCTGTAACTATAGCTCCAAGAGATCCACTGCCGGATTCTGGTTTTTGAGAGTGTTTCACTTGGCCCACAGACACTCAAACAAAATAATAAATAAAACAAGAAAAACAAACTCCAGAATCTGTGTTTTTCTCCCACACATAAGCACATTAGAAAGAGGTAAGATTACAGTGAAATGTGAAAGAAAGGCAAAGAGAAGTGCGGACAACGGAAATGTTTGCATCTAAAGTTAGTCCCCTAGATTCCCACTGGTGAAGCCTGGCACATGGTGACTACTCAGAAGCCTGGGTGAGCACTGCTGATCCCTGATCCTTCTGGGTCCTCTGCAGCCATCTTACCTAACAGTTGGATTTTCCTTTGTAACTCAAGCATCTGTGCGTGCATGGAAGACTTCATCAAATGGTAGGAAGTTCCCGACTTGAGACGGTATACAGGCCAGGCCTGTGCCGGGCCCAAAGCCTTGCCTCGGTGGCCCTGAACCTTACTGCCCTTGACTTTGGAAGCCGGAGTTGGAACTTGCTCCTGGCTAGTCACAGTATTGGTCCCGGCTGCCCAGCACAGGGGAGATGTCATGGTGATTGGCTTGAGGTCAGGAAGCCTCTAAAGAGTAGGAGAATAACTACAAGTTGGCCTCTTCAGTCTAGGTTCCCTGAGCTCTGGGAATGCACTTTTGCTAACTGCTTGGCTGGGGGCCTCTAAGCATCTCCCGGTTGCTAAGTAACTTCCTCCCCCGCCCGCGTTCCCAAGGAAACCACCCGCGTTACACTCCACGGCTCTCACTGGCTGGCGCGGCTCGGAGGGGCGGTCCCACAAAGAGGCTCAGCAAAAGAGCAGCGCGATCGTTTGGCGAAGGGGCTGGTCGATTAAGCGGTCACGTGCTCACTCCCCCGCCCCCGCCCGCCACACACCCCGTGGCCAGAGACGCGCCACTCCCAAGATGGAGGCACATTGCGCCGCCATTAAGCGCTGGACTTCCGATCTGTTCTCCCGAAGGCTGGCTTCATGTTCCCACTCAAGATGGCCGCCTCAGCGGCGGCACTCGCACCCCTGCCACTCCCAACATGGCGTCCTCGAGTTGCCTTTCCCCAAGCGTGGCCGGCAAAACGGAAGTGACGCATCCTAGAGCGTTCCGTTTTCTTTCGTCTGCAGGAACCGTGGCTGCTCAGCCAGACTGGTGCGGTGGTTATTGACCTTTGTCTCGGCCTCGTGTAGGTGATGAAGTAGCAATGGGAGAAAGACACCCTAATTTCTTATAGGTTGCATTAGGGAGGGTGGTGTGGAGGGATTGTAAATCCTTTGGGTCCGTTGGCGAGAGCTGCCCACTTCATCCCGTTACAGAGAACTAAGATTTTGAGTTCCCTTTGAGACTTCCACTGGCTTGGATTGGGGAGACCCCCTAGCCCTGCACCTCCATCTCGGCAGCCAGTTGAGCCCTCCTTTCCTGGAAGAAGTGGTGAGTCCAGTTTTGGATAAGCACCCCTCTCAATGACCTGATGCCTCATCCTTTCTTACAGTGAGAGGGCATAGCACATCTTCCTGCAGCTCGCTTCCTGCCGCAGAACACACTTCCGGTCTCGGCCCGGACGGGATGTTGCTGCTACTACTTCTGTTACCCCTCTGCTGGGCGGTGGAGGTTAAGAGACCCCGGGGTGTTTCCCTCAGCAGTGAGTCCTCTTTGTGTATAGCCTGGTGGTCGGGAGGGGCATTTTCCTCCCTTTGCCTCAGTTTCCCATAACATTTCCACTGGTGAATGGGTAGGACAGAGGTAGTATTTATTTATTTATTAAGAAGATCTGAGCTGGGCCTCTTGTTCTCCTCCCCAGATCATCACTTCTATGACGAGTCTAAGCCTTTCACGTGTTTGGACGGCACAGCCACCATCCCATTCGATCAGGTGAACGATGATTACTGCGACTGCAAGGATGGCTCAGATGAACCTGGTGAGCTTTTTCTGCATCTCCTTATTGCTCAGTAAATGAGCCTACCAAGAGCAGATGCCCCATAAGGATTAGGGTGCCATCTTCCCGTTGCTCTCTGTTCAGTGAACAGAAGGAAGGACAGAAATGAAATCCCTGTTGGCTTGGGTTAGCTCATTGGTAGAATTTGTAGGTTTCGGTCTCTGGTTTCCATTCCCAAGTAAAAGAATAAATGTTCAGGTTTATGACCAAGTAAGCAGATGGCATTGTGGGACCCAGGACTAGCTTCCAGGAGGAGGTGAGGTTTCTGGCCAGGAAAAGCCAACATAGACACCTTTCAGAGGTGGGAGGGGGAGTAAGGCTGAATGGCATTCCACCAACTGGTGAAGGCAAAGGAGGAGTTGGGGGTGGGTTGCCCGACCTTTTTGAAGGGCCTTAGGAGAAGCTGCAGAAGACTAGAAGGTTCTGTTGCAGGCCTCTGAAGATAGTTTCTTCCCTTGGTCCTTGGTTTATTTTGTTTTGCAGACACTCTTATATAACCCAGGCTGGCCTTGAACGCATAGTGTAGCTGAGAATGACCTTAAACTACCGACCCTGCTTTTACCTCCTGGCTTCTGGGATTACAGACATTCACCACCACAACCAACTTCCACCTGTTTTTATGATGCTTTCTATGAGTAGATGAGACATGTCTGGCTTGGAATACATTCAGCAAACTTTCTTTCTCTGCAGGTACAGCCGCTTGCCCCAATGGCAGCTTCCACTGCACCAACACTGGGTATAAGCCCTTGTACATCCCCTCCAGCCGGGTTAACGATGGGGTGTGTGGTAAGTGAGGATATTCTGGGGATCGGGGAAGGAGGCAGGGGCCAGCTGGAGGAGACCCTGCCCACTCTGACTTTGCCCTCACCTCTGCTCAGACTGCTGTGATGGGACAGATGAGTACAACAGTGGCCGTGTCTGCGAGAACACCTGCAGGTGCGTGGGTCGCGGCGCAGCACCCCGGCTTCCCTGGCCCTTGCCACATTCTACTTGGAAGTCAGGATAGTTCATTGTCTTTTTTTTTTTTAAAGTTAAATTACTTTCTTTTTTTTCTATTTATTTATTTATTATACATACACTTGCCAGAAGAGGGTACCAGATCTTATTACAGATGGTTGTGAGCCACCATGTGGTTGCTGGGAATTGAACTCAGGACCTCTAGAAGAGCAGACAGTGCTCTTAACCTCTGAGCCATCTCTCCAACCCTTTTTTTTTTTTTTAACTTAAAAGATTAATTTTTATTTGCTGGGTATGGTGGCACAGACCTCCAGTCCCAGCACTTGGAAGGAGGTTTATTTTTATCTTTTTGTGGGGGGGCAGGTAGAGTATATGCCACCCACATGCATGTCTGCTACAGAGGTCAGAAGAGGGTGTCTGATCTCCCAGGAGCTGCAGTTGCCAGTCGAATTGAGGTCCTCTAGAAGAGCAGCCAGTGAAGTCTCTCCAGCCCCTCCTTTCTTTGTTAGAGAGAACCCTCTCAGTGTGCCCCATCTACCTGGCCTCAAGCACCTCCTCTCTTAATCTAATGCTGGGATTTCAAGCATACACTACCTAGGCTCCTTTTGTCCTTTTGTGAGTCCACTGGTCATGCCCCTTGGGAACTCTAATTACCAGAATTCCCTCCAGCTATGAAGCAGTTGAGATTGTTTACCTGTTCAAAAGGATGGGAGATGGTGGTAGGACAGTCTAGGCCTATAATCACAGCACTTGGGAGGTGGAGGTTGGAGGATTAGGAGTTCAAGAGCGGGTTTGATTACATAATGAGTTCGAAGCCTGGGCTTCCAGAGACCCTGTTTCAGAAAACCTAGGGGGCAAAAGGAGAAACTCAGTGCAGGAAGAGAGACTTGACTTGTGTCTGGTTGAGAACTACTTGGGCTCTGATTGGGTCAATATTCTCAATATTTGTTTTATTTTTTTCCCACCCTCACTTGTTTGTTTGTTTTTAATTTCTCTTCTTTCCTCTCTCTCTCTCTCTCTCTCTCTCTCTCTCTCTCTCTCTCTCTCTTTCTTTTGAAACAAGGTTTCTCTGTGTAGCTCTGGCTGTCCTGGAACTCACTCTGTAGACTAGGCTGGCCTCTGCTTCCCAAGTGCTGGGATTAAAGGTGTGCATCACCATGACTGGCCTGAGCCTCTTTATCAGTTTGAGGGCTAGCTTCCAAGCCCATTCATTCCTCAGTACTTCTGGTCTGTCTGTAATCCCAAGGATGGGCAGGCTGTGTGCACTGTCCAGCTTCTTAAGGACAGAACTGAGGCCTCTGGTCAAAAGAACTTGGAGGGGCAGGTTGAAGAGGGCTCTTCCTGTGCCTTACCTTTCTTAGCATTGTTTGTGGGGGTTGTGGGTGGAGCTTGCAGGTGACTCAGGCCCTTCTGGAAAAGGCAATTCTGCTGGATCCTGAGAGTCTTTAGTGCTACTTGTGTGTGTCTGCTCCAGAGAGAAGGGTCGTAAGGAAAAAGAGTCCCTGCAGCAGCTGGCTGAGGTCACCCGAGAGGGCTTCCGCCTCAAGCAGATACTCATTGAGGAGTGGAAGACAGCCCGGGAAGAGAAACAGGTGAGAGACCCAGAGAGATGCATTGGTAGGACTTGGGCCTGGGGTCCTTGAGTGATGGGCGGGTAAATGCACATGGGTATACACTTGACTCTGGGCTGTGATGAGCCTGTGTTTTCCTAGATGAGTGGTTGACTGAGTACTTCCCAAAGAAGAGGCTATCAGATTACGAGCCAGAAGTGTTATCTCCTGGAAACAGGAAGAACATCTCTTTGTATCCCTACCTCACTGGCTGTAACAGGCTGGTGGTTGGTGACACCTTAGTTCTGGGGAAATCCCTCAGTTAAATGTCAGTAGAAACTGTTTGATTGAATGAGTACGGTAGGCACTTGAGGATTCTTAGGCTGTGTGTCTCCCTCCCTTGCCCCCACTGGCTTGACTCACCCATGGCTCAGCAGCAGCGCTTCTTGGGAGGTGCTTCCCAGTGCACTGAGACAGGACTCCAGACTCTGTTCTTGTCCAAGGAAGATCCCAGGCTCTTCTCTCCTACCCCTGTGACTGAAGAATCTCTCTGAATTGAGGAGGCTGGAAGGCCCTGCTTCATTCAGTGGGCCGTGATTGCCCTTTCAAATTCAGGGGATCTGGGGAAGCCAAGTGTTGAGGTCAGTTCCTTCCAGGGGAGGTGAGAAGATCCTGGTGAAAGGTCAGGCTGAGGGGTCCTGACCCTGGCAGAAAAGCATCACACCTTAACATTTTTGGGAGCCCTCTCTGTACCTCTAGAGCAGAGCTTGCCTGGGGCCCTTTTTAGTGTCACTGTCCCTCACCCCCATCCCTTTTGAATTGATTTATTTTTTGAGACAGGGCCTCACTATATAGCCCTGACCTGCCTGGAATTTTCTATGCAGACCAGGCTGACCTCGAACTCACAGAGTTTCACCTGTCTCCGCCTCTTAAATTCTGGGATTAAAGGTGTGCACCACCATGCACACACTGTGCTTTCTTTTATCATTGTGCTGAGGCTGGAACCCAGGGCCTTGTATAAGCTAGGCAGGCACTCTAGTAGTGAGCCACAACCCCACGCAGTCAAATGGAGTTCTGCCACTGCTGAGCCACACCCCAGCCCCTCACTTGGGGATTCTAGGCAGGAGCTCTACCACTGAGCCACACCTCAGCCCCTCACTGGGGGATTCTAGACAAGTGATCCACCCTTGTTCTGTACTCCCACCCCTGTTGCTTCTCAGAACATAAATAGATGCCCAGGGTGTACCTGGTGCTCTGCAGGTTAGACCCAGACCTGCACCTGCCTCGGGAATATTAGATCTAGATCATTAGAAAGTTCTCTCCTTGCTGTTGGGTAGAGACGTTCAGGGACCTCAGGGCATCCAGAGCTTTCTGTATGGTTACCCATCTTGGGGACAGGAAATGAAGATGATGTTTTGGAGGAAGGGCCGTATAATGGAGATCTGTGGGTAATTCACACCAGCCATGGAAAGTGTTCCAGGCTGAGAGAGTCACATGTGAAGAACTGAAGCACAGGGGTGGTGGAGAGGTCTGAATGTTATTCTTGAGTTTTAGGATGGCGGGGAAGGGGGGTTGAGATGGCTCAGTGGGTAAAAATACTTGGCCACCAAGCCTAATGACCTGAGTTTGATTCCCAGGATAGGAGAAAACTGATTTCCCATGAGTTGTCATCTGGCTGCCACATGTCTCCCTCCTCAAAGAAAAGGGCAGGGGGAGTAAAGTTTAAATGATGGAGATGTGACAGGTGGGACTGAGGGAGGGGCTGATGTCACACAGAACATCAAGGGCTGTACGAAGACTGGGCTCATCAAAGACCCACAGGGAACAGAGTAAAGTAGATACACTGTGATGCAGGTCGGAGGCACATGACAGAGAGAGGACCAGGCCTAAGCAGAGCTGGCCTCTCCTTCTACTCTCTGTCCAGGGTAAGCTGCTTGAACTGCAGGCTGGAAAGAAGTCTCTGGAAGACCAGGTAGAGATGCTGCGGTTAGCGAAGGAAGAAGCAGAGAAGCCAGAGAAGGAGGCCAAAGAGCAGCACCAGAAGCTGTGGGAAGGTATGCTGCGGGTCAGCGCTGCAGCTCTGACCAGAGGGGAGCCAGGGCTGGGAGTTCTAATTCCTGAGCAGTTCTGTTGTGCGGTTCTGTGCCCCTGGTTGCAGGCCTTACACCTACTGGCCAAGAGCTCTACCTCTGAGCTATACTCATCCCGTCTTTCCTTGTGAGGCAGGCTCTCATGTGGCTCAGACTGCTGTAATTTTCTTATGTAGACGAGGAAGGCATTAGAAATCCTAATCTTCCTGTTTCTTTATGTTAGATGCCAAGATTGCAGGCATGTACTACTATGCCTGGGTTATTTATGTTTTGATTTGTTTGCTTGCTTTTCTTTGTTGGTATGTTTTGAGACATGGTCTGGAACTCAGTATGTAGACTAGACTGGCCTTGAACTCCTAAAGGTCCACCTGCTCTGCCTCGCAAATGCTGACATTTGAAAGGTGTGCCCCGCCATGTTCTGTGCTCAGTGGTTCTATTTGTTTGTTTCTTATCATGATTGCTTATTTCTTTGTGTGCCTAGTTAACTTTGTATTGGCCATCAGGTATGAAAGCTGTAAGAATAATTTGTAGCCTTGGATGCAAGATCCTTCTCTACAGATTTCTGTTTGCATTTTGTCTGGTGCCTAGAACCTTCCCTCCAGGAATCTGAAGCCCAAATTGAAAACCTTTGACTTCTCAGCATTGTGCAGCTCCCTTCTCCGGTAGTAGAGGCTGATGCAGCGCTTAGATTGTGCTTGGCCCGCCCTTGCCCGGCCCCTCACCAGGGGCTCTACTGCTGTGCACTGCTGTGCTAGGCCTTCAGCCTACACAGAGTATGAGCCTAGATACATACATGTGTTTTCTGACCTGACCTGACCATCTCTGAGGAGATGCCGTCCTCTTGAGGTCACTGGAGACTCTTCTGTAGAGCCCCAACCTTGATCTTAGATTTGATCTACTTGTTCCATCAGACACAACAACTGCCATTGCAGCTCTGGGAGGTTGAGGCAGGAGGATTATAAATACCAGACAAACTACATAAGTGAGATCCTGTCTCTAATAAATGAATGAATTGTAAAGAAGGAGCCGGGCCTTGGGAACTATTGTTCTAGCCCTTAGGAGATGGATTAAGAATTCCAGCCCAGCCAGGTGTGAAGGAAAACATTGCTCTTCTGCCAGCTGCTAGAGCTCTTGCAGTGTCTGTCCCCGGCAGGGCTCTGGACACGCCTGCCGGCTCAGTCTTGCTTCCTCCCTCCCTCCGCTGTCCCATCTTTCCCAGCCCAGGCCTCTACTTGCCTTTTCCCCAACTCCCCAGCTCCTAGGCATCAGCTGTTCCTCATTTTACATCTGAATGTGTGTGCCATGGTGCACATGTAGAAGTCAGCACCCACCTTCCATCTTGTGGGGCTCAGGACTGAACTCAGGTTGTCAGGCTTGGTGGCAAGCCTTCTGTACCTGCTGAACCATCTTGGTGGCCCTTCACTTACTCAGCTTGTTCCTAAATTCGTCCTCCCTCCAGAGGTCACAGACCTTTGTTAAATCCAGGGCCATGTCCCCAGTGCTCAGTGTAAGACTGCTCTCACAGTGGGACTCCGTGCAAGTTTTGGGGGTAATGGGACTTGGCCACTTGTGGTACAGCGTGACAGAATGCCCCCCTCCACAGAGCAGCAAGCTGCTGCCAAGGCCCGGCGGGAACAGGAGCTGGCGGCCAGTGCCTTCCAGGAACTGGATGACAACGAGGATGGGGTGTAAGTGTAACTGCCCACTGAGAATTCCTCGCCCAAGTCTAACTAGCCTGGCCTTGAACGGGTCAGGTAGCCAGGCTGGTCTCAGATTTATAGTCCTCCTGTCTCAGCCTCTGGAGCCTTGCAATGAAAGGTGAGAGCTGTCACTACCATTGGGCATGTGGGGCAGAAACGGATGGAAGGTCTAGGGTGTAGGTGTTGTCTAAGACCAGCCCTGCCTTGGCTCTTTTAGAGTTAGGTCTCTTACAGGGGAGAGTGGGGAATGACGGGGCCCTGCCCCTCCCATCCCAGCCCTCACACGTGTAGAGGTCCCACAGAACCGTCCCCCTTTTTTTTCTGTACTCAGGGTCTCGGTGGCAGAGCTACAGACTCACCCGGAACTGGACACAGATGGGGATGCAGTGCTATCTGAAGAGGAGGCCCAGGTACCCCAAGCCTATCCTTGGCCTAGAGTGAATTCAGGGTGAGAGGGTCAAGGTAGGCCTCCTGGGGAGAGCTCCTTGTGGCTGCCTGGTAGAGCCCTAGATTAGCACCAGGGCAGCATGGCACCTGTCCCCGGCTTGCTCCCACTTACCTTCTGCTTGTTCCCTTAGTAGGAGTTTGTCTTTCTCTCTGCCTGCCGTCCCTGGCTCTGCCCCTCTACCATCTCTGCTGCAAATCGGGTCCTTCCCGGTTTGTCCTTCTGGACCTTTGCTTAGGGTGTAGCACGCTCTGGCACTGTGCCTCTGTGTGTCTGTGTCTTGTCTTGATGTCCCCTAACTTCCCAACCCCTGGGACCTCCTTCAGGCCTGGGTTGTCCCTCCTGGTCATATAGTTCCTGACCCATCTGCTATGGCCTGGTCCCTAGTTGTGAGTGGCAGGGTGTGTGGGCCTCTGGGGGCCCTGACCTTGACCCTACTCCAACGCACACAGGCCCTTCTCAGTGGGGACACAGAGACTGACTCTACTTCCTTCTATGACCGTGTCTGGGCTGCCATCAGGGACAAGTACCGCTCTGAGGTCTGTGGGAAAAGGAAGGGAAGTGGTCCTATTGCCAACCCCTCACAAAAATACCATCTCCCGTGCTGGTACCCAGTCCTCCATGGAGGCCAGCCCTCCCAGACTTGGGAACTAGTGTTCTCCAGCCTTGAGGTCTCAGCATTGGCCTCTACAATCCCGGGCCTGCCAGGTGCTGCCCACTGATGTGCCTGCCCCTTCTGCTCCGGATGTGATTGAGCCCAAAGAGGAGCAGCCACCAGTGTTGCCGCCCACAGAAGAGGAGGAGGAGGAGCCAGAAGAAGAAGAGGAGGAGGAGGAGGAGGAGGAGGTGCAGGGGGAGAAACCCAAGGTTTGTGTTGGGAGAATGGTGGGCAGATGGGTGGGTGGGACTGCCTGCTGACTGGGCCCTACCCCCTCCCCAGGAGGCTCCAGCCCCTCTACAACCCCCACAGCCTGCCAGCCCCACTGAGGATGAGAAGATGCCACCCTATGATGAGGAGACACAGGCTGTCATCGATGGTGAGTGGGACCTGCTGGGAAGGGGTCCAGCTCCCTGGCCCTGTGATGCCCGTGTTGCTTGGAAATTACTGTTTCTGTCCCCGAGTCCTCCCTCCTCCTGGGCCGCGCTTGTTTGTAAAACGTGCATAACAGGCCAGGAACCAGCGGGGTCCCAGGAGCCCTGGCCTGTACTCTAGAGAGCCCGGCAACAGAGGAGGTTCACTCTGCACTGGTTGGCCTATCCTTGTCGGGGACAAGCCCAGAGCGTGAGAGGCAGCTGTCATGTTCTCTGTGGGGCCCTATTCTGTGTCTTTTGAGAAACTGGGGCCCACTCTCACCTCCCGTCCCTCAGCTGCACAAGAGGCCCGGAATAAGTTTGAGGAAGCCGAACGGTCCTTGAAAGAGATGGAGGAGTCCATCAGGTGAGCACCAAGGCCACCTCCTGCCCGGTGACCGTCTACCTCCAGTTCCTTGGAGGAGGTGTCAGCCTGGTTCTTGCAGGGCTCCAAGCACAGCCTGTGTCTACCCACCATACATACAGCTGGGCCTTCTTTGTGGGGCTCTCCTGTCCTTGTACCCCCTTCCCCTGGACCCTTCTGTGTGGGGCTCTCCTGTCCTTGCACCCCCTTCACCATCGGATCTGCTTTTCCAGGAGTTTGGAACAAGAGATCTCCTTTGACTTCGGTCCCCATGGAGAGTTTGCGTACCTCTACAGCCAGTGCTACGAGCTCACAACCAACGAGTACATCCTGGCACTGATGGGAGGGGTGGGGGGGCAAGATGCAGGGAGGAGGGCACTGGGCAAACCAGGAGTTACAGTACCTATCTGAGATCTCATCACTGGGGGACTGAGGCAGGAGGACCTCAGCTGAGTCTGGGCTCCATTCCTAGCACCTCGTGAAACTGAGCATAGTGGCACCTGCATGAGGTGGGTGCAAGGAGGATCATAAGTCCAAGGCCAGTCTCAGTTACTTGAGCATGTTTGAGGTCAGCCTGGGTTATGTGAACCCTGTCTCCAGAAGGGAACACAGGCAGGGTCCAGGGGTCAGTGGGCATTGAAGTGCCAGTGAGCCACCTGTCTGCCTAGATACCAAGGAGACTGGGAAGGGCTTTGAGGTACCAGGGTCCCCATAGCTGTCAAGCCTGTCACTCAGCAGCCCTTCTCCCTGCCCTTAGGTACATCTATCGGCTTTGCCCCTTCAAACTGGTCTCCCAGAAACCCAAACATGGGGGCTCTCCGACCAACCTTGGGTGAGTGGGTTGAGGTTTGTTGCCCTTACCTTGCCCCCAACCACCCACTGACCAGGCACTCAGCACCCCTGCTCTCTCCCATAGCACATGGGGCTCGTGGGCTGGCCCCGATCATGACAAGTTCAGTGCCATGAAGTACGAGCAGGGCACCGGCTGCTGGCAGGGCCCCAACCGTTCAACCACAGTGAGTGTCTGACCTGGGGCTGTGGGGACCCGGGCCTGGACCAGTCCAGCTCAGCATGGCTCCTGCTCTCTCCCCATCCCCAGGTGCGCCTGCTGTGTGGCAAAGAGACCGTGGTGACCAGTACCACGGAGCCCAGTCGCTGTGAGTACCTCATGGAGCTGATGACACCAGCAGCCTGCCCAGAACCGCCACCAGAAGCACCCACTGAGGGAGACCATGATGAGCTGTAGCCTGGTAAGGAGACTGGGTCTCTGTCTGCTCTAGTGTGGGTGTTGCTACTCCCTGTGCTCCTAATGTTCTCTCTCTCTCTCTCTCTCTCTCTCTCTCTCTCTCTCTCATTCATTCATTCAGTTTCTCAAGATAGGGTTTCATTTCTCTGTGTAGCCTTGGCTTTCCTGGAACTCACTATGTAGACCAGACTGGCCTCGAACTCAATAATCCACCTGCCTCTGCCTTCCAAGTGCTGGGATAAAAGGCATATGCCTTTTGTGTGCGTGCGTGCGAGCGAGCGAGAGAGAGAGAGAGAGAGAGAGAGAGAGAGAGATACACTAGAGTAAAGGTCAGAGGACAGCTTGAAGGTTGGCTCTTTTCTCCACCACATGGGCCCAGACACGGAACTTAGGCCAGCCCCTTGCCCTGACCCCCTGAGTTAACTTGGCAGGCCCATGTTTTTTTAGACTGATTTTTGGTTTGTTTGTTTGTTTGTTTTTGACACAGGATCTCTCTACATAGCTCAGGCTGTCCTGGAACTCACTGTACAGACCAGGCTGGCCTCACATTCACAGAGACCTGTATACATCTGTCGTCCAAGTGTTTAAGACAGTTTTATTGCCAGGTGGTGGCAGTGCATGCCTTTAATCTCAGCACTCAGGAGGCAGAGGCAGGCAGAGTTCTATGAGTTTGAGGCCAGCCTGGTCTACAGAGTGAGTTCTAGGACAGGCTCCAAACAAACACAGAGAAACCGTGTCTCAAAAACAAAAAAGACAGTTTATTGTGTAGTCCTTACTGGCCTTAAGCATTGGTCAGTCCTGCCCGCTGTGCCACCCACCTCGCCCAGTGTATGAGGTACTGTCGACTGAACCCGGGCTTTCTGTGCTAGGCACACAGTCTGCCAGCCGAGCCACATCCTCCAGAAATAACTTAAGTTTCCAGTGCTGGTGTGCTTGCTTTTGCACCAACCCATGTTCCAGACCCTCCGTCTTTCTAATTCTGTCTTCCATCCTAGAACCTCAAGGCCTGAAACCTGTCTACTGATCCTGCAGTCTGTGGACCAAGGCCTGCCCACCCAGGGTTCCTGGCCATTCTCCAGGTAGCAGGAACCCCGTGGTGCTCTAAGCCCCGCTTCTGGCCCAGGCTAGCCAGGCCATCCATATTCCTGAGGCCCCAGCGGCCTCCAGAGATGGATAAAGGAGCTCACCCTCCTTGGATTTTTGGGTGGGAGTTAATTCCTGCTCCACCTCACCCCTGCCTTCCCAGCTGGTAGGAGATGAGTGGATGACTTCACACGTGACCTCAGAACAATAAATGTGACTCGTCCTTATTGGCTGTGTGTGCCTTTTTTCCCCTGTTGGTCTATATAGTTGAGGCCAGCCTCAGGCTGTCTCCTACCTCAGTCGCTCAGGGCATGGGCCAGTATGCCTAGCTAGGTCTGCCTTCATTTTGGGGTGTGAACAGGAGGCAGATGTGGAAGGTGGTGGGTATTGCTGTCAACTTAACAGGGTCTGGAGTTGCCTAGGAGACAGACCTGGCTGTAGTTACAGGGAAGGAGCAGAGGTCAGGCTTGGTGACGTGTGCCTTAGCTCCTGTAGCCATCTCTGTTTCCTGGCTGCAGCGCCAGCAGCTGCAAGCTCCTGCCATGTCTTCCTGCCGTGATGGACTGGACTGTTGAACTGTGTCAGGTATGGTGTCACGGCTGCAGAATTGACACCTAGGGAAGCAGCTAGGTGTAGCCCCTTGCAGCACTGCAACCCTCGGTAGACAGTAGACTGTCGTCAGTGTCCTGAGTCTCCCATGGGGAGTGGAGGCTGCCATCCTTAGAGATCTCAGCCCAGGGAGGGATGGCATCCTTTCCGGGGTGTCCCAGCACACCTCTGACCACCCCTGTCCACAAATCACCTGAGGCTTAAGATTCTGAACTTTTTATTTTCTGGCATGAAAAGTACAAATAATTAAACAATTCCATGTAAAAGTCAGTTACCGCGGCCAGGCCTGGAATCTCGGTAATAAATAGTCTAAACGCAACTTGAAGTGTTTGTGGGTTTGGGTTGAGGTTTGTTTTTTTTTTTTTCTACAGTTCTTTATATCACCTCCAACATGGACTCTGTTATGGTTTGAAACTTTCCCAATAAACAGGATGAAGGAAGGGTTGGAGGGGCTGAGCCCCATTCCCACTGGCCCTGCCCGTGACCCCCAGGGATTTTGGAAGACCCAAGGGCTCCTCTCTCTGGGAGCCCTTGGCCTGGCCCTCCTGGGGGACTGGCCTTCAGGGAGGGGGCCTAGCTGGGCTAAGCTTGTATCTTAGAAAAAAAGTCCCCTCCTCCCAGTCTTGGGGACAGCAGGGACCTAGGCCTTGGTGGGAGGGGGTGGGGGGAGAAGCCCCCTCTTCAGAGCCGGCCCTCCCCCCAGGGTGGGGGACAAACCCAGCCCTTATTGCTCGGATGCCTCCAGCATGTGTGGAGGGCAGGGGGAGACCCCAGAAACAGCAGGAAAAGAAGGGGTTGCACCCTCCTGGAGGTGGGGAGTCCCTGTCCTGCTGGGAGGGATGGGGGAGGATTAGGGCAGACTTAGAAACCACCAGAATAAATAGGTTCGGTGTATCATGAGCAAGCTAGAGTTCACCAGCTAAATAGACAGAAAAACCTCTCAAGACAATAGCAAAACAATCCCATTGAGAGGCCCTGGGCGCCGATAGCTGTGGGGACCCCACCCCTCGGAGCCCACGGCACCCCCGGGGGGGCACTCCGCTACCATTACTGTTATTAATAATTATTACTTTAATGACTCCACTTCCCCTTTTTATAAATAAATTAGGCATAACCACATCTCAGCAAAACTGAAAGAAAAGGGACATCTTCCTTCAACTTGCAAACCAATGAAAGAACAGAAATATACACAAAGGTCCTTACAGGCCAACAAGGGTAATAAATAGTTAACATAGCAATAAGTTAAAACTACATGAAGCTAAATTCAGCAAAAAAGTACGAGAAAGTTAACTGGTGACAGTTTATCTTTTTTTCCTTTTTTTTTTTTGTTTTTAAATTGTCTTTGTGTGTGTTTTTGTCTTTTTTCCTTTCTTTCCTGTTGCTATATTTCATCTTCTGTTTGAGTTTTCTTTCTTTTCTTTTTTTTCCGTTTTTTATTTTTTGGTCTTTTTTTAATTTTTTTTTTCTTTTTGTTCCTTGCAGCAGAAATTCCACAGACGGTTAAGAACAACACCAGGAGGGGTGGGGAGAGAGAGTTGGACGCTCAGATGGGGCCGTGGCCAGACACCAAACGCAGAGGACACCGGAAGAAAGCAACTAGAACTAGAGGGTGGGGTGGGGTGGGATGGGGTGGGGCTTCACGATTCTCAGTTGTGACTGGGCCCACTGAGGAGTGGGTTGAAGGTTTGGGGCTCCCAGGGGCTCCAGCCTGTGGCTTCTGTTGGAACTTGCATAAAAGAATAAAAAGAGTGGGGTTATGGATGCAAAATTCAGTCAGAAGCCAGGGCCGGGGCTCATGAAGGCTGCATCCATGGTTCCCCCAACAATCAAAAGGTGACAGGTTGATGGGAAGGGGTGTGGGGACACCCCTGGGTCTGGGGAGTGTTCTGGGTGCTTGCTGCAGTGGGGAGCACACTGGCCCTAGTTGAGGGAGGAGACTGCAGACCTCCCCCTGGACCCAGGGAGGCTGAGTCCCAGGGGCAGGGGGTCCTTTGGCCTCAGTGTTGTGGGGAGTGAGAGCCCCCTCCAGCCCACGGTGATGCCAAAGTAGAACGAGGTATTGTGTGTTTGGATGCATGGATGCCATATGTGTGGGCAGCAGGGAGGCCCCTGGTGGGCTAAGGAGTCTGTGCAGAGAACCTGGGGCTGGGGCTTATTGGGGGCCCAGGGAGAAGTGGCTGGACCAGCCTGGCTGGAGGAAGTAACTGGGTCAGGGTCTCCAGTAGGAACGTCTTGTCTGGGCCTGTAGGATGCTGCGGACTTGGGTGTATGTCCTTAGGTGTGTTGTATGTTTGTAGGTGACCTGTAGGATGCTGTGGGCATGGGTGTATGTCTTAGATGTTGTATGTTTGTAGGTGACCTGTAGGATGCTGCAGACTTGGGTGTATGTCCTAGGTGTTGTATGTTTCTAGGTGACTTGTAGGATGCTGTGGACATGGGTGTATGTCCTAGGTGTTGTATGTTTCTAGGTGACCTGTTTGTTTTTGTTTTTTGAGACAGGGTCTTATATAGCCCCGGCTAACCTAAATTCCCTATGTAGCCAAGGCTAGTCTTGACCTGATCTTCTGCCTCCGCCTCTCAAGTACTCAGATTAAGGAGGGCTGTGCACCAGACTCCAGGTTTCTGCAGTGCTGGGCTGAACCAGGTCCACCAACCGAGCGGCAGAGTCCTACATCCAAATGGGTCTGTCCCAGTGGCTTTCACACATCACATGGTTTTGTGGACAAGCAACCAATGTCTGTATCCTTGTCTACACAGCCCCAGGGTCCCGTGTGTCTCCTCTTCTCTTGTAGCTTTGGTCACCCTTCCTGAATGTATCCTGAAATGTTTCTGTATGTGTTGTGTATTTGTGTCTCCAAAGTCCAAGTGTATGTCCCTCCTGTCTTTGTGTGTGTGTGTGTGTGTGTGTGTGTGTGTGTGTGTGTGTGTGTGCACTGGCAGCCCTGTGGACTTTCAAACCCTCAGCCCTGCTCCCTGCACCCCCACCCCAGTTAGTTGGTAAACATAACTTGCCAAAATAGTTTCTTTTTTTTTTTGTCTTTTTTTGTGATTTTTTTTTTCAAGTTCAAGAATCCCCAGTAAAAATTCTCCACGAGGTCTTTTTCCCTTTTTACAAAAATAGAGTTTTTCTTCCCCCCCACCCCACCCCACCCTTTTTTTTTTTCATTTTGTTTCTGCTTCCTACCCTGCCCCAACCCTGCTCCCTGTACTCTGCCTAGGGACTGGGGCCAGGGATGGGGATGCCCACACCCCTCTTCCATGTTTTTTGCTGTTTTGGGGATTTTTAAACCTGTTCCCTCCCCTTTCTCTCGGTATAGGACAGGCCTGGACAAAGGAGGCCTGGGTGGGGCACTGATGTGTCCCCTAAGCCATCCCATGCAGGGTGGAGGGGTGAGGTGGGATGGGGGGGTCTCCTCTCTGCTTTCTTCTTTTTGTTTTTAGCCAAAAAAAGAAACAAAAGCCATCACCATGAACCAAACCAAGACGAGAGAGTGAACAAGCCCCAGCTGGGTGGGGAAAGCAGGGAGGATGGGGGGGACCCCTCCCCCTTGATTCCCTGCAGACCCTCCCCATCCCGATGCTCACCCTGTGGTGTTTTTTGCAAGTGTGTGGGTCTTCCTGCTCTTGCAATCACGCTCTTTCTCTCTCTTTCTCCCTCTCTCTCTCCCTCTCTCATTCTCTCTCTGCTGCCCAGGGAGGGAGGGCGGTAAATGCTCAGGCCTTGTGCTGCTTGCTGGTCTTGAAGGACACCTGCAGCACGCGCTCACCCAGGCGGTAGCCGTTGAGGCTGGCGATGGCCATGGCTGCCTCATCGTAGTTGGTCATGGTGACGAAGCCGAAGCCCTTGCACTTGTTGGTGGTGAAATCCCGGATGACCTTGACATTGGTGACTGCCCCAAAAGGTCCGAAAAGCTGCCACAGCACGCTCTCATCAGCTTCCGGGGACAGGTTGTACACGAAGATGCACCAGCCAGCGCCTGCTGCGCCTCCGGACAAGCCCACACCTGCCAGGCCGCTCATGCCATCGATGGCGATTGGGGAGAACCTGGCGATGAGCGACAGGGGACTACTTTGGGGGTCACGCGGGCTCTGCCCTGATCCCCAGCATGCCTCCGACACCCGCCCAACTGGGAGAACCCTATATTGTGTGCTATGTGTGTAGGACCCTTGTAGTGTCCTAACCTAGCTGTGACCCATTGCTTGTCTCTGACCTCATTGAGACACTAGCCCCTGACCTGCAACCTGTCTTGACCTCCAACACTCTCCAAATATCGCCTATGATCCTGTCCTAAAGTGCCATCTTTATCCGGATCTCGTGACCTTTGACCCTACCTAATCCTGAGCCCTGCTGATCTTCACCCTTCCATAGGGACACTCTGTCACTCAGCTTCTCTCTGTGACCCAGTTGGCTCTGAACTCACTATATAGTCAAGGGTGGCTTCTTGGTTTTGTTTTTCTTCCTTTTTGCCTGCTGATCTTAAACTTGTGCTTCTCCTGCCTTTACCTCCCGAATGCTGGCATTGCACACCTGGCTGACAGCGCTGGGATGGAACCCAAGGCTTTGTGCATGCCAGGCAAGTGCTCTTCCAATTGAGCTGCATCCCCAGTCCCCACCCCTTCAAAACTAACTCTGGGGTGTGTGTGTGTGTGTATGAGAGAGAGACAGACAGACAGAGACAGATGGAGAGACAGAGACTGCTTCTGTACTCCACCCATGCTGACCTTGAACTGAATTGCAGTTCTTGCCTCAGCTGATGAAGGAGCCCAATGCAGGTAACAGCTGAGCCCTAGCTCTTCTTTTTTGGCCCAAATCTGACCCTGTCCTGGTACCAATCTTCCCTGACAGCTCTGACTCCATTTTGACTTACCCTGTGTGGGTAGAAACTGGCCCTACGAGACCAGCATAGGGCTCACTATGTAGACCAGGCTGGCCTTCAGAGATCTTCCCTAGTGCCGGGATTAAATGCACCATGCTCAGTTTGGACTTATTTCATTTTTATGTGTGTTTGCCGGCATGTATGTAAGTGAAACACATGCACACGTGGTGCTTGCAGAAGCCAGTGTGCTGTGGGACAATGGTCTTATACCGTGGAAAGATTTGTCATTTGTATTGGTTTACTAAAATGCTGATTGGCCAGTAGCCAGGCAGGAAGTATAGGCGGGGTGACCAGAACAGGAAAATTCTGGGAAGAGGAAAGGCTCAGTCTGCAGTTGTCACCCAGACACAGAGGAAGCAAGATGAGAATGCCTCACTGATAAAAGGTATCAAGTCACGTGACTAACATAGACAAGAATTATGTCTTATATGTAAGATATAAGAGTTAATAAGAAGCCTGAGCTAATAGGTCAACTAGTTTATAAATAATGTAGGCCTCTGTATGTTTCTTTGGGACTGAATGGTTGGGGGCCCAGGTGGGACAGAAACCTCTGCCAACACTAGTAGGGGGCATCAGAACCCCTGAAACTGGAGTTACAGAGAGCTGTGAGCCACCATGTGGGTGCTAGAAATAGAACCTGGGTCCTCTGCAAGAACAAGTGATCTTAACCACTGGGCCTTTGCTCCAGCCCATGTTTTGGATTTTTGAGACTGGATCTCACTGTATAGCCCAGGCTAGCCTCTAACTTGTAATCTTGGTGAATCTGCCTTCTGAGTTATAGGGATCAGAAGTTATATAACCATAAGGAATTTCTAATACAATTTTATTAACTGTATTATTATTAGTGTGTGTGTGTGTGTGTGTGTGTGTGTGTAGGAGGAGGAGGAGGAGGAAGGGGGTGCATGTGCTATGACACATGTGGAGGGCAGAGGACAAGTCTGCGGAGTTGGTTTTCTCCTTCCACCTTATATGGGTTCTAGGTATTAAACTCAGGTGGTCAGGCTTGCGTGGCAAGCCCCTTTACCCTCTGAACCATCTTGTCAGCCCACACTCATGAATTTTAAATTGCACACTGAATATGGTTAGGTGGCTTAGGACTATAATTATAGTTCTTGGAAGGCCAAGGACACATAGCAAAAACTTGTTTTGAAACAAATGCTTTTGACTCTTGGATCTGTCCAAGCTTTAACACACTTCCATTCTCAAGAGTGCCTTTCTTGTTAAGTCTGTCTCTCCCTCTCTCCATCCCTGTCCCTCTCTCCCTCCCTCCCTCTCCTCCAGAACTGGGGTCTCAGACATGCTCTGTCTCTCCAGGGTTTGTGTGGATGCTGAGATCTGAAGTCTGGTCCTCGTGCTTGTGTCACACTGGGCCAGCTTCCCAGCCCCAAACTGCCCCTGTCCTTGCCCCTGCTTCACAAAAAGTCGAGTATGGTAGACGGCTCATGTCATCCTAGCACTAGCAGTGGACACAGGAGCACGAGGAGCTCCATGTCCTTTTCATCTATACCTTCAGTTTGATGTCAGCCTGGGACACAGGAGATGACAAAACCAAAAAAGAAGATGCCTTTCTTCTAACACTCAGAAGTTAGGGACAGGGAGGTTTTTGTGAGTTCAAGGCCAGTCAGATACATAGTAAGACCCTGTCTAGAAGAAGAAAAGAAGGGAGAGAAGGAGAGAGGAGGAGGAAGAAAAGGAAGAAATAAAGGGATAAACGAGGAGAATGAAAGGAGAGCCTGCACCCTGTTCTGAGCAGCGTGATGGAAGGTCACATTGATTGGCCAGTCCCCGTGCGGCACGTGCTGCTCTCCCGCTGGTCACTTAGCTGGCTCAGTAGCAGACTGACTGTCTAAAATCATAGTCTCTGTGTTAAGGACCCCTTATTTTAACTGACTAATGCTGGTGATTTAGAGATGCCTAAGAGAAACTGATAAAAATGTTTTCTTTAAAGGAAAAGGTGAAAGTTTTTCACTTATGGAAAAGAGGGGATTATATGCTAAGGCCACTAATACCTCAAGAAAGGACAAAGCTGTGAAATTATGAAGAAGGAGCTGGCCTGGTGACGCAGGCTTGTCATTCTAGGATGTGGAGACAGGAGAATCACAAGTTCGAAATAAAAGTAAGAAGATAAACCGAACATCCCTGCAGCCCCACATTCAGGAGGGAGAGGCAGAAGGAGCAGGGTTCAAGGACATGCCCGGCTTAGGCTTGCTGACCTGCCTGTGCTACCTGCCTGAAACCCTGTGTCAAGAAACAAAGAGAGCTGGGCAGTGGTGGCGCCTCCCAGCACTTGGGAGGCAGAGGCAGGCAGATCTCTGTGAGTTCGAGGCCAGCCTGGTCTACAAGAGCTAGTTCCAGGACAGGCTCCAAAGCAACAGAAAAATCTTGTCTCAAAAAAGCAAAAAAAAAAAAAAAAAAAAAAAGAGAGAGAGAGAGAGAGAGAAAGAAAACAGAAACAAAGAGGGCTGGGTATGTGACTCAGCAGTACAGCACTTGTTGACAAGGCCTTGCATCTCCTTTCCAGTACAAAATAATAATGATGATGATAATAATAATAATAATAATAATAATAATAATAATAATAATAATAATAAAAACTAGGGCTAGTGGCACATGCCTTTAATCCCAGCACTCAGGAGACAGAGGCAGGCGGATCCCTGTAAACTTGAGGCCAGCCTGGTCTACAGAACGAGTTCCAGGTCACCAGGCTACACAGAGAAACCCTGCCTCATAAACAAACAAACAATCACATAAACAGTAAGTAGAAATTTAAGTAAATAAGATATATAGAGGTTTCCATGTCAATCTCTTGTCAGGCACAAGGAGTCTCGGGATGTGTCCCTGACGTTGTCTCTGGGATATCTCACCCCTCGGGTAACACTTAGTAGGTTGTCTGTTGACTAAATTAATTAAAGGATAGAAAGCCATATTCCCATTGACTCTCTCACCCTCAGGATTAATCACTCAGCTTGGGCCGAAGACTCTGAAAGTCTAAACCCCTTAGCCTTGACCACAGGGACTCAGCTCACTGCTGCCCCTGCTGCCAGGCTCCCTCCAGGCCTCTGCATAGATGGCTCAGGCCTCTTCTGGTCACCATGTCGTGACCCTTATGCTGCCCTTGCATTACCCTGACCACCATTTGCTCAAACATCTCATCCCTGTGGAGCTAAGAACATGAACATCGGCGACAGTATTTATACTTGGCCACCTTTTATTATGTACCAAGCACTGTGTTCTGTCTCGAATTCATGTCCAGGAGAGAGCAAGTCTGGGCCGCGCTGCATCCTTGGCCTCAAGCCCAGTTTTCGATATGCAACATGTTCCCAACAGCTTGTGACACAATAAACATGGAGACTTTCACAAGAGTAGGGGTACGGATGAAGCTAGGATGCCTTCAAGGTTTATAGCAACTGTGGGGAGGAAAGGAAACCTTCCAAGGCCATTGACAAAAACCCAGCAATGACAGCTGATGGATGGGGCTCAGAAATGGCTTAGCTAGAGTCCCCCAGTGAGGGCCTGGGGGCATGGCTTGGTGCAGGCCTAGCATGCAGGAGTCCCGGGTCCCATGCCTAGTGCAGAACATAGCAGTGGTAGTGACTCGCAGAGAGCTAAAGTGGGGATTGGGGCACAAGAAAGGGGTGAAAGCCACAGACAGCTCTCCATGCCCCACCTTCTGTAGCCACTTTCTCTACCCCACCTTCTGTAGCCACTTTCTCTATACGTCCGCTCTGCTCAGAGTCTTGAGGTTATCATCTCCTAGATACAGGCCGAGATGGGTTCCCAGTGGTCCCAGGGACAAGGGACATGCAGGGGTTAAAGGAGGCCATCATGGTGAGGGGCTGTGGGAAGGACAGTGGGGACAGGAGCACTGTTACCTTTTGACTCCATAGGCCATGTTGAGCAAATTGTCCAGCCTGTGGAGGCAGAAACCGCTGTCAGAGTAGCCTGTGACCCACCCCCTGTGATGTGACAGCTAGTCCACCCCACCCCCACAGCCTTCAACAACCCGCCTCCCCCCCCCCCCTCGCTGCTTGCTCCCAGCCCGGCTGGACACCGCCTGGCACGGAACCTCACTCATTCGGGACTGCTTCTCACCAGCCCTGCTGCTGCCCAGCCTGAAGGATTTTGTCCTGCCCTCCCGATGCCTCCGTGGGCCTTGCCAGGAGGACCCAGGGGTTGATGGTGGTACAGCCTCAGGGGGTTTTCCTGAGCTTACGGGAGGGTGGGAAGAGCACACAGCCACCCCCACAGTATCATTGTTCCCATTGACCTCCCGTGGCCAGGGTCCTGCGTTCAAGTCTTCTTTCAGGCTTTTCCATGCTCCGTCTCAGGTGAAAAAAATCTCAGTGAATGGCACGTAACAAGCTCTGTTCTACCCAGTTACCATGCAGGAAATATGATCATGATTGGCACACAGAATATGAAAGGGATTGTTTGGTGGGTGTTATCCATGAGAAAACTGAGGCACAACTGGACCCAGGGAGCAGGCCAGAGATAGACAGAGAAACACACCGGTGCAGAGGAAGAGACCGAGATATGGAGATAAAGAGACAGACAAAAAGCCTAGAAGAGAACGTAAGGAGAGACGGACAGGCACAGAGAAAGATGAGAGAGAAAGGACAGGCCAGACACACAGAGAAAACTGGGAGACAGGGTGTCCAGGTTGTTGTTGTTGTTTTCCATTGTTGTTGTTGTTTGGCTTGTGTTTTTTTGTTTTGGTTTGCTTTTTGTCAATTTGGCACAAGTCTCAGAAGAGGAACTTCTATTGAAAATACACTTTCATCACATTGGCCTGTGGGATATTTCCTTGATTGATGTGGGAGGTTGATTGATGTGGGAGGGCCCAGCCCACTGTGGGCAGTGCCTCTTCTATGCAAGTGGGCCTGGGCTGTATAAGAAAGCAGACTGAGCAAGGTATGGACAGCCAACCAGGAAGCAGTGTTCCCCCATTTTCTCTGCTTTCCAGGTTCCTGCCCTGATTTCCCTTCACGGTGAACTGTTTGCTATTAAGATGAAAATCAACTTTCTCCTCACATTGTTTTGGGTAATGGCGCTTTATCACAGCAATAGAAACCATGACCAAGACACAGGGAGAGACAGACAGACAGACAGAGACAGAGAGAGAGAGAGAGTCACAGTTGACTTCTCTTAGCTACCAACTGCAGCTGCCAGCAGAGACTGAGCTCCTGCTCTATGTACTGGCACATGCCCTTTCAGGCTCCTGCTGGCGAGGTGTCCCTGGGTTCCATTTGAAGAAAACTGGTTCAGGGAGGGCAGCTGCAGGCTTGGGGCTCTTGACCTGGGGGTCTGGGGACTCTGGCTCACCGGAAACGCTGTGTCTGATGATGTAGAGGACCCGCGTAGCGCCGGGCAGAGGACTGGTACAGGTGGGTGAGCAGGGCCTGCCCTGTCTTCTGACTCGGGTTGTTTGCGAATTTGACCGTGATTGGCTCAGCCGCACCTAGTGGTTTCTGCCCATTCAGTCCCTTGATGGCCTCCTCAGCCTCGATCCTCTTGTCAAAGCGGATGAATCCCACACCCCGAGAGACACCTGCCAGGGGTGTGAGGGCATCAGTCTCAGGTACTCTATACCTCTCCATGTGACTCTCCCCTCCCTGGGACACCTTGGCCCAGAGCACCCTCTCCTCTTGGCATTCTGACCTGTGGCCTGGTCCAGCAGGATTCTCGAGGTGATGATGCGACCATACTGGGAGAAGAGCTGTTCCATCTCCTTCTGGCTCATAGTCTTCGGGAGGCCACTGACGTATAGGTTAGCATCCCGAATAGAGGCAGAACTGGGACGTGCATAGGATACCTGGGCCAGGGGTCAGAGGAAAGTGAGGGTACATGGGAAATGACAAGGCTCAGGAATGACCCCCCACACTCCCAATAGTTCATTTAACAAGTAGCTCAAGGCTGGAGCTGGGGCTGACTGGGTGGAGTACTTGTCTAACATGCAAGAAGCTTGGCTTCCATCCCAGCACCACATAAACAAAGTAATATACACCTGCCATCCCAGGACCTGGCAGATGGAGGCAGAAGGATCAGAGCTAAGTTGTCCTCTACTACATATTAAGTTCAAGCCTGGCCTGGGCCACATGTGACCCTGTCTCAAAGAACAAAGCAGAAGGTTGGGGAGATGGCTCCGTTGGTAAAGAGCTTGCTGCCAAAGACTGAGTCCCTGAGCTGGATCCCACACCCACATAAGAAAACAAAGCAAAACCAGAAATAACCAGGCAGGCCATGGCGATGGCTCCATGGATGAACTGCCTGCTGTGGAAGATGAGACCCTGAGTTGGTACCAACCAACAGTGGAGGAGAAAACCGACTCCCAGCATCCTCCGACCTCCACATCCCCACAGCAGCATGTATGTGCATACTCCCCACAATAACAACAATATTTTTTTTTTTATCTAAAACGATAAGTTCAATGTTCTGGTGCACACTTGTCATCCCAGCTCTAGGAGGGGCCAGGCGATCCCTAGCTTCACCAGCAGCCAGCATGAGCTTATGAGCCCTGCCCGGTTCTGGGTCTCAGAAAAGAAAAAGTTTGGAAGAACCAGGAGTGATGTCACACGCTTTTAATCCCAGCACTGGGAGGCAGAGGCAGGTGGACTCCTGTGAGTTTGAGGCCAGCCTGGTCTACAGAATGAGTTCCAGGACATCCAGGGTTGTGTGGTTGAGACCTTATCTCAGACAAAACACATAAAACAAAGCAAACCAGGAAAGGCGGTGGGAGTGGGGTGCAGCAGGGTGGTGGGGGTGGGAGTGGAGTGCAGCAGAGTGGTGGGGGTGGGGTGCATCAGGGTGGTGGGGGTGGGTGGGGTGCAGCAGGGTGGTGGGGGTGGGGTGCAGCAGGGGGGTGGGGGTGGGGTGCAGCAGGGTGGTGGGGGTGGGGTGCAACAGGGTGGTGGGGGTGGGAGTGGGGTGCAGCAGGGTGGTGGGGGTGGGTGGGGTGCAGCAGGGGCTTGGCTGGAAACGTTCATTCCTCAAAGGACCTGCCCCTGCTTCTCAGACCCATGTGCAGTATGAACTGAGCCCAGAGCTGTAAATATAAGGTTGTGCCTTTTAGGGGTGGGGTGGGGTGGGTGAGGTGGGTGGGAATTATCATCCCCGAAAACTATATCAGACTTATTTATAATCTTTGCAAACTCAAACCAAAAGGATCCAACTCGCATTTGTCTTAAAAATGATAAAAATAATAATCATAAAATAAAATAAATAATAATTAAAACACAGGGCCCACAGGAGGGCTCAGCAGGCAAAGGTGCTCATTGCCAACCCTGTCCACCTGATTCAATACTCTGGTCACACAGGGTAGAAGGAGAGGACTCGCTTCTGCAAGTAGTCCTCTGGCTTCCACATCCTCGTGCCTTAAGAGCCCACTCTCTGACCTGGGTATCATACACACATATGGATATAAAATAAAAATTTAAATGTAATTAAAATACAAGAAAAATAGGGTAGGTGATAATTGACTATTTCAGACAAAAAATCAAAATGGAAAAACTGCCAATCCTTGACGTGTGCCTCCATTCTGCACTTCCTCCCCTCTGACGGCCACTGCTATTGACGCTACAGTTCCCATTCCACACAGCAGCAAAGGGCACCCCACACACTAAAGCCAGGCTCTACTCAGCAGACTTTTCCGTAGCTCCTTCATTCCTCTGCATTAAAACTAAAGTCCTTGTAAGGAAAAAAAAAAATGTCACCAAGTGTGGTAGCCCAGGCCTCAGATCCAGCATTGAGAAGCAGATCAGGTATCTCTGTGAGCTTGGGGCCAAGACAGCCAGGGCTTCATTGAGATCCTGTCTGTCCAAAATTTTTAACATTCTGTTGTTTTTTCTTTTGAGACAGGTCTCACTATGTAGCTCTGATTGTCCTGGAACTCACTTTGTAGACCAGGCTGGCCTCAAGCTCAGAGATCCACCTGCCTCTGCCTCCTGAGTGCTGGGATTAAAGGTACGCACCATCACATTCATCTTAAAAATTACATTTTTATAAAAAAGTTTATTTTGCATTATTATTATTATTATTATTATTATTATTATTATTATTGGTTTTTTGAGATAGGCTTTTTGTGTATCTCTGGCTGTCCTGGAACTCATTCTATAGAAGAGGCTAGCCTCAAATTTACAGAGATCCACTTGTCTCTGCCTCCCGAGTGCGGGGATTAAAGGTGTGCACCACCACCGTCTGGTGTTTGTTTTTATTTTATGTGTATGAGTGTTTTGCCTACAGGTATGAGTATGTATTGTGTGCACATAGTACTGACAAGGGCCAGAGAGCGAGCCCTGGCTTCCCAGCAACTGGAGGTACAGACAGTTGTGAGTTGCCTGCCACGTGGGGCCTGGGAATTGAATCTCAGTTCCTGGCAGAGCAGTCAGTGCTCTTAACTGCTGAGCCATCTCTTCTGTCCCAAAAAATGAAAAGAGCTCTAAATTACATCTTAGTGTGCACATATGTGTGCATGTGCAATGCCTAACTGCAGAGGTCAGAGAGGAGCTCAGGAAGGTGGTTCTCGGTGTGTGTGTGGGCTCCGTGTCCACAAGGCCCCACACTGGACCAGGTCACCTCTCTGCTTTCACCTCCTCTTACTTCCCCCTCCTTTCTTTTACCCGGGAACATCTGGCCTCAGGACTTTTGCACTTGTTTCTGATGCTGGAAAGTCTTTTCGTGCTGGCCTTCACGGCTGTGACACCCACACTGGAGGACTCGATGCAATGACTATCTGGAGCACAGGACCAGCGGAGCCACAGAATGAGACTGAGGCCTCAACCCCACCCCATAGAAACATTCCTCCCTCTTTTTCTGACAGTTCAAAATTTGAAATGTCCTTCCTATCTTCCTCGATTTTCAGTTTTTTGTTTTTTGACATTAATTTATTTATTTTGTGTGTGCGTGTGTGAGTGTAGCGGTCACAGGACATCTGGTGTGTGTCAGTTCTACCCTTGTACCATGGGGATCTCAGTAATCACGTTTGGCAGCAAGCTCCTTCCCATCCACTGGACCCTCTCACTCGCCCTGCTATGACCCTAGCTCAAGGTGCTTTTCTCAGGCTTGGGATTTGTATCCATTCTGGTAAGGTCATTCCATTTGTGTCACTATAAGGACACATCTCACCAGCCATGCAGCTGCTCACAAGTTGACCGACTCAGCCATTCAGAGCACAGACACTGGGGAGCATTGTGGAGTGGGGAAGAAAGTCTGCTCACAGAGTATTCAGGAACCCCGCTCATTGTGTCCTTATCAATGCCCTGGAGACTCAGTACTGAGGCCCCGCCCACAAGTGTCAATGGGGTGACCAGTCTGTGGTGGTAGGTTTGTGAGCACCCCTCCCCTTCTCTCCTCCCGAGGTCTGCTTTCTGCTGCTTCTATTCAAACCTCTAAACTGAGGGAGATAGGGACCATTGTTGCGTCTGGCATTTGTTCGGAGTGATGCATGGTGGAGCTGTATTGTTTCATTACAAATACCTAATTAGGGGCTGTTGAAATGGGTCAGCAGGTAAAGGTGCTGGCCACCAAGCCTGATGACCTGAATTTGATCTGTTAGTCTCACAGGGTGGAAGGGAGAACTTACTCCCAAGGTTGTCCTCTGGCTTCCACATACACCAAACTAATAAGTAAATGTAATGAAATTTTAAAAAAGAAGTAACTAATTAGGACCCGCCTGTCACAAGGAACAAGCTGAAGCCACCTCCACCTTTTCCCCTACGAGCCGAGTGTGGTGGCACACTCCTGTCACCCCAGCACTCTGGAGGCAGAAGTAGGCACATCCCCTGTGACTTCCAGACCTGTTTGGTCTACACAGCATACTTCAGGCCACCCAGTAGCGAAAGCCTTTCTCAAAAATATCCCAAAGGACACTCCCAGAGGCCTTAAGATCACTGAATGAAAATTTCAGTACCAAGGGTGGACTGCCTCCCTGTGAGTTGTTGTTGGCCACTGAGGCCCTACAAACCGTGAAGTCTTCTCCTGCTGTCCGTTGTATGTCAGGACTAAACACACAAATTTAAAAACTGCAGTTGAGTGTTTGAGGTTTCCTAACTCCACCATGGACTGTGAGGGATTTAATCATTATTTGTAGCTGTTGTTGTTAATGTTTTTGAGACAGGGTCTCACTATATCGCCTTGGGCTGGGGGAGTCTGGAGGACTCTGTGTACGCCAGACTGGCCTCCTGCTCACCGAGATACAGAGGTGTGTGCCTCTGTGCCCAGTTTGGAATGGTGAGTCTTGCTATAGAGTCCTAGACAGCAACCCTCCTGCCTCAGCCTTGAGTGATGAAATTATAGACATGAGCCACCACACCCAGCTAAGGGTGGCATCACAGACATAAGAAAGTCTGTGTATGGAGTTAGGTACTCACAATGCTCCAGTGTGTGAGAGAAAGGACAGCCACAGTGTTGGTCCTCACTTTCCCCACCTTGGTCTCTTGTGCGCCACTGTGGATACCAGGGCACCTGGTCTGTCAGCCTCCAGAGAGTCTCTTGTCTGCGATCCTATTTGCAGGTGCCCCCAGCCAAGCCTGTCTTTACCTGCGTCCTGGGGATTTAAAGTTAGGTCCTCAGGCCTCTGCAGAAAGTACTTTACACACTGGTGTAATGGTTTCCTCCAAGACTAAACATCACATCCTTCCGGAAGCTCCTCAAGCAGGAAGATAAATAACTCAAACTAGCCTCAGGAAGTCCCTGAAACTGACCAGAATCAGCAGGCCCCTCCCTGCTAGAGTAAGCCATAAAGTGGAGCGTTCCTCTGAGACTTGCAGAACAGAGCTGCATGAAGACTCTGAGGTTTAGACAACCGAGGCACCTGGAAAGGATGCTCAACCTGTGCAGCTGCCTGCAGGCTGTGCAGTGTGCGCCAGGTTCCCACTGTGTGAGATGGCATCCATGCAGGGGTGGGCCTTGGTGATGCAGCCATCTTTGAGTCATTTCTGCTGCTGTAAATAACTCCAATAAAACTCATTGATTCACCAAGTTGGACAGTGGTGGTCTCTGTAGTTTGGTCTGCCATGGTGAGTAGACATGTGTGTTGTATCACACAACATAACTGTGTCCCTCCTGGATAGGGACACAGCAGAAGCAGGGGTGAGTTGGAGTGGAGTGAGTGCACAGTCTTGGCTATGGGTAGCAAGACATGCGTGCAGCAAACTGACCAGCCTAAGTGGGGAGCCTCCAGGGAGGAGATTCCAATAGAGCTGTCTTCTGTGTGCTGTGTGCTGGTGTGCCTCTGTGCTGCGAGAGCAGTGGCATGGTTCTTGCTCTGGGTAGAGACATGGAAACAAGGCTGAGCCATCATTCTTACAAGTGTCTGGGGGAGGAAGCCCAGGACGGCAGTCTTCGTCTATGAGGCATGGGGTGGCATGCCTGCTTGCTAGGCAAAGGGTACCACAGGAGTATATGGAGGTGCTCTGAAAACAGTTAAAAGTTCAGAGGAAAATTTGTCGTCTTTAAGGCAAGTGCAGAAGATCTAAGAATGCCCAGCAGCGCAGCAGAGGTTGCCTGGCCACTGCTGTGTGTAGTTCGTGACCTGAGACTGAGATGGTGGCCTAGCGGGAGCTTGTCTGTGTAAAGGACGATTGCAACAAGAAAGGGAAGAAATGGCAGCATCCTCCTCGTTAGCCTTGGATTTGGCAGGAAAATTAGATAAAGGAGGAACTGAGAGAAAGGTGAAAAAACGATAGAAGATACCCCACAAGTCCAAACTTTAGTCAGAAAATAGGGGAATCTGTGATCTGATGTACAGAGGGGCCTTCCAGTGATCCAGAATGAGAAGCTGGTGTGACTTGGAATACTCAGCATTTGAACTTCTGAAGTCAAGGAGGGCTTGAAAGCCAGCAATGAAAGAACCTATCACAGCCTGGGTTTGTGAGGCTGTGGGACAGGAGAGTGGATGGGAACAGTCAGACTGCTGTGGAGGCAGGAAACTGAGTCATGTAGCTCCCTACCCCTCCATAAGGCAGAGGCTGCACACCCTGAGACGGTGTGAGAGAAGTCAGTCTCAGATGGACTGACGTATCAGAGCCATTAGAACAATCTCCATCTGAGGTCCCCATAAATGTCCGGGAATGGAGGGCAATAGAGGAAGGAGAGGCTCTCTTGAGGGAACTAGGAGCAAGAGAAGCTGGGTTGAAACCCAGTCCACTGGGACAGGTAGAACTGTTTTTACAGAAGAGTTAGGGGAAAGGTTGATCCAGCGGGGACCTCAAGGCTGGTGTGGAGCTTTAGTGGCTCTGCTGAGCTCTCTGGTGAAGCCTGGGCTGTGTGAGGTAGGAAAGGCTTTGGTACAGCTCAGTGACTTAGACCAGCATGGAAAGGAAGTTCATAAGTAAAAGAACAACCTAGAGGGGATCGTAAAAACGTAAGGCAGAGGCAGAGGCCTTCTGGCTACTCAGAGACAGATGTAGCAGGATTTGTGGCAAGCTGGAGCTCCTAAGCAAAAGACTGACAGAGAGACAAATTGTGCGCTGAGGAGCTTTTGGAAGGCTGTAAGCCCGAGGAACAGTTCACAGAACCGTGATGGAGCAAGATAGGTGAAGACGGTCAAGCCTGCCCCAGGGGTGGGTGATTATCCCCCCCGGACTAAGGAGTGTACATTTCTCTCCAACAAAAGATTATGTTAGGGGTGGAAATGGTTTGTCCAGTCAGGAGCTCCCTGAACAGCCAGGAATGATGAATGGGGAGGCCACAGCCACTGTGCCAACCCAGGAGCCTGCGGGTGCAGCAGGGGAAACCTGGACCACATTCACCTTTGGCCCTGAGTAGGTCTGAGCAGATTAAGACTTGGTTAGGGTGGAGAGATGTGGTGACCCTGTGGAAGAGCTCTGGGCTATGGAAAGGGAATGGCTCAGAGAGAGTGACCGAGGGTTACAGAACTAATTTAGTGTCTCCTATTCATGCTTTGTACCCAGCCTTGATCTGTGAAGGAAGCTGGCCTCAAACTCACAGAGATCTGCCTGTCTCTGCCTCCTGAGTGCTGGGATTAAAGGTGTGCGCCACCACCGCCCGGCTTGGATGGAACCTTTCTGTGCTGTTGTAGACCTTGCTTATGTTTGACTTTAGTGTCTTCCTAGGTGTGAACTTCTGAGATCACCTGACACTTGCTGAGAACAGGTGACAGCAGACTTTCAGAGTGCTTCACCACGGTTGTCTTTGTAACCCCACTGTTTATTGTGCAATGGGGGTTCGGGATGTTGCCTTGTCCTGCATAGTCTCTGAAAAAGGCTTTGTTAACAGGTGACATAATGCTACCTCTGAGGGTTTGCAGATTTGGAAAGACACATGAGAGACAGACAATCAGGTGCCATGACCCTGCCTGCTAATTACCTCACAACCCTTGGTTCACTGAAAAAAAATCCTGAAGGACACTCCCAGAGGCCTGAAGGTCACTGAATGAAAATTTCAGTACGGGGTGGACTGCCTCCCTGTGAGCTGTTGGGCACTGAAGCCCTACAAACCGTGAAGTCTTCTCCTGCTGTCCGTTGTATGCCAGGACTAAACATGACACCGTGTTGCTGAAGACACCGCACATCCGTGCTCTGACTGTCGGCCATGGGGAAACTAAGCTGGGACTGGACTGCAAACTCCCATCTGCTGCCTGGCTCACACAGAGCCAGAAGGGGCCACATGCAGGCTGCTGGTGGGGTACCATCCCCAACACTCCTGCGTGGCTGTGGACCTGTGTGTTGAAATACTGACGTGCGAGGCAGGATGGGCCTGATTGTGCAATAGTTGCTCAGTCAATATGGGCAAGAACAATAACCATTCAGTTGGATTTAAGGCCAGCTCCACAAGAGACGTACAAGTACATCTGGAACTGTAAACCAAACACCTGTGGCTGGGGAGGTCATAGGTCCCAGTGGGGAGGTGACTTGTATGGTTCTTCTAGATGGATGTGATGTGTCCGTCAGACTGCCTTCTAAACATGTGTGGTTGAACCCATAGACCACTGTTGTCACCCTCCGCTCATGACTGTGAAGCTCCTGAGAACAAGTGACTTACTGTGGCATGGTGGCCTGTTTCTTAGCCACAGGTGGACACCTATAGTCACCCCCACCAAGGTGAAAGAGGGGCAGAAAGAACGGAAGAGCAAGAGGTCAGGTCGTGTTAGTTTTCTCAGAGATTGAAACATTCCATCCTTCCAGAAGCTCCTCAAGCAGGAAGATAAATAACTCAAACTAGCCTCAGGAAGTCTCTGAAACTGACCAGAATCAGCAGGCCCCTCCCTGCTAGAGTAAGCCATAAAGCAGAGCATTCCTCTGAGACTTGCAGAACGGAGCTGCAGGAAGACCCTGAGACCCAACAGCTGCCCGGGAGAAGCAGAAACAGTCGAGCTGCCTGGAAGAGGGTTAGGCCACCTGGGCACCTGGAAAGGACGCTCTTCAACCTGTGCAGCTGCCTGCAGGCTGTGCAGTTTACTCTGGGTTTTCAGCATTGTGAACTGTCACTCATACTGGGGTGGGCTTTAGTGTTCTTCTTGTACCCCCCACACCAGGATGGAACCTGGGCATCCAAGTAGCTGAAACCATTTTGACCCAAATCTGCCAGGGCAACAACATTCAGGCCTGATCAACATAGTCGTGACAAAACCAGGAAGAGGCTGTCTCATAAAGTCACAGCCCTGCTCACAATATCAGGTCCTCCAGAACTAGAGTAAGAAAACCATCAGGTGCTGACCGCATGCCAACCCCACAGCATAGCCCACAAACTTGGCACAGGCCGACACACACACACAACCACACCAAGCCACACAGTATCTTGTTGCAACAAACACATCTCCTTGTGCACCCTGGAAGCCACAACAGTAATTGTGGTGTCACGAAGCACGCGTCACACCATCACCAGGTCCCACACACTCACAGTCGTCTTGTCTGATGTTTTCCGAGACGGTCTCATGTAGCCCAGGCTTGCTGTGAAACCAAGGATGATCTTGAACTTCTGATCTTCTTGCTGCTTTGTTTAGAATGCTGGGATCCCAGGCTTGTGTCACCAGGCCCAGTGTATGTGGTGCTGGAGAGCCAACCCCGGGCCACCATGCATGCTGGGTAGGCAATACTTGCAGAAACTGAGCCCTAGTCCCCAAATCTTGTGAATGAGTGCGAGTGTGTGCATAGGCCAGGGGTCAACCTTGGGAGTCATTAGAAATTGTCTGCTTTTGAGAGAGAAGATAGAAGGTCAGGGATCAACCTGCCTCGCTGCCAGTATGGGTTATAGGCAAAGAGGCAAAGGCCACCACATCTGCCTTTTTTTTTTTTTTTTTTGTCAGGGTCTCATTATATAGCTATGGTTGACCTGAAAGTTGCTATATGGTCCAGGCTGGCCCAGCTCACAAAGATCTGCCTGCTTCTACCTTCTGGAGTCCTGGGATTAAAGTTATATTCCACTATGCCTGACTTTACATACCTGGCTTGTTTATTGGGGTTCTGGGAATCAAACTCAGGTTTTCAAAGCAATATGAACAGCTGAGTTGTCTCTCTAGGCTCTGCCCTAATCCTTCATTTGCTCACGTCTGTGCTTCAGATGAAAGGCAAGCTGGGTAAGCACTCTATCACAACAGTCACCTGCATAGTCACCATGTCCCACAAGTGCAGAGTCACAATCTGCTGCTTTGCACACACCTGCAGATTTACTTACAGTCACTGGGGTCTGCTCTCACGCCCCTGGGGCTTCTGGATCAAGCTTAAAGTACACAGACTCATCCAGTGGTACCATTATTCCCTTTCCCCCACTCTGGGGAAAGGAAAAGATTCCTATACTTCTGTTCTCATGATAAATTGGGGGCCAGATGGGCACCCTCAGCCTGGCCTCCCCAGGGGTCCTGGAGCAGATTTGAAGGGTGGAGCCCAAACACCCCCAGGCCAACTCAGAGAGGGGGTTTCCATGGTGATTCTTCCCAAGGGAACTTGGGCTCACATGGTCCCAGCTGCAGCTGCTGAGAAGGGAGGCCATGGGGGAAGGGCAATGCACAAAGGTGGGGGAGGGGTGCTGCATTCTGCCCCCTCCCAAGTCCCTAATTAGATTCCAGATGGCAGATGGGCCCCACCCCCTTTTGCAGGACAAAGACAAGGAGGGGTCTGCCTGTGGGGTCCTGGTCACTCTGTCCTACCTCCTGGGCCTGGCAGATTCCCTAAGTCTTCCAAAGAACATGGGACTTCCTGCTAGTAATATGTCTCCAGTCAGGGGGAATGGCTCAGCTGGTAAAGGCATTGGTGCCAAGGCTGACCGTCTAATTTTGATCCCTGGGACCCACAAGGTGGAAGGAGAAAACCAATTCCCACGTTTGCTCTAGTGTTCACACATACAGTGGCACGTGTGTGCCTGTTCACACATACACACAGAATAGTAAGATAAAAGTAATTCCTCACACTGATGGGTGAGGGACCAGGCTTAGAGAAATAAAGCTGGGTGACCAATAAGGAAGAGAGAGAACCAAAGCTTCAGAAGGAATGATGGCAGGGGTCACATGGGGTGGGGACACTCACCTTGATGGTCTTTGTCTGCAATTTGAGGCCATTGAGGGTGTTGATGGCTTTGTCTGCATCATTGGGGTCAGAATAGTTCACAAACCCATAGCCCAGGCTCTGCCCTGTGGGAGGACAGAAGAGTGACTTCTCTAGTCTGCCCAGTGTCCCCAGCACACCTTGCCAGACTCCAGCTTCCCACTCGGATTTATCCTCCCTTTATGTTCCCTAGAGAACCACTTGGCTCCATCCATCCTGAGTTACCCCACCTAGGCCACACTAGTTTTTCCAGGGGTACTTCCTCCCTGCTGGTCACCAGAGGCCACACACAGAAAGAGCTCCACACCTGTGATCTTATCCCGAACCAACTTGCAGGACTCGATGTCCCCAATGCTGCCGAAGAGACTCTTGAACTCGTCCTGTGTCATGTTCTGGGGTAGGTAGTTGACGATGAGGTTGGTCTTGCTGTCATCAGTGGCTCCATTTGTCCCAAGGAGTGGCCCGTTGGGCAGGGCCGGGCCGGCCGGCCCCCCCCCCAACCTGAGACTCCATGGCCCCCAGTATCTGCTGGAGAAAACAGGTCACACCCGCTCAGTCCCCATCACTGAAAAGAGGGGTTTGGGGGATGAATTAGGCATAGGCATGTCTAATATGGTATGAACTTAGTCAAAGAAGGGGTAACAGTTTTCACTGGGTTTTGTTTGTTCATTGGTTGGTTCTTTTGGTGGGGGCGGGGTTTCTCTGTATATCCCTGACTGTCCTGAAATTCACTCTGTAGACCAGGCTAGTCTCAAACTCAGAGACCTCTTGCCTCTGCCTCCCAGTGCTGGGATTAGCTGTTTGTTGGTCTCTTTGATTTGGAGATTTTCTGGCTGTGTAGGCCGGGCTAACTGTGAATTCACTGTGCAGCTCAGTCTGGGTACACAATCTTTGTTGAGACACTGGCTTACTACATTAGACTGTGCTGGCCTTGAACCCACAAAGATTCACCTGCCTCTGCTAGGACGACAGGTGTGTGCTGCTATGGCAGCTGTGTTCATCCGTCTTCTATGAGTTATTTGTGGGGCAGGAGAGATGGCACAGCAGGTAATGTGTTGTCAAGCCTGAAGACTGCGCTCTGTCTCCAGAACCCAATACAGGGGAAGGAGAGAGCCGATGACATAAAGTTGTCCTATGACTTCCACAAGTAGACCATGACGTGTGCACTACACACATACGCAAAACAAAAATTTTAAATGTAATACATTTTAAGATTAATTTTTAAAAAAAGCGCTGGGCAGTGGTGGAGCACACTTTTAATCCCAGCACTCGGGAGGCAGAGGTAGGTGGATCTCTGAGTTCCAGGCCAGTCTGGTCTACAAGAGCTAGCTGTAAGACAACCATGACTACACAGAGAAATCCTATCTTGAAACCCAAAATAAATAAAGTAAAATAAAATAAAATAAATGCTTTATGTGGCTAAGTATAAATGCTTTGTAAGTATCTTACCTGTGTATAATACCAACACTGAAGAGGCCTGAACTAAACAGAGACCTGGGCCTTCTCTTTTTTTTTTCTCTTTTGGCAGGGTTTCATGAAACCCAGACTGGTCTCAAAACTTGATACGTAGTCAAGGTCAACTTTGAACTTCTGATTTTCCTGCCTTTACCTCCAAAGTGATGGGATTGCAAGAGTATGCCATCACACCACAGACCCTGTCTTAAAACCAAACCCAAATATGGTATGAGGGAAGCAGATGTGACTAAGATGGGTGAGTCCACAGTCTACTCCCTAACCCCACAAACAAGCATGGTCAGCTATAGTCTGGACAGGCTGGAATGTGCCCACAGAAGTGTGTATGTGCTGGGCCTAGGGGGCTAAGCTGGGAAGTGGTAGAACCTTTAAGAAGGTGGGCCTAGTGGGAAGTAATTAGGTCACTGGCAGGGACCCATGTCCTCCAGGGACCCTGGGCAGTTCCCTCAAGACTGGGTTGTTTGGGACTGGAAAGTAACACTTGACAGTTGAGAGTTTGATTTCTTCAGTCATCAGAGTTTGTCGGGTGTGACTCCAGCTGCAGGGGACAGGGCGCCTTACTGAGCCACCCCTGGTCCCTGTCAGTCTGTGTGTGGAAAGACCATCCCATGTGCCTGGCCTTTGAACACAGCAGTTCCTTCTTTCTTTGCTTTCCTGTCCTTCAGAAGGGAGTTAGCACATGCCATCAGGGATGGCATGGTGGCACCTCCATTTCCACTTCTCTGCCATACTGTGATCCAACCAAGGGGCTCCTAGAGGATGAACTGATAGACCACCTACTCTGAGACCTTCAACCTCCGACATGGTAATACATGCCTGTAATCCTAGCAGCAGGGAGGCTGAGGCAGGAGGATTGCCGCAGCTTATGGTCAGCCTGGCTGCACAGTGAGGCCCTAACGGAAACAAAGCCACCCTCAGAGTGCTTTCTTTCTTCCTAAAGTTCAAGTATTTACATTTTATTTGTCTATTGTGTGTGCAGCACACACTGCCATGGCACACATCTGGAGGTCAGAGCACACACACATCTGGAGGTCAGAGGGGTCAGATGCAGGCGGGTCGGGCTTGGCACCCTTTGCCCACAGGACCAACTCCCTCATCCTTCTTTTCTTTTTCTTTTTTTTTTTGTTTCTATTTTATGTGCATTGGTGTTTCCTGCGCGTACATCTGTGTGTACTCTTCTTTTTTTTTTTCCAATTTATTTATTACGTATACAGTGTTATGCCTGCACACCAGAAGGGGGCACCAGATCTCATTACAGATGGTTGTGAGCCAACATGTGGTTGCTGGGAATTGAACTCATAACAGCTGGAAGAGCAGCCAGTGCTCTTAACCTCTGAGCCATCTCTCCAGCCCCCTCACTCTTTTCTTTATAAACATTCAGCTTCAAGTATTTTGTCACAGCAAGAAAAACTGAGAAGCGACTTCATCTAAACAAGCGAGCAGCTAAAATCAACCTGGGACTTTTCAGAACAGAGAAGGAGCGTGTGTCTTCACCAGAGGAAGAGTAGCTGCAGCCTCTGTGGTGGTGGACACTTCTAATCCCAGAGTTTAGGAGGCTAGCCTGGTCTACATATCAGCTTCTAGGTTAACCAGAACTACACAGTGAGATCCTGTTTCAAAGACAGACGGAAGAAAAAGAAATAAAAAATCAAACCAAAATAAAAACTGGAAATGTAACAATATTAGTAGCCTTAAAGTCACAGCCAAGTCCTCTCTAATAGGATTTTATTTTCTTCTCCGACCAGAAGTAACCCCCATCTGAAGTGTGTTAATATTTTTTTCTTTCCTCCATAATTTTCCTATTAGTTACTTACCCCATAATTTCTCTGTGAGCTATTTTGTTTTGAATTTCTTTCTTCTTTTTCTTCTTGTAATGGACCCCACATTGGGTACCAAATGAAGCATAATTAATAAAAACTCAGAGAGAGAAATTGGGGTTCAACATGAAGGTCAGAAAAGCAAAATAGCCAGCTACTGGATCTTGCTTTGACTCAGTCTGAAAATGGAGATCCAGCCTCCAGGCAACCTCAGAATGAGACTGTGTCTGAAAACTGTCTCCTTCCATCTTATAATCCTCTCTAGTTCTGGAATTAAAGGTGTCCATTGCTACTGCCTGGTTTCTGCGGCGAACTAGTGTGGCTACTGGGATTAAAGGTGTGTGTTATTCCTGCCTGGTCTGTAAGGCTGGACAGTGTGGCTGCTTTACTTTTCTGATCTCAGGCAAGTTTTGTTTATTAAAATACAAGTGAAATGCCACTACATCTTCTTTTTTTCTTTTGTAAAACATAAAACATTTACAAAGAATGACATTTTTATTTCTTAATTTCTAGACTGTATCTGTCACTGTTTTTTGTGGAGACCGGGAGCCCATCACAAGGGTCCTCATTTCCTGGTGTTAAAGAAATGCTTAAAACAAAAAAAAACTAATCCAGGTGGGAAGGCCGAGGCAGGTGGATCTCTCTGCGTTCAGTGTCATTCTGAATGCCAGGCTACATCGTGAAACTCTGGCTCCCAAAGTAAAAAACAGAGAAAAGTGTGTAGGACAGTTCGTGTGTGTGTGTGTGTGTGTGTGTGTGTGTGTGTGTGTGTGTGTGTGCAATTTCAGGAGTTCCCATGAACTCAAGACCAATTTGAGCTACACAGACCCTGTATCAAAAAGTTAAAAACAGAGAGTTGGAGAAATGGCTCAGTGGCTAAGAGCAGTGCCTGCTCTGAAAGGCCCAGGTTCAATTTCCAGCACCCACAGGACAGCTCACAGCCATTTGCTACTCAATTTCCAAGGGACCTGACACCCTCTTCTGACTTCTAGGGACTTTGATACATTTGAGTGTATATTAACTCATACTGGCACACACATACACGCAAATACAGAATACATAGACTGTTTCAAAGCCCCAAACAAACAAACACACAGACAAATAATTAAAGCTTCAAACCTTTCACAGCTCCATAATCATCTTAGCTACAGATAATTCTTCCCCTAGGGCTGGCAAGATGGCTCAGCAGACAAGGCTTGGCTCCAGGCCCGGCAGCCTGACTTCAGTCCCCCAGGACGTACATTGTAGAAAGCGAGAACCCATTCCTGCAATTTGCCTTCATACCTCTTCCACATGTGAACCATGGCACACACGTGCTAACACATACAATAAATAAATATTAAACAAGGGAGGTAGAGGCAAGCGGATCTCTTAAGTTCAAGGCTAACTTGGTCTGTAAACCAAGTTTCAGGACAGCCACTGTGGTTACACAGAGAAACCCTGTCTCGAGAAACTAAAACAAACAAACAAAGATAATAAATACTAAATAATTTAAAAGTGCAGTTGAGAGATTTTTCCTACATGAGCTTTACAAGTTAAGATTATTTTGTGCAGAAGTTGGAGGTGGTGTGGCAGCACAGAGACACAAGCACCAAAGCACTTGAGGGGCAGAGGCTGAAGGTCCAGCATAATTCTCCCCAAAAGAGAGTTCAAGGCCAACTTGGGCTATGTGAGAGCCTGCCTTAAAAAGAGAGAAAGAAAGAAAGAAAGAAAGAGAGAGAGAGAGAGAGAGAGAGAGAGAGAGAGAGAGAGGAAGGAAGGAAGGAAGGAAAGAAGGAAGAAAGGAAAGAAAGAAAAAAAGAAAGAGAAAGGAAGGAAGAAAGGAAAGAAAGAAAGAAAAAAGAAAATGGGCCAGCAAGATGGCTCAGTGGGTAATGGCGCTTGCCTCAAAAACTTGATAGCCTGAGTTTGATCCCCAGATCCTACATTGGAAAGAGAGAATCAACCCCTAAAAGATGTCCTATGACCACACACAATAGTAAATTTTAAACAAAGAAAATAAAAACCCAGAATATTTTCTGCAGGAGCTGGAGGTGCAACTCAGGAGTAAAGCGTGTCTAATGTGATCAAGGCTCTCAGTTTGATCTCCAATAGTTAAAATTTAAAAAAAAAGCAGCATTTTATTTTAACCTAGATTTATCCTTTCAGCAGGGATTGAACCTGAGTTCACTACATGCTGACAAGTACAGCACACTGTGGTATTTCTCTAGCCATTTTGTTTCTTTTTGAGTGGTCTCATACAGACCAAAGTAGCCCAGGACGACCTTGAACTCATGAAGCTTTGAGTGCTGGGATTTTGGGCAGACATCATCACACTAGGTTTCTAGTATGATGCTATGGACAGAATTCAGTGCTTTCTGTACAGAAGGCAAGCACTCTACCAACTGAGCGGTGTCCCAAATCTTCCCCCACCTTTTTAAAAAAAATAATGTTTTTATTTTATGTACATTGGTGTGAAGGTATCAGATCCTGGAACTGGAGTTACAGACAGTTGTTAGCTGTCATGTGTGTGCTGGGAATTGAACCTGAGTCCTCTGGAAGAACAGCCAGTGCTCTTAACTGCTGAGCTATCTCTCTCAACACCTTTTAAGATGGGTCTTGTTAGCTGTCCAAGGTGTCTTCAAACTTGCAAACCTCAAAACTCCCAAAGAGCTAGGAGTATAACTGTGCTTCCTAGTGCCTGTTGTACCAGGTCTTTAAAGAAAATATTGAATTTTGTTGAAATGTTTCCTGTATCTACTAAAGTAACTTTTGTGGGGATGGTGGCTTTTTGAGAAGGGGCTTTGCTGTGTAGCCCTAGATGGCATGGGAAGATTTGGATTTATTTTTATTCTTTTTAATTATGTGTCTGTGTGTGGGTGTGTGAATGCAGATGCCATCGGAGGTCAGGGCATCAGATCTGCTGGAACTGGAGTCAGAAGCAGGTGTGAGACTTGGGTTCTGGAAATTCTGGTCCCCTGTAAGAGCAGTAAGTGCTTCTAACTTCTGAACCACTCTCAGGCACTTCATTCCTCTCCCTCCCGCCATGGTCTCTTTGTCTCTCTGTTTATCTGGCTGTCTCTATCTCTCTCTTTTCCAAACAGGGTCTCATTATGTATCCCTGTCTATGTAGAACTCTATGTAGATTAGGCAGGCCTCAAACTCACAGAGATCCAACTGCTTCTGCCTCCACAAACCGTGGGATTAAAGGTGTGTGACAAGCTGGACATGGTCTGCCTTTAACCCCAGTATTTGAGAAGCAGAAGCAGATAAATCCCTGAGTTAGAGTGCAGCCTGGTTTACAGAGAGTTCCAGGATAGCCAGGGCCACATGGAGAAACCCTGTCTCAGAAAACCAAAAGTCAAACCAACCAACCAACCAAACAACTAACCAAACAACTAACCAAACAAACCAAAATAGGTATGTGCTACCATGTAGACCTGATCTTTTCCTGTGCTTGTGACAGGATTTCATGTAGCCCAGAATTGCCCGGAGCTCAGAGTACAGTGGAGGGTGACCTTGAACTCCTGATGTTGATGCCTCCTGAGTGCAGGGATAACAATTCTACTGGCTTGAATCTGTGACCTTTCTATGTCAGTCCCCCTTGTGCTGTGTATGGCTGGGCCAGCATAATAAGTGATTTTTATATTTAATGCATTATTGCTATGGATTATTTTGATTTTCCAGTATTAAACCAAGCAACCTAGGCAAGCAAACCTGGCTATGTATACTTTCAAACATGTATTTTAGTAAATTTTGGACTGATGGTGGCACAAATGTTTAATCCCACAGTTCTGGAGGCAGAGGGATCTCTGTGAATTCCAGGCTAGCCTGGTCTACACAGGGAGTTCCAAGGCAGCCAGGGTTAAACAGTAAGACCCTATCTCAAACATTCTTTTAACCATATTTTGTTTTTAATTTTTTAATGTTATTTATTTATTTGTATGTATGTGTGGGTGCATGCACACCATGACTTATGAAAAGATAACTTGTTGGAGTCGGTTCTTTTCTTATACCATGTGGGTGCTGGGGATTGAACTCAGATTGTCAGACTTAACTGCAAGCACCGCCTAGCCGTCTCACCAGCCTGGTCATGCATATTTTAATTGTATTTGTTTGCATTGCTTCATTTAGTTTGCTGATATTTTCTGTTCACTGGGATCTGGAATTGAACCCAGAACCAAGATTACTCTGCCAGGCAAGTGCTGTACCCTTAGTTCACCATCTACTCAGCAATTCTCATGTTTATGCTTGAGTATAATTCAGCTTCATACTTAACCAGTGTGTCCAGTCTTTTGACACTGGGACATGATGTTACTGTCTACAAAGTTCACACTGAAGAACCACACAATCTTTAACAAAATGTGCTCCCCGAATTCGATGTTTATTTGAAGGCAGGATCTCAAAATGTAGACCAGGATGCCCTTGAATTTAGAGATCCACTGGCCTTCTGCATCCTGAGTTCTGGGATTAATGATGTGTGCCAGCATGTCAGGAAAAACTTCCTGTTTTAAATAGGGTTTTGATTTTGCAAGGGTGTAGTGCTTGCCCAGCATGTGAGGTAGGGGTTAGTTCCTGGGACTGACAAAAGGAGGGGATTTTTATAATCCTATCGCGGTGTGTTGGTTTACCCCTCTAATCCCTATAGCCTTGTACTGAGGAAGCAAGGGAAGATCACCACTGCAACTCAGGGCTAGCCTGGGTTACAGACTGAGCTGTGCATCAAGACCCACAGAGAGTGAAGGATGGTGGCGCGTGGGTGTTATGGAAGCACTAGGGAGATGGAGACAGGAAGACCAGAAGTTCAAGGGCATCCTCATCAGCACAAACCAATTCAAGGCCAGCCGGATCAAAAAAAGAGACTGTATCAAAAATATAAAATGAACTGGGCGTGGGGCATGTACCTTTATCCCAGCACTTGGGAGGCAGAGGCAGGTGGATGGATCTCTGTGAGCTAGCCTGGTCTACATAGTAAGTTCTAGGCCAGCCACAGCTATGTAGTGAGACCCTGTCTGAAAACAAAGAAACAAACAAAGTTTAAATTGGGGAGCAGCAGTCCCCTAGGGACTGTGTGAAACGGCAGCAGCGCCTAGCCTGTTTTGGATGGACCTGCAAGACTGCTGTGATCCAGCTCCCTGGTGGCATATATGCCTGTTCACCAGAAGTCACACTCACTGTGGCCAGAGTGTGGAGCTTCCTTTTTATTTTAAAGAAAAGGCACCTTCCATGGAGCCTGAAAACCTGAGTCCCTTCCCTGGAACTCACGTAGAGGAAGAACCAGCTGTCTCAAGCTGCCCTCTGACCTCCACATAGGGGTGCATGCCAACATGCCACAATCTCCCTCACAGTAAATAAATAAAATATAAAGTAAATAAATTTGCCTGAGCTATGCATAGTGGCTCATACATGCAATCCTTGCACTTGAGAGTCTGAAGAAGTACGAAAAGTTTAAGGTTAGGGCAGTGGTGGCGTACGCCTTGAATCCCAGCACTCAGGAGGCAGAAGCAGGGGGATCGCTGGGAGACTGAAGTCAGCCTGGTGTACAAGAGCTAGTTCCAGGACAGGCTCCAAAGCTACAGAGAAATCCTGTCTCGAAAAAACAAAAATAAAAAGAAAGAAAGAAAAGTTTGAGGTTAACCTTGGCTATGTAATGACTTAAAGCCAGTATGGTAGATATAGCAAAGTCCTACTATCCCCACCCAGAAAAAAAATTATGCTGGGCATAGTGGCACACACCTTTAACTCCAGAACTAGGCAGCCAGAAGCAGGTGAACCTCTGTGAGCTTGAGGCCAGCCTGATCTACATGCCAAATTCCAGGCCAGTCAATACTATAAAGCGAAACCTTGTCTCCAAAACTAAAGCCCTTATCATGCAGTATAAAGATAGTGGCTGAAGGGCTGGAGAGGCATCTTAGCAGTTAGTTTGTTTCCACACAACCACCCACAACTGTATCTCTAGTTTCAGTGTATCCACTGCCTGCTTCTGGCCTCTAGACCCCACCCCCCACCTCCTGCCAGGCACCAGGTATGTAAATAAACATGCATATTGTCAACACATACATATTATAAATAAATTTTAAAAATCAAATGTTTGAGGCCAGGCGGTGTGGCACATTTCTTTAATCCTGGCACTTGGGAGGCAGAGGCAATGGCTGGTAGATCTCAGGGAGTTTGAGGCCAGCCTGGTATACAAAGTGAGTTCCAAGACAGCCAGGACTGTTATATAGACAAACCCTGTCTCGAAAATCCAACCAACCAACTAGCCAACCAACCAATCAACCAAACAAACAAACAAGGAAACAAACAAAAACAAATTTTTGATGGAGGTGTTTGTTGAGGTCTTGGGACCAGAGTTTAACCCAAGCATTCATGTGAAGGTGGAAGGAAAGAACGGACCCACAACATTGTCCCCTTACCTTCACAAACACCCACTGCGGCACACGCATGCCCATCATAACCACACGCATGCTAATAAAGTTAAATTTTTAAAAGTGGTTGGTGAGGGAGTTGCTGATCTCCGCCAACCACGCGCAAGTGGTGCCAGCTCCCATTGCCCAGCTGTGCATCCTCAGATCTGCTCCCTAAAGTTTCCTGAACCCCAGGCCACACTGCTGAACCTCAGACTAAGGGTGCAGCAGCCCGAGGAAGCATTTAAAGCCCTGCCCTGTGTTAGGGCAGCTGGGAAGCACACTGAGGTCAGTTAGTAAAGTCTGCTATGGGCTTAGTTGTAAGAAGTGGAAGTAGATTTGTAAGGTTCATGCCCCTGCCTCAGCAGCATTATTTATAACCATCCCATGAGTACTGACTCCACACACAACTGGTTCTCTCCTTTTGCCTTGGGGGCCCCAGGTATTGAACTCAGGTCGTTGGGCTTGATGGCAAAAGCCTTGACTTGTTGGCCTTCTCCTGGTTCTCCTGGTTCCTGACCTTGAACTTCTGAGTCCTCACTCTTCACAAACTGAGATTTACAGGCTTGTATTAGCGTGCCCAGTTTGAGTGGAGCTGGGAATCCAATCCAGGTTTCGTTATATGCCAAGAAGCATTTCCCCCAGCTGAGCTGCAAACCTTGCCCTTGGGGTAGCTCCTGAAGTCTTGACTTAAAAGGTCTTTGGTTACCTCCCCTGTGGCTGTGGAGGCAGAAGTGCTCCATCAGGCCCAGCTGCCTTTCAGTCTCTAAAAGGTTGACACCAGACTGGGTGTAGTTCAGGGACAGAGCACTCTCCTCACACGAGCAAGGCCCTGGGCATCTTGAGTACAATAGGGTGAGGGAAAGGGTGTCATAGAGTGTCAATTCTGATCGCCAATCAGCTGAGAGTGGCTACCTACAGTCATCTGCTCAGAGTACTCCAAAGCCACATTAGTCTCCGGAGGAACATGCCCTGCATTGATTAAATCCTGGGCTTATTAGTAATGCCTGTCATGGGCACAGCAGTCAGAAGGTGAACACTGCAAGGTTCCTAACATTCACTCTCCCTTCCTCTCTCTCTCTCTCTCTCTCTCTCTCTCTGTCTCTCTCTCAAGAAAGGGTTGTCTGTATTGCCCTGGCATCCTGGAATTCACTCTGTAGACCATGCTGGCCTTGGACTCAGAGATCTGCCTGTCTCTGCCTCCTGAGTTCCAGGATTAAAGATGTGTACAAACATGCCTGATTCGGCTCCCTAATTTTATCTATCTATCTATCTATCTATCTATCTATCTATCTATCTATCTACTTATGTTTTTTGAGACAGGGTTTCTTTGTGTCACTTTGGTGCCTGTCCCGGAACTAGCTCTGTAGACCAGGCTGACCTCAAACTCACAGAGATCCGCCTGCCTCTGACTCCCAAGTGTTGGGATTAAAAGTGTGCAGCGCTGCCGCCTGGTTTAGGGTTTCCTAATTTTAATACTATATTGATAGCACAGCCTGTGTTTTGAGAACCTGCTACTCTGTTCTTTTGCCTGTTTAGGACTGGAATTAGTCTCGGGACTCACACATACTAGACAGGCAACTTTGCCACCGAGTCCTAACCCCAGCTTTCTCATGAGAAACTTTCAGAAATTCTCCCAACATAGAACATTATGAAGGCCATTGATCACATGAGAAAACTGAGTCTCAGTGAAACAGAGATCGCCCCAGGTGAAACGGCAGAACAGAGCCTGTCAGACAGAGATGCCTGCTGCCACGCCTGAGGACCTGCGCTCCGTCCCTGGAGTCCACAAACTGCAAGGACAGAGCCCAACCCTGCAAGCTGTCCTCTGACCTCCACACACACAAATAAGCAAATTTACAAGTGTAATAAAAATTCAAATTTAGGATCAAAGAATAAAAGATCAATAACAATGAGAGCCACAGAGCCACAGCAGCATAACTGCGGCAGAGCACACGCTCAGCGTGCACAGGCCCTGCACCGAGCCCCAGCACTACACAGACAAACAGAAACAGCAAACGCAGACTGGCATGGTGGCCCTCAGCTGTAGTTCCCAGGACCTGGACCTCGACACAGAATCAAACCTGCCTTAAAAACAAAACTCAATAAAAAGACAACCCAGCATCCGGCAGAGCAAGCAGCGCTGAGTGCCTGTTTACTCGCTGCAAGTATTGCTTCGGAGCATAGGACATCGCATGTGCTAGGCATGCTGTCTTTAACCTACACATCCTAGTTTTTGGAGCCCCACTGTGTGTCAGGCATTGAGCATGTGGAATGTGGATTTTTGTTTTGTTTGTTTTGAGACAGGGTCTCATTATGTAGCCCCACTGTCCTGGAATCCCTCCACAGACCAGGCTGGCCTTGAACTCAGAGATCTGCCTGCCTCTCCTTCTGAGTGCTGGGATTAAAAGGTCTATGCCACCATGTCCAGCTACATGTTTTGAGACTTCCAGCACTATACGGAAAAAGGAGACCATTTTTCAAATGAAGAAACCAAGGCCAGAGATAACGGCTTAGTGTTTGCTATGGAGCCTATCTTAGATAGGCCTGTGTGTGTGTGTGTGCTCCTGTGTGGAGGCCAGGGGACAACTTTTGGATGTTAGTTATTTTCTTCCACCATGTGTGTCCTAGGGATGGAACTCAGGTTGGCACAAGTACCCACTGAGCCATATTGCCAGCTCCAAGTCAGCAGCTGACCCCTGACTTACTGAGCCCGGAGTGTGGAGTTACCTACAGCTGTGCCCCATCACGGTAAGGGCACCAGGGTGTGCTAGTTCTGTGGGTTCGCTGACAGCCTGCTCATCTTAGTGCTTCTCCCTCCTCTCTGCTTGAGCTTAGCTGGGCAGGCCTGGTGTTCCTTTCACAGCTGAACCTACTGAGCCGCCTAAGCCGATAATGGGGATCGGATTGGCAGAAGCCACACCCGGCCTGTTCTGTAGTAACTGCAGCCTGGGTTGGTGGCACCACAGCGGAAGGACCTTGAGGACTGGCCCAGGACTGACCGAGCAGGACTTCTCCCCCTCCCTTCCTGGTCCCTCCTATGGGTCTGTTTCTCTCCCTTGGCTTATCCTTTCCCTCTTTCTCATTTCCACTGCACCCCCCCCCCCCAGCACCACCACGCACAGCTGAGGTAGAGATTTGTCAAAAACACACCTAAAGTCACTTGTTCCTCAGACCCCCTTGGCCTTCAGCTGGGCCTCTGGGCTCCAATCACAGTGACAGATGCCTGGATACTGGTGACAATAGGGCATTGAGTGGCTATCTGTGCAGGCAAGTCGGGCCACCACGTGGTGCAGACTGAGCCTCCTATTTCTGAACCCTTTTCCTTCTACTTCTGCTAGGGGCCTCACCGTTTCCATCCCCCTCACTTCCTCCTTCTTGAGAGTCCCCCCACCACCACCCATGGGAATTAACAGGCCTTCAAGGGGCTCCAGGCCCTCCTGTAACCTCTGACCACACCCTCTTCTCTCTTGCGCATTCTTTTCAAGCAGAACAACAGAGGAGGGGAAAGTCGGGGGGGGGGGTTGCTATATTGTTATAGGGGTTCTGAGAGTCCCAAGGAGGCCACACTCCTGTTCTCAGACCTGAACGAGCACCTTGAGGCCCAGAGATGGTAAGGAACCAGTCTGAGGTCACACAGCACGATGAGCCCGTCTTAGGAAGGCTTCGGGGAGGAGGTGGTCCTGTCCCGGGGTCCAAGAGAGAAAAGGCCCAGGATGGACTATTGAGCTTCCCGACCCCCACTGTGCTAGCCTTGACTCGAAAAAGAGGCCGGGAACAACACTTGGTGTGCAGAGACACACAAGGAGAGATCTCCGAAGAGCAGAAAAGGTAGGCTGGGCGCGGGGACCAGACAAAGGACGCGCGGCGGCGCGGGGAGCTAGTCGCTCAGGGAGGCGGGGGTGGAGCCAGGGTGCGGTGAGCACTGGCCAGCCCCGCCCCGGGACACGCCCGGGTTACCGGGTGGAGGTCCGAGGGCTCGCGCCAGGCCAGGTCCTGGGGGCCTCGGGGCGGGGCCTGGATGGGCGTGGCAGGCAGGGCGTGGCACGCCGGGCGGGGCCGCGAGTTCGGGAGCTGACCAGCTCTGAGACTGCTGAAAGCGAACGCGCGCCGGCCGAGCGGCGAGAGTTGCGGGCGCGTTCAAGGTCACCCCGAGGCCCTGAGCCCTGGCCCGGGGAGGGCGCGTGCAGCAGGCCCGATGGGATGCTGCTACAGCCCCTCACCCCCTCACCTGGAGGCAGTGGCTAGGGAACGGGAAACCCCTCTCTTGTCCGCTCCCCCCCCCCCCGCAGCCCCGAGGCCCCGCGCGAGGCTATGGCCCGCGAAGAAGGGCGGAGAGACAAAGAGACCACGACGGTGACAGCGAGGCCTCGGGGCGCCCCCTCCTCTCTCCTCCCCGCTTGCCGCAAGGTCGACGGGGCTCGAGGACGAAGATGCCCGCCTCTCGGGCGCGGCTGGAGCCCGGGGTAGCGCAATCCGATTACACCCCGCCTCTTCATCCTCTCCCCCCCCAAAAAAATAGCTCTCGGAGAATGCCGTGAGGCCTCTGCCCAGACCAACAGAAGGCCACCGCGGCCCGCGTCCTCCTGGGCGGCCTACGGGTCTGGGCCTGGGATGCTGGAAACATCCTCCGCGCCGCGGCCCCTCCCCCACAGTCTTCCAGTGAGGGGCCATCCCGACCCCGGGGTAGCCGAGGGCACCCCGCACACAGCCCAGCTCGCCAATCCTCTCACACCAGGCTCTGCTCCCCAGAACTCCGGATGCGACTCTAACCACTCTCAGGCCCGAGGAACGGTCCTACCCCCCCACTCAGGCCTAGCTAGGCCTGGTCCTACCCCCCCACGGCGTCTCCGTGGAGCCAGACTCAGCCCCTCCCTCTCGTGTTCGTCTCGCAGCGACAAGGGAGTACCTACAGTGACCATTCTTGTGTGCCCGGCGGGCGCGGTCCGTATCGAGGGCGGCTCCGGGGTTCGTGCACTCCTGGGGGGGCGCCCGGTGCTCACGCCGGGGTCCCGCCCGGGCGTCTGCGGTTGCGGACGCTGCAGAGGCGGAGACGGAGGCGGCGGCGCCCTCGAGGGCCCGGACCCGAGCCTGGGGATGCGCGCGCCGACGGTCGGGTCCCCAGCGGCAGGTGGACTGAGGGAGCGGGCGCGCGGTGGAGGACGCCCAGTGCGCGGCCCCGCGGGGCCAGGAGAGGTCGCCCTTCTCAACTAAGATCTCGGCAGTTCTGCGTTCTACGGTGGGCCCTCGGTCCGGCCTGTCCCGTGACGGGTGCCGGGTGCCGGGTGTTGGGTCCGCTCCTTTCGCCCGCCCGCCCTCCCTCCCTCCGGCCCGCGCTGCGCGCTCCGCGCTCTGGGTCGCACCGCCGCCGCCCCCAGCCCTTTATAGCGGCAGCTGCCAGCGCCGACGCCGCTCATTGGCTGGGAGGGCGGGTCCCCGCCTCCTCCCGGCTCCCGACGGCGCGGCAGGTGGAAGCGAGTGCGCGCTGGCCGGACTCTGCATGCCGAGAATGAATATGCTGAGGCCTCAGATTTCGGCTCCCTCGTGCCTGTGGACCCTGAGTCCTGTTTTGACACCGTTCTTGAGTACTCCTTGAGTTTTGCAGACAAAATGGGTTTCCCTCTTCGATCCAGTACCTAACTCTGAAGTGGTAAAGACAGTTTTCCATGGTCAAACACAACCAGAAGAAGGTTGGGAAGGGACAAAGACCCAGACCCAGGCTGTTAGATCCGAGGTGAATAGATTTCATCTCCACATGACCTCTGGTGATATTAGAAATAATACAAGGTGTGGTGAGCCAGGAGGATCGTTGATAATCTGAGAATGAAATGGGCTACACAAGACTCTAAACTGACCTGGGTTACATAGCAAGCTCCAGGCTGCTTAGTAAGATTTTGTTTCTTTAGAAAGTGAAGAAAAAAGACAATAAAACAGAAAGAAAAAAAATAGGTGGGCACAATGGCATATGCTTGTAAGGCCAGCTTTGGGAGGTGGAGAGTCAGGGGGATCGGGAGTTCAAGGCCAGCCTGGGCTACATGAGATCCTTTCTCAAAAAATAAAATAAAACAAAAGGAGAGATAGCTCAGCAGGAAAAGATTCTTGATATGCATACCTGGAAATCTGAGGGCTTTTGTTTTTTTTTTTTTGTTTTGTTTTTTTGAGACAGGGTTTCTCTGTTTAGTCCTGGATGTCCTGGAACTTGCTTGATAGACCAGGGTGGCCTCGAACTCAGAAATCCATCTGCTTCTGAACCCAAGTGTTGGGATTAAAGTCATTGCTACCATGCTGGGCAGCAACCTGAGTTTGATTCTTGGAACCCATTTGAAGGGAAGGAGAGAGTCAGCTCCACAAAGTTGTCATCTGAGCTCCAAACACTCACCCATGGTATACACACACACACACACACACACTAATAGTAATGATAATTTTTTAAATGGGTTAGGGATATGGTTCAGTTACTAGCATGAATCCTGGGGTACATCCCTTGTACTACATAAATTTGGCACGGTGCTGAAAACCTGTAATCTTCTCAACACCGGAGATGCTGAGACAAAGGGTCACATATTCAAGGTCATCATCAGTTACATAGTGAATTCCAAGTCAACCTGAGCTACAGAGACCTTCTCTCAAAACGAACAACAAAACCAAACAAGAACAGTAACGAAAGAAAGAAAAAAGAAAGAAAGAAAGAAAGGAAGGAAGAAAGGAAAAGCAAAGCAAAAGTAATTAAGCAGTTAAGGAGGTCGTCTTACCGTATCCACTGTGGAAGGAAACGAGACCTTGTGGGTGTTAAGTGCACCAAGTACTCTAGGGTTCAGAACGTGGGCGCTGGCACCCCCTCTGGCAGGGAAACGCCACGCTGCTCCAAAGCAGGTGAAGAGGTTTGTGCTAAGACTTCTAGACCATCGACCCCCATTAGAGTCATACAGCCTCTAGTCACACAAACATAGATAAGGAAGGTCTCCAAACTTGGGCAAGCAAGGCTTGGCAGGCCTACTGGTTAATATCTGGCTTTCTGGGAGTGTGATTGTTTGTCTTGTGGAAGCACCCCTCTTAGGAGATTGGAGTGGCTACACCTCCTTTAATGTCTGTTGCTTTTACTGGGTCAGGGTGGGGGCTCGAGCAAGGCTTCAGCACCACAGACAGCGGTCTGATCAGGTGGAAAGGCGCTGCTGCCGGACCAGATTCTCTAACCCGAGAGTCACTGTCCCCAGCCTAACCTAATCATTTTTTTAAAAATTAACATTGAATATGTGTGTGTGTGTGTGTGTGTGTGTGTGTGTGTGTAGGTCAGAGGAAAGACAATTTTTAGGATTCATGTCTTGTCTTCCACCATGTGGGTCCCAGGAATCGAACTTATGTCGCCAGTCTTGGGGGCGGACACCTTTATCCCTGAGCCGTCTCCGCGACCCTATTCTTATTCTTGTACGCCCCTTCATGATCCGGCTTGTCAAGAGTGCGAATCAGTCTGATTTAACCAATCACGAATGACTCTCGAAAGACCCAATTGCAAGATGCCCTGGAGATTGAGCCAATGAGAGAACATACGATGAAGGTGCTGCCGCGCAGGAAGAGGGTGGGCCAATCAGAGTGGCCCACACAGAAGGGGCGGTGGCAGAGCAGGCTCCCAAGTGGCTTCTCTGGGGTTTGTGGAGCAACTCGGCTGCCGATGCAGGACCCACTACCACAAATGATGCCCCCACCCCCGCGCTCTGCCCCTGCGTTTCCTTCGGCTGGGAGTTTCTCTGCTGCCAGGCTACTTCCTGGGGCAAAGGCCGCACCGCGGTTCCCATGGAAACCGCCTGCTCCTATTGAGCGAGTAAGAAAAGGGGCTCTTAGAACGCTTAGACCAGCCCCTCAGTTCTGCACCACGCTAATGTAGACCCGAGTCCCAAGCGGGAATTGAGTCTTGCTGCCACCCCATCGGGACCAATCTGCGCGTGGCGCTGCAAGGCTCCCAGGGGCACGTGTCAGAGCTTGCGGCTGTGTTCTCTTGGGTCACATGGCAGCAACCACCCCGGGTCCGTAGGCTCATGCACCACCTGGTGGTGGCTCCTCCTTCCCCACGATTCTCCCTGCACGCAATGGGGCCAGGTCCTGTTCCAGGAACACACCTAGCCATCCTCCCATACTGGAATTGATTCTCTGTCACTCCGGCACAAGAGCAAAAGACACTTCCTCAGTGAAGTTCCCCTTACTCCCCTAACCCAACCCATCACTCTATTTTCTGTGCAGTGCTTGTCTCCAGTGTAGAAGTCTCATTTGGGTGTTCCCAAATGTGTGTTCAACAATTTAGCTCCTCCCACAATTCTCTGGGCCAGGAATCAACATTCTGAGACATGGGAGGTGTGGGCATCAGGATTCTGGTACCTCACACCCACCCTGTGGGAGCAGAGGCTAACAGGAAAGGTTCCTGTGTGCTATCCAAGGGCAGCCACCCCCAACCTAGTCTTGGGTCAGGAGAGCAGGTTAATTGGTCACAAAGGTGTGCCCAGCCCCCACAATTATTCAGGCCTAGGGAAAGGGCATCTCCTTTTTCACTTTAATCTCATTCTGTGTTCTTGACACAGTTCGGCAGTGTCGTCCCAGGTGCCAGCTCCATGGGAGGGATGCAAAGGGACAGGGTGGGGCACCTGCCCAGGGGGAGTGGGGAACACCTCCTTCCGGCCTGCGGTTGGGGCAGCCCCAGTGGCTGTCTTGGGCTCTGACAGGTCTGGGCATGATGTCCAAGAGTACAAATAATAAATAGAGGCTGAGGTCCGTGGGAGCAGGCAGATCAGGTAGGCTTGTGGTCTGGGTGGCTTTTGAGCGTGTGGAACTTGACGCTGTCCAGCTTCTCAAAGCGCTTCCCGCAGCGCTCGCAAGTGAAGTTGTACTGAACCTCTGCCGTGTGCTTCTTCATGTGCCAGTTGAGTGATGCACGCTGCCTGCACTGGTACCCGCAAATCTCGCACCTGAGTGGTCCAGGGGCGCATCACCTGAGACTCCCCTGAGACCCGATCAGGCCCCTCCCTCCCTAGCACCCCAACACTCACTGCAGGGGCGTCTCTCCTGTGTGTGTGCGCCGGTGCACCTCCAGATGGTTCTTCCTCTTGAAAGACTTGCCGCAGGTCTCACAAGTGAACTCTCGGATGCCTAGGGGTGGCAACAGTCTCAGGAAACTGCCCAGTAGAGGTGACTGCAAGGAGCAAGCTCCCCTACCCCATCCCACAACCCTGAGAACCATGTCCGCTGGAGTCACAACAGGTAAGAGGACTGCAGTTCCTGACACAGGGTGTCAACTGCTACCCATGTGACCTGCATTGGGACTTGGGGCAACTGCACATGAAAACAGTACCGGGTATAGGGTATGTGGGGTTTCACTGTGTAACCCAGGCCTCCTGAACACTGGGGTTTACACATGTGCGCTACACCTGGCCTATGGGTGCCAGCTGGCAGGGCCTGACCTGAATGGATGATCATATGGCGCCGCAGGTGGTTGGATAAATAAAACTTCTTCCCACAGCCAGGGTGAGGGCACACTTTGGTCTTCCCTTTTCGGTGCACCAGGTTGACGTGGTTCTAGGGGTGAGAGGGGCAGGAGTGGTACTATGGGCCCACCTGGGGGTTATTAAAGTGGGAAGACATGCAGGTAGCTGGGACATTAGCCACAGTCAGCCTAGACTCGAAGGTAGAAAAGGCATTCCAGTATCCAGCTCGGACAGGAGCACTGAAGTCAAAGAGCAGCTTTGTCAGTCCCAGCTCTGGGCTCCAATTAACCTTGGCGGGCTCCTGCTGCTAGCCCAATATGCACAGAGGAAACTGAGGCTCCAGAGGCACAATGGCTGACTGATGCCTCACAAGTACTGCACTGCCCCTGGGGAACTTGATTCTTTGTTATTTCATTCTTTAACCCATGAGAACAGCCTGGGAGCTTAATACATGCTTAGAAAATCCAACAGTCTACTGGTGCTGCCTTCTGTGTGGAGAGCTGAGGAAACCCTTGTTTGCCCCCAGGGTATATCATCCACATTGTGAAGGTAAACTACAGGAAAAGAGTTCTAGTTGTATAAGGATCTGGGGCTCCCATGTATGGCTGACCCCTGGGACTTCGGTGGTCTTCCTGTGGAAGACTAAGAGAGTGGTCTGGGGAGCTGGTAAGACCAGGCAGCTGTGTCTGATGTCTGCAGAGAGAGAGAGGGCTGAGAAAGCCAGATGTCCAGCAAGGCCAGTCGGGACGAAATGGGTTCCCGGACGCAGGCCCTGTGCCACTGACACCCAGTAAAGCCACATGCAGCCACATGACCCAGGCCAGCTGGACTTAGCAACAGGTCTGCCTGGGGGTGGCCTCACCTGGAAGCTGCTGAGAGCCACATACACCTGGCTGCAGCCCTCATAGGGACAGTGGAACATCTCCAGCAGGCCATCAGCATCCATCACCCGTGACCGCTTGCTCCGCCGTCTCCTGGAGAGGAAGGAGCCTGTAGCATCAGGGTCAGTCCCCAGTGGGCTATAAGCCTGTAGCTGTTCCTTACCCTTGGTCCCACCCATCCATCCTAGCACCCACTTCTCGGGCTCCTTGGGAATCTCGTAGATGATAGCTGACATGTCACTGCTGTCCAATTCCTCTCCATCCACATCTGCTTCTGCTTCTGTATTCAGCTCGGGCAGCTCTGGGGCCACCGAATCCTCTTTCTCCTCCTTGAGCATATACAGGTCCTCCTTCTCTACGGGGTGACACGGGGCGGTGTCTGTGGGGATAAGGCTGTCAAGGAGCTCACTTTGAGCTCCTTCCCCTCTGCCATCCCTCCCAACCCCTGCCAGAGGCCACAGTGGCACCCCAGACCTTTCTTGGTCTCGATGCTGGCTATGGAGGTGGTATCCACGGTGCTGTGCTGGGTGCCCTCGGGCTCCGTTTGTGTATAGGCTGTCACACCTTCCATCATGGCACAGGGTGCCTCCTCACCCAGGCAACTGCCGGGAGTGCCACTGCCAGTAGCCACATTGAGGTGGATGCCCTCGGCTGTGAGGGTGTCATAGCCAGGACCAGCAATGATGATCACCTGAGAGCCAGGCACCATGCCTGACACTGGGCAGCTGGTCACCACCTCACCCAGTGCCTCCTGGGGCATGTTCTCAAAGAGGGTACTGGGGCCAGTGCCCATTTGCATGGGCACTGGCACACACACCACCGTCTCCAGGGCCTCGGGCCCACTTCCTGCAGGGTTTTGGCACAGAGGGGTGCCCTGCTCAGCCAGGCTCTCCACATGGTGGACATCAAAGGGGATGTGAACTCCTTCCTGAGTGATCAGTCCACTGCTGCCTGTAGGACTGGTAGGGGTGGCTGCAGCAGCAGCTGAGGCTTTGGCCACTTGGGCATCAGGAGGCTCATCCGAGTCAGAGCTGGAGCTGGAGCTGGAGCTGGGTGAGTCAGAGCTGCCAGCCACCAGGCCATTACCCACTGCAGAGACAAAAGGGGGCAGTTATTAGCTGGGGAGATGGCTCACACCAAAGTGCTTGTTTTACTTGTTTACAAGTACCTGAGTTCCATCCCCAGAATCCATGTCAAATACCATGTATGGCAGCTAGGAATATGGCTCAGTGCTTAAGAGTACTTACTACTCTTAGAGAGGACCAGGTTCAGTTCCTAGCACCCATGTGGTGGCTCAATCCAGCCTGTAACAGCAGTTGAAGGGGACCTGACACTCTCTTCTGGTCTCCGTGAGCACTGTACACATGTAGTATATTTATATACATACAGGCTAAACACTCATACACATAAAAATAAATCTTTAAATTTTTGTGTGTGGACTGGTGAGATGGTGTGATGGTTAAAGGTACTTGCCATGCAATACTGGTTACCTGAGTTTGGTTCCTGGAACCCATGTGTGGTGATCTGAATGATAAAAGTTCCCATAGGCTCAGGCATTTGAACACGGGATCCCCAGTTGCTGGCACTGTTTGGGGAAGTTTAAGTTGTGTAGCCTTGCTGAAAGAAGTACAACACTAGGGGCAGGACCTGACGTTACACAGCCTCATGTGTTTTCACTTGCGCTCTCTGCTTGTGTCTGTAGTTGGGTATATGAGCTTAGCTTCCTGCTCAGCTGCCATGCCTGCTGCTGGCTGCCATGCCTGCTCACCAGATGGACTCTTACACCTCTGGAACCAGAAGCCAGAATAAATTCTTTCTTTTGGTCATGGTGTTTTATTGTGGCAACAAAACAGTAACTAATACACCATATATAGGTGGAAAGAGAAAGTCGACTCTACAAAGTTGTCCTCTGACCTCCACATGTGCTCCATGGCCTCACGTCCCCCCCCCCCAAGCCATAGTCATCACACATACATGCTACATACACAGTCTAATAACATGCTACATACATCACACTAACAACAAGTAAAACAATTTTAAAATGTCAGGTCAGGCTTAGTGGTACACATTTGTAGGCTCCCCAGTCCCTGGCACTGGTGAGGCAGAGATACAAGGACCCCTGGGGTTCACTGGTCTAGACTAAATAGTGAGCTTCAGGTCAGTGAGGAAGCCTGTTTCAAATGAGGTAGATGACCATTTTGAAGATGACACCCAAGGTAATCCACTGGCCTCCACCCATACACACACGTCAAAACATACACACATCTGGAGGGGGGTGCAGTTAGTGGTGGCGGCAGTAGCAGCAGCTGGAATCTATGTATCACCAGGAACTAGGAACTGTGATTTCCAGGTCCAAAGCCAGTGGTCCTTTCTAGGTCCCTGTATACCTGACTTGGCTAGCTATACTCAATCACTAGTCTCTTTTTGAGGCTCTCACATTGCTCTTCCCTGACCTCTCTGGCTTGTTTGTTGTTTTGAGATAGGGTCACTATGTATCCCTTGCTGGGGATACACACACACACACACACACACACACCAGGGCTGGGGCCTCAAACTCACAGAATTCCACCTGCCTCTGTTTCTAAAGTGCAGGGATCAAAGGCGTGTGCCACCACACCCAGCATTAGCACTCTCTGATTCTCACACTAATATGATTCATGTCAAATGCTATCATCTCAATTAATTCCATAGGATTCAGAAACAACCTATCTGGAAGTAAGCTTCTAATCTATTAAGTCAAGGGCTCTGTCACAAGGCTCTGTCCACTTCTGATGCCCATGGAAAATCTTGGTCCACCCTGTGTGTCTGAGGTATCAGCTAGGAATTCCCATGATGCCACTCTCAGGTGCCATGACTTGCTGGGATGACTTATTTAACTTTACAAAGTTCTCCCTTTGGTCTGGTTACGATCACAACTTTATCATGAGGTTGTAATTTATCAATGGTCAGAAGAAGTCAACACTGGAGTCACAGTACCTGGTTCCTGGTGACAGATTTTTCAGCTTCTGCACTTCTCCGAGTGTGTCTCCCTCTCACTCAGCACCATCAAGTATCCACCCCACCAGAGCTCTCTGCTCACGAGCCTGGGTGTGCATGGTTGGAGGTCTGCTATCTCCCTCAATCTCTCTCCCTTATTATTCTGTATTTCTCAAATTTACTTATTTGCAGGTAGGGGCACCATGGTGCCCACGTATGAAGGCCAGAGGATTACTTTCCTTCTACCATGTGGGTCCCAAAGACAGAACTCAGATCATCTGGCTTGGCAACAAACACCTTTACCTGCCGGGCTATCTCACTGGCTGGCACTCAGCTTTTCTGCAGGTGCTGGGCCCCAAATTCATGTCTTCACACTTGAACAGCAAGTATTTTACCAATTAAGCCATCTCACAGCCTCAGAAGAGCTCTCATGACCAAATGTTCAGCTGCTCCCTGATGGGAGGGTGTTAAGCTTACATATTCCCTCTGCTCCTGTGTTTGGTCTTTTAGATGGCTAGTCCCCCTACCCAGCAGCTATGTAGTTGTGGTACCCAGTGCTGTGGGATAATGTTCTTGTACACGGTCAAGATTTGTCACTCATATTGGTTTAATGAAATGCTGATTGGCCAATAGCCATGCAGGAAGAATAGGCAAGGAAACCAGACTAAGAGAATTCTGGGAAGAGAAAAGGCAGAGATGCAGTCACCAGCCAGATGCAGAGGAAGCAAGGTGAGAATGCCTCACTGATAAAAGGTACCAAGCCCCGTGGCTAAACACAGACAAGAATTATGGGTTAATTTAAGTTGTAAAAACTAGTCAATAAGCCTAAGATAATAGGTCAAACAGATTATAATTAATATAAACCTCTGTCTGTTTCTTTGGGACTGAATGGCTGTGGGACCTGGTGGTACAGAAACTCTGTTTACAACCCAGAATCCCCTAACTAGCATAGACTTAGGGGTATTTCAAAGAGCTCCTTAAAATGACTCCATATGAATTACAAAAAAACAGTACTATCAGGGCTGCAAAAATGGCCCATCTTAAGGTTAAAGAGCACTTGCTGCTCTTCCAAAGGACTCAAGCTCTATTCCTAGGGAGCTCTCACAGCCGTAGATCTGATGCCCTCTCTGGCATGTGCACATACATGCAGGCGAGCACACACACACATGCACACTGATAAAGTAAAAATAATTAAGCAACTACTCATTGTGTGACTAGTTTACAAACAACAACAACAACAAAAAACCTTCTCCATTCAGGAAATTCTAAAGATTATGGAAGTTTGTTCAGAGGGGATTATTGGTTCTAGAACTCCAAGCTGACATCAACATTCTTAGAAACTCAAATCCTGTGTATGAAATGCAGTATCTGGGAGCTACAGAGATGGCTCAGTGGGTAAAAATCGCTTGCAGCCAGGACTGAGGATCTGAGTTTGATCCCTAGGATCCCATGGTGGAAGGGTGAGCACCAACCCCTATTAAGTTGTCCGCTGTTGTTCACTGACATCGACATTGGCGCCACGCCACACACAGTCCTCCCAACAAATAAATATAATAAAAATTAAACAAATAATAAAATACAAACCTTCACAGAACTTATACACACTTCTTTTGCCTTAAATAATTTGTAATATCTGATATAATACAAACCACTCTTTCTATACTATATTGCTTCAAAAGCAAATAAACAAAAGAAAACAAAAGGAAGAAAGGATTATGCATCTCAAAAAAAAAAACCCAGCAACAAAAAGGAAAAGGAATCAAAAAGAAAAGAGGCCCATACTGTGTTGTATTGGAAATGACCTCACACATGCTGACCTTGCCCCTATGTTCAGTTGGCTGACTCTGTATGCAGACAGAAGCATTGAGTATGGAACACATGGGCACAGAATACAGGCTGTATCTACTGTGTGTGTGTGTGTGTGTGTGTGTGTGTGTGTGTGTTTATGTGTTTGCATTTGTATACACGTGTACAGATATATGTGGAGGTCAAAAGCCAATTTTGGTACCGTCTTCAATCACTCTCTACCTCCCTTATTCATTTATTTTTACTGTTTATTTTGAATCAAGAGTCTCAGTATATAGTACAGGCTGGCCCAGAACTTACGATGTAGACCAGGCTAGCCTTGAACTCACAGAGATCCACCTGCCATTGCCTCTCGAGTGCTGAGACGTGAGCCATCATGTTTGGCTCACTTTATTTTTGGAGATAGAGTCTCTCCTTCAATTTAGAGTTCACCATTTTGGTTAGACTGGCTGGTCAGTGAGCCCCGGGGGAGTTCCTGCCAGGGCTCTCCACTACTGGGATTACAGGGTATACCATGACACCTGTTTTTTGTTGTTGTTGTTGTTGTTTTTTAATGTATGTGCTGGGAATTGATTTCATATTCTCATGCTTGCATAGCAAGCACTTGACCAGCTTATTCACCTCCCCACCCCTGAACTGTCTGTTTCTATGACACCATAAACTACACACCAGTGGCCTGGTGACTCTAGGTATTCATGGGGAGCTGGGCTTCCCTACTGAGTCCTTGGTACTGCATTCTCTGCTGCCCCATCTCAAAATCTATTCAGTGACACTGGGATCCTCCCCACTAGATTTTCTTCCAGCAAAGCCTGTGCTGCTCACAAGTGGCTCTGTCTCATAGGGTGGCAGTTCTATCCTTCCTGTAGCTCAAGCCAATGTCCTGGGGCTATACTTGACCTTCTCTCACACCCACTTCCAATCTGTCAGTAAAACCTGTTGGGGCTACATCTAAAATTCATCCACCCACAGCCCAACTGCCTCTCCTCAATCCTTACAGATGCTGGTCATGGCCTCAGCATCCCTGCAACAGAGGCAGCTTGGTTCCTCAGCTCCAAAGAACCTGCTCATCACTTCCTGCCAAGGAGACAGACCAGCTCTTTCTCCTGTGCACACATACCCTGCTGGTCTGCATCTCCCATGCCCTGCAACAGGTAGACACAGCCCAGCTCTGGTTCCAGCCAACAGAGCAGCCAATATGGTTTCCCTTGGGCCAACCTTCCGCCTTCCTGACCCTCTCATCCATCCTGGCAGGCCCAGGAGGTGGCTAGAGCCTCAGGACGAAAAGAACATGAGTTCTCAGGTTAGGGATGTGTCAGCTCATTGACTTTCCCAGGGAGGCATTCTGATCACCTGTCTCAAATAATCCCCATTTCCAGAATATTTGATGTACTTGCTTATTTTATTTATCATCTGCTTCTGCTCTAGAACAGAAATGCCACAAAGGGGCCAGAGATACGGCTCAGTAGTTAAAAGCATGTACTGCTAGCTATTGCAGACATTCAGTCCCAACATCCATGTTAGGAAGCCCATGCTAGGAAGCTTACTACCTGCAACTCTAGCTCCAGGGGATCAAAGGCCTCTGGCCTCCTTGAGCACCTGCACTCATATGTGCACACTCATATGTGCACACACAAAGGAGGCCCCTGGGCAGAGAACCCCTTCCACTCCCAGAAGGCCACCAGTAAGCCAAGGCCCAATATTTCAGTCAGGTATTTGTTACTAAACTCCACACACAAAGACCAAAGGGAATGAAGCCATGAGTGACTGGAACTTATGTTATTATGCTCAAAACACAACTGGCCATGCCATCGGGGACCATTAGTTCTGCGGATCCAGAACCTGGATCAGTACCTGCTGGCAGTTGTGTGAATGGCCTGCCTTCACAGCACCACTCTGGGCCCCAGAATCACTCTGGGGCCAGTCCAACTGGCACTGGGGCTATTAACTAGAAAAACATACCAAATGGGTAGATGAGTTTTGTTATTAGCTTCTTAGTGACCCTTGGGGTATGGCTATGGCTTGGCTAAGTGTTCCCCAAAGGCTCCTGTTTTAAAGATATGGTTCCAAAAATGGCACCATTAGAAGGTGGGGGAGCCTTTAACAGGCAGGCTGAGCCTGAGGACTCAGGTCACAAGTGGGTCTTTAAGGAAACTGTGGGGCCTCAGCCCGCTCCAGTTTTCTCTGGCAGAAGCTGTGATGACTGGCACTTTCCTGCAGGCAGCCACACTGTTGCTATCCCTAAGCATCAGGTTCCAACGGCACCAGAGCCTCTGAGACCTAGGCAAGCCTTTCTTGTCCTAAGTGGGTTGTTCTGGGCATTCAGTATAGTGACAGAGAGCTGACTCACACAGGCATGGAGATCTTGATTGGATGCCGCAGGGTGGCTGGGAAGAGGAACAGGCCTTCCTGCCACTTATAACACCTCGCCCCGTTACTCGGGAGACTGAGGCAGAAAGATCACTAGTTCAAGGCCTACTGGCATTATAAAGTGAATTCATGATCAGCGTGGGCAACCTGGTGCTCCATCCCTGGCTCCAAAAATGTTCAAGGGTAGAATGCTTGCCTGTAAGGCTCTGGGTTCCATTCCAAGCACCAAACACAACAACAAACATCTGTTTGTGTCTGCACTTCACAGCTCCAGCAGAAGGTTCCCAGTGTGACTCTTGAGGGGCAAGACCACCCCAGGTATGGACCAAGGCACTTGGGGACAAGGCCAGGTCAGGAGCAAAGTCACTTCCTTACCACTGCCTAGGCAGACATGGCTAATGAATCACAGGGCTCACTCCCAAAAGCCCAATTATAGAGGTCAGTGTTGGCCTGGGAAGACACCATCATACCCTGAGAAGTACTAGATAGACTAGTCCCAATTCTCCTGGGCTTCCTCAAGGGCTCTACAGCAGGACAAATGACAGGGCCATGGGGAGAAGTCAGATGGCCCAGGGTAGGGCCTCCAGTGGGGACACTGAAGGAGAAGTGGCAGGCTGAAGAGGACAGAGTGCTAACCAAAAAGCACATGATACCTGCTCTGATAGTTTGAATGTCACTGGGCCCCCATAAGCTCATAGGGAGTAGAACAATTAGGATGTGTGGCTTTGTTGGAGTAGACATGACCTTGTTGGAGGAAATGTGTTACTGTGAGGGTGGGCTTTGAGGTCTCATATATGCTCAAGCCATGCCCAGTGTCCAGTTCACTTCCTGCTGCCTTTAGATCAAGGTGTAGAACTCTTAGCCCCTTCTTCAGCAACATATATGCCTGCACAACACCATGTCCCACCATGATAATGGACTAAAACCACTGAACTATAAGCCACCCCAATTAAATATTTTCCTTTGTACAAGTTGCTGTGGTCATGGTGTCTCTTCACAGCAAAGGAAACCCTAACTAAGACACCTGCCCTCTGGAGACTAGCCAAGGCCCAGAGGGGTGGCCGTGGGTGTGAGGCCCACCAGGAGTACTTCTCATCTCAGCTTCCCTTCAGCCAGCTGGGATGCCACCTGCTTGCTGATGCCTGCCAGCACAGACTTAGCTCTGATGACTGACCCCACCCTCAGGCCTGCCACAGCACTTGGCAACTGGCCCTCTAGGCCTTGTCAGTCATGCCAAGTCCTGAGGTAGTTAGCATGCAGCATCCTCACTGCCCACACCAGGATGTACTCGGGCCTTCCTGAGAGTCCCTCTCAGACTCAGTGGGCAGCTAGCCCAATGTGACTTGTCTGGGATAGGAGAGAGAAAGGGGATAGTAAATGTGACAGACCTGGGGGTGGGGTGGGGGGTGGCAGGAACAACAGTGGAAAACAGAAGATCAAAGACAGGAAAGAAGCTTGAGAGTGGCCCAGGCTGTAATTCTAACTACTTGGGACGCTGAGGCAGGAGGATTTCAAGTTCAAATTCAAGATTTACTAGAGCTACAGAGAGTTCAAAGCCAACTTGGGGACCTTGATGAAACCTTATCTCAAAACTAAAAAGAGGACTGAAAGGGGCTGGAGAGATGGCTCAGAGGTTAAGAGTACTGATTGTTCTTCTAGAGGACCAGGGAATACAATACCACTTCTGGCCCTCAAAGGCACTGCAATGCATAGACATACACAAGCAAAATAACAATATACATAAACAAAAAGTGAAAAAAAAACTTTAAGGGCTAAAAATAGGGAGTGGGGGCTGAGGAGGTGTGGCTCAGTTGAAGAACATGTGCTTAGGATCTTTCAATGAGGAGCTAAGGGCATGGCCAATGGTAGATGCCTGCCTAGAATATAATAGTGAGAGGTCAGGTTTTGCGCGCACATCTGTAATTCCAGTACTTGGTACACTGAGGTAGAAGGGTTGTCCAAAACTCAAGACTAGCCTGGGCTATAAAGAAAGACCCTGACTTAAGAAAACAAAACAGGATTGAATGTGGTGGCGCACACCTTAATTCCAGCACTCGGGAGGCAGAGGCAGGAAGATTGGTGTGAGTTCAAAGACAGGATGGTCTAAAATAGCAAGTTCCAGGCCAGCCAAATACAAATGAAAAAAAAAAACGCATAAAATATTTAAAAGAAAACCAAAACCAGTAATTCAGCTGATGAGAACAAAGGGGAGTGAGAAGGGCGAGACAGGGAAAGGGAGCTGAGAAAGTCGGAAGAAATGAAAAGGCTGTTAGTGCACAGGAGGACAGCATTCTGCTCAAGCTTGGCAGGGACTCAAAGGCTGCAAGTCTGCACAGTGTTTGGCCAGGCTACATCCTGGCTGATACAGTTCTGACAGCTCCCTAAGGCTGAGGGCAGTCCAGGCTGGTCCACCTGGGAAGAGTGCAGAGACACCATGCCTGCTATCCCCGATGTCCGTGCCCTGAAGACCCACCTTTGTCACTGTCAGGCTCTGAGTCACTTAAGGGCTTGAGTGGAGAGTGCAGGTCCTGGAAGTAGCGGTGGCCAGCTTCACATTGCCACACAGCCGTTGTGTAAAGGCCAAAGGTAGGGTCAAGCTCAGCCAGGTGTGGCTCATATGGGCATCGGTGTTTGTGGTCCTCATACCAGATCACCACGTTCTTCAGGCAGTTCACGTTGCGCCTCCGCCCTATGGATACAGGGGCCAGATGGACATGAGGACAGGTGCTCCACTCCCCCTGGAGCCAATAGTTCCCACAGTCTGAGACAGCCTCTTGAATCCCACTCCCACTTAGCAGAAGGTGAAACTGAGGATAGGAGAGGTGACACAACCTAGAGACAACTAGGATCCGGTGGTAGCCAGGTACTGTCCATGGCTGAGTGAAGTCATATAGACTATGGGGACTGGCACATACTAGAGGCAAAGTAATTGTTAGCTGTTTCTTTTCCTTTAAAAAAAAAATAGGGCCTCATTACGTAGCCCAAGATAGCTTTGAACTCAGAGAAATCTGCCTGCTTCTGTCTCCCCAGTGCTGGAGGTATGCTCCACTGCTTAGCTTTTGGCTGGTTTTTTTTTGGGGGGGGGGTTCAAGATGTGTGACACCATACCCAGCTGCTTCTTAATAAAAATCTTCATCAATACCTCTGGGCTAGAGCCACATAGTCCTGGGAGTTTTCCCTGGTGTCATCATGCTAACATCTACAACCACAAGGGGGTGCCAGGAGAGCAGGGCATATCCCCTCTTAGCAAGTGCCAAGGTGGCTAGCAAGACCATTTAGCAAGACCCACACCCTCCCTTTCATACTCCTCTTCACCCCTTCCAGCCACATGGCCTCCTAGCTGTCCTTTAAATGAGCTAGGTAAGGTCCTACCTCAGCCTTTGCACATCCTCCAGATGACAGCCTCACTCAGTGCCTCCATTCAGAGATCACCCACAGGTGAACTCCTCTAAGAAGCCACGCTCTTTAGAGTGATGCTAGCCAACTTAGGTCTGTTCATGGCAGCACCAAGAAGCTGCCTGTGGCTGTCTATTCAGATACTGCCTGTCTGTCTCCCCTACTAGAATGACAGCTCCACAAAGGATGGTCATTCAACACCATCAGTATTGCTTCCTTGGGGCTGGCTAGGGCAAGAACTCACCAGACATGGTGAGGGTGCTGGAGGGCGGGAATGGCAGAGCCAAACAGCCTGCATTCAGATCTTGGCTTTGTCACAATCTGGCTGGGCAGCTCTAAGTGAGTGGCCAGGGGAGAACCAGGATTCCACCTTTGGAGACTGCCACAGAGGCAGAAGAGGTAAAGAAGCCACAAGGGCACAGAGGAAGGCTAGGGCCTATGATAGTGTGATGGGGTAGGGCTGTCCTACACCTGTAAAGCTGGGAAGGAGAGGTATTTTGGGCTGAGAGAGTGTGTCCAGGGTCTCCACTCCTCATGTGAACCACATCAGTGACATGGACTTCACCAGCTGCTCCACTTCCAGCCTGGCACTACGTAACCCTCTGGGGCTGCACAGTAAAGATGGTTACTTGCCTCTGCCTCCAAGAACTCCTGTGCCAAAGCTGTGAGTGGGAATGGTTGGGCATGCCTGTAATCCTATCAGACAGGGTGGTTTTGAGTTTTGAGGCTAGCCTGGGTTACACAGTAAAACCGGTCAGAAAAAGGAAAAAAGTACGCCACCAAGATAGTTCAGTGGTAAGTAGCTGGCTACCAAGCCTGACCCACCTGAGTTAGATACTCAGGACCTACGTGGTAGAAAGCAAAAACCAACTTCCACAAGTTGTTCTGATATGCACACACGTGTGCACGCACAAATAAAAGAATAAATACATGTAATTTTTTAAAAATTGGAAGCTGGGGATATGGCTTAGTTGTACAGAACCTACTCAGTGAGCACAAAGCCGTGGGTTCCATCACTAACAGCACATGAACTGTACTTGTGGCACATACCTGTCAGCCTAGCACTGTGGGATAAAGACCATCCTCTGCTATAGAATGAGTCTGAGCTCCACTGAGACCCATGTATCAAAAAAGAGGCAGAGCAGGGCTCATTGCCACCAGGTGGTTCTCTTAATCACCCAGCTGAATGCCATGGAGACCCACAGTCTAATGATTTGGTAAGGCACTGAGGTCATGCTGGGTGGGGCCTCTTTAGATTCAGCCCACCTGGCACACAACACACTCTGCCTCTAGCAGCTAGGGCAGGAACTGGCTCTTCCACCTTCCCAACCATGCAGCAAAAGGGACAGAGAGGGTAACTGGGCTGGTTCTAGGCTATGCACTGCACGTGCTCCCACCCCTCCCCATGCTGCAGCTCCACTTACTTTTCTTCCGTTTTGGCTTTTTGGGGACTTGCTCCCAAGGCTTCCTGCAATACAGAGAGGTGGTGAGGGTGAATTTGGGGCCAAGCTGGGCCCAAGTTCTGACCTGGTAGAAAGTGACAGCAGTTCATCTGCTCTGGATGGAATCTGAACTTCTGCTGTCCTGCTCCCTTCCCAGCAGTCCTTGGTTCAGGTAACTGCCACTGGCAGCAGCCCTGAATGGAGGCCTCTTACCATTACTTAGCTCAGAGAACACTACCCCTCAGAGACCGGCAAGAACGCTAAGAGAGCTCCCTGACTCCTACCCCATAGGGCAAATGGCTTGTATTCAGAGTCAGTCTCTGTATCCACAAATTCCACCAACCATCAATTGATAATGTTAGTCAGAAGTGTGGGCGCACACCTGTCTCCCCAGCACTCAAAAGACTGATGTGGGAGGATCAAGAATTTGAGGCGAGTCTGGATTATATCAAGAAGTCAAGGTCAGCTTACATCATATAGGGAAACCCTGTTTCAAGAAGTAAAATAAAGAAAAAAATAATAGAAAAAAATATTGGAGCACATGCCTAACATGCAGAGCCCAGGGTTCCTTTCCCTGAATCAAATAAACCCTATGTGACAGCTCATGCCTATAATCCCAGAACTCAAGAAGCAGGGGCAGGAGGATTATTGCAAGTTCCTTCTTCCTGGCCTCCCAGTGCCTACCTTTACTTCTCATACTTCAGTGTAAGAGTTTTATTCTTAAAAATAATTTGTGTTCCAGGACAGGCTCCAAAGCTGCAGAGAAACCTTGTCTCAAAAAAACAAAATAATAACAATAGTAATAATAATAATTTGTGTTACACTTCTTTCTAGCGGTAGGGAATGTGCCATAGAGATTGTGTGTGGAGGGCGGAGGACAGCTTGCAGGAGTCAGTTCTCTTCACTAATGTGCTCTGGGGGTCAACTAAGGTCATTGGGCTTGGGAGCAAATGCCTTCCTCTGAAGTGCTGTGATTACAAACATGCAATAAATCTAGAGCTTCATGCATGATAGGTGACATGCCCAACCAGTGTGTGTGTGTGTGTGTGTGTGTGTGTGTGATCCAGAACTTTTCACATACGAGGTACTCCACCACTGACCACTGAGTTATATACACCTTGTCCCTGGCTGATTACTGCCCCACAGAATCGAATTATTTATTTTATTTTGTTTTGTTTTTCCTTTTAAAATAAGGTCTCTCTCTCTATGTGGCCCTGGTTATCTTGGAACTCAATATGTAGACCAGGCTAGCCTCAAACTCAGAGAGTTCCATCTGCATCTACCTCCAAAGTGCTAGGATTAAAGGCATGTGCCACTATGCCTGTCTAACTTTTAAAAAAATGATTTTATTATTTCATGTGCATAAGTTTTTGCCTGCATTTACGCCTTTGTACCATGTATGTGCCTGCTGCCCATGGAGGTCAGAAGGATCCCTTGGAACTGGAGTTACAGATGGTTGCAAAGCACAACCTAGAACCAAACTCAGGTCCTCTGCAAGAGCAACAAGTGCTCTTAACCACTGAGTTACCTCTCCAGCCCCCAGTATCAGACAGATGAGGTCAACAAGAGAAGAGTAAGATACACCGTGAATCCCCACTGTGGCTGGATCCTCCCTAAGCTCTGTATTTTAGCTGAGACAGGGTATCATGCTGTAGCCCTGGTTGGCCGGAACCGTCTGTGCAGACCACACAGAGTTAACATCGGGTCTGGCGTTCACAACATGCAGCAGCTGGCTGAGGAAGCTGAGGCGTCAGCCGGGGTTCCAGGTTGAGCTCTCTCTCCACGGCTGAACTTCAGCCTCTCTTTCCCACTGCAGGCATTTTTGCATTATGGAACAAACAGTAGTAAGCTCTGTTGGAAACACTCCGCCTTCTGCTGTTCTTAAGGGCACAGGGTCTTTACTCTTGGGCTGTTCTGCAATTTTCTTCTCTTCCTGTCACTGAGTTAGAGGGTCCACCCTACTCCAGACAAAGGGTGTTGAAGGGCACTGATACAAACATGCTTGGGTCTAAAATATAGGGGAGGGAGTAGACGTACTTTCCGAGACAGTTTCTCAGTATGGGCAAGCAGTACATGCCAATTTACCAACATATGAACACCTACAGTGTGGTGAAACACACATGGTAGGAGAGGACCAGCTCCACATGGCTGTTCTCTAACCTCCACCTGCAGGCCTACACACACACACACACACACAATAATAAAATCCTAAAAGAACTCTATGCCAAGCCTGGTGCATGCCTTTAGTCCCAGTACGCAGGATGCTGGGACAGACAGATCCTTGAATTCGAGGCCACCCTGGTCTACAGAGTGAGTTCGAGGTGGGCCAGGGCTACACAGAGAAATCCTGTTTCGAGAAACTAACCAACAAATAATTAATTAAGCCATGGCACCCCTAAGCCCCTTGGCTCCTGGGAAGCAACTCTGCTCCGAGTTAACTGGCATCAGGAAGGACCGGAGTCCTTCGCAAAGTCTTCGAGTTCAAAAGGAGCAGGACAGGTGGAGTCTTCCCCTTCCTGCTGACTTTATAGGTAGCCCCCGACAAGGGAGTTGAAATAGAGCGCTGGCTGGAGAGATGGCTCAGTGGTGAAGACCCCTTTCTGCACTTGCAGAGGACCGGGTTTGGTTACCAGCACCTACATGTGGTTCACAACCACCCGTAACTCCAGTTCCAGGGGGATCTAACACCCTCTTCTGACCTCCGCAGGTAGCAGGCGCGCAGGTGGTGCACATACATACATACATGCAGACAAGCTAGTCACACAGAAAACCAGAGTGCCAGGCACCTTTGCAAAATCACATCTGCGAGACGCCCCAACCGAGGCCAAGATGGGCCAGTCAGAGCTCCTGGAGGCGGGCAGAGGGGCGGGGAAAGGCTGGCATTGGTAGTCAGCAGGCCGGAGGCGGCGCGTGAGGGGTCTGGGTCGCCTAAGCCTGAGACCGAGGCCTGCTTTGTGGCTCGGGGGCGGGGCCTCCAGGTCCGGGGGCGGGGGCCACGCTCTCCCCGCCTCGCCCTCCTTCCTCCCTCTCCCGGGCCCGCGCCCCCTCACCCGTGGCGGCCGCTACGCTGGCCGCGCTCCAGCGAAATAAGGTAGGCAGCGAGTTTGGCGTCGCTCCAGCCGCTGCGCCGTCTCAGGTCCACCCAGGGGCCGTGCGCCTCGCCCAGGTACACGCGCCGCACGTCGTACTTCTTCCGGGACTCGAGCCGCCTCCGGGCCCGGTCCGACTCTGTGAGCCGCGGTCGACCCCGCGCCTTTCGACCCGCCGCACCCTCCTCTGCCGCAGTCTCCCCGCCTGCCCCCGCCTCCGCCTCCGCCCCGGGCTCTGGAGTCCGCTCCGCCATCCCCCCCACCCTGGTTACCGGCCTCCCCCGTTGTTAGGAGCCCCAACCGGAAGTGGCGCGCCTAGTCTGCGCCGCCGGGAGATTTCTCACAGGTTCTCCACTGCCCGCGGCGCCAAACGGGGGACAGCTAGCCAGGGATGCGCATGCGCCAGCCAGGAAGACGACACACTCCAGTTACCAGGCTACTTGGGAAGTGGAGGCAGCACGTTCTGGGAACTCAAGGTTATCCTTGGCTGTCTCTTGAATTTTAGAGCAGTGTGGGCTACATAACACTATCTTAAAGATTTTTTTTTAAAGGCCAGGGTGATGGCTCTGCGGGTAAAGGCGAATCCTGCCAAACCTGGCAATCTGAGTTCCATTTGTAGGACTCAGAGGGTGGAAAGCCAGAACTGACGCCAGTAAACAGTCTTCTCACCTCCACACACCCCTCCCACACCACAAATACATAAACGCATTTTTAAAGGTAAATAAAAAGGAGGGTCCCAGAAAGGTAGAGCCAGACGAGCTCATGCAAGGCCAGGGAAGAGGTTTTTATTTTGTCCATATTATTTTGTATCAGTTCAGTCTCTCTTCGCCTCATTCCAGCTCAGACTCAAATCTGACCCTGCTGCTGCTGTGCCTGAATAGCCTCATCTTCCTCCTGGCCCTTGGGAGGGCTATGGGGAGGGGACTGGTCCTCCGGCCTCGAGATTGTCAGCAGCTCCCCCGTGGACCTGGCCAGGCGAAATATCACAGGGACCTGTGCCAGGGTTGGGTTGGTCTCCTGCAAGCCCTTGATCCACTTGACCAGTGTTGCCTGGTCATGGGCACCAGCCATGCACATGGCGAAGATGGGGCCTTCTGTCACTGTTAGGAGAGAGGAGTTTGTCCTCACCACCTTGAGGTACTCTGACCTCCCACTGATGGGCACCTCCAAACATTCACAGAGCAGCCCTCTGCTACATACTGGTTTTACATTTATTTTACCTGGGCTACGCCACCTGCTTCTTCAGATGCTATCAGGAAGCTGGCCTTGACCCCAAACCTGGAGGCTGCCACGTGCCTCCTCTCAACTCCCTTGTGTAACTTGACTGTTCCCTGCTGACCTGAGACTGTCCTGATCATGTTACTAGTTGGTACAGAATGTTCCATAAAAGATCTAAGGGGGAGGGGGTGGCTAAGGAGGACAGATTCCCCAGGGGTACATGACCCCTGATTGGGGGGACTGGAGAAATAAGCAGTGTCTCAGCCTGAGGTCCCATGGCCACCACACAGGATGTGCTTTTACCTTTGTCCACATCAAACTCATAGTTGTCCCAACCGCTCCTAGAATATTCCAGGTCCAGCTTCATTGGGTAGTAGAGATTCCATTCTTCTGGGATCTCCTCTACTTTCTACTTCAGGCAAGAGAAAGCAAACATGATCAGAGGCCAGAACACAGAACCCCAGCTCCTCATCTGAACTTCAAAACAGTGCCAGCCCTCCCACCCCTTTTTCTGAGACAAAATCTACACTCCTGGCTAATCTGGAACTCACTGTACAGACCACAGTGACCTTGAACTCTCAGCGATCTGCTTGTCTCAGCCTTCTGAGTGCTGGAATTAAAAATATATGCCACTATGTATTTATTTTTTAAAATTATATTTCCACGCACCCCTGTGTAGCTCAGAGAACAACTTCCTTTGACATGTGGTTTCTGGGATGTACCTCACCTCTTCCTCAGGGGATGGCAGATCAGCTCTCAGGATGTGATAATAGACACATTTATTGCGCAGCCAGAGAGGGAAGGGGCCCTCGACAAAAACAGGCTTGGATGGGTTGTGGCGGGCCAGGGCAGCTTGCTGATCAGGACTCTGGATTCCTGGTGTGGAGATGAGAACCTAGTGATGCCTTAGCAGCAAAAGGCCTTAGAGTTCATTCAGTGGGCTCAGAGGGATCTGGCAGAAATTGGGACAGGCTGGGGTCTTACCTACAATGTGGGGCTGGGTGGGGTCTATGCCTGTAGAGTCACTGGGCAAAGACATCTGCAAGGAATAGCAGGGATGCAAGATTGTGACTCCAGAGCATCTACAGGGGAGCCAGAGAAGGCAAAGGGGAAGAGGATGCCAGCAAATCCTGAACAATGTTACGAAAGTGGTCCCTTCCTCTTTTATGTAGCCATTTTGGCCGGGGCTGCCAACATTGAGCCCATCCTGAAGGGACCTTGGAGCCATCTAACTTATGTGCAACCTGCAGTGACCTCACCCAAGTCATTGTACAAGGGACAAATACACCTGACACAGGATATTTTTGTAATGGCTAAATAGACTAATTCAGGTCCAACTGTGGTAATAAGGAAGGGCCATGAGCATTAACACCATGAGTGAAGGAGAGCCCAGCCAGAGATGGTAGCTGCAGGAACCAACAGGAATGCATACCTGGTAGACAGTGACCTTGGCACTGAGGTCAGGCTCCATGTGACGCAGGCTTAGCTTAGCCAGGTCCAAAGGATCCTGGGGCAGATCTCGGGGCACAGGGTAGGGGTTGATATTCTTGAAGCGGGTGAGCCACAGCTTCATCCGTAGGAACTTGAGCATGGGGTAACTGTGGCGTCCAAATATCTGAATCAGCAGGAACTCTGTCTCTCTGTCGGGCATGACTCCTGTGCTGGGCAGATCCAGGTAGAGCCTCAGAGAGGCAGGGTATGGTTAGACAGAGATGTGAAGTCAGGAAAGAGCAGGGAGGAAGGACAGAATTAAAAGGATTTATTTTTCGTGATTTTTTTTCTTTCTTATTTTGGTACAGGGCCTATCTGTATAGCCCTGGCTGGCCTGGAACTCTGAGAGCTGGGATTAAAGGTGTGCACCACCACACCCGGCCCATCAGTGCTTGTTTTGTTTGAAGCAGAGGCGGAGCCCAGTAAAAGTGCTGGCCTGGCACACAGCCCCAGGTCTGACTTTACCGTATGAAAGAGCACAGCGAAAATCAGGAGTCCAAGGCCAGGCTGGGCTACACAGCACAGCACACACAGCCCCAGGTCTGACTTTACCATATGAAAGAGCACAGCGAAAATCAGGAGTCCAAGGCCAGGCTGGGCTACACAGCACAGCACACACAGCTCCAGGTTTGACTTTACCATATGAAAGAGCACAGCGAAAATCAGGAGTCCAAGGCCAGGCTGGGCTACACAGCACAGCAAATTCAAGGTCAGCGTAGGCTACGTGAGACCGCGTAAAATGTACATGTTGGGGCAAAAGGGCTGGAGAAAAAAATGGCCCAGCAGTTGAGAACACAGACTGCACCAATGTGAACTCCGGTTCCTGGGTATCCAGCCCTCTTCTGGCTCCCTGGGGCATGTGCACTCACGCACTCACAGGAAACAGAGGCTGGGCATGGTAGTGCAAGCCTTTAGCCCCAGCACTCAGTTTGAGGCCAGTTTGGTCTACAAATAGAGTTCCAGAACAGCCAGGGCTGCTAAACAGAGAAACCCTGTCTCAGGGGGGGGGGGAAAAAAAGCAAACAAATTCAAAGCAAAACTTACATAGTAAGGATGAGCTTGAATGCCTGCCTCCACTCCACCCCCCCCCCCCCCCAGGAGCTGGGGATCAGTCAGTAAGTCCTTCAACTGAGCTACAGCCTAGTCCCAGTAATTCTAAGGGGAATTAGAATTCCTGAGAGGTAGAGAGAGATGGAGAAAGCCAGGATATGAAGCAGGTGCCAAGACTGGGCCCACATCCCTCACCGTGTCGTTCCATCTGATCCAGGACAGCAAGCCCACACTCCTGCTGCCGTGGATAGTGGACGAAGATGCGTTGGATAACATTGCGGGGCCTGAAGACCTCCTTGGGGAAGACATCCAGCAGCTGGTTGTACACTGACAGGTCCCGCTCCACGCCAAACTCTGCCATCTTGCGCAGCGCTAGGTAGATGAAGTCCACGTGGCCACGCTTGCGCACACTGTGCTCCCCAAAGCTGCGCACGGCACGAATGAAGCTTGTCTTGTCTCGCTCCCCGTTTGCCGATGGCCCGAACAGTTCTTCATGGACAGCTGGGACCTTGATGGGCTTCCTCTGGGACTCGGGAGGTCGAGGAACCAACCACGTGTCATCCTTGTGTGTAACTGCACTGCAGTGGAGGCCACGTGGGGCCCGGAGGGACGCCTGGGAGAGCACGGATGCTGCTTAGCTTTCCTGGCAGAGGATCCCTGAACATCATGGAGGAGCTTTGATACTGTGGCCGCTAGCCCTAGCTTAGGGACCATGACAAAGTACGCTGCCACATGGTGGTACACACCTAAAATGTCAACCCCCAGGAGGCTAAGGCAGGAGAATTGAGATCTCAAGGCTGGCTTGAACCACACATCATATTCTGAGACCATTTGCTATTACATGTGGCTCTTACACACACAATCCAAAAATACACACTATTGTGGTTTGGATGAGAAATACCCCATAGGCTTCTATTTGATCACTTGGTTTCCAGTAGGTGCTTTTGGATTATGGACTTGGAGCCTTGCAGGAGGAAGTATGTCACTGGAGGTGGCTTTGAGGATTTGTGCTTCAGCTGGTGTACAGTTCACTCTCCACTTCCTATGTGTGCTTGAGTGTGACCTTGGCATCTGCTCTGGTCACCTGCTGCCATGCCTTCCCTGTCATAGGGACTCACCCTCGGGCCCACAGCTCAAATACTCATAGTACTTAAGTATATATAGCAATGGCAAAATACCAAGCAAACAAGGGCTATCAGCAGGACAGGCAGGTCAAGGACCACCGTTAACTTCTGTGGCCTGATCTTGAGGGGGTGAGTGTAAAGCCCAGGCCTTACCCCTCCACTCATGAGTGCCTAGCCTGTGGTTACCTGAGCAACAGGAGCTTCTGAGAGGCCAGTCCTGCAGATACCTCCCCAGCCTCTAGAGAGGCCTCGGGCCAGCAGTCTGGCCTGGACCCAGCTCATGCCTCTGCAGATTCAGCCACCAGTTGAGAAATTGAGACAGTGTTAGCCTGGCAACACACCTGTAAGACAAACAGAACAGTTCGGACCAAAGAGCCTAGTCTACCAAGCCCCAAGTGTTTTTGTTTGATTTTGTTGTTTTTGAGATAAGAGTATTATATAGCCCAGCCCAGGCTTGCTTCAGATTTACTATGTAGCCAAGGATGGCCTTAAACTCCTCCACTTTCTAAGTGCTGAGATTACAGGTATGAGCCACCAAGCCTGATAATTTTTTAAAAAGATTTATTATGTACATATCTGTCTGCATACCAGAAGATGGCACCAAATCTCATAGAAGTTTGTGAGCCACCTTGTGGGTGGTAGGATTTGAACTCGGGTTCTCTGGAGGAGCAGCTGTCAGTGCTGTTAACCTCTGAGCCATCTCTCCAGCCCATTTTTAAAAATTATATTTATTGATTTATTGTGTGTGCTGTGCATGCCTGCCTCGTGTATACACTACATGCACTTGTGTGGAGGTCAGGGATAGCATGGAGAGTTGGCTCTCTCTTCCAGCATGTGGGTTTTAGGATTAAACTCAGTTTTCCAGGCTTGGTAGCAAGTACTTTTGTACAATGAGTCATCTCACTGCCTCATACCTGGCAGTTTTTCTTCTTTTTTTTTTCCTGGGACAGGGTTTCTCCGCATAGACCAGGCTGGCCTGGAGCTCATGGAGATCTGAGGCTGCCTCCTGAGTGCTGGGACTAAAGCTGCGTGTCACCCCCACCTTACACCCCGTTCATTTTTTTCTAAAGATCTACTTATTTTGCGTGTATCTGTACACAGGTGTATAGTCCACATTACTTTTGTGGCAGCAAGAGGTCAGTTTTTCAGTAGTCTCCTACCTCTCTGTATGTCTGTATGAATGCTGAGATAGCTGGCTATTTTTTTTTTTTTTTTTGAGACAGGGTTTTGCCGTAGTTTTAGAGCCTGTCCTGGAACTAGCTCTTATAGACCAGGATGGCCTTGAACTCACAGAGATTCACCTGTCTCTGCCTCCCGAGTGCTGGGATTAAAGGCGTGTACCACCACCGCCCAGCCTGAGATAGCTGGTTTTTAAAAAATTTTATGTGTATGGGTGTTTTGCCTGCATGCATGTCTATATACTACATGTATGCCTAGTGCCTGTGGAGATCAGAAGAGGGTGTGGGACCCCTGGAATTGGAGTTAGAGATGGTAGTTCCCCCACCTCTGCCTCTCCCGGGTGGGGATTTACAGCAGGCAGCCACAGTTTTTGAGACAGTCTCTCACTGAACTGGGAGCTCACGAGGTCAGCTAGATTGGTTGACCAGTAAGCCACAAGGACTCCCCTTTCTCTGTCTCCTCTAGCTTTAAAAAGAAAAGAAAAAAGGCTTGAACACAAGGCTCAGAAGAAAGTAGGGTCCATCTGACCACAGGTGTGGCTTAAGACAAAATTATTATTATTTTTTTAAAAAACCCTTCTTTGTACATTCCAGAGTGTGTGTACACAGATGTGCCATGGCACAGCATAGAGGACAACTTAGAGAATTCTGTTCTCTCCTTCTACCATGTGGGCCCTGGGGACTGAACTCAGGTCCTCAGGCTTAGCGGAAAACACCTTTACCCACTGAGCCATCTCAATGCCCCCTCCCCTTTGGTTTTTTCCAAAACAGGGTTTCACTGTAGCCCTGGCTGCCCTGGAACTCCCTCTGTAGACCATGCTGGCCTTGAGCTCACAGGCCTGCCTCTACCTCCTGAGTACTGGGCTTAAAAGCAGGCCTCTTAAGAAAAACAAAAACAAACAAACAAACAAACAAACAAAAAAACCCAGACACAGAAAGACAGTTATCACATGTACTCACTCATAAGTGGTTTTTAAACATAAAGCAAAGAAAGCCAGCCTACAAACCACAATCCCAGACAACAATGAGGACACTAAAAGAGACTTATATAGATCTAATCTACATGGGAAGTAGAAAGTTGAAAAAGACAAGATCTCCTGAGTAAATTGGGAGCATGGGGACCTTGGGGGAGGGTTGAAAGGGGAGGGAGAGGCAAGGAGGGGAGCAGAGAAAAATATAGAGCTCACAAATATCAATATTAAAAAATCTAAAAAAAGCAATTGTTTTTGTTTTTCAATTATGTATGAATATTTTGCCTTTCTTTGTATGTATGTGCACCACATTAGTGCATGGTGCCTGCAGAAGTCAGAAGAGGGCTTTGGATCCTCTTGAACTGGAGTTATAGGTGGTTGTGACCCACCATGTGGGTGCTGGGGATTGAACTCAGGTCCTCAGACTTGGCAGTGATCACTTTTTACCCAATGAGCCATCTCACTAGTCCCATCTCTTCTCCCCCGGGTAACTGAGATAGAGCCCAGGTGGTCAGACTCATGCAGGTTCTTCACAGACTGAGCTGTTTCCATGGCGAGTCTCTCTCTTGCCCGAGCGCTACTGCTGGAAACTGGTACAACGCTGACAAGTGGCCAAACTGCATACCCTTGTCTAGATCCTGAACTCTGGCAAAAGGATCTAATCTCTCACTGGGCATGGTGGCACATGTCTTTAATCCCAGCACTTGGGGGGCAGAGGCAGGCGGATCTCTGAGGGCAGCTGTGGAGGGCACAGCTTACAGATAGCACTAGAAAAGGAAAAAAAACTGAGTGCATGTGTTAGCACCTGGTAATGTCTGCTATTCTGTAAAGCCAGCCCTCATCAAATCCCCCAGAGTCCTGAGCATCGTCCCTCAATCAGCAGAGCCCATCCTCATCAAAGAGGTAGCATGTGCTTTGCAAAAAGTTTGCTAGCTTATTCCTCCCTGGCCCCAGACTGCTTATTACAAACCCTTCCTCCCTAGGCCCTTGTCCTGAGCACTGTTCTCAGTCAGTAGAACCTTTTTTATACCTTTTTTTGTTGTTGTTGTTGTTGTTTGTTTGAGAAACGGTTTCTCTGTGAAATAGTCTTGGCTGTCCTGGAACTCACTCTGTAGACCAGGCTGGCCTCAAACTCACAGAGATCCGCCTGCCTCTGCTTCACAAGTGCTGGGATTAAAGGCGTGCACTGAAGGTGCAGACGAATGTTCTGGGAGCATAAAACATGCAGATTCACTTGGCGGTGCCAACATGTCTGCATATCTGACGAATGTCTGGTGATAGCTGCAGCTAGAGGTCTGAGGAAATACAACTGGACTAGACTCAGGCAGTGATTCAGTGGTACAGACTTGGCCTAGACTCTTCCAGTGAGCTGCTGGGGACTCTCAGTGGTAGAGGCCCTGCCTAGAATCCCCCAATGAGGGGCTGGGGTGTGGCTCAGTGGTAGAGTCCCTGCCTAGAATCCCCAGTGAGGGGCTCATGGTGGACTCATGGTAGGATACTTCGCTGGCATACAGTAGGTAAGAAGAATCTAGGAGGCTGGAGAGATGGCTCAGAGGTTAAGAGCACTGACTGCTCTTCCAGAGGTCCTGAGTTCAATTCCTAGCAATCACATGGTGGCTCACAACCATCTGTAAGGGGATCTGGTGCCCTCTTCTGGCCTGCAAGTATACATGCAAACAGAACACTGTATATGTAATAAATAAATAAATTGAAAAAAAAAAAGAAGATAAATCTAAACCTTTGCTTTGCAAACTGTGTTCCAGGACCTATAAAATGTTGACTCTCAGACCTACTGTGTGAGAATTTGCTTTGTGACAGCCATAGGTGGCTCCTAATGTATTATCCGGGGTAGTAACAACTCCATGCCTAAACAGAGCTTTAGTACAAACCAGCCACCTCCAACTCCGAATGGGACACCAACCAACACACCTTTGCTTCATGTGCTTCTCTGGAGGTTAGCCAGAGACACCACCCTTCCCAGTAAGGCCACAAAGTCGGAGTCAATCTATCAAACAGACCCGGAGACTATTTCCAAATCTACCCGCTACTGCAGGTCACCGCACCAATGCACTCCACTTTCCTGCATACCTATCCACCGCTCCCACCCAGCCAGTTACTTCCCTCCAATGCAAAAGACAGCTCTAACAATGTAACTAAGTGAGCTAGAAAGAAGGCTTTATTGATAAATGCTTGCCCTGAGAGTCTGAGAACCTGAGTTCGATCCCTAGCACCCACATTAAAAAGCCAGGTGACGTGCCATGCCCTTGTAATCCCAGCACCAGGGAAGCAGAAACAGGCAGGTCCCTGAGTTTGGCGGCCAGCCAGCCTACTTACTGAGTTACAGGCCCCAGTGAAAGACCTTGTCTCAGAGCACAAGGTGGACAACATCCAAGGACATGTGTCCTCCTGTACACATGTGCATACATGAACGTGCACTAATTAACATACATCCATGCAGTCACACATGAACACATAAAATGTTGTGTGTTAAGGCACATACCTGTAATCCCAGCACTCAGGAGACACAGGCAGGCAGACCTCTGAGTCTGAGGTGAATCTTAGCTACATAGACACAGCAAGTTCCAGACCAGCCAGAGCCAGATAGTGGGACTCTGCTTCAAAAAACAAACCAGACTCGAGACAAGTGCTGTGGTTCTAAAGCCAGCACTGTGGAGTCTGAGGCAGGAGGATTGCATCCAGACCAGCTGGTAATAATTAATGAGCTTCATGGCAGTCTTGAGCTACAGTAAGGTCCTGTCTAAAATGTAAATAAATAAGAGCCAGGACAGAAAGGTTCTTGCTGCTGGAACAATGCAAGTCTAATGACCTGAGTTCAATCCCTGGAACCGGAATAAGATGTAAGGATGAAACTCCATAGCTTTCCTCTGACCCCCACCATGCACCACAGCACACGCCGCCCCCCATAACTAAAAAACTTCAAATAAATATCAGACTGAGTCTACCTGCTGAACTCCCCCTGTCCCTTGTAGTTCCAGCCATACTGTTTCTGAAACAAGACAAGTTTATTGGTCTCAGAGGTTTTGAACTTGTTTTTACCCCCTGTCTACTGCTTCCTATCTTGGTTCAGGCCTGTAATCAGAAGCCTGGAAGAGGAAGATCAAGAGTTCGAGACCAGCTTGGGATACATAAAGCCTCTTGTTTCAGGGAAGAACACACTGCTTGCAACAACCACTATTTGAAATCACAAAATTGCCTGTTTTGTTTTGTTCAATAATTGGCTCTCTTAGATAATATTTTTTTTTTAAAAAAAATCTGTTTTTCTCATTGCTGTATCTCCACCAGCAGGGACAGTGCCTGGTACATGGTAAGAGCCCAACACCGACGTGCTGTGTGGCCTGAGCCGACTGTCGCACCTGCGAAACCGGACACTGAAGCAAGAGGTGCAGAGCAACCTTTTTCACATGTCCCCAAGCCTGCACCCCCAAAGGTCACGGTGCCCTCACCCTGAGGCCGAGCTGAAGGTCGTTCTCCACGGCTCTACCAGGCCTGGAAGTGGATGCCCTGAAGCCCAGACTATCCCATCGTCCTCCCACGCGTGACCCACCTACTCACGCGGCCGGCCCGAGAACCTAGCCGTCTTGGTGGCACCGCTGGGCGCCGTCATGTGGAGTCATAGAACTTCCGGTTACAGGTTAAAGGGACAGCAAATCAGAAAAGCCTGTGAGGATAGGTCCCGCCCGCAAGAAGAGACTCACCAATAGGAAGGAGGGAGGACACTGATCCCGCCTCAGAGGGAGCAGGCCCTGCCCCTTCCCAAGTGCGGGAGACTGGGGGCCTTGGGTACCCTCGGCGGAGGCTCTACACTGGCGGCGGCTGAGCCTATCCCATTCAGTTTTCTCAGTTACCGAAGTGTGATGGTAAACTGTTGTTTCGGACAAAATGTTGTTACGGACCTGAAACACCACGTTCGATTCCGTGCAGAGCTGGGGATGGAGCTCAGGGCCTCTTGCCGCAGCCCCAGGACTTATTTTTACTAAACAATTTTTTTTAGTTCGGTTGGTTGCATTTGAGTTGTTTGAGCCAGGGTCTTGCTATAGTGCCGAGGCTGGTGTCGAAACCCTGGACTCAGAGGTCCTCAGGGTTCAGTCTCCTGAGTAGCTGGCACTTCAGGTGGGCAACACTGCCAGCAGTTTTAATAGGATTCCAAGTTAGGTTTATTTATTTTATCTACGTATGTAGGTAAATCTATGTGAGCACATTCGCGTGGAGGTCAGAGAACAATTTAGGGGGGATGGTCCTTCTACCACGTGGATATTGGGGATGAAATTTGGGTCATCAGGCTTGGCTGCAAGCACTTTAATAAGAATTAATAAGAATTTTTGAGGTTTGACTTCATCTATGTAAAAGAGCCATATAAGTACAACAAGGGCTACTGTGAGAAAGGACGTGCATTCCTGGCACCCTCTCACTCCCGAACAAGCAGTCTAGGTTGACGCTTCAAAACCTAGGGGCCATGGATGAACTCAAATGTCGCAAACGTGTTTTAAGAAGGTTGGGCTTTGCTACTTACAGAGATGAAAACACGTGTGGCTTGTGAAATACACAGTGCTGGTGAGCTCCTTCTCACAGATGATATTTAGTGGGCTTTTCACCGACCTCCCTGCAGAACAGGCAACTGCACTATTGAGCTGTTTTGTGTTTCAAGAGAATTCTAGTGAGATGCCCAAACTGGCAGAACAGTTGGCTATGCGGGAATGTGCTAAAAGGATTGCAAAAGTTTCAGCAGAAGCAAAACTGGAGATCGATGAAGACACCTACCTAAGCTCGCTCAAGCCTCACCTGATGGACGTGGTGTGTACCTGGGCAGCTGGAGCCATTTGCTCATCTCTGCAGAACGACAGCTGCCTCTGAAGGCAGCACAGTTCGCTGGATGAGGTGCCTGGGAGAACTGCTTCGACAGATGTGTCAAGCAGCAAAAGCCATTGGAAACACGGAGCTGGAGAACAGATTTGCTGAAGGAGTCACCAAAATCAAGAGGGATATTGTATCTGCTGCCAGCCTCTGCTTAGAGTTCAACATCAATCACCACCTGTCTGATCACGGTTGACTACAGAAGCTTACACGTGTTCAAGCGGTTCTCCCATCTCAAGAGCTGGTTCAAGTATCTTATTATATTTAAATTGGCTCTCATTCTAAGAAGGCATGTAACATACACATTTGTACATAGCACCTTTCAATTAAAAAATGTACAGGTGGGGCCGTGTTCTTAAAAGCAAAACTGAGGGCCAATGGAGAAGCCTGTGGAATGTATGTGTAGGTGATGTGATCATGCCTTGGAACTGTTGTGAGTGTATAGATAATAATGATTTTACACACACGCACACACACACACACACACACGTGTGTGTGTATGATTGAGTGTAGGGTTTTGTTGTTTTCTAAAATGTTTTGGGGTGGTACATGTGGTGATGAGAAGACACCTTGCTAGAATCTGTCTGTCATGTGGGTCCCAGGACTGAGCTCAGGCCATAGGACCTGGCAGCACGTTACCCACTGAGCAGCTTGCCAACCCCGTAAGCAATCATTTCCAAGACAAGTCTTGTGTAGCCCAGACTAGCTTTGAACTTGTCTGTAGCTGAGTTTGACTCTGCACTGATCTTCCTGCCTCTTTCACACTGGGATTACAGGTCGGTGCCACCATGCAGTTTATGTGGTGCTGGAGACAGAATCCAGGGCCTCTTACATCGTAGGCAGGTGCTCGCCCAACTGAGGTACAGCCCCAGTCCTCCGGTTTGGTTTAGGCAGGGTCTCACTATATTGCTCACCCTGGCTGGCCTCTGATTACCACTCTAGCTGGTGCCATGAACCTGTGGAAGGAGGGAAAATGGGGCGGACTAACGTCTCATGCAGTAGCCAGCTTGACTGAGAGCACCCGACAGTTTACACTCCGAGGGTTACGAAACATCATGTGTGTAAGGCCTTCAGTCACAAGGACGTGTTTCCCATAGAGGTAGATAAGTGACAACAGCTGAAGTGAACTCACTCCTGCCTGCTGCACCTGGGCGGAGAGTGCAAACACGCCAGGAACAGCTCTGTGTTGTGACGAAGCTGACGTCACAAGACTCACGCCTTGTTTTTTTGGAGTTTTCTCCAAGAATTATCACATGACTCCATTCTTGGACTATGTTCTGACAGGCCTTGAGCACTTCCCAAGTGCTGGGATTAAAGGCATGTGCCACTATGCCTGGCCACTAGACTGTGTAGCCCAGGTTAGCCCAAACTGGATAGGTAGCTAAGAAATGGAAGAAAGAAGGAAGGAAAAGGAAGTGAGCAAGCCCAGCATGTGCCTGTCATCCCAGCACTCAGGAGGCGGAGGCAGGAGAATCAGCAGTTCAAAGACATCCCTGACATGGCAGAGCCGAGGCCACATAAGACCTGTCTCCACAAAAAAGAAATTTAATTCACCTATGGAGTTTCGAAGTAGTACCTTCAGGGGTAATTAGAACCACAGAAAATCATCAGTACTGGTGGCTTCATAAGAAGAGAAAAGGTGGACTGGAAAGACGGTTCAGTGGTTAAGAGCAGTGGCTGCTCTTCCAGAGGACCTGGGTTCAATTACCAACATCCACATGGCAGCTAACAACTGTCTGTAACTCCTGTTTCAGGGGAATCCAACACCCTCACACAGACATACAAGCAGGCAAAACACTGTACAAATAAATAATTTTTTTTTAAAAAAAAAAAAAGAAAAGGCAGAAGCAGGCACACTTCTTAGAGTTCGAGACTAGCCTGGTCTACCTAGCTTTTCCCAGTCCAGCTAGGGCTACAGAATGAGAAACCCTGTTGAGAGGGTGTATGTGTGTCAGGAAGACCCAGAGGACCGGACCTGTCCACAGCCCCACTTCTTGTCAGGTGATGCTTTGCCTTACTGGACACTCTGCCAGCAAGAAGGCATCACCTAGTGTTGAGCCTCTGAACCTTCAGGACTACACTAAACTGAATGAATCCTTCTATATAAAACTTCTCAGGCATTTCACTACAGTGGCATTAACTGGTAATACCACCAGCTAAAGCAGAGGTAGACCTGGGGCCTGGATTTCACTGTGCCAGCCCCTTAAAGCCTAGTTGTGGCTGTCTGTTGAGAGGTTTTTGTTTCTGTGACCCTTTGGATTATGGCTTCTGCTGTAGTTACTGCACATGTGGTTGTTGGGAATTGAACTCAGGACCTCTGGAAGAGCAACCAGTGCTCTCAACCTCTGAGCCATCTCTCCAATCCCTAGTTTTATTATATTTATTTGTGTTTGTGCGTCTAAGTGTGGATATGTGCATGTATGTGCAGTGCCTGCAATGGCCAGAAGAGGGCATTACATCTGAAACTGGAGTTACAGATGCCTGTGAGCTGCCTGCCACATGGGTGCTGGGAATTAAACTTGCTCTTCCAGGCACTGAAGACACATGCTACACATAAATGCAAGCAAAGCACTCATAAACATAGCATTTTATTTATTTATTTATTTATTTATTGGTTTTTCGAGATAGGGTTTCTTTGTAGCTTTGTAGCCTGTCCTAGAACTAGCTCTTGTATACCAGGCTGGCCTTGAACTCAGAGATCCACCTGCCTCTGCCTCCTGAGTGTTTGGATAAAAGGCGTGTGTCACCACCGCCCAGCACACATAACATTTTAAAATGAATAAAGGTTGTAAAATGAAAAAGAACCATGGGGCTTAAGATGTAGTTCAGTGGTAGAGAGCTTACTTAGCAAATACAGGTCCCTGAGTTCTCATTACCATTATTTTAAAAAGTCCCAGATCAGTGATGTAGCGATGCGGCTCACAGAACATCATTTGCAATCAAGTCCCAAGACCTGAGAGTCTGACTCCTGGAACCCACACAGTGGAAGGGGATAGCAGACTCCCACATGTGTGCCCCGGCTTGTGCTTATGTGCACACACACACACAAGTAAATAAATGTAATTAAAAATTTAAGAACAAACAAAAGTGGGCTGGGGAATGAGCCCAAGTAGTTGATTTAAGCAGGTGCCCTCACTGGCCCCGCACCCCTGTGTGGACTGTGTATGGTACAGTATATCTGGATGTCCCTTTACTGTGCAGTCCTTAGAATAACCCTAGAGAAGCAGTGAAGAGTGTGGGCAGACATCCTGGCAGCCATGAGTCATGGTGATGTCATATGCCCTGGTATGACGCACACAGAGGCACGCCGTCACCTCTCTGGTATCCTTCCCGCAAAGCTGCAGTTGGATCAGGGCCAAATTATGAGACCATCTAAACTCAAAGTCCCTGCCAAGGAGTTGGCGCAGGGGTCAAGCTCACAAACGACACAACTACTGCAGAATCTAGAGAGGCGTGAAACCAAACGCCAGGACTAAAGGACACAGTGGGAGGGAAGGACAAAAGAGCAAACGACCCCCAAACTCAAACAAGCCTCAGGAAGCCTGGAGCTCCGCACATAGAGCTTTCCTGAGCTGGGCATGGGGGAGCATGCCTGTAATCCCCAGAGTTAGGACACTGAGGCAGGCACTTTGTGAGTTCAAGGCCAGCCTGGACTACATAATAGGATCCTGTCTCAACCAGTTAACTAAACAAACAAACCAAAGAGGTAGTTTATTTTTATAAGGGTCACCATTCAGAGCTGAAGAGATGGCTTAGCAGTTAAACACTTGCTGCTGCTACAGAGTCTGAGTCAGGTGCCAGACCCCAGGTGGTAGCTCATAACCACGAAGTTACAACCCTGTGGTAGTTACAACTCCGGTTCCAGGGGGCCAGCACCCCCCGGATACCTGCAGGCACACACATACATTTGTATGCACAGATAAACATGGGAACACACACACGTGCATAACTTTAAAAAAATGTTCATATAACTTTTTGAAAATGTTAACATAAGCAGCTGGGAATAAGTTCAGATGAGAAATCTGTAACTCCTTTCTAAAAATTACCATTTTTTTTTTTTGAGGCCAGCCTGGTCTATAGAGCAAGTCTTGGGAAAGTTAGGGCTACACAGAAAAAAACATGTCTCAAAAAATAAAATAAAAATAAAAATTACCATTTTGTCTGTGCGTGTGGCACAGGCGTGGCTGTGAGCATGTGCATCAGCGTGTCTGTGCCCTGTAAGTGTGTGGGAGGCCAGAGGAGGCCTCTGATGTCTTCCTTCAGTGATCTCCATGGTGTCCCCTTAACATGGAGTCCCCCACTGAACCTGGCTACTGTTGTAGGTAGGCTGACTCAATCAGGCAGCTTCCAGTACCATCCTGTCTCTGCCCCATCCCATTTTGGAGTTACAGGCACATGCAGACTTGCCTGGATTGTTATGTATTTGTTTTGTTCTTGCTTTGAGACAGGGTCTCTCTATTATGTAGCCCTTACTGTCCCAGAACTCACTCTGTAGACCAGGCTGACCCGGAACTCACAGAGATTCACCAGTCTCTGCTTCCCAAGTTACTTGGATTAAAGGCGTGTGCCACCATGCCCAGCCGCCATACTTAGTTTTAATGTGGGTTCCGGGGAGTCAAATTCAACTCCTCATCCTTGTATAAGTGACTTTACCCACTAAGCCAGCCTAGAGGGTCTGGGCAGATGAGTCGGAAGGCAAAGGCACTTGTCACCAAGTCTGATGACCCAAGTCCACTTCTGGGGCCCCGTGATGGAAGGAGAGGAACGGATCACTGGGAGCTGTCTTCTGACTTCCCTGTATACTAGCAGTCATGTGGCCACACACACGAATAATAAATAGACATAAATAAATGTTTAAAAAAAAGTTTAAAACAAGCAAACATGAGAGGAACTGTTCCTATGCCCATTACAGAAGGAAGTTAAGGCTCAGAAAGGTGCCCAACGCCAGGTGTGCTGCTGACCTATAGTGCCGCCACTCAAAACTCAGGCAGAAGGGTCAACAGCTTCAGTTCATCCTTAGCTACCTACTGAGTTCTTTAAAAAGGTTTGAATTTGTTTATTTATTTGGGTGGGGTCCGAGTGCCGTGGGTGCACATGGAGGTCGGAGGACACGGCACAGTTGGTCCTCATCTGTGGGTCCCAGGCTTGGTATCAAGAACTTTGTACCACTGGGCCATCCCAGTGCTGCCCACCCCCATAGTGAGTTCTTGTTCAGCTTGGGCTACCTGAAACCTGTATTTAAAAAAAAAAATCAAACCATGGCAGCAGGCGAGATGGCTCAGGAGTTAAGAGCACTGGCTACTCTGAGTTCAATTCCCAGCAACCACATGGTGGCTCACAACTATCTATGATGGGATCTAATGCCCTCTTCTGTCATGCAGGTGTACATGCAAGTAGAGCACCATATACACAAAATACATTAAAAAAATCAAACCAGGCTAAAACGGACCTGGGTAAGGCTATGCAGCAGGCAGCACATGATGGTACATACCCGTCTTGGCTGGGAAGATGCATCATGCCCAACTTAGAAAGGAAAGTGGGGGCTTGCGGTCTCAGTGGTGAGCCCTGACCATCACAGCAGGAGCATGGTGACCGGCAGGCAGGCAGGCAGGCATAGCACTTGATAGGGCAGGAGCTAAAAGCTCATGTCTGATCTGAAAGGTGCAGTTGGAGGGACACAGTCCTGGTCTGACAGGGACTTTGAAATCTCAAAGCCCACCTCCAACGACACTCCTCCTCTAACAAGGCCACACCTCCTAATCCTTCCCAAACAGTCCACCAACTGGGGACAAGTATTCAAACATATGAACCGATGGGGGCTTTTTAGTTCACATCAACACACCTCCAAGGACAGCAAAAAAGAGTTTCGCATTTGCCACTGCACTGAGGCACCTTTATCTGGCTGCGGCTGAGTTTGCCTGCTCTGGCCTCATGTTTGTCCCCTGTGCTCCCAGGTGATGGCTCCATAGGGTGACAGGGCCACAGAGCAAATGTCCCTGATACAGCTGTACTCTTCACACCTTCACTTGGACTTCTTGAGGCAGATGACTAAGAATAATAACAGCCTGGGTTTGAAAGCGGAGGACCTTGAACATATGAAATCTCTGGAAACTTCTCTCTCCGTCGATAGCATCAGATAGTTTCCTCCATGCTGCTCGTTGTCACAGATTCTCACTTTTGTCAATGGTCTCCGATCTCACAAAACATCTGGGTGTGATGGTTACACAGAGGTGATGGTCTCCGGTCTCACAAAACATCTGGGTGTGATGGCTACACAGAGGTGATGGTCTCCTGTCTCACAAAACATCTGGGTGTGATGGCTACACAGAGGTGATGGTCTCCTGTCTCACAAAACATCTGGGTGTGATGGCTACACAGAGGTGATGGTCTCCAGTCTCACAAAACATCTGGGTGTGATGGCTACCCAGAGGTGATGGTCTCCAGTCTCACAAAACATCTGGGTGTGATGGCTACACAGAGGTGATGGTCTCCTGTCTCACAAAACATCTGGGTGTGATGGCTACCCAGAGGTGATGGTCTCCTGTCTCACAAAACATCTGGGTGTGATGGCTACCCAGAGGTGATGGTCTCCAGTCTCACAAAACATCTGGGTGTGATGGCTACCCAGAGGTGATGGTCTCCAGTCTCACAAAACATCTGGGTGTGATGGCTACACAGAGGTGATGGTCTCCTGTCTCACAAAACATCTGGGTGTGATGGCTACACAGAGGTGATGGTCTCCAGTCTCACAAAACATCTGGCTACAGAGGTGATGGTCTCCTATCTCACAAAACATCTGGGTGTGATGGCTACACAGAGAGTTCAAATCCAGCCTGAGCTATGTGAGATCCTGTTAAGAAAATTCTTAAGAAGAGCCTCTCCACCAACACAAAATATCTCCTATTAAACCAGATTAGACCAAATCAAAAATGCCCACATTTAATAAATGCCGTGATCCCGGGTGACCGGAAGAGCATGGCAAGAAGAGAGACAGAGACAGAGACGGGGGTGGGGGCAGACATGCAAAACCCCAAACCATGGTGTCCTTTTCCAGTGCAAGCCTAAATAGCCTGCAGGAGTGGTCCTGACCCTCCCTGGGGAAGGGTCAGTGCTTGGCAGGCTGGGAGTTGGAGTCTGGAGGTGAAGTTTGGCCCAAGGCAACTCCCAGGGTGAGGGGGCCTGAGATGGAGCTTTCTGCTCCATTGGCGCCCTAAGGATGACTACCAGGGACTTGGGTGATGCCCCCAACTTAGTATTACACCTGTCTCAAAAAAAAAAAAAATAGATGCCAGCAAGTAATTCTGATGACCTGAGTTTGACTCCCCACCCTAGACCTCACAAAAGGAGTGCACTGACTCTCAACAAGATGTTTCCTGGCTTACACACACACGACTTTGTGTGTAATATAAAATAAATGTAACTTAAAAAATTGAAATACAGGCAGGTGTGTAATCCCACCATTCAGGAAAGAGATGTTGAAGGATCAGAAGTTCAAGGTTATCCTCAGCTACATAGAAAGTTGAAGGTCAGCCTGGTCTGCTACAGGAAACTGTTGCAGAAATTAAAACAAAACTAAATATAAATAAACTCCCTCTGCTCTTTTAGACAGGGTCTCACTATGCAGCCCTCTCTGGCCTGTAACTTACTATGGAGACCAGACTGGTCTTGAACTCACAGAGATCCACCTGCTTCTACCCAGTAAACAGGTACTTTCTTTCTCCCAGTAATTTCCTGGAAAACCTCAATGCTGCTCCATGAAAATAACAGATATAGGATGTTCTAGAAAAATGCCAGTCACAGGTCATGGCCCTTTGGGTGTTCCTCCAGCTGTTCTTTTAGGGAGGGGAGAAATGGGAATATACAAGGCACCCTCACTGTTAGGTCCCAAAGGTGCTGGAGAGCTACACCCTCACTTGGTATACAGTTAAGCATCTCCATGCAAAAGTGTGTGAGTGTGAGACCTAGCTCGTTCACCTTTCTTGCATTTAAAATGGCGTGAAACGTACGACCTTATTCCTGCTATACAAGTACTCCACCACTGAGCCCCAGTCTTCTTTAGTTTTATTTTTTGAGACAGAGTTTGATGTAGTCCATGCTGGCTTGGAGCATTGAACTAATGATTCTCCTGCTTCCACTTCCCAAGAGCTGGGGGTCTAGGCCTTGGAGAGGCACCTGATTTGTCCAGAGCCGGGGGTTGGAACCCAAAACTCCATGTATTAGCAAGCCTTTTGTGAACAGAACAGAACCAAACATAAATCTGTTGATGGGATGGAGCAAGAGCTCCTGCATGCTAAGCACACGCCACCTCAAAGCTGCTGGGTCCACCTGCTTCCTGAGAGCCAGGACAGCAGCTCTGGAAGAGAGGAACTGCCAAGGAAAACGGGTAGTGGAGGTGTTCAGTCACTCACACCAACACACGAAGGGACCCGAGTGTGTTGGGACGTGTGTGGAAGTGTTTTGTTTTAGGGAGTTCCCTAAAGCTCAGGAAAGACACTGGCTTTTCTTTTCCTTCTTATTTATTTTTGTTATTTTGTTTGTTTGAGATAGGGCTCCTCTGTGTAGCCCTGGCTGTCCTGGAACTCCCTTTGTAGACCAGGCTGGCCTCAAACTCACAGATATCTGCCTGTCTCTGCTTCCTAAATGCTGGGATTAAAGGCTTGTGCCACCACTGCTCAGTACATTTAAATTAAAATATATATATATATATATATATATATATTTTTTTTTTTTTTTTTGAGACAGGTTCTCATGTAGCTCAGGCTAGCCTGGAACTCTCTGTGTAGCCCATGCTGACCTTGTAATCCTGCTGCTCCTTCCTCCACCTTCTGAGTGCTGGCACCACAGCTGTGGATCAAAGTCTGTTTTTTGAAAGATTCCATGCTTCTCCTAGGAATGGGGAGCTGAGGCACAGTGCGGGCCTGTGCTTGGGTGATCAGGGACAGGGATGGGACCAGCGATGTGCTCCAGGATCAGAACGACAAGGCAGGCCCACAGAGCACCGCCCTTGGGGTCCCCGGGCTCCCCACCCGCCGCCGCCGCCTCCGCCGTGCCAGCATTCTGACTTCAGAGCCCGCGGGGATTCTATAAATGGCCAAGCAGCGGCGGACCCGGGAGCCCCCGAAGTGAGTCAGCGCTGACGTCAGCCTCCCCACCCCCACCCCAGTGCCCTGACCGCTAGGAGGCACCAGACCTTGCTAGCGCTGTAGTGATCGCTGCCCTCTCGTGGCTGAGAATTAATTCAAATTCCACGCTACTGCCTTCAGGCTGTGTGACCTGGACAACTGACTACCCTTCTCTGTTCATCCTGTAGGACCCTTCTTGGAGGGTTGTTGTGAAGCATGGGTTACTATCTTATTTGATACAATTTGATGTATTTCTTAGCCCACTGGTTCTCTGTCTTTGTCTCTTTCTGTCTGTCTCCTCCTGGCCCTCTCTCCCTTTCTCCCACCTGCCCAGGGTTTCACTAAGTAGCCAGGCCTCAAAATCAAAGACCCAGCCACTTCCTGAGTGCTGAGATTAAAGTTGTGCACCCCCATGACCAATCATTTTTCATTTATTTATTTTTTTCTTGTTCTCCCTCCTTTTGATCATACTTACTATTTTTGAAACAGAATCTCTCTCTGTAGCTTCTTAAACTCAGTATGTAAATTCAACACGGCCTTGAACTTCTGATCCCCCTACCACCACCTCCCAGAGGGGCAGCACTGAGGCCGGCTTATGGACCAGGGATGGAACCCACCACATACTTTACTTTGAGACAGGTCTTCATGCATGACAGGCAAGCACTCTCCAACTGAACCACATCCCAACATCTCATTTTATTTTGTTTGTTTTCTGAGACAGGGTCTCAAATCGTGTAGCTCAGGCTGGGTAGGTTCACTATGTAGTTGAGGAGGACCTTGAACTCATGATCTCCTGCTTGTGTCTCCTGACAGTTGTAGGCCTGTATCACCAGATTCTCAAATGGGAACTAGGCCTGTTGGTGCGTGTCTGCCACACTAGCACTCAGGATGCCAGCCTGGGCTACATTGCAAAAGTCTGTCTAAAAACCGGGGGAGCAGGTGCTGGCAACTGGTACCTCATAAAGGCTTGGGATACGTTAAAGTCATAGTGCCCAGGGCAGGGCTCCAGTGCAAAGAAGTATCCGTCAGTGTAAAGGCTGAGACACTGTTTCACCTGACAAAACTGTGTGACACATTCCTAGGGCAAGGGATCCCACACCTGCCCGTGCTGCTGTTTCTCCATCTGTAAAATGCCCACAAGAACAACATCTACTGTAGGCTGCTCTGAGTATCGAGTAGGTTATATGACCACAGTTTTGACAGGGTTTGACAGAAAAGCTGTTGGCAAGTCAAGTGGGGCGACACATGCTTGTAATTCCAGCTACACAGGAGGAGGAGGGAAGCAAATTCCAAGTTCAATTCCAGCCTGGGAATATAGTGAGTCCTTGCCTCAAGCAAGATTTCCTTTTTCCTGAGACTGTGTCTGTGTATGCAGTGCCCTTGAAGGCTGGGCCAGGGCACCAAATACCCTGGAGCTGGAGTTACAGGAGGTTGTGGACCACCGGACAAGGGAGCTGGAAACTGAATTCAGGTCCTTGGCAAGAACCGTATGTGCTCCTTAGAGCCATTACTCCAGCCTGAGCAGTGTTGGCTGTTTGCTTCATAGTCTATATGACATGAAAGCAGGGATCATTAGGGAAGAGGAAGGAAATCAGATATAAAGAAAGGGGACAGGGAGGGTAGTGGGGGGATCCATGACAATGCGCCTGAGGATGGTTGTGAATAGCTATACTGCTGAGCTGTGGAGTTCATAGAGGAAGGAGAACCAGGAGAGCAAGGCCATCCTCAGCTACACTGCAGGTTTGATACTAGCCTGGGCTACATGGGACTGTCTCACTCCCCTCCCCAAATGTTATAATAAACATTTGTAATTTGTATTCCAGTGTGTGCGTGTGCGTGCGTGTGTGTTCACATGTACCCTGGCTTGCATGGTGGAGGTCAGAGAAAAACTCTCAGATTTCTCCTTCTATCATGGAAGTCCCAGAAATTAACACTCAGGTTGTCAGGCTTGGCAGCAAGTGCCTTTACCTGCTAGGCCATTCATTGCTCTGTACAGCAATTGGAATTGTTTTCAATCTGTCCTTTTCTCTTGTAACGCTGGCAATCATCCTAAAGTCTTCCACATGCTGGGTAAGGAATTTACCCCTGAGGAGTGTCCCCGGCTTCTGCCTCAAAATAATAATACTAATTATTAACAATATTTTATTGGGCCGGGCGGTGGTGGCGCACGCCTTTGATCCCAGCACTCGGGAGGCAGAGGCAGGCGGATCTCTGTGAGTTCGAGGCCAGCCTGGTCTATAAGAGCTAGTTCCAGGACAGGCACCAAAAACTACAGAGAAACCCTGTCTCAAAAATAAAAAAAAAAAACAATATGTTATTGTTTTGATATCAATCAATAACTATTATATATCATTAAGAATTGATAATTATTAATAAAATTTCATCGTTATTATCTGTTGTTGTTATTTTAAGACAGGGTCTAACTCTGTATCTTTGGCTGGCCTGAAACTTCCTCTGATGCACCTGTCTCTGCCTCCCAAGTGCTGAGATTAAAGGCGTGGACCTCACTGCCCTGCCAGATGTGCCCTTCATACATGGCCTGCAAATTGCCGGTCCTTAAAGTATCATTAATGCTCAGAGATTGATGTCATCTAAGTGTCATTATCCTACCCTTGATATGATTTGGGTGGAACATCCATCCCATGGCCCAGATGAGAGCTGTCCTCGATAGGGATGCTTACAGGTGTCCAGCAGACCAGCCTGAGCTGGACAGAGACAGGGGAGTGCTCAGGGCCAAGACCAGCTAACACAGGCCCCAGAGGCTCAGATTGTCAAAGTAGCCCAGGCTGGTCTTGAACTAAGTATGTAGCCAAGGATGACCCTGTACTTCTGAACATCCTGGGTCTGGGATTACACACATGGCATTACCAGGCTTGGTTTACATGGTACTGGGTACTGAACCAGAGTTTGGTGCATGCTAGGCAAACACTTTACTAACAGATCTATGTCCTAGCCTTCCCCTTCCTTTTTAACATTTTCCATTACATTTGTGTGTGTGTGTGTGTGTGTGTGTGTGTGTTTGCACACAACAGAGGTCAGAGGACAACTTGCAGGAGTTTGTTCTCTTGTCCCATTCTGTGAGTCCTGGGGTTCAAACTCTGATCATCAAGTTTGTTGGTAACCCATGGAGTCACCTCACTAGCCTCCCCCGTCCCCTTTTAACTAACGTGTGTGAGACAGAGACAGGGGCTCACTCTATAGCCCAGACTGCACTGGAATTCACTATGTAGCCCAGGCTGGCCCAGACTCTTACGAGTTCTTTTGCCTGTAGTGCTGGGAATTTGCCCTGGGCCATCATACCAACTTAGATATAGGCTCTTGCTGCCCCAAGTCCTCATAAGGAACCGGAGAGGACAGAACAGGGTACCAAATTCTTCGCAGACACAAAGCTTTGCTGGGGTTCTCCCTTGTGCCAGGCACTACATTGGGCACCCTGGGGTTGACTTTTTTTTTCTGATCTTTTCAGCACCCTCACGAGGCAAGCTTTGTCATTAGCCCTTCTACAGATTGGGCAATAGAGATCCAGAGAGAAGGCTATGTGGAGAGTGTTGATGTGTGGAACAGATTGTCTTGCTAAACTACGGGTCGGGATGGGGAGGGGGACGGCACCAGGGATGCGCAGTGGACACAGTACCTGTTTTGGGATTGAAGAGGGGCAGAGACCAATGACCTTTGAGATCAGGAAATTCAGAGATGGGACACAGAGAATTGGCATGGGGAGGAGGGTAGCAGAGGGGTGGCCTGTGTGAGCAGACCCCCCTTCCCAGAATAAGGCAAGCAGCCCCTTAGGTGGAAACAATGACACAATCAGCTCCCAATACCAAGGCCCTGACATCACGAGGTGGGGGTGGCCAAAGTGTGTGTGTGGTGCCACGCCCCTTGGCAAGCCCCTGTGGCCAATGGGACAGGCTTGGAAGAGCCCGGGGCTGGCCTCTGGAGCTTCAAAAACGTGTGAAGAGGGAAGAGGCAGCAGACGCAGGCTCAGCTGCCTTGTCCTGCTTGTTAGTGTCACCAGCACCTCCGCTTTGCCAGAGCCCCCGGGCCAGCATGTCTTCTGCACATTTCAATCGAGGCCCTGCCTATGGCCTGTCTGCTGAAGTCAAGAACAAGGTAAGGCTGGAGAGGACTGACTGCCTAGTCTGGTCCCTGACACACTCAGGGCAGATCCAGCTCCCTGAATTCCCTCCTACCTGGGTCACATGACTTGAGACCTGAGAAGAGAAGAAGGGAGACCAGGTAGGGGCTATTTTTCTGTCCTTGGAACATCCAGAGCCCCCAGTTACTTGAGGGGTGAAGTGAGGGAACCCATCCCACTACCTATAATAGAGGTAATCAGAGTGCCGTAAAGGTTCCCAGCCTGCTCAGAGTCTTTGGTCGACCTTCTTGTTTCTGGGAGGGATGTAGGTGAAGGGACAGACCCCCACCTTTAAAAAAAAGTTAAGTCTGAAGTTTGCAGAGCTAGAAGACATTGAGAGACCCCATTTTCTTGCCATGGATGGGTAAACTGAGGCTTAGAAAGGATCAGCGAGGAGCTAGGGCGCCAGATAAGGCAAGTGCAGAGCCAAACTCTCTCCACACTGGGATAGGTCGGCTTCCCGGGACAGGGAACTGCATAGACAAGGAGAGGCAGTCCCATTTGACAGAAGGGAACACTGAGGCTCTTTCTTTCCAGGGTCCCACAGCAGGAGTTGAAGGGAGCGAGGAGCATGGATTGGGACCAGGATCAGGTTGGGGCATCCTAAGGGTTAGAGTTGGGGGAGAACAGGGGGCGGGTGCTCTGCGGGAGATTGATGGCAGCGCCGCCCCCTCCCCCCAGCGCCGGCCCCAGAGTCGCAGAAGAGCCGCCGCGCCTTATAAGGCGGCCTTGGGCAGCCTGGGCCCGCGCTATATAAGGGCCGGTTTGCTTTATAAAGCCGGGCTGGTGAGGAGGGGGGCGGCAGGGCTGGGGCCAGGTGAGGGGGTGCATCCCTCCTCTCCCCATTCAGTAGAAGTGAAGCATCCCCCCATCTCACCAGCACCAGGGGCTGGGAGGCCAGCATGCAGCAGGATTCCTGAAAGAACGCGAAGCAGCCTCGCAGACAGACTGGAGGGCGAGCCAGGAGGGAGACAGGAGCTAAGAGGTGGAGATGGGAGTTGGCCGAATCCCACCGCCTACCCGGGAAGACGGGATCAGAACTACAAAAAGCCTTGAGTCCCACAGCTGGCTGGACAGAATTGTTTTCTGAGATAGGGACCCCGAGATTGAGGAAAGGATGATAATATACAGAGTTGGGGGGACAACGAGAGAGACAAACTGGGACTAAGGACAGACTTAAGAAATACATTCAGGCAAGGTTAGGAGGGGAACAAGAGCACCCTCACTTCTCACCTGAGGCTACACTGCATAGGTGTGGGAACAGTGCTCCCAGCAAACCAGCACCCAGGGCTCCTTCTTAAGGTTCATCCCCACCCCCAGTTTAAGGCATCTCCTCTTCTATGTGGACAGTGGAGGGGGGCTGGCTCAGGGGATGTTAAGCCCCAAGTTTGGCTTGGAGGGGAAACCAAAGAGCCAAGCGCCGCCCCCCAGCTTCAAGGATCTGGCTCCCCAGCCCCCTCTTTGTCTATTCATTGGTGCCAAACCTCAGAATGCCCGGAATGGCCCCCTGGGCAGGTGCCACCTCAATCCTGGCCCTCTGCCTCCCCCCAGTTCTGCCCCCCACACACACACACACCGTGGACACTAAGACAGGATTGCCTTAGTTGGGATGGGATGAGGTAGGAGATCTGGCCTATCCGGGCTGAGATGGGCCCCAGAAAGCCAAAGCTACTTTCTACTGCCTGCTTCCTCATCACCTGCCCCTCATGCCCCCATCCCCACCTCAGCTGGCCCAGAAATACGACCATCAGCGTGAGCAGGAGCTGAGAGAGTGGATCGAGGGGGTGACAGGTCGCCGCATTGGGAACAACTTCATGGATGGCCTCAAAGATGGGATCATTCTCTGCGAGTGAGTGAGATTCTCAGTCCCTGCCCCGAACCCGGCACCCCGCTCCATGTAGGCCTTCAACATCACCCGATGATCCCAAAGCTGGAGTTGGAGTTAGACGCTGGTATTTGATGCCGCTTACAGTCCTTGAAAGGCCACAAAGACTCACTGTGCCCATTGCACAGACAGAGATGACAGAGTCAGTCAGGTTTAGGACACAGTACCCAGAGCCATTTCTTAGCACACACTACAGGGCAGGCCTTTTTGTGGCTCCCAGTTGCCAGCAATGACTGCTTATTGCCAGTTTTAGCTTATGGAGACCTTGGCTTCCCGCTGCCCTCATCAATGGGGAAGATGAAGACCCACACAGGAGCAGCTCACCGTGACTCGGCACACAACCGAGATCCCCGGCACAGGGCTGAGGTTCAGTTCAGAACAGAACACATGCCCGAGCAAGGCTGGCTGACTTCTGTAGTCAACCAACCAGCTATTTACCTATTCATGTAACAAGCATTTTCAGAGCTCCTGATATATCCAGTGCAGGCCTTTGCTCTAGGCATGCGGACAGTGAACCCGACTCCTTGTGAAGGGGGAAATCGCGCTGGTTCCATACCCAGCAATATTATCAGCAAGAAAAGGAAAGGTAACCAAATAACCAACCAGACAATCACATTCATGCCAGAAGGGAGAAAATGCCATGAAGGAAGTCCAATGGGCTGATGATTGGCTCGGTGGGTAAAGGTATTTGTCACCAAGGCTGGTGACCTGAGTTCAATTCCCAGCACCCACATGTTGGAAGAAGAGAACAGACTCCTGAAAGCTGTCCACTGACTTCTGCACACATGGCGTTACACATGCATGTGCCATGCACACTTATGTGCTTGCACACACACAAATGAAACCAACAACATCGAACACTGACATTTGAACATAGGAAAACCAGGACATTTAGTCTGACTCAAGCATTTTCTGGCTGGCAACTTGGGTTCCACACCCCCTATCAGCATGTGCTGGGCAGCGTCCCCTTCCAACTGTTGCCTATTCACTTTGCCGGGGTTCTGAAGCAACCAGAACTCACTTTGCCCACTGGTCCCTTCTCTTTGTTAGGTTCATCAACAAGCTCCAGCCAGGTTCTGTGAAGAAGGTAAACGAGTCAACCCAAAACTGGCACCAGGTAAGTCCAGACCCAAGTTACTAGTTTGTTTTCTATTTTAGTAATGAGGATTGAGTGTGCTAGGCTGGAGCTTTACTGCCTAGTCATGCTCAGCCCCTCACTGTGGGATTCTAGGCAGGGGCTGTAGGTTTGAACCATGTCCAACCATGGGTTTGTCAAAGGCTCAGTCAGAGCACAGCTCCCGTCTTGGTCTTCTCCTCTACCTTGTTTGAGACAGGATCTCCTTCCCTTTGTCATTCTCCATTGGATACACTAGCTGTCTCCTGACCCATCCCCACTTCCGACTCTATAGGGGTCCCAGGATTGCAGGCATTCTTGCTGTGTGTCTTTTACTTGGTTTCCAGAGATTCACACTCAGGTCCTGATACTTGCACAGGAAATATGGAGTTTTTTGTTTTTTGTTTGTTTTTTTTTGGTCTTACCAAAAACATCTCCCTGGCTCCAGGGAGGCCCAGACAGGCCTCCTGAGAGATTGGAATGGCAGGTTTTATTAACTTGTTTAATTTATTTATATATTTGTGTGTGTTGGCAAATGCTCACAGAGGCCGAGGAGGCACGAGATCCCTTGGAGCTCCATTCAATCCCTTAGCCACTAGCCTCTCCTCGGTCCTCCACCCTCCCATTCCTGACCTGACCTCTTCCCTTACAGCTGGAGAACATAGGTAATTTCATTAAAGCCATTACCAAGTATGGAGTGAAGCCCCATGACATCTTTGAGGCCAACGACCTGTTTGAGAACACCAACCATACCCAGGTTCAGTCCACTCTCCTGGCTCTGGCCAGCATGGTGAGTGTACAGGCAGAGTGGGCATGGGACAGGGGCTGGTCTCAGGTCAGACGTCCATAGGGACATGTAGGTCACGGAGCCTCACCAAGAGTGCGGCAGGTGTTGGTGTCTGAGGGGACAGGAGCCCTGCTGGAGGCTCATCGGTGGTTCATATCCATCTTTGCCCCGTGCAGGCCAAGACAAAAGGAAACAAGGTCAATGTGGGGGTCAAATATGCAGAGAAACAAGAGCGGAGATTTGAGCCGGAGAAGCTGAGAGAAGGTCGGAACATCATTGGGCTACAGGTAGGGCCCCTTCTCCACAGGGGCTGCTCTGGACTGACAGAAGGCTGCCCAGACCCTGGAGGCTCTGGCGATCAGAATATTTGTATGAACTGACTGGGAACACTGTATTTTCTAGTTACTAACTTGCTTTCTTTGACCATACTCCTAGGTAGTTTCTGTTTTTAATGGACCCTTAAAACATTTTATTTATTTATCGTTACATGTATGAATGTCTTGCCTGCATGTATGCCTGTGAACCACATGTGTGGATAGTGCACATCGAGGCCAGAAAAGGGCATTGGACCCTGGAACTGGAGTTTCCAGCGGTGCTGGGAACCAAACCCAGGTCCTCTGAAAGAGCAACCAATGTTCTTAACTGCTGAGCCACCTCTCCAGCCTCTAGATCCCTTTAAAAGTTATTCTTATATTTGCCTGCATGTATGTATGTGCACCATGTGTGTGTGGTACCCATAGAGACAACAAGGGTGCACTGACTCCCCTGGAACTGGAGTTAAGGATGATTGTGGGTACGGGAATTGAACCCAGGTCCTCTAGAAGAGCAGCCAGTGCTCTTAACCACTGAGCCATCTCTCTGGCCCCTTTATATAGATAGAGAAACTAAGGTTTGCAGAAGGTAGCATACTAGTTTTTTCTTCAGTGTTGAGGATTGATTCTGGGGCCTCATGTATGCTAGGCAAGCACGGTACCTTAGTTGTAGCCACAGCTCTTGTATTTTTATTTATCTGTGGATGTGGGCATGCATATCAAAGTCAGAGGTCAGCCACTATCATTCCTCAGGAATAATCCACCTTGGTTTTTTTGTTTGTTTCTTTGTTTTGAGACAGGGTCTCTCTTTGTAGTCCTGGCTGCCCTGGAACTCACTCTGTAGACCAGGCTGGGCTCAAACTCACAGAGTTTGCCTCTGCTTCCCAAGTGCTGGGGTTAAAGGCGTGAACTGCCACGCCAGGTCTCTTTGCTTTTTGAGACAGGGTCTTTCATTGGGTTTCTTAGTTTGCAATCTGACACTATGATCAAACACTAGCCTAAACTTGTAGGAGGAAGGAGTTTATTCAGTTTGCATTTCCACATCACAGTGCATCATGGAGAGGTCAGGGCAGGAATCCAAGCAGGAGCCTGTAGGCAGGAACTGAAGCAGAGGCCATGGAGATATGCTGCTTACTGGCTTGCTCACCATGGCTTGCTCAGTTTTCTTATACAACCCAGGATAACTGCCTAGGGATGGCATCACCCACAGTGGGCTAGGTCTTCCCATATCAATCAGTAAGCAAGAAAATGCCCCATAGTCATGCCCACAAACCAATCTCATGGACACAACTCAACTAAAGGTACTTCTTCCAAGGTGACTCTAGTGTAAGTCGAGTTGACAAAAATGACTGCTGACCTCTTATAACTCGACACACACACATCACTAACTATTAAACCACCCTCCCTCTCTTGTTTATTCCCAAAGCCCTCCTTACTGCCATACCACCCTGAATGCACCTGACCTTGTTTATTCCCAAGATCTTATGTTAATATCATAATATAAAACTGTAACTTTAAATGTCTCATAGTCTTGAAAAAAATTCAAACACTTTAAAAGTTCAAAGTTTCTTTAAAATATCCAAAGTCTCTTAATGTGGGCTTCTGTAAACATTTTTTTTTAACAGTTTTCTTACTCCAAAAGGAGAGAACAGAGGCATAAAACAATTACACTTTCACAAAATCAAAGTCCATCAGTGTAGCTCCAAATCTTGTAGCTCAGTGTCTGACTTTTGGGACTCGAGATCTTCTGGGCCCCGTCCTGGCTCTGCCACCAGGCACAGGGAGGCGCCACACCACACGTGCTGTCCTTACTGGCTGTCGCACAGTGTGGCATCTCCAATATACTAGAGGTCACCACAGCAACCGAGGTGATCTTCACCAATGGTTCCTGACTTCTCTTCTGGGACTCTGACCCTAACTCATGGTACAAATCCTCAGTGTCTGTCCATGACCCCACTTCAGACCTGGAGTTTCCATTGCAACGGAGGCTGTACCGTCCGTCACTAATGGCCTCTCCTGGGCTCTCAGTGCTCAGTTTTTCTCCATAACTCCTTTGTTCTTGCAGCTTTAATGATACAAAAAACAGTCACTGGGGAGACTCATATGTATTGTCAAGTTCAGCTGCAAGCTTAAGATGCAGCCTTGGTCCTTCTGGACCACAGCTTCCACCTCAGTGATGCTGGTATTTTCCTCAGCATCTGCAAACCAGCATCAATTGATCAACTGTCCCAGTAAAGCCAAGATTTCACTTCAGTGGTGCTGGTTTCCTCTCTTCTTCTTTTGAGTATCTTATGTGCATGAGTGTTTTATCAACATGTATGTATGTGTAGTGCCTGAGGAGCTAAGAGGGCACTGCATGTTTGTTAGCTACTTTCTGGATGGGTAGGCTGCAGGAATACTAAGTGTAGTTAACAACCGTGCCATCTCTCCAGCGCTTCTTATGCCCCAGCTGACCAGACACTACAGGTTCATAGTTATTATTTTATGTGTATGGGTGTTTTGTCTGTATGTATGTGCATGTATGTATATGCACCATGTATGTGCCTGGTACCAGTGAAGGCCAGAAGAGGGCACCAGAGCCCTTGAAAATGTAGTTAGAAATGGCTTTGAATCATAGGAATAGAACCTGTGTCCTCTGGAGGGGCAGACATTGCTTCTAACTGCTGTGTTGACTGATAGTTCTGTCCCACCAGGTCCCGCAGTTGGCAGAAATCTCTGTCAACACTGCTGAGCCATTTCTCCAGCACCAGATTTTTTAAAATTAAATTATTTATTTAACTTTGTTTTATGTGCATTGGTGTGAGTGTGTCAGATCCCCCTGAAGCTGGAGTTACAGACAGTTGTGAGCTGCCATGTGGGTAATTGAACTCAGGACCTCTGGAAGAGCAGCCAGTGCTCTTAACCACTGAGCCATCTCTCCAGCCCCAGATTAATTAAAAAATCATATAAATGGCAACTTTCACCCTCACAAGCCGGGCCTCTGCTGTGTGTCTTCCAGAAGTCTATCTTCCAAGTCCCCACAGAATTTCTCATTACATTCTAGCACTTGATGGCTTTTCCAGTCCCAGCCTCCACGCTCTCCAATGTGGTTAGACTGGCCAGCCAGAAAGCCCAAAGAATCCACCTGTCTCTCCCTCCTTAGTGGATTACGAGCACATGTCCTCATGCCTAGCTTCTACAGGTGGTGCTGGGCACTGAACTCAGATCCTTGTGCTTGGAAAGCAAGCACTTACTTGAGACAGGGTCTCCTATAGCCCAGGTTAGCCTTGGAGTCACGATTCAACCAAAGCTAGCCTTGAGCGTCTCTTCTGCGCCTCCTGCCTCCACCTTCCAAGTAGTTTTTATCGTGACAGAGTCTTCCTAAGTTGCTCAGGCAGGCAGGCCTGTAACTCGCCATCCTTCCTTAGCCCCAGCTGAGTGGCTGGGACCACAGCATGGACCCGTGCTAGCAGCCCCGACTTGAATCCATCCCCTTTCTCTTTTATTTTATGGTTTGAGACAAGATCTCCCTATGTATCTGTGGCTGGTCACGACGTAGACAAGGCTGGCTTCAAACTGACATCCTCCTGCCTCTGCCTTCTCAGGTTCTTTCCTTTCACTACGTGGGTCCCATGAATCAACCCAGGTCATCCGGCTCAGAGGCAGGAACCTTTACCCACCGAGCTGTCTCTCAGACCCTGGCCACCACACCCTACTGTAGCTGACCCTAAGAGTCTGGTCATACAACATCCCCACTCTGAGTGTTTCTGGCCTCCTGCTCTGATGCAGACTTCTCTTGTGGGTCACAGGGATGTTCTGTAATTCTTACTGCTTCATTAATCTCTTTCCTAGATGGGTACCAACAAGTTTGCCAGTCAGCAGGGCATGACAGCCTATGGTACTCGGCGTCACCTCTATGACCCCAAACTGGGGACAGATCAGCCCCTGGACCAGGCCACCATCAGCCTGCAGATGGGCACCAACAAGGGCGCCAGCCAGGTTTGTGTGGTCGGTGGGACACCTGGTGAGATAGGGCTGGTGGGTGGGGCTGCTATCTCTGTGGTTTGACCACTGTTCCTTCCTTAGGCTGGCATGACTGCACCAGGCACCAAGCGGCAGATCTTTGAGCCAGGACTGGGCATGGAACACTGTGACACACTCAACGTCAGCCTGCAGATGGGCAGCAACAAGGGGGCCTCACAGAGGGGCATGACAGTGTATGGGCTGCCCCGTCAGGTGTATGATCCCAAATACTGCCTGACTCCAGAATACCCAGAGCTGGGAGAGCCCACCCACAATCACCATCCACACAACTACTATAACTCTGCCTAGGGGCCCCCAGGGGGCTGGCTGCTGCTCTTGGCTGGACCCAGCTGGCCCAGCCAACCCCATCTCCTGCATGGCGTCCCCCAACCCCCTGGCATCTGTCTATAGGGTTACAGTTTGGGGAGATCAGGCCGAGGGGGGCGGTGGGAAGGGGGCCCCTCATCCCTGTAGCTCTTGAAGGGCCCAACACAGAATTGGGTGTCCCCGACAGCACCCAAAGGACGCTGCCCCCTTTTACTCCCTCACAAGCGAGTACCTCCCAGAACCAGAAACCCTCCAAGCGAAGCTCCCAGAACCCAGGCTTGGCCTGACCCCTGCCCCATTCCTGCAGTGGGAGCAGAATGCATGCCCGAAATGCAGCGGACACACACAGTTTGGTTTTTGCGGTGCTGGCGTTTGTGGATGTGACAGCAGCGTTTGTAACTCGAGCACTTTCTTTTCTATTTCACTGGAGCACAATAAATGGCTGTGACGTCATCCGAGTCTCAGGGCAGCTGTTTAGATAGCTCCCTCATTCTTCCAGACATACGTACGCTGGGACCAGCAAGATGGTTCAGAGCTAGAAAAGGAACTTGACACCAAGCTCGGTGACCTAAGTTCAATCCTTGTGACCCACACGGTAGAAGAGAATCAGTTCCTGCAGCATCTTCTGACCTCCACACAAGTCATGGGATACACATAATCTTCCCTAAATAAATATGTAATTTAAAAAATTAAATAGATATGCCTACAGACCTTACACCACTACACAGGGCAGGCAAATGCCACACACACTTAAACAAAATGATGTGTGAGAGTCCTGGGGTCCCCAGATTGTGTGCAAGTGGTGTGGGTCGACACTACTGGTTCCTAGTGTTGGCAGAGCAGCTGAGTTAACCTGGGGGCATGGCTTTCTCCGTATGCCTGCCCTGTACTCAGCAGTCTATCTTCTTCAAACTGAATCCCATGGGTTGGTGAGATGCCTCAACTGGTAAAGGTATCTGCTGTCAAGTCTGACAACTCAAGTTCAATCCCCAGGTCCTACAGGATGGAGAGTCAACTCCCAGTAAATTGTTCTCTTCCTCTTGGCACAGCATGCACTCACCCCCTACTCAGATAAATGTCTCAGCAACAAACAGCTGAGTCCCAGGACTGCCTACCATCTTCAAAGTCTAGACAGGACTGTGACCTCACCTTGCTTCAGCAAGGACCCTCTTTTCTGGAAGAAGGCCGTAGATATTCTGCCTGAAAGTCAGTGTCAGCTGGTCAGGGCTTCAAGGAGAGAATGCAGAAAACTGGGAGGGAGCCCGGAGCGATCCCTTCCCACTCCGTCACCCCTAGGACAGAGGCTGCAGCTGTAACCCTTGGAGGCACCAGAAATTAAGGCCCCTGTGTTCTGGGCAGGCTATGCTGAGGCTCTGCCTGTCAGGTGGGTGGCAGTGACAGAGGGCTCTGGTGTAGCACTAAGTACCCCTTCTGCGGAATCCTGCGGATACTAGTCTAGAAAATTAGCCACTGCTGTTGCCTGGGGGTGCTGGCACCTTGGTGCGCCAAGGGGCTATCACTGAAGGGTGGGGCTCTGGGATAAGATCTGACAGACAGCCTAGCAGCCACCACTTGTGGGCCAGTTTACTGCCCTTCCTTAGCTGTTTACCTGCTCTGTGGTGGCCGCAGAACCACTTAATGCCAGGTCTATTACCTGCTCATTCAGGATTTCTGTGTTCCTGGCCGTCCTGAACTCACTCTGTAGACCAGGCTGGCATCAAACTCAGAGATCCACCTGCCTCTGCCTCTCGGAGTGTTGGGATTAAAAGTGTGTGCCACCATGCCTGGCACCAGCAGTTTTTTATGTGTGGTCTACACAACTGTTTGTGTGGGCACGTGCATGGTGAACATGAGGGTGCAGGCTGACGTCCTGTCATCCTTGGGGCGCCTTCACTTTATTTTTAGGGACAGGATCCTCCCCAATCCATGGTCCACTGATGTCTTTAGGCTGGCTGGACAGAACTCCAGAGATCTGCCTGTCTCTACCACCCTAGCACTGGGACTAGACACGGCTTTTACAATGTGTTAGCAGGTCACTTGGTTCAGGTCTCTTGTTGTCTTTGAGAACATGGAAGGGCACATGGTGCTCTCAGCGTGCCCACTCCGACACTGCCTCCAGCTTTCCAAGAATCCTCAGCACCCTCAGAAAATGTTCCTTCTGTGAGCTAATATTACTTTCCCAGTGGCCCAAAGCACCCAGGACAGCCGAGACCTAAGCCCAGAACCTGAACTTACAAGTAATTAAAATGGTGGGTTGTGAAGCTAAGCTTCCTGGGTCAAGTGCTTCTGAGTATTTCCGGCTGCAGGAATCGGCCTCCCCTCTCAGGTCTGTTTGTCTCTGAACCTGGAGCTGTGTTGTCACCTGCTTCATTGCCAGTGTAGGTGCCACCCTTTGCGTCGACTGTCTACAAGTCCTGTACCTATGAGTACAGGAGTGTGGCAGAGGGGGCCAGAGCCGGCCTCAGGTGGTGCTCCTCACTTGCTATCCACCTTTTTTATCTTGATTTTGGGCTGGAAAATAAAAATGGCTCAGTGGTTGAGAGCACTTTCTGCTCTTATAGAGGACTCAAGTTTAGCTCCCTGTACCCATGTTAACAGTTCATGACTGTCACTCCAGTTCCACGGGATCCAACATCCTTTTCTCACCTCCAGGGACACATTTATGTGTGTTCGTGCACACATATACAAAATAGATAAGGACTGGGAACTCAGGGCTGGAGAACTGGCTCAGCAGTTACGAGCACTCACTATTATTCAGGAGGTCTGGGTGTGGGTCCCAGCACCCGCACGGCAGCTCACGACTATCTGTAACTCCAGTTCTAGTAGCTCCAATACTCTTTGACCTCAACACTGCAACTATGTGGTACAGACACCAGGCAAAATACATACTCATACACATAAAAACTGTGTAAAAAATTTAAGTATATATTTAGTGTATGGGTGCCACAGAGCAGGTGTAGCCAGAGACACCAGAGGGTTGGCGCTTTCTTCCCACCATGGGAGGGGGTACATGTCAGGCTTACACAGCAAACCCTTTGCCAGCTGAGACAGCTAGTTAGCCCAGTTTTGTATTTAAAATAAATTTGATATTATTACGTGTGTGGGATGTGGGAGTTTGTGTGCTACAGAGCACAAATGAAGGTCAGAGGACAACTTCAGAAAGCAGTTCTCCCCCCACCATGAGGATCCTAGGGACTGACTTAGGGCATCAGGAGTGTGAGCTGAGACATTTAACTTTTTTTGTTTGGTTTGGCATTTTGAGACCGGATCTCACTATGTAGCCTTGGCTGGCCCAGAACTCAGATCTTCCTACCTCTCCCTTCTGAGGGCTGGAGATGGCTCAGTGGTTAAGAGTACTTGCTGTTTTGCAGAGGACCTGAGTTCTGGTCTTAGCACCACAGCAGGTAACTCAGAATCCTAATTCTCAGCTCCAAGAGAGCCAACGTCTCTGCCTCTCCAGGTCTTCACACAAGCCAACAGGCAGACACAACCACCCACATGTAACTGGAATAAAAACAAATCTCTGTAAGTGTGCACTATTGTGCCCAGCCCAATCATGCTTTTTGAGACAGGGTTTCTCATTGGCCTGGAACTAGCCAATTAGGCTAGGCTATCTGGTGGCAAGCCCCAGGGATCTGCTAGTTTCTGTCTCTTTGGCACTGGGTTCTGGGGATCAAGCCAAGGTCCTCTTGTTTGCATAGCAAGGACTTTACTGCCTGAACTACAGCAGAAAAACCCCAGCCATCTCTATGGTTTTTACTCTGATTGCTGTGAACACAAAGCAAGATGTCTGTTTGGTCCACTCATGTACTGTGCACCCAGAATCATCCAATTATGTAATTATTATTATTATTATTATTGTTTTCTGGTAAGAGGGTTTCTTTCTGTATCCCTGGTGTCCTGGAACTCACTCTTTAGACTAGGCTGGCCTCAAACTCATAGAGATCCGCCTGCCTCTACCTCCCAAGTGCTGGGAGAACACAACTGGGTGTTCTAGCTCTATAATTAGCTGGGGCAGAAGGATAAATCTGAGATGGTCCTGGGCTGCATAGTTTGTCTCAAACACTACCACTGGTTGGGTAGGGCGGCACGCATCTTTCATCCTAGCATTTGGGGCAGAGGCAAGCAGATTTCTGAGCATGAGGCCAGCCTGGTCCACACAGTAAAATCCTATTATCAATCCCCTCCCCCCACCGAAAAAACCAAACCAAACCATTTACTACCAAGAACTGAGAATATAACTCAGTTGGCAGAGCATCTGTCTAACACGCACAAAGCCCTGGGTCTGATTATCAGTACCAAATGAACTAGGTGTGGTAGTGCCCACCTGTAATGCCAGCACTTGGGACATAAAGGCGGGGGGGGGGGGGATCAGGAATTCAGGGCCACTCTCAGATTCATAGCAAGTTCAAGGTCAGTCTGGTACTCCACCTCCAATCTTACTAACCCCGCCCTCACAAAGAAAACAATAGAAAAATAGTTTGAAAAGCTGACCAAACCATACATCATAGGACCACCAAGATCTCTTCTGAAAGCCTTAGCCCCAAATCCCACTTTCCCTTCTAGAACCGGGGCCTCGTAACCCAAGAAAGCACAGATAGATAGGGGATCTGTACTGGCTGCTTTATTGACAGGTTTGTGAATGACAGCTGTCACTGAACCAGCCCCTACCTTTTCTACAAAAGCAATCGAAGAGGAAAACGGGCACCCGGCAAAGCCCAGCCAAGGGATCTGGTTGGTCAGCAGCCTTGACTCCCAGGCCACAAGCACAAGGAGGTGGGAAGAACGGGAAGTCCAGTTAGTTCCCTGAGGGCAAGGTGCTGGTGAGGTGGCTTAGGAGACTGGAGGTCCCACAGCTATTTCTTGCCTGGGATGTCGAGAAACTGTCACCAGAGGAGCCAGGAACCTAAAGTTTGGGGGCAGGGCTGGGAGCTGAAGAAGGGTGCAACTCAAAGGCTTTCAGAGTCATTTGAGACATAGGTTCTGAAGTTTGAGGCCACCCTGGGCAGCATGGTGAGACCCAGCAACCCCTCACCTCCACGCCAGCTACAAGCAGCCAGGGCCACTGTTATAGCCACACCTGCAGCCACACACACATCTACTCCATACACAGAGGGAGGGCTGCCACAGCTCTGGACCTACACCCTGGAATGTCTCTGGATTGGTACCCAAGTTGGGGACTGTTGAGGGGGCAGGTCCTTGGTATTGCTACTGATTGGCTGCCTCGCAGGCGTCTATCCAATCGCTGTACACATCCACTGGTTCTGACAGATCTGAAACACAGGTCAAGGATGATTTGTGGCAGTGACGCCCTCTCCTGGGAACATTTCTGCTATGACAGAGTCAATCGGACCCCTGCCCTGTGCCTTGTCACTTAGTGTTAACTTAGTAGACAATGTCCATTCTCCTAGGTGGCAGCGGCTCCATCCCTGGCCACAGGGCCAGAGCAGCAGGAGTGACTGACAGCTCCTTGTCTTTGGTCACCAGCCCTTGAGCACCCCCTTCTCTCATTCCCCAGACATCAGCTGACTTTATAAGGATACACGTAATGGGTGTCTGGAACTCCTCTAGGCACACGGTGCAGGAGATGACTCCAGTGTTGCGGGCACGGTCCCTGCAATGGACAAGGTGAAATGATGCATGAGAAATGAGCCCTGGACCTCTGGGGGCAACCCAGCCAGCAGGAAGGCCCAGGGAAGCCTGAATGCCCACAGTGGTAGGTTTGCCCATCTTAACCATCCACTTACATTTTCACATCACAAGACTTCTCATGGTTGCAGAAAGGGCAAGTGAACTGGGTCTCCAGGGTGCCTGTCATCTTCTTCTTGGGGGGTGGCTTCCTTTTAGACTTCCTTCGTCCCATGGCTGCCGGGGGGTGAAACCTGTGGGCAGAGGACAGGGGTCAAAAGCTGGAGGAAGCTGGTGACTCTCTACCCCCGTCGTCTGGAAGCAGGCTGGAGGCCACCAGTAGTGGCCCACAGAGAAAGGAAGATGTACACTATGACATCCAGGCTTCCACCTGAGAAATCCAGGCTCCTGACCTTAGACACAACAGTCTCTGTGTACACTCTGCGCAGTATGGCCGAGAACAGCTTTTAACCTTGGTTTTCAACTTACTGTGTGACTCTAGGTAAGTCACTGAAGATTTCTGTGTTCCAGGAGACCACTTCCTAAATATAACTCCAGCAGCACAGACACTGAGAGATACAATTAATAAACGGGACTTTTTGAAAGAAGTCTTCTGTAAAGGAAAGGACATGGTCAACAAGACAAAGCAGCCTACATAATGGGAAAAGATCTTTACCAACCCCATATCAGACAGAGGTCTGATCTCCAAAATATACAAAGAACTCAAGAAATTGATCATCAAAAGAACAAACAAATGGAGTACAAAGAACTCTCAACAGAGGAATCTAAAATGGCTGAAAGACACTTAAGAAAATGTTCCACATCCTTAGCCATCAGAGAAATACAAATCAAAACTCTGAGGTTCCATCTTACACCTGTAAGAATGGCCAAGATCAAAAACACTGATGACAACTTATGCTGGAGAGGTTGTGGGGTAAAGGGAACACTCTTGCATTGCTGGTGGGAATGTAAGCTGCTACAGCCCTTTTGGATGTCAGTGTGACGACTTCTCAGAAAATTAGGAAACAACCTTCTTCAAAACCTAGAAATACCACTTTTGGGTATATATCCAAAGGATGGCGAATCGTACCACAAGGACATGTGCTCAACTATGTTCATAGCAGCTTGGTTTGTCATAGCCAGAACCTGGAAACAACCTAAATGCCCCTTGACCGAAGAATGGATAAGGAAAATGTGGTACATTTACACAACGGAGAATTACACACAGCAGAAAAAAAATAAAGACATTTTGAAATTTTCAGGCAAATGGATGGAGCTAGAAAACATCATTTTGAGTGAGGTAACCCAGACCCAGAAAGACAATTATCATATATACTCACTCATAAATGGCTTTTAGACATAAAGCAAAGAAAATCCAGACTAAAATTCACAATCTCAGAGAACCTAGACAACAATGAGGACTCTAAGAGAGACATGCATGGATCGAATCTACATGGGAAGTAGAAAAAGATAAGATCTCCTGAGTAAATTGGGAGCATGGGGACCTTGGGGGAGGGTTGAGTTGAAGGGGAGGGGAAAGGAGGAGAGGGGAGTAGAGAAAAATGTACAGCTCAATTAAAATCAATTAAAAAAAGATTTGTGTTCAGGGGAAGGTAGGGGTGGACAGCTGGCTGAAGAAAACATAGGGACAGAGGGAGGGCACTCAACATATTGACTGCACCCTGCTAAGGGACGAGGAGTTATGTCCAAAGAGTGACTAAAGATGAAGTCAAGGGCTTAGTGCCAACCATGCCAAGATGATGACCCTAGTCCAATTCCAGAAACCCATACAACAAACAGGCCAGCCAGGCACAGCATTCTCATAGCTGCAGCCCCGGCTCTGACGTGGGGGCAGGAGGCAGAAACAGAACTGTCTGGGAGCTAGTTGGCTAGTCAGTCTGGACCATATAGTGCAGGGATAGGAAGACTTCCCAAAACTTGTCCTCTGACCTCCATATGCACGATGTAGGACACGTGCCTCCCCTTACTCAGAATATAAAGACTCAAGCAGGATTTTTTTTTTAAGGGATGGGAGAAGTGACAGTTTAGGGTGGTCCAAAGCTGTGACGGGGACACAAAAGGATGGGAGGAAAGTCCCATATAACAGGTATCTTTGTGGGTCTTTTGCTAAAAAAAACAAAACAAAACAAAAAAACCCATGGCAGTGGTTGCACATACTTTTAATCCCAGCACTCAGGAAGCAGAAGCAGGCATGGGTCTTTATGAGTTTGAGGCCATCATGGTCTACAGAGTGAGTTCTAGGGAAGCTAAGGCTACATTGAGAGACTTTCTCTCAATTTCCCCCCACCACCAAAAAAAAAAAAAAAAAAAAAAAAAAAAAAAAAAAAAAACCCAAACACAGTCTCCACCCCCAAATATCAGAGGATGACTCTGAATTCCTGATCCTCCCAAGCGCTTGGCCTGCAGGCATGGGTAGCCATGCCTTTGCCTGGTTTTCCCTGACACTGCCATGATTATACTGATTATCAACTGGACAGACTCTAGGATCACCTGGTAGTCTGGGCATGCCAGTTATCTTGCTTACAAATGTGGAAAAACCCACCCTAAAGAAAGGCAGTACCATTTCTTGGTTTGGGGTTACAGACAGAAAAACAAACAAAGAAACACACACACACACACGGCCCAGCTGAACATCCACTGCCCTACGCTTCCTGACTTTGAACACACAAACCAGCTCCTTCCAGTCTGACACACCTGCTGTGGAGTCTAAACAAACCCTTCCTGCCTGTAGTCGATTTTATCAGTCACGACCACAGCCACAGGTATCGAGACAGAAGTCTAAGACATAGGAAGAGGTGGGTGGAGAAATGATGGTCCCAGTGAGGGAAAGGGAGGTGGCGGCAGCCCACTGACCTGCCTGGGAATGCACGCAGTCTGCTCTGTTGTCCTGATCCCTGTGGCACCTCCACACACACCACACATTGACCACTCATTGTTTCTAGGCCAGACCCCCTGAGACAGGGAGACCAAGCAGCCTGCTGGGGTATGGAGAGGGCAATTATACTCGTTTGTCTACCACTCATTATGTGTCCCCTACAACAGTCTCGCTGTAGCCCAGGCTGGGTTACTCACTATGTAACCCAGGTAGAACTCTCTATGTAGATCAGGCTTGCCTCAAATCCAGAGATCTGCCTGCCTCTGCCTGCGATTAAAGGTATGTGCCATGACACAATACTCTTATTTTAAAAAAGAAAAAGAAAGAGGCAAGAAAAAGGCCAGCATGTTGACACACGCCTGAAATTCCAGAACCCAAGAGGTTCACGCAGAAGGACAGAGAATTCATAGCAAGTTGGAGATAGAGTCTTGGTGTGGTAGCCCACCCTACACTGTAACCCTAGCACTTCGAATTACTGAAAGATAAAGGCTATCCTGGGCAACAAAATAAATTCAAAGTTACCACCCCCCACAAAAAAAAAGGAAAAAAAGGAAATAAAAAGGAGGTATATGTTCAGGCAAAACATCTATATATACAAGATAATAAAATTTAAAAATATACGTTAATTTTTGTTTGTTTGTTTTTGGAGCAGGGTTCCTCTGTGGAGCCCTGACTGTCTTGGAACTCGCTCGGTAGACCAAGTAGGCTTGGAACTTAGAAATCCGCCATTAGCCTGGCTCTGCCTCCTTAGTCCTGGGATTAAAGATATGCACCACCACTGCCTGGTGACAGAACTGGATGAATTCAGCTGGTAGTAGTCTAGCAAGTAGAAGACTCTAGGGTAGTGGTTCCCAACCTATGGGCCTCAGGGTTGGGCCGATTCTTTAACAGTAGCAAAAATTATAGTCATGGAGTAGCAATGAAATAATAATTAAGGGTCACCACAACACAAGGAACTGTAACAAAGGCTCGCAGCACTAGGAAGGTTGCGAACCACTGCGCTAGGGGTTGTCAAGCCTAACCCAATGCTTCTCACGTTTCAGTTAGTGGGCTCCCTGAGGAATCCTAGCAAAGATGCAGAAGTAGGAGGATTGCCACATTTTCAGCCAGCCTGAGCTACACAGGACAGCAGACCAAAACAGAACAAGATCAAACCAGGCATGTTGGTTTGGCATGCAAACCTAGCACTTGGTAGGCTGAGGCAGAATGATGTCATAAGTCAGAGGCCAGACTCTCACAAATCCAAAACAATGGGGCTGACCCAGGTTCAATTCCCAGCACCTACATGGTGGCTCACAACTGCCTGTAACTCCAGTTCCTGGGGATCTAATGCCCTCCGGCTTCCTACAACACTGCATGCATGTGGTGGGCAGCCACACACGCAGGGGAACACCCAAACACATAAAACCAAATAGTCAAAAGATCTGTATTAATAGTTATAGATGACAGGCTCTTAAAAAAATTCATATTTGAGTGAATCTTAAATACTGCTCTGAGGTTATTAGTATTAAATGAAAGTTTCTGAGACAGGGCTACTTTGGGTGAAGGGAGTGTTAGTATTTAGGCATCCGTATTGGCCTGCTCTTAGGGTCCTGACAGGATACATCCTCAGTGCAGCTAAGAGACCTTCCTGTGCACACTTGCTACCTTCCCTTTTAAAGATGGGCCTGCCCACCTCCAGTCTCTTTCCCTCTTTCTTTCTCCCCATCTCTCCCTTTCTTTTTCTCCACTCTTGTCCCCAGAGACCAGTCTCTGCCCACTTTTCTCTCCTCTTCCAAAAAACCTCCCATGTGAGTCCCATTACATGACACGACTTCTCTACAACAGAGTCATTTAAGATGAAGCATGGAAGACCAAAGGCAGCTTTGATACAAGAAAGCCATGTACAGAGATTTATCTGTAAAGCGTCTGAGGCAGATGAAGGGTTTTCTCATTGCTTTATTTCAGAAAGAATGGCTGAAGCTCTGGGAGTAACAGCGGGAAAGTATGAGATACTCAAGAGGAGATTATAGGCCAGATCCCAGGAGACCGAGGACTGTTGAAGTGTGGTCTGGTCCCGAGCCGCTCTCACTGTCTATGCAGCTGTCTCTCTTTCCCCTCCCAAATCTGGGCCTGGCAACCATCTACAACGGAATCAGAGACTTTCCTCAGGCTATGTGGGGCCACCTTGGTCGATCCTGTCTCAGCAGGTACAGGTTCTGCTACCAAGTCTGACAAGCTGAATTAGGTCTCCAGAACCCACGAAAAGGTGGAAAGAGAGACGAGCACTTAGTAAGTTGTCCACTAACCTCTATACACAGACACATTATACCCATACAGAAACATTTCTAAAACTTTCAAAACAGGGCACGCAAGATGGCTCAGCAGGTAAAGATGCTGGTTGACTGTCTGGGCTCAATTTCCCGAACCCTCACGGTGAAATGAGAGAACAGACTCCTGTAAGCTGTCTGTATACTCATGCATAACACGCAAAACAAAACTAATTCCCGATCACCTTCAACTCCAGCGTCTACAACCCTGCTCATCCACCTCCGAGGAAGGACTTCACCTGGCCACTGCTCAAACCCCGGCCAGCATCCACAGTGCTTGATTATACCTCAAGCACTTAGTAACCACTTGTTGAACAATCATTGAGTTTCCTGAGTCTGTGTGGCCCCAGAATCCCATCGGCAAACCGCAGCCTGCGAACGAGCCTTGTGGTCTCGAGGCGACCAGGGCGGAGGGAAGGGGTCGCGGCGGAGGAACGACGCCCTCGGCCTCACCCAGGCTTTGGTGGAGCTGCCCGCTCGTCCAGCTGCGGGGGTCCGGTGGTCAGGCTCCCCTCACGGTCGTCCTCAGAGCCATGCCCCGGTCTCGGCTCCACGCCCTGCGGGTGATCCAGACTAGAGCGCCCGGTCCCGCCGGGCCCAACCGCTGCGCACGAGACCCTGCACCTACCTGTACCAAGCCGGCCTCGCAGTCAAAGCTGTTTCACCCGGGAGACGCTAACTTCCGGTCCCTGACGGAAGCGGAAATATACCGCTTTGGTTTCCCTCCTACCCCGCCTCCTTCAACCGCCGGTCTCTGCGCGTTTGTGACGTTTGTTACAGCGCGTGCGCCCGTCCAGCAAGTTCCCTGGAGTGGCGGTGTTTGGCGACGAGCCGTGTAACCCCGGTTAAGGTCCTCGCCCGTGACCTCCGTCTTCCTGGACTACTCTCGCTTGTCTTCTCCCCAGTCACAGTTCCTCCCCCCATCCCCCTACCCGTCCCCAAAGCGCCCCTGGGTTTTCCCAACCTCCATGCTCAAATATTGTAGCCCTAGAGAAGACTGGTTGGAAAGATCAGCAGGAATGAGGGACACGAGAACGGGGGGGAGGGGTAAATAGCGTCAAAGTACATTATATACATACGTGAACATGGCATAGAGAGACCCATTGTGTTTGATTAAAATATGCTAATGCAAAACGCAAAATACCCCAATCCTAAACCTTACCACCTGTAATCCCAGCAGGAGGAGGTCCATAAATTTAAGGTCCAAGGTCAGACGGTGGGTGGGGGGCAGAGTCAGGCAGATCTCACTGAGTTCGAGGCCAGCCTGGTCTTCAAGAGCTAGTTCCAGGACAGAGTTGAGAAACTCTGTCTCAAAAAATAAAATAAGAAAATTAAAGGTCCAGCCAGGCGGTGGTAGCGCATACCCCTTTAATCCCAGCACTTGGGAGGCAGAGTCAGGTGGATCTCTGTGAGTTCAGAGGCCAGTATGGTCTACAAGAGCTAGTTCCAGGACAGGCTCCAAAGCTACAAAGAAACCCTGTCTTGAAAAACAAAACAAACAAACAAAAAACAACAACAAAAAATGATTTACTGAGAGGGGAGGTTAGAATCCAGGAGAGCAGCTATCTCTACCAGCATGGAAGAAGAACAGCCTCAAAATGAACAGTTACAGGGTTTATATAGGGCTTCTTCGGGGTGGAGTTTTCCCAAGGAGAAGAGGGATTGGTTAGTTTTCCCTGCTCAGGGATTGGTTAGTTTAGAAGATTGGGGCAGAGATGCCTGGTCTCAGAGCCACCCTGTATTTTTTTCACAGGCCTTTTTAAGCTTTTGGCTCTAGTTCTGGGGCCAGAGCATATTTCTTCCACTGGCTCTGATTGTAGGGACAAAGTATGTTTCTTTGGCACTGGTTTCAGGGTCAGGGTGTATTTCTTTGGTACTGGGTTTGGAACTAAAGCATTTTTTTCACTGACTTGGGTGTCAGAACCAGGGTGTGTTTCTTTCAATGGCTCTGTTTTCAGAACCAGGGTGGGTTTCTATCAATGGCTCTGTTTTCAGAACCAGGGTGTGTTTCTATAAATGGCTCTGTTTTCAGAACCAGGGTGGGTTTCTATCAATGGCTCTGTTTTCAGAACCAGGGTGGGTTTCTATAAATGGCTCTGGTTTCAGAACCAGGGTGGGTTTCTTTCAGTTTCAGAGCCAGGGTGGATTTCTTTGGCTGGCCCTTTTACCCTACAGTGATGGCTGTTCTTGGTTGTCAACTTGACTATATCTGGAATGAACTGCAATCTAGAAATGGAGGGCACATCTGTGAGAAATTTTTTGCTTGGTTTGAAGTGGGTAAGTCCATTTCTAGCCCAGACCTTTAAGGTAGAAAAACACAGCTTTGATCCAGATCGTGAGGCGGGAAGACATACCTTTAATACCGGCCACACTTCCTGCTGGAAGTCTGTATAAGGACATGAAATAAGGAAGCTTTTGCTCTTTGTCAGCCCCCCCCCCCCATTTTGCGAGCGAATCTATTCCTTCTCTGACATTGAAGCCTACTTCAAAAAGACTAGCTGAGCCTTGTGGGACTGAGCCTAATATGGAGAGGGAGAGAGAGAGTGGAGGGGAGCAGGTATTCCATAAGTTCTGTGACTCTAGAGAATCCTGACTAGTACAGCTACTGAGTTTGCGGTCAGCCTGGGCTACAAAGACCCCATCCCACCCCCACCCCCCAGCCACTGGAAGGAGAGTAGATGAGGCTGGAGAGCTGGAAGAACAGTTTAAAAGCTGATGCCGTAGTTGAATGGATTGGGCAGGATTAATGGGAACAAATATGCATCTAGAAATTGAGCTATAAAGCCAAACTGTTTCTGGATCTGAGTTAGGAGGCACAGATTCATGATCCCTTCTATGCAGCGAAGACTATGGGCATGAAGGGTAGATTCCAAGATTTCTGTGCAGCAGAGAGGGGCATTTGCGGCTCAGAACATTCGATGGTGGCAGAAGTTGCCAGATGATCTGAGAAGATAGCAGAAGCTGGAGGTGGGTAGGCTGATGCTCAGGTTGACAGAGGAGTGATGGAGGAGGGTTATCTGTCTATTGTGTTATTTTCATTGGTCAATAAAGAAACTGCCTTGGCCCTTTGATAGGACAGAAAATTAGGTAGGCGGAGTAAACAGAACAGAATGCTGGGAAGAGGGCTATGAGGCAGATGCCATGGAGCTAGCCACCAGCTCAGACATGCTGAATCTTTTCCGGTAAGCCACTACCTCATGGTGCTACCACGAGATTATTAGAAATGGGTTAATAATCAAGATGTGAGAGTTAGCCAGTAACTAACTCTCTAGAGATAATGGGCCAGGCAGTATTTAAATGAATACAACTTATGTGTTATTATTTCTGGGGCTAAGCTAGCCGTGCGGGAGCTGGGCAGGATGAAAAGCAGGCCTGCCTGCAGCTCCTCACTACATATGGCGCCCACGTGGATAATTGAATCCACAGAAAGCTTGAGAAAGCTTGGGAAAGAATAAAGCATGTTTTCTTAGTAGCAGCAATTTGTTGGGTCTGCTCTGCTTGCTAGAGGCAAGCAAATGCTCTCATCTAAGAGAGGCTTCCTGACTCAGCTTTAGCTGCAAAACTTTGTAGCTCCTTAAAGAGGTCCTGCCGTGAAACACTTTAATGGTGTTGATGAAAAGCTGAACGCATGATTTTTGGTTTTCAGCTGTAGCAGGAAACAAGCTGTGCTGTTTTAAAATGCCATCTTTCTGGGCTGCCCTGCCAGGGCAATCTCTGACTGTTTCAGGCAGGCAGTCCGACTGAGTGTGGTCTGTGAGCAGAATGCTGCAGCTTGCTTGCTAGCAGGGACCTTGAAACGCCATAGAATTGTGGCAATAAAAATGGCTACAGCCAGTACCTCTGGCCGAGGTTGGAAAGCTAAGGAATGGGCCGTCAAAGCCGTGGCTTTAATCCTCTCCAAAAAGACTCATGTAGTCAGAAAGATATACAGTAAAGAGAGATTCAAAGACAAAGGAAACCTCCAAATGGTTTACTATGTGTTAAAAGTATATGCAGGCTAAAGGTTAAAGTTCTTAGGGTAAAAAAGGAAGAAAGAAAGTAGTTGGGTGTGGTGGTACACACCTTTAATCCCAACACTTGGGAGGCAGAGGTAGATTGACCTCTGTGACTTCAAGGTGTGGTAGCACACACCTTTAAACCCAATGCCTGGGAGGCAGAGACAGACAGATCTCTGTGATTTCAAGGTGTGGTAGCAAACACTTTTAATCCCAGCACTGGGGAGGCAGAGACAGGAGGATCTCTGTGAGTTCAAGGACAGCCTGGTCTACAGAGTTATTCCAGGACAAAGATATACAGAGAACCTGTCTCAAAAAGTAAAAGTAAAAATATAAGAAATAGAGGTTAAAGTAAAGCCACATAAAGATGGAAAATAAACAGAGAATCTTGATACTGTATGCTATTATGCTCTCTTTGAATTGTTTGAATGCTGAGGAAGGAGCAACGACTGCTAAAAGATATTTGTTTATAAATGCTGCTGAACTAATCCAAGATAGATATTTTGAAAATAGCTTGACTTCAGAATTTGGATCTAAGGATATGATACTTTGGAAAGGAGGTTCTTCTTTTGTTTTCACAGAGGATGAGACCCTGTGGATAGCTTCTATCCCAGTATGGTATGATAGACCACACCCTCCTGAAAGGTTGCTGTGAACACCCTCAAAAAATTACTTCACTCAACTGCCGACTGAGATGAACCTGGCAGACAGGTTATACCACGAAAGACCTGATTAACTGCGCCCCTATACAGCAGGAAGAAGTTTGGAGAGAAATAACTACGTCCATATTCCCAAATATTGTTTATAAATGTTCTTTTACATTTAAAGGGGGATATGATATAGATATGAATAATTTCATTGGTATGGATTTTAAGGTCAATTTTGTTATATGTATATATATTTCTGATCTTGATTGATGTATTGTGATTGTATAGTTCATTTAAAAATGCAATGTATAATTAAAAATATAGGTTGTTAATGGATAATCATCGATAATAGTCAAGCTTGTAGTAATGTTAGTTTGATTTTCTAGATGTGCATAGATATATTTCAGAGAGACATTCTTCATATCTTTCAAAGACTACAGAACATGGCATTTAATGTTTTAATAACTTAGGACTTTTCATGACAATGAGACACGTCTGCTCCTGGCAGCACCAATCTACTTCAAGAGAAAGATGGGCATCGAAGAGGCTCCTTATGGAGTTTGATAGCCATTTTGGGCAAGAAACTGCTCTTGCCTGGACTGTTGTATAAACTGGACACAGAACCCGCAGAGAGAGGACTGCTGAACTTGCCTAAAGGTGAGATGATCTTTCAAGGTTCTTGATTCATGAAAGAGTCTGCGAGACATTCTGCAGGACACAGCAGATAGTGACTGAACTGCCTTTGAAATTTCCTGCTTCATGGAAATGTCTCTGGATATTATGGGCCTGTAGGTTGAAGACGGATGTCCCAACAATACAGAGGAACTTTGGGTGACTGTCCAGGCAGCAAGATGTCTCTGTCATTTCTAGAATTTTGGAAGTTGCTTACTTCTTGTTTACTTAGGTAATATTATATCCTTCTGGAGTCTTTGATGGAGTTGAAGAATGGATAGTCATAGTTATAGTTTTCCATTATTATGATAAAGATATAGTTATAAATATTGTGACTGTAATTCTTGCTTGATAACTGTTTTGTTATATGTAATTTTACTATGTTAAAATGAAAGTCTTTCTTTTTTGTTTAAACAGAAAAGGGGGAAATGATGGAGGAGGGTTATCTGTCTATTGTGTTATTTTCATTGGTCAATAAAGAGACTGCCTTGGCCCCTTGATAGGACAGAAAATTAGGTAGGCGGAGTAAACAGAACAGAATGCTGGGAAGAGGGCTATGAGGCAGATGCCATGGAGCCAGCCACCAGGTCAGACATGCTGAATCTTTTCCGGTAAGCCACTACCTCATGGTGCTACCACGAGATTATTAGAAATGGGTTAATAATCAAGATGTGAGAGTTAGCCAGTAACTAACTCTCTAGAGATAATGGGCCAGGCAGTATTTAAATGAATACAACTTATGTGTTATTATTTCTGGGGCTAAGCTAGCCGTGCGGGAGCTGGGCAGGATGAAAAGCAGGCCTGCCTGCAGCTCCTCACTACAGAGGAGCCCGGGAAGAACTGAATAGGGAGAAGTTAAAGGATGGAGGGCTGTCTTTGGCAGAGCTCCTGGGGGCTGCGTCTCAGAGGAGAAAGGCTGAGGAGCCCCATAGGAAAGAAATCAAGGATTGAGCTTGGGCTGTGGTCAGCACGGGAGAGAGACTGAGGAGATGGTCAGCAGATAAAACATTTGCCAGGCAAGCTTGAGAACTGGAATTTGAATCCCTAGCACCTACATAAATGCCAGATGGGTGTGGTTCCTTACTTGTAATCTGAGCCTGCAGGAGGTGGAGACAGAGGATCCCCAGAGCAAACTGGCTAGCTAGATGTGGTGAGCTCTAGGTTCAAGAGAGACCCTGCCTCGATATATAAGGTGGAGAATACTTAAGGCTCTCTAGCCTTCACATGCAGACCCTCACAAACATATGTGCCGAATACATCTTTTTTCTTCTAAAAAACGATTAGAAGGCTTTAATTAGAGGCTACTGGTCAGTAAGATGGCCCAGCAGGTAAAAACTCTCCCTACCAAGACTGTCAACTTGAGTTTTATCCTTGGAAGTTACATGGTGGAAGGCCAGAATTTATTCCTGCAAGTTGTACACACACACACACACACACACATACACACACACACACACGGGGGGGGTGGCTTAGCTGTGCCACATGTAGCTCATGCTTTGAAGAGAACAAAGGAAACCGGCTGCTGAGTTTGGTGTTTGTCCCTGGGGATCTTAACAAGAGGTTTTTTTTTTAGTGTGTTTCCAGAAACAGCTTGAGGTATTTAATTAGAGTGGATGGATCCCTGAGATGTCCTATAGGGGGCAGTGTCATCCTTGGAACTGCCTTTCCTGAAAAACGGGTTCCCAGTGTTGGCAGCTCCAACTCACATAAGATGGGAAGCCCAATGGTTCAGGCCTAAAATCCAAGTACCCAGAAGGCAGAAACAAGATCTTTGCTAGTTCTAGGCCATCTCTGGCTATACGATGAATTCAAGCTAATCTGGGTGTGAGACCCTGGTGTTCTCTCTCTCTCTCTCTCTCTCTTTCTCTCTCTTTCTCTCTCTTTCTCTCTCTCTCTCTCTCTCTCTCTCTCACACACACACACACACACACACACACAAAACCACAAAGCACAGAGGATAAGATCAGTTGATTTACACCATTCATGTTACCCTGTGGCTTTGCTGTCTTATTTCCACTAACGGTCAAGACACAGATGCAAAACTCTGGTTTTCAGTAGTTGTCCCTGTCTGTTTTTGTCATCTTGATGCAAAACATGTCCGGATCTAGACAGACTTAGATCAGCTGGGAGACAAGCCTCTGGGCACATCAGGAAGGAATGTCTCCATTAGGGCAATGGAAGTGGGCAGACCGACCGTAACTGCGGGCAGCGCCATTCTCTGGGCTGAGGTCCTGGACTGAATAAAAAGGACAAAGCCGGCTGAGCGCCAGCATCCGCCACTCTTGTTTCCTGATTGTGGATGGACATGACGGCTGCTTTGAGCTCCTGCTGCCACGCAATTCCCTGTCACCGTGGAACTGGGAGCCGGAAGAAACCCTTCCTCCCCGAAACTTTAAGCAAGACAGTTTATCATACCTGCAGAAAAGAGGTGACTGGAACTTCAGCCACGGTGGCTGGCCAAGGGCCCAGCAGCACAGTCCTTGTGGCGAGAAGGTGTCAAAAGCCCAGTGTGATTGAAAACACCTGTAATCCTAGCTCAGAAGGCAGAGACAGGAGGATTGCCTTGAGTCAGAGGCCAGAATGGACTACATAGAGAGACCCTGTCAAATAAAATCATATAATTAAAATAAAACAGTACAGTGTCTTAACCTGGTTTGGTGCTATAGCCTGCCGTCCTAGCTGCTGTGGAGACCGAAGCAAAAAGCTCAACAGTTCAAGGTCAACCTGTGGCAACTTAGACCCAGTCTCCAAATAAAGAGGCAAAGCTAGGCATGGTGACTCCCTCCTTTAACCTCATCGCTCAGGATGTGGAAGCAAGGGGTCTCCACAAACCAGAGGCCAGCCTAACTACACAGTGGGCTCCAGGAAAGCCTGGGCTACAAAAGAGATCTCTCCTCAAAAGCCAACCATGGGGCGGTGAGATGGCTCACAGGTAAGTACGATTGCCCAGCAAGCCTGGCACTGGAGTTCAATCCCAGAGCCTGTGGCAGAAGAAGAAAATCAATTCCTGTAAGTTGTTCTCTGACTTCCCTGTGTGTGCCATGTTATATGTGCACACACATACATATACACACACTAGCAATAATAAATAAGCTGGGCATGGTGGCACCCAGGAAGCAGAGGCAGATGAAGCTCTGTGAGTTTGAGGCCAGCTGGTCTACACAGTGGGAGCCTATCTAAGAAAATAAATGAGGGAGTGTGGATCGTTTGGTCCAGTGCTTGCCTGGCTCATGCAAGACCCTGGGTTTCATTCCCAGTGCAGGTAACAAGCAGCAGTGTTTTTCTTGTAATCAGCAGGCAGTAGCTGTTGTCACCTCAGCCGGGTCAGAAGCCCCATCTGCAGGGGCACTGCACAGCTTCCATGTTCCTCTCCATGTCTGAGAAATCTTTATGGATTTAGTGCTCAGTGGAGGAAGGAACTTGGTCCGTAGTCCCTTGGCCTTGTCACTCATTCTCCATGTGACAATTACTGTGCCACTTCTCTTTTCTGCACCCTGGGAACAGGGACTCTGGGTGAAGTGACTGCTGACTCAGAGCTCCGACTACTGGGAGCCCCTGAGTCAGTGGGAAGAAGCTGGTGGCTGTGAGCTTCAGGACGGTTGAGGCTAACACCGAGAGCCCATCTGTAATCATCATGGCTAGCTGGCAGCCTGACTGTGCTGGGTAACTTGTTTTTGAACTTGATACAAACGAGGCTCATCTGGGGAGAAGAACCTCAGTTGAGAAAATGCCTCCATCAGACTCACCTGTAGGCAAGCCTGGCAGGCATTTTCTTGATTAATGATTGATGTGGGCGGGCCCAGCCCACTGTGGGGGTTGTCACTTCTTGGTCCTGGCTATATGAGAAAGTCGTGGGGAGCAAGCCAGTAAGCAGTACTGCTTCATGGCTCCTACCTGAGCTCCTGTCCTGACCGCCTTCAGGGATGGACTGCCATCTGGATGTAGAAGCCAAAGAAACCCTGTCCTCCCCATGTTGCTTTTGGTCAGAGCAGTTCATCACCACCGAGAGCAGACCAGGATAGGCATGGTGCTAAGACCCATCTGGGTCCCTGCAATGGCCTCCAAGGAACAGCATGAGTCTAGCCTTTGCTTCATTGGCCAGGCTCAGAAATGATTTCTGTTTTTAAAGATAGGATCTCATGTAGCCTAGGCTGGCTACAGATGAGTCTCTCTGCCTAGTTGACTTTTTTGCTTTACTTTAGCTTATTTTGTGTGTGTATGTACCAGATGTGTATGTATGTGTGCAGATATGTGTGTAGATGTGATGTGTGTGTAGATGTGTGCATATATATGTGAAGATGTGACGTGTTTGTAGATGTGTGCATGTGTGTGTGTAGATGTAATGTGTGTGTAGATGCGTGCATATGTGTGAAACGGTGAACGGACGCTTAAAATAAATCCCACACTAGCTCAGAATTGATAAATAGATAGATATTTATTTAGGGGTAAACTCACAAATCAGAATCCTCTGCTTGACCAGTTGAATCACGGATCCAAAAGAACAGCCTGCGGAAAGGGAGTAAGGGGATGGAGAAAAGGGATGGACCCGAATTTTTTATCTGCATATATAGTATAAGAGGCCACGCCCCAGTAGGTGGATACTTACAAGCTGAAGGTCTTCCTACAGTACTTCCTCCTTTTGTTTAAATAACAGGGTTCTAAGCCTAATACAAAATTATATACAATAAGAACAAATATCCTATTCTAACTAGCTTAAGTCTTGTATAATAAATAACTTGGCCAAGTCATGAGAGGAAAGTAACTACAATTATCTAGTCTTCAATCCCATCGAAGATCCGAGAAGGGAAATAATATTACTTGAGTAAGTAGGAACTGCAATCAAACAACTTCCAAAACATGCAACAAATGACAGAGACAACTGGCTACCTGGGCAATTACTCAAAGTCTCAATTGCAACATTGAAGCAACCAACTTTGGCTAAGACCTAGAATAACAGACAGACCATTTTCAGAGGCTGGAAATTTTTCAAAATTTGTTGTCTTACCCTGTCTTGGCAAGATTTGACAATCCTGCTTATCCATTTCTGGATACTATGTATCTTGTCAGTGGTGGAGGCATGAGCATTTCTTTGCCCAAAGGCCAGTTTTTGCCCAGAAGAAAACAAGCTCTAAGTGGAGTGTCTTCGGTGCTCAACATTCTCTTGGGAATAGATTGGTGTTGCCAGGAGTCATTTTTACAGCTCTTTGAAGTGGTTGAAGATTATCTATGTAGAATATAATCTCTATATATTTAAAGAACTTGACTAATCTAACTATAAGTATGACAAACATAAATGACTATTCATCTATAATTCTTAATACATATCTAACTTAAAGACTAAGACAATAAACAACTGTGTAATAAATGAGGACAATGACCTCTAAATGTAAACAGTGTATAAGTATCTTGATCAGAGGTAGAAATGTACACTGCAATATAGTAAATATATATCAATATATAAAAATGTTTTTTAAAATATTTATTTATTTATTTATTATGTATACATAATTCTGTCTGTGTGTATGCCTGAAAGCCAGAAGAGGGCACCAGACCTCATTACAGATGGTTGTGAGTCACCAGGTGATTGCTGGGAATTGAACTCAGGACCTTTGGAAGAGCAGGCAATGCTCTTAACCACTGAACCATCTCTCTAGCCCCTATAAAAATGTTTTAAACAGAAGTAGAAGCATGTATGCATACAATATTCAATATAATTTAACTTTGTATCAATATATAAGAATCTATACCAGTGTAATTGTCTATAAATAATAACTCACAAGTATTCACTCTATTACTCACTATTATTATTAGTGTGAGTAAGCTCATACCAATCTATTCTCCCATCCAATCCCCTCCTCTTTTTGAGAGATCCCTGAGCTTATAAAAATTTCCCCCAACCCCCAACCCTATACCAATTATAATCAAACCCTAAATGATGTCCCTAACCTTGAGGACAAACTTTGTTGTGAGGGGGGACGTCATCTTTTAGAATTACTTCCAGCTGTCATGGGGGTGGTGTTCTTTCTATGGGATCCTGTGAAAGTAAAATGATGGTTAAGTTCCAAGATTATTGTCTGGTATAATTGCAAATAGTCTCTGAGTATTTTTGGTAGGGTTTTTCTGGAGGTTCCTATTTGGAAGTCTGGCCAGAATGTTGTAAAAAAGTGCACCATTTCAGCTACCCAAGTTGGAACCACCTGTATGGTTATCATCATTGTGTGTGTAGGTGTGTGCATGTGTGTGTAGATGTGTGCATCTGTGTGTAGATATGATGTGCATGTAAATGTGTGCATGTGTGTGTACATGTGTGTAGATGTGTGCATGTGTGTGTATGTAGATGTGATGTGTGTGTAGATGTGTGCATGTGTGTCTTTACCTGCGTACACAAGTGCGTGCATGTTTGTGTGTGTGTACTTTCACTGTCTCACTTGCTGTGGGCTATTTTTATTTAAACAGAGGGCAGTTTGCAGGAGTCTGTTCTTTCCTTCCCATGAGGATTTCAGGGATTGAATTTGGGTGATCAGGCTTGGCCCTTACTAGCTAACTCATCTCACCGCCTAACCCCCACAACAAAGTCAGGGAGGCTGCGCATGGGGTGCCACGCCTTTAATCCCACACTCAGGAGGCAGAGGCTGATGGATCTCTGAGGCCAGCTTGGTCTACATAATGAGTTCCAGGACAGTTAGGGCTTTGAAGAGAAACTGTTTTAAAAAAAAAGCAAAAATCCACAAACAATACAAAATAAGGTCAGGGCCTGGGAACAAGGCCCATTCTGAAAAGTGCTTGCCCTGAAAACACAGGACATCCATGGTCTCCTAGGCATGGCATGTCCACCTGTGATCTCATCACTGGGGAGGAGGAAAGGCAGGAAGCTTGTGGAACTTGCTGGCCAGCCAGACTGGCAGCATCGCTGACCTTCAGCTCTAAGGAGAGACCCCCACCTCTGAAAATCGGCTGAAGACTGAACGGATGGCTCAGTGGTGAGCACTGCTACATTTGCAGAGGGCCTAGGTTCAGTTCCCAGCACCCCTGCATGAACTCAGTGCAAGGGGCTCTGTTCTCCTTGGGCACCTGCATGCACATGAATAAAAATATATTCAAGTTTATTTGAAATAGCTAGAGAAATTGAGGAAGACACCCAATACAACCTCTGGCCACCACATGTGCACATACAAACATACATACATGTACACGTAAATGTGTACATGCAGACACACAAAATCAAACAGGCAAGAGGAACAGAGCAATCACTGAGGCAGGAGGATCACCTTAACTTCAAGGTCAGCCTGGGCTACAGTGTGAATTCCAGATCAGGCTGAACTGCTGTAGTAGGAGGAGTGGGGCCCTTTGTTCCATCCCGCCCCATTAGCTTACACCCAAAATAATCACACAGAAATTGTATTAATTAAATTACTGCTTGGCCCATAAGCTTTAGCCTCTTATTGGCTAACTCTTACATCTTGATTCAATCCATTTCTAATAATCTGTATGTCACCACGAGATTGTGGCTTACCAGGAAAGTTTCAGCATGTCTGACCTGGCAGCTTCATGGCGGCTCGGCTCTATCTCCTGCTTTCTTCCTCCCAGAATTCTGTTCTGTCTTCCCCACCTACCTGAGTTCCACCCTATCAACTAGGCCAAGGCAGTTTCTTTAATGACCAATGAAAGCAACACAAATACAGGAGGACCTCCTACACCAGACTACAGAGTGAGACTGTGTCTCATAAAGCAGCGAGGACAGATGACCCGGGGTTAAGAGTACGTGCTGTTCTTGGTTTTCAGCATGCACATGTCAGGTGGCTCTCAACTACTTGCAACTCCAGCGCCAGGGTATCCAACACCCTCTGTTGGCCTCTGTGATCACTCCCACACAGGTATGCATACATACAGACATAAATAAAAAATAAATCTACAGCCTGGTCTACAGAGTGAGTTCCAGGATGGCCAGGGCCACACAGAGAAACCTTGTCTTGAAAAACAAAGCAAAACAACCTAAAACAGAACAATCACACACAAAAAAAATAGCAAAAGTAAAAAGAGTCTGCCCAGAGCGCTGTAGAACTCCTGACTCCAGGAATCCTCCTGCTTCAGCTTCCTGGGTAACTTGGACTCCCAACACCCGTGGCACACCGTGGGGATGCTTTGGCTCTGGTAGACAAGCCAGGTAACTGTCTGCTGGGATCAGCTCAGGGTTAGTGCTTAGGTAAGATTCCTTCCTGGTTGTTTGGTTTTGAGGCAGGTGATAAATGTTCTGAAAATACTTCTTCCCTTCAAAGGGACGGTAAGTTTTGCAGACCTTGCAGCTGATTAAATGTATACCTTGAGATCATTCAAGATAGGTAGTCACAATGCCATCCACTGTGTACTCAGCCTGTTTTTGTCTAACCTGCCTCCTGTCTTAGACAGTGTAAACAACCTTCCCAGGTAAACGGAGTGCATAGCTTTTAATCTTAAACTATGTTTTCTTCCACACCTCTGACAAGAAAGTGGTGTGTGTGTGTGTGTGTGTGGTGTGTATGTATGTGTGGTATATGTGGTGTATGTGTTGTGTGTAGTGTGCTTGTATGTGTGGTGTGTGTGGCATGTGTATAGTGTGGTGTGGTAATCATTTTCTGAAAGCAGCCAGTGGGTTGACAGAAACCTTAAACAATGCAGATCTCCCATGAGTGCAGGAAGCAATGTGAGGACATGACGGATAATATCAGGGCGGTTCTGAGTTACTCTGGGTCGTTTGTAGTTGAATCACTTCTTCCCTTGCAAACTCTGGACCCGTTTCTGTAAAGATTCCCTCTTCCTTTCCCATGCCATGTTTTCCGTGCTCTTCAGTGCAGAGCAAAGACCCTTGTTTGGGACAGACACAACAGAAGACAGGTACAGACAACAGGACAGACACAACAGACAGAAAGGTACAGACAACAGGACAGACACCACAGACAGAAAGGTACAGACAACAGGACAGACACCACAGACAGACACAGACAACAGGACAGACACCACAGACAACAGGGTCAGATCTGAAACACACAACCGACAGGCTACAGACAGACAGGAAGATAAATGGAGTATTCAAATTTGTGGTCAAACTAATTAAGATTAGTTTCTCTCTACATCCCTTAATGTGACATTGATGCAAAGGTCTCACTCTAGCCAAAGCTAATCTGGAATTCTCTTTGTAGCCCAGGCTGTCCTCAAACACACAATGATCTTTCTACCTTAGCCTCCTAGGTGTTGAAATTACAGGCACAAGCCTCCACATTAAAAAGCTGCCATCTATCTGTCTGCCTGATTCATCCACGCACCCATCCATCCATCCATCCATCTATCTCAGCTCAGGGAACATTTTATCAGAGTCTGACCAAGAGAAAAGAAAATAGCAGGGCAAGCACGCTGTAGCTCTCAACAGCGGCCGGGAGGAGGGAGATGGACAAAAGCCAGAAAGATAGTCATACTTTTTGTCTTAGAATTTAAGAGTGCAGGCAGGTTCAACAAAGGAGGTCTGTAAGCAGCTGTGTGGGGTTGGATGTCTTCAAGGAAACAGAAAAAGTCTAGTCAGGCTGAGTTGTGGAGATGAACAAATGCAAAACTGTTTAAACAAACAAACAAACAAACTCCAAAATATTTTATTGGCAGGGATAGGAGTTGTGTTTACACGTGAAGGTCAGAGTCCAATTTGTGAGTGTTAATCCTCTCTTTCCACTATGCGTTCCAGGGATGGAACCTGGGTGGCCATGCTTAATCAAGCTCCTTTACCCCAGGAGTCCTCTCCCCAGCCCAAGAGCCCCTCCTCAGCTGCAACAGTAACAGGGATTTGTCTCAAGTTCAGCAGTATAGACATAAAGTGGCGCCTGGAGGTAGCTCCTCTTCCATCCTTCACTTTGTGGAGGAGCAATCAAACACTGTGGGCTATCACTTGATTCCGCCAGGTGGCAGACAAACCAGCCTCCCTGCTCTGCCACTCCTGGTGTGACAGTTGAAACTGCCAAGAGAGTGGTTTGTGTGACTTGCCTCACGCCAATGGCTTAGGCAAATATGTCTGCGGGCAAGTGTTACTCAATTCCCCATAGACGAGAACTGGGCTTCCTGCAGCTAAAAGACCAGCTTTCTCTTCCTCTCTGTTGTTGTCTCTGCCTCTTCTTTCTTTCTTTTTCTCCCTCCCTCCCTCCCTCCCTCCCTCCCTCCCTCCCTCCCTCCCTCCCTCCCTCCCTCTTTCTTTCTTTCTTTCTTTCTTTCTTTCTTTCTTTCTTTCTTTCTTTCTTTCTTTCTTTCTTTCTTCTTGAGACATGGTCTCACTATAGCCCTGAAACTCACTCGGTAGACCAGGTTGGGCTTGAACTCACAGAGATGTACCTGCCTCTGTCCATTCCAGGTAAGGTCAGGCTCTGTATTCATTCTCCGTGAGCTGGGGGAGTAGCTCACAGGCGGAGCTCTTGCCTGCATAGGTGAGGCTATGGAGTCCTTTCCCAGAGCCATCAAAAAGAAGTTAAAATGACAGCGGTGCTCCCGGGAGCAAATCCAGTTTATCCAGAAACAAGTCTGAACGCAGAGGATGTGAACACACAAGAGCAGCCACTGCAGTGCTGACTGCAGATTGCAAAATGGCTTGCAAGGCACCCAGGAGGTCCTTGATAGGTGGAAGGTTAGAAGCGAAGGAACAGGAGACAGTCTCTGGACTCAGAGGAAGATCTCCAGAGAGAAGTGCAAACCTTAGGTTTCAAAAGGAACCTTTATGGCTGATGAATATGCTGGGCTCTTTTGTGTGTGTTTGGTATTGGGGATGGAACTTAGGAACTCACAGATGCTTAGGCAGGGTCTCTACCACTGAGCCACACCCTCATACACTTCTATCCCCTCACTGGGGGATTCTAGGTAGGGGCTCTACCACTGAGCCACGCCCCAGCCCCTCACTGGGGGATTCTAGGTAGGACTTTTACTGCTGATCCATACCTCCTTGCAATGTTACATGTAGTAGGTTTATGACTTTGCCAAAACTTATCAGAGCGGTTGGTGTAGATCAGTTGGTAAAGTACTTGCACAAAATCCTGGGTTTGATCTGATCCCAGTAGCTCGTAAAGTAGGTGTGGTTGACACAGACCTGTGACCTGAGTTCTTGGAGGCAGCAAAAACTGAAGGGTGACACCCTACAAATGCACTAAGAACCATAATGCAAATAAAGATACTTAAATAAAAAACTTAGACCAGCTGACTAGGGGTATGGTTCAGGATAGGGTGGGTACTTAGTGTCCTCAAAGCCCTAGCTTGATCCCCAACATACACACGCACGCGCGCGCGCACACACACGCACGCACGCGCGTACGCGCGCGCACACACACACACACACACACACACATACGCCTTGTAAAACTGTACATTTAATGGGCTTGAATTAAGTATGTGAATTACAGTTCAAAAATTAGTTTTGAAAAAAAGGAAGGTAAAAAAAAAACCACAAGGTATGGCTCAGTGGGTAAGAAAAAACATATTCCGGTTTGCTTTGATTTTCATAAGAAAATATACGAAAGAAACTGGGTACAGTGACGCACACTTCTAGTGATGCTTGAGAGGCCAGGGCAAGAGAATGAAGTCTGAGGCCTAGCTGGGCTCCACAGCCGACAGTGAGACCCTCTTTTTACGGAGGGAGGGGGGAGGAGGGAGGAAGGAGACGGAGGGAGGAACAGAGTGGATTGGAAAATGAGCAGAAAAGGAAACAGTTTCCTGTCAGGCTAGAGGGAAGGAAAGGGTGGACTCGGAAAGCACACTCCATTTTTTCATTTTCTATTTTAGTTTCATGTTTACTCTGCTTTAAAATTTATTTATTATACTTAATTTATTTTTGTAGAGGGGCATGCGTGTCACGGTGAGTCGGAGATGGAGGTGGAGGTCGGAGGCTATTCTACAGGAGTCAGGTCTCTCCTTCTGCCATGTGGGCCTGGGGTGGAACTCAGGTTACGAGGCTGTGTGACAAGCAGTTTTACAGATTTCTGTTTATTTTATGCACATGGATGTTTTATCTGTATGTATTTTCATGTAATGCATGCATGCCTGGTGCCTGTGGCGGCCATAAGAGAGAGTCAAGCTGTTGTTATAAGCAATTGTTGGCTGCCGTGTGGTGCTGGAGATTGGAGCCGGATCCTCTGGAAGAGCAGTTACTGAGTCATTCCCCCACCCCTGGGGCAGGCACTTGTGCCCAGCTGGACCCTGTTTGTGTTTTCCCTAGGACGACAGACACGCGTGCGCCCACTGCCTGGTTTTATGCAGTTCTTCAGATGCGACCAGGGCTTTGAACAAATGTCCCATATCCCCAGCTATATGGTTTCCCTGCTTTTATTTTTGATACATTTGAGGCAGGGGCTTTCTACGTAGTCCTGGCTGTCCTGTAGTTTGCTATATAGACCAAGCTGGCCCCAAACTCACAGAGACCCATAGAGTGCCACCACTCCTGGCTCATATATCTATTCGAAGACAGGGTCTCCTGTAGCCCAGGCTGACCTCAAACTCATATCAGAGAATGGCCTTGAGTTTCTGATCCTTGCTTCTGGACCTCTGGTATGCTGGGATTATAAGTGTGTACCACCAAACCCTGCTTCACTTTTCTGTAAACTTTAGACGTTTGAATGTGTGACTCTCCCCAGCTCCATACTGAACTGGTCCAAAGTCAATGCTGTGAGATAAACGGGTGGAGGAGCTGTGATTAAACAAAGGGACTGAGTAGGGCTTTGCTCTCCTGGTGCTCCGCGCTGTGAAGAGGAATATTGAGAGGGTTTGGAGTGTGTCTGAATGGAAGAGCACTTGTCCAGTGTGTTCAAAAGCTTGGATTCCATCTTCAACCCAGGGAAAAACAGAACCCGAGGCTCTGTGGTAAATCACATGCTTAGTGTACACAAAGTCTTGGGGCCTTAGGTGACAGTGCATCCCATTTTGAGGAGGAAGTGGTACAGCCAGGGGCTCAAGCTCATCACTGGCTACTTCTTGAGCTCAAGGTCAGCCTGGACTTAACTTGGATCCTTCCTCAAAAAAGGGGCTAGGACTGGAGCATTGGCTCGGTGGTTAAAAGGACTTGCTGCTCTTGCAAAGGACCTGGGTTCCTTTCCCGACGGCTTTAATCCCAGTTCCAGGGGACCCAACACCCTCTTCTGGCTTTTGTAAACACTTGCAAGAATGTGGCACACAAACAGACAAGCAGGCACACACATATACACATAATAAAAATAAATAAAATTTAGCAATAATAAAAACAAAATAAAAAGTTGGGCAGTGGTGATACACTTGGGACACACAGGCAGGTGGATCTCTGAGTTTGAGGCCAGGCTGGTCTTCAGAGCAAGTTCCAGGCCAGCCAGGGCTACACAGAGAAACCCTGTCTTGAAACAAACAGACAGAAAAAAAATTTAAATACTGGACTAGAGAAATTAAATACTGGACCTAACTTAGTAGGTGAACTGCTTGCCTAGCTTCAGGAAGTCCTTCCCCAGCATAGGAGGATCCAGAGCTCAAGGTCATTTTGCTGTGTAGCAAGCCAGAGTTGTGCCTGGGCTGTGCACAACCTCGTCTCAGACAAACAACAAACAGGGAAATGAGGATTGGCTCAAGGTGGTGGTGGAGAATCTCTTGGAAGGGTGGTAGCTATAGAAAGGAACTTGGGGACTTGCTGTGTTCTTCTTTCTGATCGAATAACTGGTTGACTCATCCAGTTTTATATGTATATATATATAGAGAGAGAGGGGGGGGCTTCTCTGTGTATCACTTATTTATTTTTTTGAGACAGAGTCTCACCAGGTAGCACAGGCTGGCCTGGAACTTGCTATGTAGAGCAGGGTGACCCAGAACTCAAACAGAAAAGTCTGTTTCTGCCTCCTGAAGCTGGAATTAGCAAGATGGCTGTTCATTTTCAGTGGCACCTTGCTGTGCTGCCAGGCTGGCCTGAAAGTTCTAGACCCAAGTGGTTCTCCTGATTCCCTCTCCTGTGTTCCTGGGACTACAAGCTCAACCTTCACATCTTGATGTTTACTTAAGATCACATCCACAACCAGATGTGATGGCAGATGCCTGTAATCTCAGCATGGGGGGGACAGAGAGAGGAGGACCTGGAGTTCAAGGTTAGCCTGGCTACTCGAGACCCGGCTTCAGAAAAACAAACAAACAAACAAACAAACAAGGGCTAAGAATGTAGCTTGGGGATAAGGCCCTTGTATAGTAGGCGGAAGGCCCTGGATTCCACAGTGTCATAGTTCCTGGACTTCTCAGTCCCGTAGCTGGGGGAGGAAGGTTAATGTTCCTGTGTAAAGTTAGTTGGTTATGCATGGGACTAAGAGATGGAAGGGAAGGCCAGAGATGGTTTAGGGGCACTCGCCGTCAAACCTGGGAGTGTGTGTTTGATCCTTGGGACCCACATGGTGGAAGGAGAGCACAGACTCCCACATGCACAGCGGGCTGCGTTCACCGAGAGTGCACACACATGCACAGTAGCCCTGATGACGCATCCGTCCGGAGACAAGCGCAGCCTCAACAACTATTCTTTTATTGAATGGCAGTGACAATAAGATGCTTGATTTAGAAGAAACCCTCACTCCAAGAAAGCTCTCCCCCAAAACATCAGGGGTGAGCCTTGCTGTGGGGTGGGGTGAGTCAGTGTGCACATACTTCTTCCATGTATATAAGCCTCTGTGGTTTTCCTTCCCACTCTGCCAGAGCACCAGGGGCCAGAGAAAAGGCTGCCAGTGGGTGAGGTCCTCACAGCACCCACCCACCATGCGTGCGGAGGCTTCCTGCCTCAGAGCCATTAGGGGACAAGCGGAACCCTACAGGTGTTCAGAGTCTGCGTCGCCTGGGCAGGCTGGTCTTGAAGAGTGATTTCCCAGCAGCCTCCACGTAGGTGATGGTCATTTCTTTGGGACTAATTTCCACATATGTGAAGCCACCCAGGGAGTCCTCGGATCCATAGTGAAAGCGCAGGTAGTTGTTGGGGACCTTGCGTTGGTGTCGCACAGAGGGGTCCATGAAGTTGCCGGCCCCACTCAGCACATAGCCCACTCCGTTTTCATCCTGAAGATACTGAGGGCAGAGGATGCAAGGTTGGTCACTCCAGCCCTGCTAGGGGATGACCAGGGGCTTCACCGAGACCTGCCCTAAGTGTGGGAATAGGGCTATTCCTGACCACAGAGCTACCTTGAGCAAGAGGTGGATAACCTCTTTGTTTCAGTTTCTCCATCTGCAGGAGTGCATCAATCCTACTGCACAGGCACACGGGGAGTTATGCTGGCATTTAAGGAGAGGTGTCTTTTTTTTTTTTTTTTTCCTGGCAGCGTTGAGGATAGAACCCATGGTTTCCTGCTTGGTAGGCAAGCATTCTACCACTGAGCCACCCCCCAGTCCCTCACTGGGGGATTCTAGGCAAGGGCTCCATCACTGAGCCACACCCCAGCCCCTCACTGGGGGATTCTAGTCCAGCACTCTGCCTTTGAGCCATGCCCCCTTGACATCATAATCTAAGGGAGGGTATTGATATTCAGAAAGATACCAGAGGTCCCCTGAACAGCAGGAGTCAGGCCCTGCAGCACCTTGCGGTACAGTAAGAACTCCTTACCAGATTCCCTATCCTGTCCATGGAGCTCTCACCTGTAAGTTGTGGTCATGTCCACACAGGTAGGCGGTGACCCCGTATGTGGCCAACAATGGCCGCAGGTGTTTGACCAGGCAGCGGGTGGGTCCGTGTTCAGCAATGGACCAGATGGGGTAGTGGCCAGCCACCAAAACGTAGTCCTCCTTGGCTGCTGCCAGCTGTTTTTTGAGCCAGGACAGTTGACTGCGGGCCACTCCCAGGTCGCGGGGCATCGTGGGCTGCTGACTACTGAAGTCATCAGAGTTGCCACACAGCATCACTGTGTCCAGCATGAAGATGGCCACAGTTACGTTTGTCCGTGGAATTTTGAAGTGCAAACGGTAGTAAAGGCTTGGGAAGTTCCTGTGGAGGGAAAAGAAATTGTGGGTAAGCATTTTAGGCAGGAACACACTAAGATTAGTTCTGGCCAAAGGACTTCCTGTTTTTTTGTTTTTTATTTTTTAAATCTTAAAAACATTTCTTTTTAGATTTTACTTATTTTTTTATTTTATATGCTTGAATGCTTGCCTGAATTTTATAAACTTGAATGTGTGTCTTTGTACCGAGTGCATGCAGTGCCCATGGAGGTCAGAAAAAGATCCCATGGGACTGGAGTTACAGAGGGTTGTGTGCTGCCATATGTGTGCTGGGAAATAAACCCAGAGGCAAAGGATCTCTTTTTAAAGTTTTTAATTGTGTATGTGTTCACATATATTCATGTTTGCACTTATGCATAGAAGTCAGGGCCAGTTTTAGATTTTATTCCTCAAGAGCCATGTACCATGTGTGTTTTGGTGTGTTTCTGATGTGTGGTAAGGGGTACATACCCCCATGCATTCATGGAGGCCACAGCAGGGAGCTGAGTGTCCTTTAAGGCAAGGTCTCTCGTTGACCCTGGAGCTCACTTTTTTTTTTTTTTTTGTTCTGGCTGGCCTGGAAGTCAGCAAGCCCCACTGATCCTCCTGTCTCCCCTCCCACCCCACTTACTGCTGAAGTTGCATGCAAGAAAGGGATCATGCCTGGTTTTCATGTGGGTGCTGGGATGTGAACCCTGGTCCTTGTGCTGGAGCAGCAAGTGCTCTTGACTCTTGAGCCATCTTTCCAGCTTCATTGTATTTGTTTGTGTTCATTTTTGATTGCTAGTGTGTGTGTATGTGTGTTGGGGGTCAGAGGACAACTTTTGGTAACCGGTTCTCTTTCCATTATGGGCTCCCAGGACTGAACTCGGGCCCTCAGGTTTACAAGGTGAGTGCTTTTTACCCACTCAGCCATTTTGCCAACTTTATTTTTTGATAAGCTCAGCCAGGCTGGCTAGCCACTGAGCCCCAGGATCCTCCTGTCTCCAAAGTTCCAGACTAGGATTACAGGAGCATGTCTCCACACTCAGCTTTTAATGTAGATTATGTGGCTTGACCTCAGGTCCTTGTGTTTGCTTAGCAAGCGCTTCCCTGACTGAGCATGCACCTCAGCCCTGAAAGGCTTATTTGGCAGCCCAGTGGCAATACTTGGAGGCGGAGGCAGAAAAATCTTAATTTTTGAGGCCAGTCTAGACTACATAGCAAGATTCCAGCTCAAAAACCGAACAGCTGAGCATGGCAGTGCATGTTTGAAGTCCTGTCCCTTGGGAGATGGGGACAGCAGGATCTGGGTTCAGGGTTATCTCTGGCTACATAGGAGAGTCAAGGCCAACAAGGGCTACATGAGACACGGAAGTTCTGAGGGCAGTGCCAGTTCAGTGAGGAAAGCACCTGCCGCCTGATGACCTGAACACCAGCCCTAGAAGCCACACAGTGGGACGAGAGAACTGATTCTCACAAGCGGTCCTCTGGTCTGCACACGTGTGCTGTGACTCCCAATAAATACAATACAATTAAAAAAAAAACTTCCCCCCAAAAGCCAAAGGGTCTCTTTGTCCCTCAGTGAGAGTCTTTTGGGGGAAGGAGGGAAGGCTTACCAGCGCTTGGAGATCTTGGAGTAGGCAATTTGTGCTGAGACGTTGCCAAGGTGGTCATGGTTTCCAGCTAGCACGTACCAGGGAATATTGCGGAGGGCACGGTCAGAGAACACGTCCTCAAAGGTTTCCTGTTACAGACAAAAAGGGCATCCCACCTCTGGGGTCAACAGCCACCCTGCCGCTGCCACCGAATCAGAGACCAAGGACAGAGGAACCACTGGATGTTCGAGAAGAGCCCTTCTGCTTCTTTCTGTCCTCCCCAGAGGCAGACCCAGGTCAGAGCACCTCCCCTCTGGACCCTCTAACCCTGTTGTTGAGCATATATATACCTGGAACCTCTTGTCGTTGGCATCGTGCACGCCAGTGAAGTAGAAGTTGTCCCCTAGGGACATGATGAAGTCAGCACCCATAATCTGCACGGTTCTGGCGATTTCTTTAGCATTGGCCATTTCCCGGGCTGTGTGGAACGGGGCATTGGGGACCCCTCCCCAGTCACCCACAGCTACAAATTTCAGGGTGGGTGTCGGGACTGCACAGTGAGTCAGGAGCGGGAGGGACATGACTTGCAGGCCCAGCAGCACGGTCCATGCGTCCATCTGTGAGTGAAGAGAGAGTCTGGGGTCCCTGGGTAAGGACGGAGAGGCGGCCCGAGACCTCCCCTTTCCCTGTCCAAGCAAAGGTGAGCCGGCTGAGCCTGGTGTATGGTGCTTGCCTGTAAACTCAGGCAGCAGGGAGGTAGAACAATAGGATCAGAAGTTCAAGGCCAGACTCTCGGCTACATAAAAGCCGGCTACATAAAAAGTTTGAGAAGTGGAAACAGAATGTCTGAGGTCATCTGTATATGAGACCTGTCGCAACACACACACACACACACACACACACACACACACACACACACACACACACACACGAGAGCAGCCATCATAGCTGTCAGTCCCAAAGACACAGCAGCACCAATTGGCCCTGGCCAAGGAGCCAAGAAGCTAGAGAAGGGTGGCCCCATAGGCCTCTTTCACCACCTTCCTCTGGTAGTTGGCACTCACCTTGGCAGGCTGCAAGAGGCAATCCGGCTCCTGGAGCAGAAGTGGAGATCACCGAGTCTTTATTCCCTGGGGCAGAAGTGCATCCGTTGGGAAAGATGATGCATTTTCTCCAAGGGTTGTCAGAAGCCCTCCCCTCGGGTCATGTGAGCACTGGGCTTCCCCAGAACTGGACGTGGGGCTGGAGGAGGGGGTGGCGCGTGCATCCAGGCCGGGTTGGGCCGTGAGAAATCTCTCAGAGTTAGCACACTTCGAGGGCTGCGTGCCAGGGGCTGCCTGTATGTGTGCTGGGCATGCATCCATCGGTCCCAGTGTCTGAGTGTCTGTGCACTCTCATGAGGCTGCTCTGTGCCTGATCCGTTTCACTTTGGTGTCCTTACATGCTTGGCTGCCTATCACTAGCTGTCGCTTTTCTGCGTTCATCTGAACCAGACAGAGTGGGCGCCTCTGCTCGGCATGCGAGTTCTGGACCTGAGAAACCTGAGTGGCTTGTCTGTGACATACACTCCAATTCTTTTTCCTCCTTGAGTCTCAAGTAGCCCAGGCTGACTTCAAACTCCCTATGTAGCCGAGGATGGCCTCGAACTCCAGAGCTACTGTCTCTGCCTTCCAAGTGCTGGAATTACAGGCCTGAATTCTTCCGTAGCACCCATGTGACATGTCTGTTTTGTACACCTTGGAGGGTCCTGCTGACTCCCTAAGGTGAGTTCTGTGTTTGTGTTCATCTCGCCCCCATAAACAGCAACGCTGACTGCCTTTCCCAGGAAGTTCTATCCATGATCTTCCCTGGCCTCCCAACCCCCCTTCCAGCTTGAGGAACTTCCAGAAAGGACATACCACGTGGCTGCAGCTTTCTGACCCCTAGCACCCTCAGCGGCTGTCTGCCCACCCACCATCTGACCGCGGAGTCCAGCACTGTGGTAGGTGTGGCCAGCTTCTCACACCCTACCTCCCACCTCGGCTGCACGGACCGCCCATACTCCTCAGACTCAGTTCCCTCAGCACTCACCACCAAGCCCCTCCGGTTTCTGCTAGTGCGGATCCCGGAATTCTTCGTTCAGTGCTTCGTATAAAAACTCAGAGAGGGTCCGCGACTCGCCCCAGGTCACTCAGTGCAGGGCTTGCTGTGAATTTCCCACTCGCACCTCTCAGCTGAGGCGAACAGGAAGGAAGTGGGTGACCTGAACAGGCAGAGACCCATCCCCCGTCGGAGGTAGAGCTAAGGATTTGGCCCGGCCGGTCTCACCTCGCCAGTGGGTCCAGGGTCCAGGCCAAGCCGTGCCGACCGAGCCGAGCAGCCGATCCGCGGGCGGATCGCTCCAGACTGCACTAGTCAAGAGGCGGCGCCGGCCAGCCTTTGCCTACAGCTCCCCGCCAGCCCTATTGAGTCCTGGTGGGCGGAGGGCGGGTGCCTCGATTTCCCCGCCCCGCCCCTGCCTCAGCACCTTACCTCCAGGGCTCAGACTCCCAGACGACGAGGAGGTCCTTGGACCTGTTTTCGTTACCACCTGCCTTGCCTCTTGGGGTGCCCACAACCCCTGGTGGTCGCGCTGGGGAGGTCCAGCCCTGGATCGAGTGGGACTCCCTAGCCAGGTGAGATGTCTCTAATCAGTCACCAGGTCTTTAAAATGGGTGAGAAGGGGCTATGGTGACCGAGCCGCGGAGAGCTTGCCTAATACCAGAGTGGCTCTGGTTCCATCCCCAGTAGCAGGATGGGGTGGGATTTGACTCCTACACGTGCCAGCCACCTGTAAAATGGGCCTTCACAATTCGGACTTGAGGCCGAGGGGGGGTCCCAGAGGGACGGCCGAATCACCCTCTTCAGCATACTGGAGGACTCCCTGTTCTTTCAAACAACAAAGTTCGCTGGTTTGCAGGGAGGCAGGGGACATGGCTCAGACGGTGCTTGCTGCCAAAGTCTACAAAGCCCCGGGTCCCAAACCCAGGTGGGAACAAACCAGGGGCACACCTGTAATCCTAGGCTGTGGGGAGAACGTAGGATCAGGGCAAGTTCAAGACACGGGTCTCTGTCTCCTTCATAAATAAATACGTTCCAGGGTAGAGGAGTCAAGACTGTTCTTAGAATTCCAAAGAAAAATAAGTCTGGGTCTGCCTGGTGGCTCACTTCTTTACTTCCGGTACTACTTGAGTGGCAGAAGCAGGTGGATCTCTGTGAGTTCAAGGTTGTCCTGATCTATATATAGCAAGCTCCAGGATAGCCAAGGCTACATAGAGAAACCTTGTCTCTAAAAACAAAGACCAAACCTGAATAACAACCAAAGAATTCCAAAGAATACAGCCTGGCAATGGGCCTTCAAGATGACTCAGAAGGGAATGGTGTTTTCTGGCAAGCTTTGAGAACCCGGAGTTCCAGCCCGGAACCCACAGAGCGGAAGATGAGAACTAACTCAACAAAAGCTGCCCACTGACCTCCACATATGAGTTGCTGCCCCCCCCCAGAATAAATAAGTAAATAAATGTAGTAAAGCTTTTTAAAGTCCTGGTGTGGCAGATCATGTCTGTAAACCCAGCACTGACAAAGCTGAGGCAGAAGGATTGCAATGAGTTTGAATAGGGTGTCCTAGGTCAGCCTGGGCTAAAGTGTGAGGCTCTGTCTAAAATAAAATGCCCCTTCTAAAAAATGAATTCCAGAGAAAGAGAACATAATTCCAGTGGCCAGAAAGACACCCTGGTGGTTATGACTGCATGGACCGGCTCTTGCAAAGGACCAGGTTTGGTTCCCAGGACTTAGATGAGGCAGTTCACAACTGCCTGTAACTGCAGCTACTGGTTATCTGACGCCCTCTTCTGGCTTCTGAGGGTGACTGCACTTTGATTTGTATAAACACACACACATACACACACACACACACACGTGAAAAAATAAATAAATCTACATAATCCTAGAGGTCCTGCAAGTGTTAACAGTTGCTGGAGGACGGGGAGGCAGTTTCTTCAGTGGGGTAGCCACTGGTAAGGCTTCTACGCTCATACAAGGAACCGTAAGGAAACCCAGATCCACCCACGCACAACAGAGACGCCAAAGGAGAAATGAGTTAGAAAAGGCCCCTGCAATGAAGCTGGGCAGCTTGAATTTGGTGCCTGGAACCCACATCACAGTGCAAGGAAAGAATCAACTGCACCAAGTTGTCCTCTGACCTCCACAGTTCTCCCTCCCCCCCCCCCCCCCCCCCCGCCACCAAGGCAGTGTCTCACTATGTAACTCTGGACATCCTGGTGCTGGGCACATAAACCAGGCTGGCCTTGAACTCACTGAGATCCACCTGCCTCTGTTTCCCGAGTGCTGGGATTAAAGGTGTGCGTCACTATGCCCAACTGATCTCTACAGTCTTTTCATACATACGTGTTAGCCCATACACACATCACGCACACAGTTTTGAAAATTTTGAAGTAGGAGGTAAATGCACACACATGGAAGAAAAAAGAAAGACTTGTCGGGATGGGGCAGGGGTCAGAGGGAAGGGACGAGAGATGATGGGGTGAATGTGAGCCCAATACATTATATATGTGTAAGAAACGTCATAATGGAACCTATTATTGTGTATAATTAATATTATGTTAATGATACTTAATAAATTATTGTGCTCTTTTTAAAAAATTCAAAAAAAGTCAACGTGAGCAAAAGCCAGCCCCTCCCACAGTGTGGAACCCCTCTCCAGCCTCCCTCCACTTTTGAGTGTGATCTGGCCGCAGTGACCTGATGAATAAAGTTTGGAATGTATGAAACAGTCATTTTCATCTGGCCGGTCCCTCCTTGAGGAGCCGACGAGGAACTATCGTTCTCATGTCCCAGTGATGTCTCGTGGCTTTGAGCAAATATCTGAGCAAACCCCTCCACACACCGTGTGTGCTTCTCCCAGAGCCCCGTAGCCTCCGCAGATGAGAAAACGCCGGAGAGGGCTGGTGAGAGGGGTCAGTGTAGAAGGGCTTGCTGCCACGCCTGGAATTTGATTCCTGGGATGAAAATGGTGTAAGAATAGAACTGGCTTCCTAGTTGAGTACACACACTATACATGCAATCATGATGTTAAATTAAGCACGTGGGCACAGGGCAAGCTGGGCGAGGCAGCCACACCTGTGATCCCAGCACCAGAGGACGTGAGCTTCAGCCAGCCTCAGTCCGAGACCCAGAACCTGCAATCCTGAAAAGGCTCAGAGCTTGAGGAGGCCAAAGAGCTGTGGAAACCGAGGGCAGTGGCCGCTCCAGGCTGCCACAGGGCAGGTGTGGAGAGCTGGTGAAATCTACAGATCTTCTGGAGTTTCACTTACTTATTTTGAGGCAGGGTCCCGTGGAGACCAGGCTGGCCTCAAACTCCCTGTGTAGCTGAGGATGATCGTGAACTCCTGGTCCTCCAGACTGACCCCCAGAGCACTGGGATTACAGGTAAGGTGTCACTACACCTTGTCTTTTTTTTTTTCTTTTTTAAAGGCGGGGTCACATTATATAGCCTTGGCTGTCCTGGAACTCACTGTGTAGGCCAGGCTGCTCTCAGATTTACAGAGATCTGCTGGCATCAAAGGCCTGCAGCTCCATGCTCTCTTCTGCTTGTTTGGCTTTATATACTTTTTATTTGTATTTTTTGAGGTTAGGATTTATTATGTTGCTAGTCGAGGCTTCTCTGGAACACCTGGGCTCCAGGCTATCTTCCTGCCTCAGCCTTCCAAGGAGCCAAGACAACACGTATGCATGACCACGCCCCGGCTCAAACGTCTAGTCTTTTTTCTTCTATTCTTTAAGTTGCCTTCAGAAAAAAAAAATGGGGTATCATTTCATACTTGCCTTTTGTTTTTAGCTTTAATGACCTGAATTGGATTTAAGTTCACTGGCCTTTAACACTCCGTCCTTCTGCCTCCACCTCCCTAATGCTAGAATCACAGGAAGAGCAGCCATGCTGGTTCTCCATTTAATTTTGACCTTGTGACCTCAGCCCAGAGGTCAGCCCTATGATGGAGTTCCTCTCTAGCTGGTTCAGTACCTGCTTCCTCCTCTCCCCTGCCCTTTCTTTTCCCACTGTCCTCCCATTTCCTGGTTTCTCTGACTCCTTGCCTTTCCTAGGGAACCTCTGACCCCAGGAACTTTGCTCTGCGTTCCGTGGGAAGCCTCTTCCTTCTTCCAGTATCGGGTTCCTATATTCACACTGCCTTGACGTTTTCCCCCTAGTGTTGGCTGTGGAACCCAGAGTCTTGTGATCTACCACTGAGCCACACCCGAACCCTAGACTTCCCCTCTTGCTGTATCTCCTCCACTGCACGTTGTCGTTGCCTGACCAGTGCCACCTGTGTGGGTTCTGTCTTACAGTAGCCTTTCCTGCCTTGTGGCTTTTGTTTCTCTGTGTGTTTGTTGGCATTTGAGATCTAGTCCAGGGTAACCTGGAACTTTGCACAAATGAGGATGACCTTGACCTCCTGCCCTGGAGACACCTCCTGAGTGTTGGGTTACAAAGCACCTACAGGGTGGCTCACAGCTGTCTGTAACTCCAATCCTAGGGGACCTGAGCCCTCTTCTGACCCTCATAGGCATCAAACATGCACACGGTATACATACATACTTACATGCAACCAAACACTCATACACATAAAATAAATCTTAAAAAGAAACAATAACAAAAAGACCAGACTAGATTGGCTTATGTGCTGGGGTCTTGGGATCACAGCAGTGGCTGGAACACAGGGTGGGTTGAGAACTCAGGAGGCTGGATGCCTCAGCAGTTCCAGGCTTATGCTGAATGTCTGGAGGATCCCTGGGGAGCTGCAGCCTGCGGAAGGTGGAGGAAGCTGAGTTCCAGTGTCAGTGAAGGGCGGCAGAAGGGTAGTGACAGCAGCGGCAATAGAGGCCCTCCAAAGCAAAGAGAGGCAGGCAGGCAGGCAACCGTTGCTTTCGAGATCTGGGTACCCGTGACAGGCGAGAGAAGGTCCTCTCCCCTTCCTGAAAACACAGGTGCGTCCAGAGGGGTCACATCTTGAGCCTGGGCCACATCAAGTTGACTGTCAAGGAAAGCTATCTAGCTTTGATTAGAGTCTATTGCCTGCTGCTAGCTTGACTGTATTCCAAGAAATGGTTTCTTTGCTTTTTTTTTTTTTTTCCTGTCTCATATACTCCAGAGTGACCTCAAATTTACTGTGTAACAAAGGCTGGCCTTGAACTCCTGATCTTCCTGCTTATACTTCACAAGTGTTGAGGTTACAGGCATTTGCCATCTTCTGCTTCCCTAACCTCCCAATTCATAAAAGTGAATAGGTTCAGATGTTAATCCTTTGTCCTTTGGAAAGCAAAGACCTATCCAACTTGGCATAGAAGCAACAAGGTTGGGACTGGAGAAAAGGGCAGAGGTTAGGAGCACTGGCTGCTTTCAGGGGTCTTAAGCAACTCCATGGTGGCTCACAACATCTATAGTGGGATCTGATGCCCTCTTCTGGTGTAAAGGTGTACATGCCGATAGAGCACGCATAAATACATAAAATTTACTAGAGACAAAAAAGAAGCAACAGAGTAGTTTTCATTCTAATAAAGGCTTGAAGAAAACTGTCCCCTGGGGGGGGGCAGCCATTATAATCTAAGTCTGGGCAGGTCATCCAAAGGAAGTTCTTTACTTCCAACCACTATCATCTGGGACTCTGGCCATTGATAAATTTAAATAAGAGGTCCGAGTCTCAGTAGTTTACCCTGAAGCAATACCTGGTAGCTGGAAAACACCACAAGTTGAGATTACCAGATCCCCACCCAAGAGCAGACCATTCAAAGGAAAAGCCTGACATTCCAACCGCTGTAGATAGGATCACCTGCCAGCCCACCTCACCTGGATACGCCTAGACAAATGTCAGTCAATCTTGTCTTGAGCCTCAGAGACCCCTCACCCCCACCTTTACTACTATAAAAACCCAATTCTAATTGAGCTCGGGGCTCTCCGGATACTCCAATACGTTGGACTTGCGGAGAGACCGAGTTTGCAAACTTGATTGAATTAAAGGCTCTTTGCTTTTACATACGGGACTCGGTCTCCTTTGTTGGCTTTTGTGGGGACCCTGCGGATTTGGGCATAACACCCAAAGGTGCATTTTATTTATTCAGTTATAACTTATTTTATGATACAAGGACTTATAGGCCAGGCTGACCTGGAACTCAGAATCCTCCCACCATTGCCGCTGCTCCCATGCTGGGCTGTTTGAGGTTTTTTGTTGTTGCTGCTGTCATTGTATGTTTGTTTTAATTTTTTTCGGTATTGGAGTTGGAACTCGGGGCATTAAACATGCTAAGCGACCGCTCTACCACTGAGCTGACCTCTTCCTCTCTCGTTTTTCTTACCTCTATCGCTCCTTCCCTAGCAAAGGGAAACTGGCCATGCTGAGCAGGGACTAGCGGCAGAGGTCCTGTAACTGACGCTTTGGTCTGTACACTGCTGCCCCACGTGGCTAACGTCGGAACTGCAATCCCTTCAGATAATCCTGATTTGTTCTAAAGAACAAACTGGGAGCTAGGCAGGAGAGGCCTGGGTAAGGTGCATCCTATAGTAGAATCAGCTAAGCCCAGAGTGGTGGTGTAAGCTGTCATCCTGCCACTGAGGAGGTAGAGGCAGGAGATCAAGTTATCCTAGACGGGTTCAAGGCCAGCTTTGACATACTGTTTCTAAATGCTAAGAGGCCAGGCATGGTGGTGCATGAATTCTTTGATTCCAGGGCTTGGAAAGCAGAGGCAAGAGGATCTCTGTGAATTTGAGGCCAGCTTAGTCCATATAGTGAACTGCAAGCCAACTAGGGATATTTGCACACATTATATGTATGTATAGTATTTAAATATATGTATTTGTGTATATATAAGATATAATTATGTATATATCACACATATATAATGCATGTGTAATGGATAAATATTTACATATATGTAAATTATAGATGTAAATACATATGCATACACACACACACATGTCCCGCGCTACCGTCTCGCCAGCAAGAACGACGTGGGACATTTAGGATCCTTCTGCAGAAAAGCTTTAATGTGTCTTGAGAGAGAGAGAGCATAAACTTACAAAGCAGAGACCCAGAATGAGGGGAACCCGTCCCTTATATAGGAAACAGTCCTCGCTTCGGACGTGTCACTCTTGGATTGGTCCGCTGCCCATCAACCCAGATGACGCCTCGGGAGTAGGCAGGGACAGCAGCAGTGGAAAGTTATTAAAGGCGTGTGCTACAACACCTTGAACTCACAGAGATCTGTCTCTGCCTCCCAGGCATAGGGATTAAAGGCGTGTACTACCACACCTTGAGGTCACAGAGGTCAATCTGCCTCTGCCCCTTGAAGTCAGAGGTTAATCTACCTCTGCCTCCCTGGTGTTGGGATTAAAGGTGTGTACTGCCACACCCTGAAGTCACAGAGGTCAACTACCTCTGCCCCTTAAAGTAATGGAGAATGTGGTTGCGGCCCTCCACACACACACACACATACACACACACACACACACACACACACAGAGAGAGGGAGAGAAAACAAGAGCCAGCAAAATGACTCAGTGGATAAAGGTGCTCACTGCCAAATTTGAGGCCTTAGTTCCAGAGCAGGACTCGTGATAGAAGGAGAAATGACTCTTGCGTTGTCCTCTGACCTCCTTATGGGCATTTGGCACACATACAGCTAAAATAATGAATAAACAAATACATGTGAGTATGTAAATAAAAAAAGGAAAAGTCCAGATTGTGAGCATCTGTTCTTTACCTGCCCCCCTCAGAAGCTCCCGTTGGTCAAGCCTAGCCTAGTACTCATCTTGAATTCCCTTTGTCGCCCACGTTCCTGTCCTTCAGTTCCTGGGCACTCAGCCCAGTCCCACATCTTTCCCATCTCGCCTGCTCACACACTTCCCTGGCTTTCCAGTGCGCTGACCAGCAAGTTCTCCAGCCTGGAACCTGAGGCTGTGGAAGACCCGCCCACATCTAACGCACTGCTGCAACAGTCCCTGGGGCTGAGCCCGTCCTTCCCACTGAGGGCCACACGGGGCTACGACAAATTCCTGGCAGCTTTAAAATATTTTTACTTTTTCTTTTATCGGGGTCTTCTGTAGCCCAGGCTTGCCTTGAGCTCCCTGCGTTGCCAGGATGACCCTGCTCCTTCGGCTTCCCCCACAGGCGCTGGGATGGCAGATGTGTGCCACCATAATCTGCTGGATCCGGCGTTGGGGTTAGAATCCAGAGCTTCATGCATGCTAGGTGTCTCAGTTAGGATTTTGGTTTGGTAAAACACCATAACCAAAAGCAACTTGGGGAGGGGAGGGTTTATTCCACGTTACTCCAGGCAACAGTTCGTGACGGGGATTAAAGGTGTGCTCCACCCTGCTCACACCCAGTCCCATCCTGTTGTCTGACCTGGTCTCTCTCACTGGCTGGCCAGTGGGTCCCTGGGATATCTGCATCTCCACATCCCCAGTGAGGCACCATGGGAGAGCACCACCACCGTGTGCAGTTTCGATTACTATTACTTTAATATTTATTTTAAATTCCTTGTATATGCGTATGTGGGGATCTATGTGGGATACTCTGAGTAGTCAGTTATTTAAAACCACATCTCATGTAGGGCGAGTGTTTCCCATATGCCGCCACCGCTTCTTCAAATCTTTCCAGGTCCGCCAAGTCCATAGGTCTCCAGTTCATCCGAGCAGAACCTTGAGGATATTGATTATTCGAGGCATTTGCTGCACAGTGACTGGGAACACCTGTGGGGGTGTCCTTAAGAGCTTAGGCAAACATTCCTCAATTCCATTGTAAGGTGGTGCTGTAGGTCCAGAGTTAAATATTTCCTTTTCTTCTCTAGGGAACATCCCTTTTCTTTCTATTGGAAACATCTCCCTTTTAATTCTTTCTCCTTCCTTTTTTTCTACTGGGAAGATTTCCTTTTTATCTCCTTTCCTTCCCTTTTCCCTACTGGGAAGTTTCCTTTTCTCCCCATTGTTATTTGTCTTGGTAGCTCTTGTATTTACAGACATGCAGTTAGCATTTTAGCCTTTCTCCTTTCTAAATCTGCTTTAGCGAATGAAAGAGGAGGAGAGTGAGTTGCCAGCACCTGTGAGCCACCTGACGTGGGTGTTGGGAGCAAAACGTGGGTCCTCTGTAAGAGGTTCTTAAATATTGAGGCATTTCTTCCGTGCCTTTACATTTTTTTTTGAAAGTAAATTTTATTAAATTATAAAAGTTTCCATTTCCGCCCCTCTTCCCAACACCCTCCCACTCCCCCCACTCCCTCTCCTCCTCCCTCTTCGTCCCTTAGGGCAGTCAGGGTTTCCTGCCCTGTGGGAAGTTCAAGTTCCTCTCCCCTCCCTCCAGGTCCAGGAAGGTGAGTATCCAAACAGACTGGATCCCCAAAATCCAGTATAAGCAGAGGAAACAAGTCCCAGTATCATAGTCAATGGCTTTTCAGAAAGACTTCGGGCCAGCCACATTCAGAGAATCCGACCAAATTCCGAGAATCTGGTTAGATCACGTCCTCGTTCAGTCCCAGTCCAACTGGCCTTGGTAAACTCTCATTAGATCCGTTCCCTTGTATCAGTGGGTGATAGCATCCCTCGCAGTCCTGATTTCCTTTTTCATGTTCTTCCTCCTTCTGCTCCTCATTTGGACCTTGGGGGGCTCAGTCCGGTGCTCCAATGTGGGTCTCCGTCTGTATCGCTGTCCTTTGCCAGATGAAGGATCTATGGTGATAAGCAAAATATACATCAGTATGGTTATGGGCCACAGCCGGTTCAGGCACCCTCTCCTCTGTCCAGAGAACAATCTGGGGGATCTCTCCTTGGACCTGGGATCCCATATATGATCAAGTCTCCTGTAAACCCTAAAATGACTCCCTTAGTTGAAATATATTCTTCCCTGATCCCATATTCATCCTTCCTCCCTCCCCCCCCATCCCAGGCCACCGAGCTTTCCCCATTCCTCCCCTACTCCCTTCTCTCTAACCCTCTCCCCTTCCATCAACCCTCCCACCCCACCCCCCCATGCACCCGAGGTTACCTGGGACTCTTATCTATTTCCTACCTCCTGGCGGATAGCTAAATACTCTTCATCAGGTTCATCTTCTTATTTAGCTTCTCTAGGATCACGAATAATAGGCTCAAAGACCTTTAATTATGGTTAGAATCCACTTATGAGTGAATACATATCGTGTTCCTCTTTTTGGGTCTGCCTTACCTCACTCAGTAAAGCGTTTTCTATTTCCATCCATTTGCATGCAAAATTCAAGATGTCATTGTTTTTTACCGCTGAGTAAAACTCTAATGTGTATATGTTCCACACCTTTTTTAACCATTCTTCTATTGAGGGGCACCTAGGCTGTTTCCAGGTTCTGGCTATTACAAATAGTGCTGCTATGAACATAGTAGAACAAATGCTTTTGTAGTATGTTAGGGAATCTCTAGGGTATATTCTCAAGAGTGGAATCGCTGGGTCCTGAGGGAGGTTGACTCCCAGTTTCCTGAGCCTTTACATTTTTAAATAAAAGAGTGACTAAGGGCGATTACCGCTTTTCAGAGGACCCGAGTTTGGTTCTTCAGCATCCACAGGGCACACAATTGCCTGTAACTCCAGCTTCAGGAATCCCACACTTGTTCCTGATTCTCACAGGTACTGAATGTGTATGGTGCACATTAAACTCGCAGAAGCGCGCACACACACACACACACACACGGGTACTGCACGCATTTGGTGGACAATGAACTCACAGAAGCACACATACACATACACATATGCCTAACATGGGTACTGCATGCATATGGGGCACATTGAACTCACAGAAGCACACACACACACATACCTAACATGGGTAATGCATGCATTACCGTGTACAATGGACTCACAGAAGCACACACACACACACACACACACACACACATATATATACCTAACACAGGTACTGCATGTGTATGGTGCACATTGAATTCACAGAAGCATACATACATACATACATATACACACATATATACTTAACAAAAATCTTTAAAAATTAATTTTTAAATGTTTGCTAAATTTATTTATTTGTTCATTGGTCACAGACACACTACATTGAAAGTGATTTAAATGTTAAACCATATATAAATAAAAAACATTGAAAATGAACAAATTGCATAATGAAAATGTACTTCCAGAGAAAATTTAAATTTATCAAATCACACAAGGATGGGCTAGTTTATTTGGTAGTTATTCAAGCAGAAAAATATATAAAAACTGCTATTTGTGGTGGCGCACACCTTTAATCTCAGCACTTAAGAGGCAGAGGCAGGGGGACCTCTGGGAGTTTGAGGCCAGCCTGATCTATACATAGAGAGATCCAGGACAGCCAGGGATATTACACAGAGAAACCTCACCTCAAAACAGTAAAACAAACCAAAAACCTGGACGTAGTGGTGCTCGACTTTATTTCCAACATTCAAGAGACAGAGGCAGGCGGACCTCCATGAATTCAAAGTCAGCCGGGGCTACATAGTGAGATTCTGTCTCAAATTAAGTATAAAAAATACTAACAGTTGGCTTCCCACCAGCCAGCACTAGTACACCCGCACAGTTTGCTACCTCCAGTCCCGCTGTCCTCATTGAAATGAACTGTGCTGTGTACAGGCATCTGTACTGGCCTGCCCCTGGGGTCCTGACAGGATCCGTCCTCAGCAGCAGCCACTAAGAGCACCTGTGCGCATTCACTACCGATCCCTTTTAGGCCCACTTCCCCTCTTTTTCTTTTTCCCTGTCTGTCTGTCTGTCCCCCCTCCCCTTCTTTGTTTGTCCCTCTGTCTTTCTCTTCTCTAGTTCTACCCACTTGCCTGCTAATTTCATGATGTCATTGTTTGACAGCGGAGTAATACTCGATTATGTAAACATACCACATTTTCTTTATCCACTCTTCAGTTGAAGGACAACTAGGTTCTTTCCAGGTTCTAGCTATTATGAATAAAGCTGTAATTAACATAGTTGAGCAAGTGTCCTTATGGTAGGATGGATCATCTTTTGGGTATATGCCCAAGTGTGGTATAACTGGGTCTTGATTGATGCCCAGTTTTCTGAGGAACTGCCATATTTATTTCCAAAGTGACTGTACAAGTTCACACTCCCACCAGCAATGGAGGAGTGTTCTCCTTGCTCTACAGTCTCTCTAGCATGAGCTGTCACTTGTGTTATTGATCTTAGCTATTCTGACAGATGTAAGATGGAATCTCAGAGTTGTTTTGATTTGCATTTCCCTTATGTCTAAGGATGTTGAACATTTTTAAAAAATGTTTCTCAATCATTTGAGATTTCTCTATCGAGAATTCTCTATTTAGATCTTACCCCATTTTTAGATGGGGTTATTTATTTGGTTTGTTATATCTAGTTCCTTGAGTTCTTTATATATTTTGGAAATTAGCCCTCTATCTGATGTGGAGTTAGTGAACATCTTTTCCCATCCTGTAGGCTCTGGTTTTGTCCTATTGACAGTGTCCTTTGCCCTACAGAGCTTTTTAGTTTCAAAAGGTCCTGCTTATCAATTGTTGGTTTTAGTGCCTGTGCTATTGGTGTCCTGTTCAGGAAGTTGTCTCCCGTGCCAGTGCATTCAAAGTTGTTCCCCACTTTCTCCTCTATCAGCTTCAGTGTACATGGTTTTATATTGAGATCCTTGATCCTCTTGGACTTGAGTTTTGTACAGGGTGCCAAACAGGGATCTATTTACATTCTTCTACAGGCAGACATTCAATTTGACCAGTATCATTTGTTGAAGATGATTTCTTTTTTTCTGTATGCATTTCTGCTGATTCATAAAAAATCAGGTGTGTGAATTTATATGTGGTCTTCAGTTCAATTCCACTGATCAACTTGTCTGTTTTTACACTAATAGCACGCTGGTTTTATTGCAGTAGTACAACTTGAAGTCAGGGATGGTGACAGCTATAGCAGTTTTTATTGTTTGGGATTGTTTTAGCTATCCTGGGTATTTTTTTTCCATATGAAGTTGAGATTGTTGCTTTAAGGTCTGAAAAAAATTGTGTTGGGATTTGTATCGGATCTCTAGATTGCTTTTGGTAAGATTGCCATTTTTACTGATCCATGAGCATGAGAGATCTTCCCATATTTTGATATCTTCAATTTATTTCTTCAAACACTTGAAGTTTTTAAGCATACAAGTCTTTCACTTACTTAATTAGAGTTACCCCAAGGTATTTTATATTACTTGTGGCTATTGTGAAGGGTGTTTTTCACTGATTTTTTTTTCTCAGCCTGTTTTTCATTTGTATATAAGAGAGCTACTGACGGCTTTTTTTTTTTTTTAAATTAATCTTGTATCCAGTCACTTCACTGAAGGTGTTTAGCAGGTGTAGGAGTTCCCCAGTAGATTTTTGGGGGTCACTTATGTATTTGCAATGATACTTTGACTTTTCCCCTCCCAATTTGTATCCCCTTGGTTTCCTTCAGTTGTCTTACTGTTCTAGCAAAAACTTCAAGCACTATATTGAATAGATATGGAGAGACTGGCTAGCCTTGTCTTGTTCCTAATTTTGGTGGAATTGCTTTGAGTTTCTCTCCATTTAATTTGATGTTGGATATATATTGCCTTTACTATATTTAGGTACGTTTCTCATATCCTTAATATCTTGAAGACTTTTATTACGTAGGGATTTTGGATTCTGTCAAAGGCTTTTTCAGCATCTAATGAGATGATCATATGGTTTTTTTCTTTTATTTTGCTTATATGGTGGATTACATTGACTGATTTTTTTTTGTATGTTGGACTATCCCTGCATCTCTGGAATGAAACCTGCTTGGTCATAGTGGATGATATTTTTTGATGTGTTCTTGAATCTGGTTTGCCAGTATTTACTGAGTATTTTGCTTCTATGTTCATAAGGGAAATTGGTCCCTAATTTTTCTTCTTTGTTGAATTTTTGTATATTTTGGGGTGACTGTGGCCTCATAAAATGAATTTGAATTTGGGCAATCTTCCTTCTGTTTCTATTTTGTGGAATAATTTGTGGAACAATCTGAGGAGTATTTGCATTATCTCTTCTTTTAAAGTTTGCTAGAATTCTGTGCCAAAACTGACCCTGAGCTTTTTTCCCCCCCTTGGGAGATTTTAATGACTGCTTCTATTTCCTTGGGGGTTATAGGTCTATTTAATTTGTTTATCTGATTTTGATTTAACTTTGCTAAGTGATATCTATCCATTTCTTTTAGATTTTCCAATTTGATGGAGTACGGATTTTTAAGTTATGTCCTTTTGATTCTTTGGATTGCCTATGTGTCTGCTATTATGTCCCCCTTTCTGCTTCTGATTTTATTAATTTAGATAGTCTCTCTGTCTTTTAGTTAGTTTGGATAAGGATTTTTCTAACTTGTTGATTTTCTCAAGGAACCAGCTCTGCTTCATCGATTCTTTGTATTGTTCTCTTTGTTCCTATTTTACTGATTTCAGCCTTCAGTTTGATTATTTCTTGCCTTCTACTCCTCTTGAGTGTGTCTGCTTCTTTTTGTTCTAGAGCTTTCAGGTGTGCTGTTAAGTTGCTACTATGAGATCTCTCCATTTTTTTAATGTAGGCACTTAGTGTTATGAACTTTCCTCTTAGTACCACTTTGATTGTGCCCCATAAATTTGGGTATGTTGTGTATTCATTTTCACTGAATTCTAGAAAGTCTTTAATTTCATTTTTATTTCTGTCTTGACCAAATTTTCATTGAGCAGAGTGTTGTTCTGTTTCCATGAGTTTGTAAACTTTTTGTTGCTTTTGTTTCAATAACAGAAGTTGATATTGAAATCCATCTTTAATCCATGGTGATCTGAATGGATACAGGGTCATTTCAATTTTCTTGTAGCTTTTGAGACTTATTTTGTGACTGAGTATGCGGTCAGTTTTGGAGAAAGTTCTGTGAGGAGCTGAGAAGAAGGTGTATTTTTTTTTGTGTTTGGGTAAAACTTTCTGTATATATCTGTTAGGTCCATTTGGTTTGTTACATGTTAGCATCAGTATTTCTCTGTTTAGTTTTTGGCTGGATGACCTGTCTTTTGGTGAGAGTGGTGTGTTGAAGTCTCCCACTATCAGTCACACTTGATGTGTTATATAAACTTTAGTAATGTTTCTTTTACAAATTCAATGCCCTTGGGGAGTTGACAAAGTCTGGTATACCAAGTTGAGGTGGATCAAGTCCCTCCTCCCCTTACCGCCCTGCATCAAGGTGGAGAAAAGTATCCCAGCATAGGAAATGGGCTTCAAAAAGCCAGTTCAGCCACCAGCGATAAGTTCTGATCCCACTGCCAAAGGAACCCCCAACAGATCAGGCCACACGACTGTCATCCACATTCAGAGGGCCTAGTTCAGTCCCATGCAGGTTCCCCCAGTTCAGAGTTCATGAGCTCCCACAAGCTCAGATCAGCTGTCTCTGTGGTTTTCCCCATCATGATCTTGACCTTGTCTTGCTCATAAGTTTCCTCCTACCTTCTCTTCAACTGAACTCCAGGAGGTCAACCCAGTGCTTGGCTGTGGATCACTGCATCTGCTTTCATCAGTTACTGGATGTAGGTTCTATGATGACAGTTTTGGTACTTACTAATCTGATTACTGGGACACCCTCTTCTCTATTGCTAGGAGTTTTAGCTGGGGTCATCCTTGGGGACTCCTGTGAATTTCTCTAGCACCAGATTTCTGCATAACTCCACAATGGCTCCCTCTATCAAGATATCTCTTTCATTGCTCTCCCTCTCTGTCCTATCTCCACTTGACCATTTTGATCCCTCATGTTCCCCTCCCTACCCCCTCCCCTTTCTACATCGCTTCACAGTTTACCCAGGAGATCATAACTATTTATCATTCCTGGGGCCCTTCATGTTTGTCCCTCTTAGGGTCCTCCTTTTTAACTAGCTTCTCCGGGGTTGTGAATTGTAGCCTGGTTATCCTAATATCCCCTTATGAGTGAGTACATATAGTGTTTGGCTTTCTGGCTCTGGGGTACCACACTCAGATGATACTTTTCTAGTTCCATTCATTTGACTACAAATTTCATGATGTCAATGTTTTTACCAGCTGAGTAATATTTCTCTGTGTAATGTACCATATTTTCTTTGTCTATTCTTTGGTTAAGGGGCAGCTCGGTTGGTTCCAGGTTCTGGTTATTATGAATAATGCTACTATGAACATAGTTGAGCAAGTGTTCTTGTGGTATAATTGAACATCTTTTGGGTATATGCCCAATAGTGGTATTTCTGGGTCTTGAGGTAGATTGATTCCCAATTTTCTGAGAAACCACCACACCAACGTCCAAAGTGGCTGCATAAGTTTGCACTCTCACCAGCAATGGAGGAATATTCCCCTTATTCCACATCCTCTCCAAAATAAACAGTCATCAGTGTTTTTTTTAATCTTAGTCATTTTAGTTATTCTAACATGTTTAAGAAGGTATCTTAGTGTCATTTTGATTTGATGTTGAGCAATTTCTTAAATGTCTTTCAGCTATTTTTATTCTGTAGAGAATTCTCTGTTTAGATCTATACCACATTTTAAAATTAGATTATTTGGTATTTTGATGTCCATTTTTTATTGATATTTATTGAGCTCTACATTTTTCTTTGCTCCCCTCCCTGCCTCTCTCCTCCTCCCTTCAATTCTCCCCTAAGGTCCCCATGCTCCCAATTTACTCAGGAGATCTTGTCTTTTTCTACTTTCTACTTCCCATGTAGATTAGATCTATGTAAGTCTCTCTTAGTGTTCTCATTGTTGTCTAAGTTCTCTGGGGTTGTGGTTTGTAGGCTGGCTTTCTTTGCTTTACGTTTAAAAACCACCTTTGAGTGAGTACATGTGATAATTGACATTCTGTGTCTGAATTACCTCACTCAAAATAATGTTAGCTCCATTAATTTTCCTACAAAATTCAAGATGTTATTATTATTATTATTATTATTATTATTATTATTATTTGCTGTGTAGTACTCCATTGTGTAAATATACCACATTCTCCTTACCCATTCTTTGGTCGAGGGGCATTGAGGCTATTTCTAGGTTCTGCCTATGACAAACAATACTGCTATGAACACAGTTGAGCACATGTCCTTGTGGCATGATTGAGTATCCTTTGGATATATACCCAAAAGTGATATTACTGGGTCTTGAGGAAGGTTGTTTCCTAATTTTCTGATGAATAGCCACACTGAAATCCAAAGGGGCTGTACCAGCTTGCATTCCCACCAGCAATGCAGAAGTGTTCCCTTTCCCCACAACCTCTCCAGCATAAGTTGTCATCAGTGTTTTTGATCTTGGCCATTCTTACAGATATAAGATGGAATCTCAGAGTTGTTTTCATTTGCATTTCTCTGTTGAACATTTTCTAAATGTCTTTCAGCCATTTTAATTTTCTCTGTTGAGAGTTCTCTATTTAGGTCTGTACTCCATTTTTTATTGGATAATGTGATTTTTTGGTGTTCGATTTCTTGAGTTCTTTGTATATTTTGGAGATCAGACCTCTGTCTAATGTGGGGGTTAGTAAAGATCTTTTCCCATTCTGTAGGCTGTTGTTTTGTCTTGTTGACAGTGTCATTTGCTTTACAGAAGCTTTTTAGTCTCAGGAGGTCCCATTTATTAATTGTTTTTCTCAGTGTCTGTGCTGCTGGAGTTATATTTAGGAAGTGGTCTCCTTCAGTGCATTCAAGTGTACTTCCCACTTTCTCTTCTATAAGGTTCAGTGTGTCTGGCTTTATGTTGAGGGTGCTGATCCATTTAGACTTGAATTTTGTGCATGGCGATAGATATGGGTCTATTTTCATTTTTCTACATGTTGATATCCAGTTATGCCAGCACCATTTGTTAAATATTCTTTCTTTTTTCCATTTGATATTTTTTGCTTCTTTATCAAAGATCAGGTGTTTGAAGATGTGTGGATTGATATCTAGGTCTTCTATTCGGTTCCTTGGTCCTCCCGTCTGTTCTTATGTGAATACCAGGCTGTTTTCAATACTGTAGCTCTGTAGTAGAGTTTGAAGTCAGTGATTGTGATGCCTCCAGAAGTTCTTTTATTGTACAAGATTGTTTTGGCTATCCTGGATTTTTTGCTTTTCAATATGAAGTTGAGTACTGTTCTTCGAGTCTGTGAAGAATTTTGCTGGGCATTGCATTGAATCTGTAGATTGCTTTCAGTAAGATTGCCATTTTTACTATATTAATTCTACCTATCCAAGAGCATGGGATATCTTTCCACTTTCTGGTGTCTTCTTCAATTTCTTTCTTCAAAGATTTAAAGTTCTTTTTATACAACTCTTCCACTTGTTTGGTTAGGGTTACTCTGAGATATTTTAGCTCTTTGTGGCTATTGTGAAGAATGTTGATTTTCTGATTTCTTTCCCCTGCCCTTTTATCATCTGTGTACAGGAACACTACTGATTTTTTTTTAGTTAATCTTGTATCCTGCTACATTACTGAAAGTGTTTATGAGTTGTAGAAGTTCCTTGGTAGAATTTTTGGAATCACTTATGTAAACTATCATATCATCAGCAAACAGTGATAGTTTGACTTCTTTCTTGCCAATTTGTATCCCCTTGATCTCCCTTTGGTGTCTTATTGCTCTAGCTAGGACCTCAAGAACTATATTGAATAGGTATGGGGAGTGTGGACAACCTTGTCTTGTTCCTGATTTCAGTGGAATCGCTGGGAGTTTCTCTCCATTTAGTTTGATTTGGCTGTTGGCTTGCTGTATATTGTCTTTATTATGTTTAGGTAAGTTCCTTGTATCCCTGCTCTCTCCAAGACCTTTATCATGAAGGGATGTTGGATTTTGTCAAAAGCTTTTTAGGCATCTAATGAGATAATCATGTGATTTTTATTTTTCAGCTTGTTTATATGGTGGATTACATTGACGAATTTTTGTATGTTGAGCCATCCCTCCATCTGTGGGATGAAGTCGACTTTATCATGGTGGATGATGGTTCTGATGTGTTCTTGGATTCAATTTGCCAGTATCTTATTTAGTATTTTGTAACATGACAGGGGCCGGCTTGTTGGGGTATCTGTCCCACCTGGTACTTCACAGCCAGCAAGTCCTAAAGAAAATCACGCACAAGACTCCATAAGATTATAAACTGATTGGCCCATTAGGTCAGGCTTCTTGTTAACTCTTATAACTTATATTAACCAATTATTCTCATCTATGTTAGCCATAATGGCTCCGTACCTTTCTCAGCTGGGCATGTTACATGCTGCCTCTTCAGTGGTCTGTGCAGGAGTGGAGAGAGAGCTTCCTGTGTCCCAGAATACTCCCAGTCTCTTTGCTCCACCCCTACTTCCTGTCTGGCTTTCCCGTCTATACTGCCTGCCTGGCCAATCAACGTTTTATTAAAATATGATTGACAGAATACAGACAATTCTCCCACACCAGTATTTTTGCATCAATGTTCATGAGTGAGTTTGGTCTGTAATTCTTTTTCTTAGTATTGTCTTTCTGTGGTTTGGGTATCAGGGTAATTGTAGCCTCATAAAAGAGTTTGGCAATGTTCCTTCTGTTTCAATTGCGTGGAATAATTTAAGGAGTATTGGTATTAGTTTTTCTTTGAAAGTCTTGTCAAATTCTGAGCTGAAACAATCTGGTCCTGGGCTTTTTTGCTTGGGAAACTTTTGATGACTATTTCTATTTCTTCAGCAGTTATAGGTCTGTTTAATTTGTTTATCTGGTCTTGATTTAATTTTGGTGAGTGGTATTTATTCAGAAAGTTGTCCATTTCCTTTAAGTTTTCAAATTTTGTGGAGTACGTTTTTGAAATATGACCTGATGATGCTCTGTGTTTCCTCTGTGTCTGTTGTTATGTCTCCCTTTTCATTTCTGATTTTCTTAATTTGGATATTCTCTTTCTGTCTTTTGGTTAATTTGGATAAAGGTTTGTCTTTGTTGTTGATTTTCTTGAAGAACCAACTCTTTGTCTCATTGATTCTTTGTATCATTTTCTTTATTTCTATTTTGTTGATTTCAGCTCTCAATTTGATTCTTTCCTGACATCTAGATCTCTTAGGTGAGTTTGCTTCTTTTTGTTCTAAAGTTTTCAATTATTCTGTTAATTCACTAGTGTGGGATCTTTCCAGCTTCTTCATGTAGGCGTTTGGTGCTATGAACTTGCCTGTTAACATTGCCTTCATTGTGTCCCATATTTGGGTATGTTGTGTGGTCATTTTCATTGAACTTTATGAAGTTTTAAACTTCTCCCTTCATTTCTTCCTTGTTCCATTGATGATTCAGGTGAGAATTGTTTACTTTCCATGTGTTTGTGGGTTTTCTGGAATTAGTATTGCTGTTGACTTCTAGTTTTAAACCATGATGATCTGATTAGGCACATTGGATTATTCCAATTTTTTTGTATTTGTTGAGGTTTGTTTTGTTACTGAGTATGTGGTCAATTTTTGAGAAGGTTCCATGAGGTGCTGAGAAGAAGATATATTTGGATGGAATATTCTATAGATGTCTGTTAAGTCCATTTGAGTAATAATATCTGTTAATTCTCTTATGTCTCTGTTCATTTTTTGTCTGATTGACCTGTCCTATGGTGAGAGGGGAGTGTTAAAGTCTCCCATTATTATTGTGTAGGTTTAATGTATGATTTAAGCTTTAGAAGTGTTTCTTTGACATATGAGGGTGCCCTTGTATTTGGGGCATAGATGTTCAGTATTGAGATTTCCTCTTGATGGATTTTTCCTGTGACTAATATGAAACAACCTTCTTTGTCTCTTTCACTGATTTTTAGCTTGAAGTCTATTTTGCTAGATATTAGAATAGCTACACCCGCTTGTTTCTTAGGTTCATTTGATTGGTATATTTTTCCCAACCCTTTACTCTGAGTCGATGTCTGTCTTTGAGGTTGAGATGTGTTTCTTGTATGCAGAAGAAAGATGGATTCTGTTTTTATATCCAATCTGTTAGCCTGTGCTTTTTTATAGATGAGTCCATTTACATTAAGGAATATTAATGATCAGTGATTGCTATCTCCTGTTAATTTAGTTTTCATTGTTGATGATCTTAATTTGTGCATTTTTTTCTACTTTAAGACGTGCTGTAATAAGATCATCAATTGTGTGTGTTTTTGTTGGTGCAGCCATCTTCCTTGGGTTTGTAGTTTTCCTTCTAGTATTTTGTGTAGGGCTGGGTTTGTGGCTAGGTATTGGTAAAATCTAGATTTGTTATGGAATATCTTGTTTTGTCCTTCTATGGTGATTGACAGTTTTGCTGGGTATAGTTGTCTGGGCATGGTGTCTTAATGTCTTAATGTCTGCTTAATGCTTGACCATGACCTTTTGGCTTTCATTGTCTCCAATGAGAAGTCAGGTGTAATTCTGATAGGTCTACCTTCATATGTTACTTGGCCTTTTTCCTTTGCAGCTCTTAATATTCTTTCTTTACTCTTTTGTCTAGTGTGTTGATTATTATGTGGCAAGAGGACTTTTTTTTGATCCAGTCTATTTGGTGTTCTGTAAGCTTCTTGTATCTTAATAGGCATATCTTTCTTTAGGTAGGGAAAGTTTTCTTCTATGATTCTGTTAAATAAATTTTCTATACCTTTGAGTTGAACTTCTCCTTCTTCTATACCTATCATTCTAAGATTTTGCCTCTTCATGGTATCCCATATTTCCTGGATATTTTGTGTTAAGCTTTTGTTAGATTTAATGTTTTCTTTACCTGATGGGTCTATTTCCTCTACTGTGTCTTCAGCGCTTGAGATTCTCTCTTCCATTTTTTTTTTTGTATTCTGCTGTTCATTCTTGCATTTTTGGTTTCTGATCTTTTTCTCATAATTTCTGTTTTTATAATTCCTTCAGCCTGTGTTTTCTTTACTGTTTCTATTTCAGTTTTCAAGTCCTGGATAATTTCTTTTATATGTTTGATTTCTTTTTCTTGGTTTTCTTTGAGTGATTTGTTGATACATTCCAATTTTTTGTTTGTCCTTTCCTCGATTTTTTTTAATGGAGTTTCTCATTTCATCTTTAAGAATTTCATTCCTTCTCTTGAAGTTATTTTTTTAGGTCATTTTCTTCTGGTTTATCCATATTTGGTTGTTCAGGTCTTGCTGTTAGAGGGTCTTTAGGTTTTACTGGTGTTGTGTTGCTCTTTGTGGTGTAGCGTGTAATCTTACCTTTGCTACTCATCTTTTCCTCTAATAGGTGTGGTTGGGGATGTCTGAAATTCAGTTGAATAATCGTCTATGTGCCAGTGAATCCAAAGCTCAGATGGTTGTTCCTTGTGGTATAGTCAGTGTCACAGTTCTAGTTACCCCATTGGTTACTCCTGTTCCTGGAGATAGCTTAGTGCTCTTGTACTTTGCTCTGCTCCTTTGGAGTTTGCTGTCTCAGGCCTACTTTAGCCTAGGTTGCTGGGTCTATCTGTTTTTGTAAATCCTGGTCTGGATCCCCTTCTACAGAAGTCCCTGGCTTGGAGTTGGACCTGTTCTGGTGGAGATCGCTGACTCTGGATCTGGTCATTGGTTCCATACTGGTCTGCCTTGTTCTGGATCTGGGTTGGTATCCAGGACTGGATTTGCTCCTGGCTTCTGCTCCTGGTAGAGCTTGTTTCCTCAGGCCCTCTCTGTCCTCAGTGGCCGTTTCAGTCCCACACCTGTGGAATTTGTCGCCCAAGGTGGAGTTCCTGCCTCAGGGCAACTTTGGTTTAGGTTACTGGCTTTGACCTATATCTGTAAATCCTGATCTGGATTCCCTCCTGCAGAAGTCTCTGGGTTGGAGTTGGACCTGGAAAGGTTTTTGGTTCCAGTTTATTGCCTTGTAGGTCCAAGGTTTGGGTGTGCCCGGTCCGCAGAGTACTTGCTTACTTTCTCAGAGGTCCCAGACTCACGCTCAGATCTGCAGAGGTTCCAGATTTCTGCCTATTCTTTTTGATGTCCCAGACTAATGCCCAAACTCACAGAGGTCCTGGCTCAGGCCTACTCTCTCTGAGGCCCCAGACTCATGCCTGGCCTTGCCTGGTTTTTGTCTATTCCCTCAGAGGTCCCAGGTTTACTCATACCCAGACTGGCAGAGGTCCTGACTCAGTCCTAGTTCCTGGGAGGTTCTTGACTCATGCCCAGATCCACTGGGGTGTTGGATTAGGTCTACTCCCTTGAAAGTCCCAGATTCATGTCTGGACCCTCAGCAGTCTCTGGCTCTGGCTCACTAGCTCAGTGGTTATTCCCCTGTACTTGTTCTGGTGAAGATTATTGATTCTGGATCTGGTTGCGGGTTCAATCCTGATCTGCCCATGTCCTGGATTTGCTCCTGGCTTCTGCTCCTGGTGGAGCCTGTTCTCTCTCTGTCCTAGGTATCTGGTTCAGTCCCACTCCAATTCAGGTGGAGATCACAGACTCTGAATCAGGTTGTTGGCTCAATCCTGGTCTGCCAGTGACCCACAATTGGGTTGACTCCCAGGACTGGCTTTGTTCCTGGCTTCCGCTCCTAGTGGAGCTTGTTTTTCCAGGCCCTCTCTGTCCTAGGTCTTGATGTTCATTTCTTTGTGTGTGTTCTTTATATATTTTGGAGGTCAGCCTTGTATCAGATGTGGGGTTTATGAAGACCTTTTCCCATTCTGTAGCCTGCTGTTTTTTCTTATTGACTGTGTTCTGTAAATGGAGACTCCACATTTGTTTCATGGCCATCCAGACCCAAATAATCACTCAGAAACTATACTAATTACAACTCTGTTTGACCAATGGTCCAGGCACATTCCTAGTAGCTCTTATATTTTAAATTAACCCATTTCTATTAATCTATGTATTGCCATGAGGCTGTAGCTTACTGGTAAGGTTCTGGCATCTTCTGCTGTCTTTCTCCTTAGGCAGCTACATGGCATATCTCTGACTCCGCCCTCCTTCTGTTTGGATTTCCTACCTGGCTTTAATTTACCCTTCCATAGGCAAAAGTAACTTCTTCATTAACCAATGGTAATAGAACATATTCACAGCCTGCAGAAAGGAATTCCCACATCAATGTTATTTGCCATACAGATGCTTCTCAATTTCAGGAGGCTCCACTTATTAATTGTTGCTCTCAGTGTCTGTGCTACTGGTGTTATATTTAACAAGTGGTCTCCTATGCTGATACATTATGCCAATGCATTCAAGGCTATTACCTACTTTCTCTTCTATTAGGTTCAATATAATTGGATTTATTTTGAAGTCTTTGATCCATTTGGACTTGAGTTTGGGCATGATGATAGATATCGGTATATTTGCATTCTTCTACATGTTGACATCCAGTTTTTTTCCAGCACCATTTGTTGAAGATGCTTTATTTTTTCCAATGTACAATTTTGGTTTCTTTGTCAAAAATCAGGTGTTCATAAGTGTGTGGATTAATGTCAGGGTCTTCAGTTTGATTCCACTGATACATGTGTTTGTTTTTATGCCAATACCAACTGTTTTTATTACTATAGTTCTAGAGTGGAGCTTGAAGTCAAGGAAAGTGATGTCTCTGGAGTTCCTTCATTGTACAGATTGTTTTGGTTATCTTGTTTTTTTTTCTTTTCCATATGAAGTTGAGTATTCTTCTTTGGAGGTCTGTGAAGAACTGTGCTGGGATTTTTTATGGAGATAGCACTGAATCTGTAGATTATTTCTGGTAAGATTTCTATTGTTATTATGTTGACCCTATCTATCCAAGAACATGGGAGATCTTTCTATTTCCTGATATCTTCAATTTCTTTCTTCAAAGACTTAAAGTTCTCTTCAGGTAGTGGTGGCGCACACCTTTAATCCCAGCACTCAGCAGGCAGAGGCAGGCATGTCTCTGTGAGTTAGAGGCCAACTTGGTCTACAAGAGCTAGTTGCAGAACAGCCAGGATTGTTATATAGAGAAGCCCTGTCTTGAAAAACAAACAAACAAAAAATAACAAAACAAAACAAAAAGACTTAAAGTTCTTGTCATACAGGTCTTTCACTTGTTTGGCTATCGTTACCTCAAGATATTTTATACTAATTATGGCTATTGCAAAGGGTGATGTTTCTCTGATGTCTTTCTCAGTCCATTTATCATTTGTTCATATGAGGGCTACTGATTTTTTGAGTTGATCTCGTATCCTGCCACATGACTGAAGGTGTTTCTCAGCTGTAGGAGTTCCCTGGTGAATTTTTGGGGTCACTTGTTTATACTATCATATCATCTGCAAACAGTGAAAGTTTGACTTCTTCCTTTCCAATTTTTATCCTCTTTTGTTGTCTTATTGCTCTAGGTAGAATACTCATACTATATTGAATATGGAGTGTCCAGCCTTGTCTTTTTCCTAATTTTAGTGGAATTGCTTTGAGTTTCTCTCCATTTGACTTGATGTTGGTTGTCGGCTTGCTGTATATTGTCTTCAATTATGTTCAGGTATGTTCCTTGTATCCCTAATTTCTTCAAGACCTTTATCATGAAGGGGTGTTGGATTTTGTTGAAAGCTTTTCAGCATCTAATGAGATGATATTGTGATTTTTTTCTTTGTTTGTTTATATATGGTGAATTACATTACAGATTTTTGTATGGTGAACCATCCCTGCATCTCTGGGATAAAGCCTATTTGAACATGGTGAATGGGTTTTTTTTTGACATGTTCTTTGATTCTGTTTGCCAGTATTTTATTAAGTATTTTAGCACCAATATTCATGATTAGTAGTGCCTTTATGTGGTTTTGGTATCAGGGTAACTATAGCCTCATAAAGAGTTTGGCAATGTTCCTTCTGTTTCTATTGTGTGAAATAAGGAGTATTGGTATTAGCTCTTCTTTGAAATTCTGGTAGAATTCTGCACTGAAACCATCTGCCATCTGGCCCTAGGCTTTTTTTTTTTTTTGATTAGGAGACTTTTGATGATTCTTCTATTTTCTTAGGTGTTATAAATCTATTTAAATTATTTATCTGGTCCTGATTTAATTTTGGTATGTGGTACCTATCCAGAAAATTGTCCATTTCTTTTACATTTTCCAACTTTGTGGAGTACAGGTTTTTGTTGTATGACCTAATGGCTCTCTGTATTTCCCCATTGTATGTTGTTATGCCCCCACTTCATTTCTGATTTTGTTAACTTGGATAGGCTCTTTCTGCCTTTTTTGGATAAGTTTAGTTTGGATAAGGATTTATCTATCTTGTTGATTTTCTCGAAGAACCAATTCCTTGTTTCATTGATTCTTTATATTGTTCTCTTTTTCTATTTTATTGATTTCAGCCCTCAATCTGATTATTTCCTGTCATCTACTCCTTCTGAGTGAGTTTGCTTCTTTTTGCTCTAGAGTTTTCAGGTATGTTGTTAAATTGCTAGTGTGAGATTTCTCCATGTTCTCTATGTAGGCACTTAGTGCTATGAACTTTCCTCTTAGCACTGCTTTAATGTATTACATAGGTTTGGGTATGTTGTGCTGTCATTTTCATTGAATTCTAGGAAGTCTTTAATTTGTTTCTTTATTTCTTCCTTGACCCAGTGGTGATTCATTTGGGCATTGTTCAGTTTCCATAGTTTATAGGTTTTCTGCAGTTAGTGTTGTTGCTGAATTCTAACTTTAAGCCATGGCTATCTGATAAGATACAAGGGGTTACTTCAATTTTTTCTGTATCTATTGAAGTTTGCTTTGTTACCAAGTATGTGGTCGATTTTAGAGAAGGTTTCAAGAGGTGCTGAGAAGAAGTTATACTCTTTTGTGATTGGGTGGAATGTTCCGTAGATGTCTGTTAAGTCCATTTGAGTCATGGCATCTGTTAGTTTCCTTATTTCTCTGTTAAGTTTCTGTCTGGTAGACCTGTCCAGTGGTGAGAGTGGGGTGTTGAAGTCTCCCACTATTAGTGTGTGGGGTTAGATGTGTGATTTAATCTTTAGTAATGTTTCTTTTACAAATGTGGGTACCCTTGTATTTGGAACATAGATGTTCATAATTGAAACTTCATCTTGATGATTTTTTCCAGGAATAAATATGAAATGTCCTCTATCTCTTTTGATTAATTTTAGTTTAAAGTCTATTTTGTTAGGTATTGGGATAACTATAACAACTTCTTTCTTAGGTCCATTTGATTAGAAAATCTTTTCCCATTCCTTTACTCTGAGGTAATGTCTGTCTTTGAGGTTGATGTGTGTTTCTTGTATGGAACAGAAGGATGGGTCCCGTTTTCACATGAATTCTGTTAGTCCCTATTTTTAAATTGGTAAATTGAGTCATTGATATTAATAAATATTAATGACCAGTGATTGTTAATTCCTGTTATCATTGTTTTTGCTGATGGTGGTGGTAGTGTGTGTGTGTTTCCCTTCTTTGGAATTTGCTCGTGTGAGGTTATTTATTGCTTGTGTTTTCTTGGGTGCAACTACCTTCCTTGGGTTAGAGTTTTCCTTCTAGTACTTTCTGTAGGGCTGGATCTGTGAATAGGTATTGTTTAAATCAGGTTTTGTCATGGAATATCTTGTTTTCTCCATCTATGGTATTTGAAAGTTTTGCTGGGTATAGTAGTCTGTGCTGGCATCTGTGGTCTCTTAGTGTCGGCAAAACATCTGCCCAGGGCCTTCTGGCTGTTATTGTTTCCACTGAAAAGTCAGGTATAATTCTGATAGGTCTGCCTTTATATGTTACTTAGCCGTTTTTACTTTGCATCTCTTAATATTCTTTCATATTCTGTATGTTTTGTGTTTTGATTATTATATGGTTAGGGGACTTTTTTTGTCCAATCTATTTGGTGTTCTGTAAGCTTCTTGTATATTCATAGACATTTCCTTCTTTAGGTTAAGAAAGTTTTCTTTATTAATTTTTATTGAGCTCTACATTTTTTTTCTGCTCCCCTCCCTGCCTAATCCCTCCCCTTTCAACCCTCCCCCAAGGTACCAATGTTCCAAATTTACTCAGGAGATCTTGTCTTTTACTACTTCCCATGTAGAGTAGATCTGTGTAAGTCTCTCTTAGGGTCTTCATTGTTGTCTAAGTTCTCTGGGATTGTGGTTGGTAAGCTGGTTTTCTTTGCTTTATGTTTAAAAGCCACCTATGAGTGAGTACATGTGATGATTGTCTTTCTGTGTCTGGGTTACCTCACTCAAAATAATGTTTTCTAGCTCCATCCATTTTCCTACAAAATTCAAGCTATTGTTATTTTTTCTGCTGTGTAGTACTCCATTGTGTAAAGGTACCACATTCTTCTTATCCATTCTTTGGTCGAGGGGCATTGAGGTTGTTTCCAGCTTCTGGCTATGACAAACAAAGCTACTATGAACACAATTGAGCACGTGTCCTTGTGACACGATTGAGTATCCTTTGGATATATACCCAAAGTAGTATTACGGGGTCTTGAGGAAGGCTGTTTCCTAATTTTCTGATAAATTGCCACATCGGCATCCAAAGGGGCAGTACCAGCTTACATTCCCACCAGCAATGCAGAAGTGTTCCCTTTTCCGCACAGCCTCTCCAGCATAAGTTTTCATCAGTGTTTTTGATCTTGGCCATTCTTACAGATATAAGATGGAATCTCAGAGTTGTTTTGATTTGCATTTCTCTGATGGCTAAGGATGTTGAACATTTCCTTAAGTGTCTTTCAGCCATTTTAGTTTTCCCTGTTGAGAGTTCTCTTTTTAGGTCTGTACTCCATTTTTCTTATTGGATTATGTGTTCTTAGGTTTTTTTTTCTTGGATTATGTGGTTATTTGATGACCAATTTTGTGAGTTCTTTGTATATTTTAGAGATCAGGCCTCTGTCTGTTGTGGGGTTAGTGAAGATCTTTTCCCATTCTGTAGGCTGTCATTTTGTCTTGTTGACCATGTCCTTGCTTTACAGAAGCTTTACAGTTTCAGGAGGTCCCATTTATTAATCGTTTCTCCCAGTATCTGTGCTGCTGTAGTTATATTTAGGTAGTGATCTCCTGTGCCAATGTGTTCAAGTGTACTTTCTACTTTCTCTTTTATGAGGTTCATTGTGGCTGGCTTTATGTTGAAGTCTTTGATCCATTTGGACTTGAGTTTTGTGCATGGTGATAGATATGGGTCTATTTTTATTTTCTACATGTTGATATCCAGTTATGCCAGCACCACTTTTAAAATATGCTTTCTTTCTTCCATTTGATATTTTTTGCTTCTTTATCAAAAATCAGGTGTTTGAAGATGTGTGGATTGATATCCAGGTCTTCTTTTCAGTTCCTTGGTCCTCCTGTCTGTTCTTATGTGAATACCAGGTTGTTTTCAGTACTGTAGCTCTGTAGTGGAGTTTGAAGTCAGGGATTGTGATGCCTCCAGAAGCTCTTTTATTGTATAAGATTGTTTTGGCTATCCTGGGTTTTTTTTTTTGCTTTTCTATATGAAGTTGAGTACTGTTCTTCGAGGTCTGTGAAGAATTTTGCTGGGATTTTGCTGGGCATTGCGATGAATCTGTAGATTGATTTTGGTATTATTGTCATTTTTACTATGTTAATTCTGCCTACTCAAGAGCATGGGAGATCATTCCACTTTCTGTTGTCTTCTTCAGTTTCTTTCGTCAAAGGTTGAAAGTTCTTGTCATACAAGGCTTCCACTTGTTTGGTTAGAATTACTCTGAGATATTATATGCTATTTGTGGCTATTGTGAAGGGTGTTGATTCTCTCATTACTTTCCCAGCCCTTTTATCATCTGTGTACAGGAGGACTACTGAGGTCTTTTTTTGTTGTTGTTGTTACTCTTGTATCTTGCTACATTACTGAAAGTGTTTATGAGTTGTAGAAGTTCCTTGGTAGAATTTTTGGGATTATTTATGTAAACTATCATATCATCAGCAAACAGTGATAGTTTGACTTCTTTCTTGCCAATTTGTATCCCCTTGATCTCCCTTTGGTGTCTTATTGCTCTAGCTAGGACCTCAAGAACTATATTGAATAGGTATGGGGAGTGTGGACAACCTTGTCTTGTTCCTGATTTCAGTGGAATCACTGGGAGTTTCTCTCCATTTAGTTTGATGTTGGCTGTTGGCTTGCTGTATATTGTCTTTATTATGTTTAGGTAAGTTCCTTGTATCCCTGCTCTAAGACCTTTATCATGAAGGGATGTTGTATTTTGTCAAAAGCTTTTTTGGCATCTAATGAGATAATCATGTGGTTTTCATTTTCCAGCTTGTTCATATGGTGGATTACGTTGACGAATTTTTGTATATTGAGCCATCCCTCCATCTGTGGGATGAAGTCGACTTTATCATGGTGGATGATGGTTCTGATGTGTTCTTGGATTCGATTTACCAGTATTTTGTTTAGTATTTTTTCATCAATGTTCATGAGTGAGATTGGTCTGTAATTCTCTTTCTTAGTAATGTCTTTCTGTGGTTTGGGTATCAGGATAATTGTAGCCTCACAAAAAGATTTTGGCAATGTTCCTTCTGTTTCTGTTGCGTGGAATAATTTAAGGAGTATTGGTATTAGTTTTTCTTTGAAAGTCTTGTCAAATTCTGAGCTGAAACCATCTGATCCTGGGCTTTTTTTGGTTGGGAGACTTTGATGACTGTTTCTATTTCTTCAGCAGTTATAGGTCTGTTTAGTTTGTTTATCTGGTCTTGATTTAATTTTGGTGAGTAATATTTATCCAGAAAGTTGTCCATTTCCTTTAAGTTTTCAAATTTTGTGGAGTACATGTTTTTGAAATATGACCTGATGATTCTCTGTATTTCCTCTGTGTCTGTTGTTATTTCCCCCTTTTCATTTATGATTTTCTTAATTTGGATATTCTCTTCCTGCCTTTTGGTTAGTTTGAATAAAGGTTTGTCTATTTTGTTGATTTTCTCAAAGAACCAATTCTTTGTCTTATTTATTCTTTCTATTGTTTTCTTTGTTTCTATTTTGTTGATTTCAGCTCTCAATTTGATTCTTTCCTGACATCTAGATCTCTTAGGTGAGTTTGCTTCTTTTTGTTCTAAAGTTTTCAAAATGTTCTGTTAATTCACTAGTGTGGGATTTTTCCAGCTTCTTTATGTAGGTGTTTAGTGCTATGAACTTGCCTGTTAATATTGCCTTCATTGTGTCCCATATTTGGGTATGTTGTGTGGTCATTTTCATTGAATTTTAGGAAGTCTTTAACTTCCCCCTTCATTTCTTCCTTGACCCATTGATGATTCAGGTGAGAATTGTTTACTTTCCATGTGTTTGTGAGTTTTCTGGAATTAGTACTGCTGTTGACTTCTAGTTTTAAACCATGGTGATCTAATCAGGTACATTGGGTTATTCCATTTTTTTTTTGTATTTGTTGAGGTTTGCTTTGTTACTGAGTATGTGGTCAGTTTTTGAGAAGGTTCCATGTGGTGCTGAGAAGAATATATTCTTTTTTGTTTGGATGGAATATTCTTATATTTTGTTAAGTCCATTTGAGTCATAACATCTGTTAGTTCTCTTACTTCTCTGTTCATTTTTTGTCTGATTGACCTGTCCTATGGTGAGAGGGGAGTGTTAAAGTCTCCCATTATTATTGTGTAGGTTTAATGTATGATTTAAGCTTTAGAAGTGTTTCTTTGACATATGAGGGTGCCCTTGTATTTGGGGCATAGATGTCCAGTATTGAGATTTCCTCTTGATGGATTTTTCCTGTGACTAATATGAAATGACCTTCTTTGTCTCTTTCACTGATTTTTAGCTTGAAGTCTATTTTGCTAGATATTAGAATAGCTACACCTGCTTGTTTCTTAGGTCCATTTGACTGGTATATTTTTCCCAACCCTTTACTCTGAGTCGATGTCTGTCTTTGAGGTTGAGATGTGTTTCTTGTATACAGAAGAAGGATGGATTCTATTTTCGTATCCAATCTGTTAGCCTGTGCTTTTTTATAGATGAGTTGAGTCCATTTACATTAAGGGAAGTTAATGACCAGTGATTGCTATCTCCTGTTAATTTAGTTTTCATCATTGATGATGTTAACTTGTGTGTTTTTCCTTTTTTGGGGATTTGCTGCTATGAGACCATCGATTGTGTTTTTGTTGGTGTAGCCATCTTTCTTGGGTTTGCAGTTTTCCTTCTAGCATTTTGTGTAGGGCTAGGTTTGTAGCTAGGTATTGGAGAAATCTAGATTTGTTATGGAATATCTTGTTTTGTCCTTCTATGGTGATCAATAGTTTTGCTGGGTATTGTAGTCTGGGCTGGCATTCGTGGTGTCTTAATTCTGCATAATGCTTGACCAAGATCTTTTGGATTTCATTGTCTCCAATGAGAAGTCAGGTGTAATTCTGATAGGTCTACCTTCATATGTTACTTGGCCTTTTTCCTTTGCAGCTCTTAATATTCTTCTTTACTCTGTTTGTTTAGTGTTTTCATTATTATGTGGCAAGAGGACTTTTTTTTTGATCCAGAGTATTTGGTGTTCTGTAAGCTTCTTGTATCTTCATAGGCATGTCTTTCTTTAGGTAGGGAAAGTTTTCTTCTATGATTTTGTTCAATATATTTTCTGTGCTATTGAGTTAGCTTCTTCTCCTATATCTATTTTTCTTAGATTTTGCCTTTTCATTGTGTCCCATATTTCCTGGATATTTTGTGTTAAGCTTTTGTTAGATTTAATGTTTTTCTTTGACTGTTGGGTCTATTTCCTTTATTGTATCTTCAACACTTTAGATTCTCTCTTCCATCTCTTATATTCTGCTATTCATTCTTGCATTTGTGGTTTCTGATCATTTTCTCATGATTTCTGTTTATATAATTCCCCTGGATTGTGTTTTCTTTATTGTCTCTAATTCGGCTTTCAAGTCTTGAATAATTTCTTTCATATATTGGTTTATTTTTTCTTGGCTTTCTTTTAGGGATTTTCTGATGTCTTCCAATTTTTTGTTTGTCTTTTTCTCCATTTCTTTAAGGGAATTTCTCATTTCTTTTTAAGAGTTTCCAACATTCTTTTGAAGTTATTTTCAGCTCATTTTCTTCTGCTTCACCTCTATTTGGCTGTTCAGGTCTTGTTGTAGGGTCTTTAGGTTTTACTGGTGTTGTGTTGCTCCTTGTGTTGTTGTTTGCGTTCTTACCTTTTCTACTCATCTTCTCTTCTAATGGGTGTGGTTGGGGCTGTCTGAAATTCTCTTGAATAATCTTCTAGGTGCCAGTGAATCCAAAGCTCAGATGGTTGTTCTTCGTGGTACAGTCAGTGCCGCAGTTCTAGCTACCCCCTTGGTTAGTCCGTGTTCCTGGAGATAGCTCAGTGTTCCTGTGCTTTGCCCTTCTCCCTTGGAGTTTGTGATCTCAAACCTACTTTGGCCCAGGTACTGGCTTTGACTTGTTTCTGTAAATCCTGGTCTGGATCCCCTCCTGCAGAAGTCCCTGACTTAGAGTTGATTCTGCAAAGGTTTCTGGCTCCAGTTTACTACCTGGGAGTTCCCAGGCTCGGGTGCGCCCAGAACTGCAGAGGACCTGGCTCAGGCCTACTGGGGTCCCAGACTCATGCCTGGCCCTGCAGAGTTCTCTGGTTCCTGCCTACTCTCTCGGAGGTCCTCAATTCATTCCCAGACTGGCAGAGGTCCTGGCTCAGGTCTACTTCCTGGGAGGTCCTAGACTCACTCCCACAGACCTACAGGGGTTCTGGCTTAGGTCTACTCCCTTGAAGGTTCCAGATTCATGTCCGGACCCTCAGACGTCTATGGCTCTGGCTCACTTTCTCAGCAATTTCTCCTCTGTACCTGTTCTGGTGGAGTTCACTGTCTCTGGACTAGGTCACTAGTTCAATCCTGGTTGGCCAGTGTCCCGGGACTGGATTGGCTCCCGGCTTCTGCTCTAGTGGAGCTTACTTCCTCAGGCCCACTCCATCCTAGATAGTTGGTTCAGTCCCACTCCTTTGGAATTTGTTGTCTCAATCCTGCTCAGGCCCAAGATAGAGTTCAGGAAAGTTTTCTGTATGATTTTGTTGAATATATTTCCTGTGCCTTTGAGTTGTACTTCTTCTCATTCTTTCATCCCTGTTATTCCTAGGTTTGTTCTTCTCATGGTGTCCCAGATTTCTTGGATGTTTTATGCTAAGAATTTGTTGGATTTATCATTTTCTTTGACCAATGAATCTATTTCCTCTATAGTATCTTCAACATTTGAGATTCTTCTGTCTCTTGCATTCTGTTAGTTATGCTTGCATCTGTAGTTCCTGTTCATTTACCCAGATTTTCCATTTCCAGAATTCCCTCAGCTTGTGTTTTCTTCATTGTCTCTATTTTAGTGTTCAAGTCTTGAACTGTTTCCTTAACCTGTTTCATTGTTTTTTCTTGTTTTTTTTTTTTTGAGTTTCTTTAAGAGATTTATTGACTTTCATTTTCTGTCTTTCCCTCCATTTCTTTAGAATTTTTTATTTCCTCTTTAAAGGTCTCTATTATGTTTATAAAGTTATATTTAAGATCGTTTTCTTCTGCTTCTTCTGGGTTAAGATAATCAGGTCTTCCTGTTGCATGACCACTTGGTTCTGGCTTTGCTATATTGCCTTTTAGGTTGTTGAAGTTTTGCATTGGTACCTACCTAACTCTTCCTCTAATTGGTGTCAGCAGTGTCTTTGCCTCTTGGTTCATTCCCTTCAGTTGCTGCCTGTGTCTTAGGGAGCTGCTCTTAGTCTACTCTGTGCAGTCACTGTGTCTCAGGGAGCCGCTGAGGTCTCTTTTGGACCACTCTCTTGGTTTGCTTTGTGTAGTTGCAGCCTGTGCCTCAGAGTTCCTCTGAGGTTGTGGGGCATGGGTGGGCTTGGGGGTGGAGTGGGCCTTGTAGCTTATAGGGTCTGATCCATGCAGGGGAGGGAGTTATAATGTTTTTAAGGTTGTTTTCTTCTGCTTCATCTGTGTTGGGATGTTCAGGTCTTGCTGTTGTAGGACCACTAGTTTCTGGTGGAGACGTATTGCTCTTGATGTTGAGTGTGTTCTACACTGCTCTCTACCCGTCTCTTCCTCCAATGGTCCAGGTGGGGCCTGTGGCTCCTGTGGTTGCTGATATGGCAGGGGATGGTTGGTACAGGGAGGATGTTGCTACTCAGTAGCTGGCACTGCAGTGGGTCGGGGAGGGGCAAGAGATGTGCCCTGTGGGAACTAGGACCTAGAGAGCAGGGCTGTTCAGCTGGGAGCTCAGACACTCACCTCTTCTGCCAATTGGTGCAGGTGAGGCCTGTGGCTCCGGTGGCCGCTGATGTGGCAGAGCATGGTTGGTTGGGGGAAGTTGTTGCTGCCTGGTCACTGAGGCTCTTGCTTGTGTTTTCACAGGTTTCATTAGGTTTCTTCTATCATCTTTGAGGCCCTTTATCATATTCACAATTGCTATTCTGAAGTCCTTGTCTCGTGCTTCAGTTATGTTGTGTTTCTCGGGCCCTAGTGTAGCAGAGGTGCTGGATTCCGATGGAGTCATGATCGCTTTGGTTGTTCATGTTTTGTGTGTGTGTGTGTGGGGGGGGTCTAAGCATCTGGACTTACAACGTTTGAGATGTTTCTTGGTGTTGGTCTTCCTTGGCTCCGGGTCACTGGTGGTGAGTGCTTCTGCAGATTGGTGGGTGGCAGAGAAGAATGGTGATGCCTAGGAGGAAAATGCTGAGAGGGATCCTGAGAAGAGCTAGGGAGGATTGTGTTCACACCCAAAGGTGGAGTCCCCAGGAAGGAGAGGAAAGAGGAGCTCCTGCAGGCAGGCCGCCACAGGGTTAAGAGCAGGTCTGCAGACAGCATAATGGAAGACAGGAAGGGTAGCGGGCAGCTCCCACCCAAGTCCCAGCCTAGTAGGTCACTCGTGGCCCCTTGTAAAAAGTGTTTCTGGGGCTTGGGACTGGACATGGACTGGACTACAAGGCTGAGCTGGGGACGGGGGGAGAGGTCGACAAGCTAATCTGGGTCTACGCCAGGGGACGGAGTTCCAGGTCCAGTTCTTTGAGTGTCTTCACCAGGTAATACTTTGAACTCCAGGTTCAGCAACCTAAATTTGCTTCCCAGGACCCACATGAAGAAAGGAGAGAAACGACACCCACAAATTGTTCTCTGAACTCTATATGCTCAGTGTGGCACACAAGTGTGTGTGTGTCCACGCACAAATAAATAAATGTAATAAAATACGATTATAGATTTATGTGTATAGATTTATGTGTATGGTTATTTGCCTACACATGTCTATGTACTGTGTGTGCAGTGCCTGGAGAGGCCAGAAGAGGGCAATAGAGGGCCTTGGATTGCAGTCACAGATGGTTGTGAGGCACTATGTAGGATTTGAACTCTGATCCTTTGGAAGAACAGCCAGTGCTCTTAATGTCTGAGCCATCTCTCCAACCTCATAAAATATTTTTTGAAGGCCATAGCCAGGGATCTTGCATACCTCTGGGAGCTTCTGGATTCTCAGCTGTTTTCTGGTCTTAGTACCTGCCTCTAAATTGTAATTTTAGCACTTGCCTCAAAGAAATCTAGACCAGCGCTTCTCTAAAGCTGTGAGTTGGCCTCCCTCAACTTTCAGACCAAAGAAAAAGGACCTGCTGAGAAGCAACTAAGTATTCTGATGAAGCATATAAGGAAACAGACCTAATGAACAAGCTGTTGTAAAACAGCATAAGGAAGACCTTGGTGGGCCAAGGGGCCACACAGCAGGTGAGAGCCCTTGGTGAGTAAGGGACAGGCATGCCATGCTGGCAGAGCATGTGGGAGTTTTATTGAGATAAAGGGCGTGAGGGAGGGAATAGAGAAAGAGAAATATAGAGAGAAAGAGGAAGAAGGGGGAAGGAGCAGTCTGCCTCTTCAGAAGGACAACCGGGATCAGGGAGCTGGAGTGTGGCTGGAGTTTGTCTCTTAAAGGGACCTTTGCTGCTTCATAGTGGCCCAGCAGCCATAGGACCTTGGGCTGGCTAGGGTACTGCCTGGGTTCATCCTGCCAGGTGACAGGGGCCAGCATAATGCCTGAATCCAAACGCAAGCCAGTGGAGAAAATTTGAAAAGTGGAAGAGAAAGATAACAAGCGCCATTAGCCATGTTTTCAGAAGAGGTCAGAACTGACTGCTCTTGTTTAGCGGTTCCCTTCTGGAATGAAACATTCCACCCTGCAGAAAGGCTCATAATACAGGCAGAAAGCAACTCAAAAGAGCTTCAGGATATCCCCAAAACTGACCAGATTCACTATGCCCCTCCGTCCGCCAGTGTACGTGTGTGTGTGTGTGTGTGTGTGTGTGTGTGTGTGTGTGTGTGTCTGTGATGACTGCATCTCTCGGACAAGCCAAGCTACAAGGAAGATTCTCAGACAAGTCCAGCTGCCTGGAAGAAGCAGAGAGCCATGAGCCACCTGGAAAGGACACTCTCCAAACTGTTGAGCTGCCCGCAGGCCATGCAATGCACTCCAGCTTCCTAGATTTTGTGACACCCAGGTTGGCATAGGCTACAGGAGTGCTGGGATTAAGCCTTTTATTATCGACAGTTGCACACTGGACCAAACGGGAGACAAGCGGCTCTGACCTGGGGTGTGGGGTGGGGTGAGGTGGTGTGGCGGGGTAGAGGGGGTGTGGGAGATGTGGGATGTGTGTGTGTGAGTTGGCCAGCATTGACCTTGACAATAGGTACCAGTCAAGGGTTCTGGAAGGCCCACAAGTCCCTCTTGCTAGAGACAGGAAAAATGACTACCTTATCAGGCAGGAACTTTCCTCAAATCCCCAGGCAGTAGACACCCACACCCAAATTCCTGACCTTGGGGAAAGTACTTCTTCTGGGGAGCAGACAGTATTACTAAATGGGCCGGTTTCCCTCATAACTCCCCAAAGGGAAGGTTCTGATGTCTTACTCTTCTCCCATTATACTGCTCCATTCTGAGTTCTCGTATTTAACTCCTGCCCTGTGAGGACCTGACTTTGCAAACTCCATTTTAAAGGAAGGGCTTCATCTTAAGTCATATAATGAGCTGATTACGGAAGGGAAGTTTGCTGCACTTCTCCCACCGCTGAGCTGCGTTGGTGTGGGGGAGGTGTAGTCCAAACTCGAGTTTGTATTGAAAACCCTCACATAATCAGCATCAGAAATCTGGCTCCATGAATTCATTTGGGGACCAAAAACTTGGTGATAACCGCCCTTAATGGGTTTAGGTTCTGGATCTGAACTGCAGGCATTTCATCCTTGGGATCTCTAACTTTCCTGGTTTCATAGTGGCAGGGATTTTTTTTTTTCCCAAAGTATTATTTTGTTCAGAGAAGCTACCATTGTACACATTTCCACCCTTTACCAAAGCCCGCACAAAATTTCCCAAAGGGAAAGGCATTAATATTCAGAACCATTGAAAATGAAGGTCATAGGTGCTGAGAAGGGAGGTCTGCAATGAGGATTTGTCAAGCAGTGATGGCCACCGTGCTCCACGCCAGTAGGCTTTGGTGATGTAGTTGTTTGAGTCACTGCCACGCCTGTAAGGAGCCCCCACCCACATTCCTGTAAGCAACCCCAGCAGAACTCACTGCTTCACCACATCTGGTGACCACCACCATTTGGTCTGAGGCGGGGCCCTTCCTAGGGTGAGCAGATGTGTGTGCAGTGCATCCATACAGGAAAAGCCAGTCACGCAGGGCCCAAGGTAGCCACATCTGCCAACCACTCAGGTGTATTTATTTATTTAATGTGTATGTGTTCCTCTCCATGCAGAAGTCAGAGGACAACTTGGAGCAGTCAGGCTTGTTTAGTGAGTGCCTTGACCATTTGAACTCTCTTGCTGGCTCCTGATTTTTGTTCCATTTTAAAAATATTTAATTAGAAAACGTTTATTATCTAATTTTGTGTGTGTGCGTGCAGGTGCTAAGGCATGCAACTGTGTACAGACCACAAGACAGCTTTGTTCTTGGCCCTCTTCTGCCACCTTGTGGTCCAATAAAAACTGCACGGACTCTACCCTGCTACGGACTTCGGGGAGGAAAAACTTTCTGATCTTTTTTTTGCAGGAAGGCGAAGGGGTGGAGGCCACTGTACAGTAGCAAAAAGAATTCAAGCTCAGCCTCATTCCTCTGTACGTTGGACTCAGAGATTCCACTCTGAGCAAGCAGTGGCTGGCAACATGGACAGATAACATTTGTGAACACGAATCCCTCTAACCGCCAGCAAGGGTTTTGTATACTGTCCGGATGACCTAGATCTTGTTGTGTAAATCAGGCTAGCTTTGAACTCCTCTTGTCTTTGCCCCCTGAGTGCTGGGATTAGGGATGTATACCATCACGCCTGGACACGTTCTCTCTTTAAACTTCATTTTACACTTTTTGCGTGAGTACACGCGGGAGTGCCACAGTAAATGTGTGGAAGGAAGTCAGAGGATAATGTGAGAAAATAGGTAGTCAGGCTTGGCAGCAAGCGCCTATACTCACTGAGCCATCACACCGGTCTAAACCATTATTTTGAATTCACAAATTCATGTGTAAAACAACCCATTAGACTCTTCCCTTCTACTTCAGAGGCTCAGTGATTCCGGCTTCCAGTTATCCATTAGAGAAGTAGGGAAGGCTTCCGAATGAGGACGCCACTGTCTGGTCTGGAAAGCCATGAATAAACTCTGTGGCAAATATGCTCCTATCCTACCTCCAACGGGAACGGCGTACGGGAGCCCCGGGACCCGCCTAACAAGCACTTCTCATCGCGGTTCTGGTGTTACCCGTCATCCAAGACCACGGGGGCGGAGCCTGAGCGCGGGAGACGTCGCGCGCTGTCCAATGAACACGCGCGGGTCCGTTCCATCGCGGGATCTGGGCCTCTCGCTCCGCCCCCTGCAGGCGATTTGACCGGGCCGCTGGCCTTGGGTGCCCCGCCTCCGAGGAGCGGTGACGGGCACGGCCAGGCGCCGCCCGCCCGGGGAACCCTGCTGGCCCGCGAGCGGTGAGTTCAGGGTCAGGAGGTCCCGAGAGACCGGCGGACGAGCTGTTGGAACCAGCAGGGGCAGGGCTTTGGCCGCCTCTCGCCAGCTAGGCGTCTGCGCCACGGACGCCTCCGGTTCCTCTCGGTTGACTGGTTCCTTTCGGCCTGACTGGGTTCGGCTTGTCCTACTTCTGTTGGGCTCTGCTCTGTCCGGCTCCCTTCGACTCTGTCCGCCTGGCCGTCGCTTCCCTCCGCGGGCCAGAGGTGGCAGCGGGACCGCGGTATCCATTCGCGTCCGTGGATCCAGAGCTGGTGCTGTTTTTCGGTCAGTGCAGTGATGGCAGGCGGCTCGTGACGAATCTCCGGGTTCCGGTGCGGGTCCCCAGCCGGTCCTCGGCTTATGGGAAGCACTCAGGTGCTGAAGTCTGCCTTCGTCTGAAGTGACTCAGGGTTTGTAGGTCTCCTTTCACGTCCCCAGTTCACAAAACGTGATCAGCCACCCGCCCTTCATTCTACTTTTCAGATGACTTACTTCCCAAAGGACTAGATGACACCTTGTGGTGTTTTGAAATGCCATTCTTCTGCCCCCTCCTCAGTACTGATATTCCTGGCTCACCACAGGCCGGTTTTGAAGACACTCTTTTAAAAAGATTTGTTTACTGGTTGGGCGTGGTGGCTTAGGGACACTGATGGAGGACCACAAGTTTGAGGCCAGCCTGCAGGTCCAGCAATCCTCTCTCGTCTCTAACCCGCTCAGTACTGGAGTTGCTGACTGTTTCCCCGCACCCCTTCCTTTGCTCTCCCCTCCCTTCTTCACTTCATTTTGTCACTCGGTGGTGTTTTTCTCATACAGTTAAGAATCCTTTGCTCTGCGGGGAACGTGTGTGATGTCTGCGGTCGCTGGTAACTGCTGCATGTGACGGTGGGTCGGTGGATCGGGCCAGAACAAGGTTGAGGAGCCCGCGCTGGGGCCGCTGGGTTCCTTGTGTGTCCTCAGGAAGCGTGGCCTCCTGCCTGGATGAATGAGGAGTCGGGACGACGGGAGGATAAGACAGGAGCAGGCCAGCACAGGAGCAGAACCTTGAAAGCAACCGACTTTTAAGAAGGGAGAAGGATGTTCCCGTCTCTGCCCACCCTGACTGTCCTCATCCCGCTGGTGAGCCTGGCAGGCCTGTTCTACTCCGCCTCTGTGGAGGAGGGCTTCCCCCAGGGCTGCACCAGCGCCAGCAGCCTGTGTTTCTACAGCCTGCTCTTGCCAGTCACCGTGCCCGTGTACGTATTCTTCCACCTGTGGACCTGGATGGGGCTGAAGCTCTTCAGACATAATTAGTGCAGCCCCGCCCTCCCAGGCTGGGGAATCTGCGCAGGAGATTCTTGGTGACTGGGCTCTGCCCTCAAGGTTTGCAGATTCTGATGTCAGTGCTGTAGCCGAATAACACTTCCAATAAAATGTCTTGAGGGAGAGGATACCACCAGTCTATTGAAGACTATTTCTTTTTAAGACTTGTTTTTAATTACGTGTCCGGATGTAGGTATGTGCAAGTGCGTGTGGGTGGTCGAAGAGGCCACAAGAGTGTCAGATTCCCTGGAGCCGTCCTACATGGGTGCTGGGAGCTGAATTTGGGTCCTCTGTGAGGATCGCAAGTCAAGTACGTGCTCTTAACCCCTGAGCCATCTCTCCAGACGACTATCTCATTTCCTTTCTCTTCTTTTTTAGTTCAGACTAACCTCAAGCTGTGGGGAAGATGACCTTGACCTTTCTGCCCTCCTGCTTCCACCGCCAGAGTGCCCAAATCACGGGCAAGCACCACCACATCCATTTCTGTGGTGCATGCTAAGCCAGCACTCTCCCAGATACCCAGCCCCTAAAGACCATTTTTTAAAAAATCCCATTCTTTTAAATATTAGTCCTTTGGAAGCTGAGCATGGTGGCACACACCTTTAATCCCAGAACTTGGGAGGCAGAGACAGGGGGATCTCCATGAGTTTGAGGCAGCCTGATCTCCAGAATGATTTCCAGACCAGCCATGGCTGCATAGTGAGACTGTCACAAATAATAATTTGGAATTTTGTTTCAAGATCAATGGTAAAGTCTTACGTTATGAATGACTCCACTGAGAGGAGCTGGATGGAAAATGTGTGAGAGCCGGTGTGACGATAAAACTGTCAGTTCCTGGAAGCTGGAGATATCAAATACTTATCCCCATCCTGAGTCTGTGTCTGCGCAGATGGCTCTGCAGTTTCTTGGCACTGGTGCTCTTGAAAAGGACCCCATTCAGTTCCCAGTACCCACGTTGGTGGCTCACAACTAACTCCCTCTTCTGGACTCTGGGCACCTGCAAACATGTGGCATGTATTCACACACACACACACACACACACACACACACACACAATTTTTTTTTAATTTATTTATTTATTATGTATACAACGTTCTTTTCATGCATGCTTGCATACCAGAAGAGGGCACCAGATCTTATTATAGATGGCTGTGAGCCACCATGTGGTTGCTGGGAATTGAACTCAGGACCTCTGGAAGAACAGTCAGTGCTCTTAACCTCTGAGCCATCTCTCCAGCCCAGCACACACAATTTTTTTAAAGAGGAAAACAAATCTGACTTTATAGAGTTACCTTTATTTTTTTAGCATCAGGTATTACCAGATGGTGGAGGTCAGGGTTAGGGTCGGTGTTTCCTGATTCTTGGATTCTTATTCAAGGAATTGAAATAAAAGCCCACATACAGACATGTAAGGTTACGAGGAAACTATGCAGAGCGAGGCTATAGAGCAGGCGTGCAGATATCTGAGCCTACAGGGCTGTTCTTGGCTGCCACTCCTGTTCTCCCAGCCTTAATTCCTGTGAGCCTCCTTATAGCTCCTGCACCGCAGCAGAGGACCTGCCTGGGCAAGCCCTGCACACACACCTAAAAATAAACACAAAGCTTGCAAAAAAGAGGGAAAAGGTTCTTGTGGGCTGAAAGTTAGTCTACCCTTACTTGAAGGCAAGTTCCGAGATGGACTGAGGGAGTTGTGGTCTTGACCTGAACTCACTCATTTCCAGTTCCTGATGCCTCAGTGAGGCTGAGACTTGGCTCCACTGGACACAGAATCTGGAATTCCTTGAGTTCTTTGGACCCTGTGACCCCGAGACTGTGAACAAAATTCCCTTGGGTAAGTCCCAGACACCCTGGAAAGAGGATTAAAGAAAAGTAGTCAAGAGGCTGGAGAGATGGCTCAGAGGTTAAGAGTGTGTCCTTAGTTTGCTTAGAAAGTTTTTGGATTTTTTTTTGAGTGTTTTGCTTTCATGTATATATGTGCACCATGTTCACATAGTACACTCAGGGCCAGAAGATGGTTCAGATCCTCTGAACTGGAGTTACCGGAGTGAATGTGAGCCACCACGTGGGTGCTGAGAACTGAACCCGTGCCTTCTTCAAGAACAGCAAGTGTTCTTAACCTCTTAGCCATGACTCCAGCTCCTAGTTTGTTTTTTATTGCTGTGATAAAACACCAAAAGTAACTTGAGGGAAGAAAGGGTTTTTTTGACTTCCATTTTTATATTGTAGTTCATGATTGAGGGGAGTCATGGCAGGAACTGAGGCAGAGACAGTGAAGGAAGCTGCTCACTGACTTGCTCCCCAGCTCACATTCAACTGCCCTTCAGCCCAGGCTTACTGCCTAGGGATGATACCCCCAGAGTGGACTGGGCCCTCCTATATCAGAAATTAAGAAAATGTGCCATAGACATACCCGCGGGCCAATCAGATGAAAACAACTCCTGATGCTCTCCCTTTTCAGCTGACACGAACCAGCACAGAATGTGACCAGAGATTGGTTCCCAGTGTTGATGTGGGGTGGCTCACTGTTGCCTGTAACTCAGTGCCCTCTCTGGCCGTCTCAGACAACTGTACTCATGTGCGTGTACCCAGGTCCTGACATACAGATAGTTTAAAATAAATCTTTTTAGAGAGTGTCAGTTTATAGGAACCAGAAATCCCAGCGGGAGAGGGGTCAAGGAGATGGGGGCTGCCTTCCCCAAACCTTCCCGCTGTCTGGACTTGCCCTGGTTTTTGTTTGTTTGTTTTTGGTTTTGGTTTTTTTCTTTTCTTTCTTTCTTTTTTTTTCTTGGCTGAGACAGGGTTTCCCTGTAGCTTTGGAGTCTGTCCTGGAACTAACTCTTTTAGACCAGGCTGGTCTCAAACACACAAAGATCTGCCTTCCTCTGCCTCTGAGTGCTGGGATTAAACGTGTGCACCACCACCGCCAGGCTACAGTCTAGATTTTTTTTTTTTTTTTTTTTTTTTTTTTTTGGCCGAGACAGGGTTTCTCTGTAGCTTTGGAGCCTGTTCTGGAACTAGTTCTTGTAGACCAGGCTGCCCTCAAACTCACAGAGATCTGTCCGCCTCTGCCTCCCAAGTGCTGGGATTAAAGGCGCGCGCCGCCACCTCATTCTAGATTTTTAAAAACAAATTTGATGTTGTCCAGCCAGTTTCTATTTGAAACAAGTTTTGTAAAGACAAGAGATGGTCCGATATCAGATGGGAGATCCAAGTCTTCGTTGGCTTCCCCAGGGATAACACTTACAGGTCCTTATAGGCTCTAGAAACAGAACTTTGAGGTGAAGTGTGAGGTGAGAAGACATCTGAGACCCAACTCCTCGGAGAAGGAGTGCTGGTGTGAGCAGAGGGTGGAATTGTATAGCTCTGATCTCAGAAGCTTAGCTGTCAGGCCCTGTGAGATGGCGTAGGGGTGCTAGCTGTGCAAGCCCCATGGTGGAGGCAGAGACCTGTCCCTGGGGCTTGGAGAGATGGCTCGGCTGGAAGGAACACTGGATGCTCTTGAGCCCCCACAGAGCAGTTCACAACCATCTGTGGTCCCCAGAGGGTCTAATGTCCTCTTCAGGCCTCCACCAGGCACTCATCCAGTGCACAGACTTACATGCAGGCAACATACCCATACACATTTTTTTAAAGTATGTCACACCATGCCATAGTGTGTTTCCCTCCAGTAATAATAAACAATATTATTTGAGACACAGTCTGTGTAGCCCTGGCTGTCATGGAACTTGCTTTGTAGACCAGTCTAGCAGCAGAGATCCACCTGTCTCTGCCTCTGGAAGGCTGGGATCAAAGGCTTGTGCCACCACACTGGGCCTTCTTATTTTTTATTTTTTTAAATAACACTGCTAGGATTGAACCCAGGGCTTCTTGAATTCTAGGCAAGGACTCTGCCAACTGAAGTACATCTCCAATTCCCATCAGACATTTTTGCAGGCCCTTAGTAATGAAAGGTGGTGTTTTCTGAAGGGCTTTTGGTCGACCTGAAAGCCTCCGGTGAGAGTTGACAAACAACATTTGCGGTGGTTAGGAGCTGGGCGATGCCTTCCTGATAACGCACAATCTTCCTGTGTAGGGGAAACACCTGCAGACAGGATCGTCCACTCCAAAAGTTCCCTTTGATTTGCTCCACCCCCGCCCCTGCCCTTCATTTGATTAAAGAATGGTCCGCTTCTGTGGAGGCCGGCCTCTTTGTTTTCACGTCTGCTCCTTCAATCCCGATCTAAAATTTTCAGCTGATTTGAGATGGACAAAGGCAGAGCTAATAAGAACGCACTCCTTAGTGATCTGGAAACAAGCCCATGTCCCGTCAGGTGTCCTAGTACCCCACGCATGAAATTCTAGTACTCAGGAGGAGTTGGAGGCCAGCCCTAGGATATATAGACCCAGACCTCTTACAAAGAAAAGAGACACAAAAGGGGCAGGGAACTGGGGGTGTAGCCACATTGGTAGAGTGCTTGCTTGCTACGCACAAGGGTCTAAGTAACATCTCCAACACAGCATAAACACAGCGGGGCATGATAGCACTTATAATCCCAGCACTTAAAAGGCAGAAGGATCAGAAGTTCAAGTTCATCCTTGGCTACTTAAGTTCATAGATGCTAGCCTATGCTACATGAGACCCGGTCTCAAGAAAAAAAAAAAAAAGCTAGAGAGTTTACATACGTTTCTCCTTAGCTGCCCCAGTCAATTTGAGATCCTAGACTTTCTAGGACCAGGAGGACACTTACACGAATTTATCCCCGAGTCTTTCCCCTCTGTCGCTCAGGGTAAAGGGTAAAGGGACTGCAGTAACTGTCCAATGAGACGCGCCGCTGGAAGGGGCGGGCTCCGCCTCGTAAAGCCATCAAAGGACTGAGGCTCTAATGGGAGGGTCTGTCTGGGCATTGCTGGTTGGGGTCTCTGCTTCTGTCCGTGCCCTGCTGTGCCCTGAAGAGGACCCAGAACCCGGAGACGGGCGTCAGTAGGACCTCCTGGGCAACGGGATGGTGAGTGCAGCCGGAGATGGAAAAATGCTACGTGACGCACCCTTGCGTCACTTGGGAGTCTGCGCCCAGTTTGTGTCCCGTGTCGCCCCGTTTCCACTACCCCCTCGAGTTCGGGCTCCCGCTAGGTCCGGCTTCCGCCTTGCTTTGCAGCTCGGCCGTGGGGGTGGGCAGGACAGCAACAAGATCCGAGCTGTGCAGAGTGCGGGAGGAGCTGCTGTCTGAGGGTCCCCAGCCTATCCCTGTTCTCTGAGTGGGGGCCAGTTTCCCCCTGTGTTGTACAGATTTACTGGTGGTCTTAAATTAGAGACCCTATTCCAGTCTAGCTTTTCAAATTCTGCTGCCAATGAAGACGCTTATTTTCGGTTCCCCTTTCCACACCTCCAGTACCAACTCCCCACTCCATGTTCTTTCTTTTTCTTTCTAGTTTTCTCTCTTCCTTCTCCCTCCCCCGCCCACTCTTACTCTTTCTCACTTTCTCAACACGGTTTCTAGTGCCATCTGGTTTGCGTTTAAGCGGTGCTAGGGATGGAACCCAGGTCTTCCTGCGTGCTGGTCAGCAGTCTCTCGATGCTGAATTTAACTCATCCTCGGGGCGCCTACCTCAAATCCCAAGTACTGCAATTACATACCTGTGCTGTCGCAGCTGGTGACCTTTCTATATTCTAAACATACATTTTAATGACAACTTTTCTTTGGGACAAAGGTTGGTTTGGTTGGTTGGCTGATTTTTGTAGTGCTGAAGCTAGAACCCAGGGTTTTGAGCTTTATCATTGAACTGCATCTCCAGTCTTTTATTTATTACTAGCATGTGTTTATTGTATATGGTTTCACTGCACAATTCAGAATGGTCTCAAACTAATAATCCTCCTGTATCAGTTTCCCGAGTGCTGGAATTACAGGTGTAGGACACCAGGCTTGACTGAATGGCTGTTACAAAGTCTAAAGTTTTGCCCTATTGGCTGTCTGCCTCACAGGAAGCTCTTTGGAGCTGTGTTCTCTAAAATGCACGGGACTCCCCTGGAACTGGAGTTAGGGATAAGTGTGAGCCTGCACGCTTGGCACAGGGCCGGGGTCCTCTGGAAGAGGAGCAAGTACTCTTAACAAATGAACCATCTCTTCAGCCTCACTCTTGAACTTTTGATCCCCTGTCTCTGTTTCCCAAATTGGGATTTTTTTTTTTAGCTATGCGCCTCCATTCCTAGCTCACGGGGTGCTGGAATTCAAACCCAAGGCTTCTTGCGTTCTACGTAGCACTCTACGGTCCTCTCAGACCCCAGCTTTCAGGTTTACATTCTGTATCCATTGATGTAGTGCCATGTAGAGGCCATGGTTTCTGTGCCCTGGGAAATGTGGGTGGGGTTTCATTTTGGGTAAAGGAGGAAGTTGCAGAGATAACATCCCCACGGGGTCAGCTTCAGAAGAAGCTGAGAACACTGCATCATCTGGACCCAGGGATGCAAGGCAGGTGCTGTGCTAGTGATTCACAAAAGGTGTGGGGGGCCAAATATAATATAGATAATTCAAATAAACATAGACTTATTAAGAAAAAGTGAGAATTTCTGATTTCTGAGAGTGGGAAGGGTTCTAAGGGAAGAATACCTTGTTCACCCACTTTTGCATATGTGTGGTATATGCAAGTATACTCATGTATGCAGATATGCTTACACATGGAGTGGGGTTTGGGTTTGAGATTGGCATTGGTCACTCTACCTTATTTTAAGATAATTACTCCTCACTGAGCCTGGTGTTTGCCATTTTGGCTTGACTGGCTAGCCGGCCAACAAGTCCCTGGGATCCTCCCTTTGGCACTAGAGTTACAAGCTTGTGTTGTCATGCCTGACTTTTTATGTGGGTGCTGGGGATATGAACTAAGCACCTCATGCTTATGCAGCAAGCCCTGTAGCTACTGAGCCATCTCTCTAGCCCACATGTAGCTTAAATTGGCCTTCAAGATCCTCCTGCCTCTGTATCTTCAGCATTTCTTATAAGCATGCGCCATTTTTTGAGACATTTTTTTCTATGTATCCCAGTTGGCCTCAAACTCAGTACAATCTGGTTTCAGCCTTGAGTGCTAGGATGACAGGTGTGCCCTACCATGCCCCCCCCACTATGTATGTTATGATTGTGGTCCACTTACTATCATATCATGATCCCCATTCAGCTGTGTTAGAAATTGTAGCTGTTGGGCTACCAAGATAGCCCAGCAGGTAAAGGTGCTTGCCACCAAACCTGATACCCTGAGTTTGAGTCCCGTGTTTGTTTGAATGAGAATGGTCCCCATAGGCTCATATGTTTGAATACTTGGTCTGCATTTGGTGAAACTGTTTGGGAAGGATTAGGAGGTGTGGCCTTGCTGGAAAGGTGTATCACTGATGGGGGGGGGTCATTTCCAGTATCTCTCTCTCTGAATCCTTGTGGATAATCCTTGTGGACACGAGGTCTCAGCTGCTGCTCCAGCACTGTGCCCGCCTGTTGTCATGCTCCCCAACATGATGGTTATGAACTTACCCTCTGACACTGTAAGCCCCAGTAAGCTCTTTTCTTCAGTAAATTGCCTTGGTTTTGATGTCTTATCACAGCAATAAAAAAAGTAACTGAGATAATACCCAAAGCCCACATGGCGGAAGGAGAGAACTTACTTCCACAAACATGTACTCTGATGTCCACACCCGCTGTGGCATGTATACCCCAGTAAATAAATGGAATTTTAAAAGTCAAGAGCATTGTAGCTGTTAATCTGTTTCTCAGTATAGTGTCTGGCTCTGCTAGAAGGAGTGTTTGTGGTCTCTTGTCTCAGCACGTCTTATTGTGGTCTCTTATCTCAGCATGTATCTTGTGCTGAAATGGCCGTGAATGGCGTGGAGACTGTTCTAATGCTCAGCACTGTGAAGACTTGCCCATGCTTCTCTCTTCTGCTTTCTGTCTTCCTCATGATTTTCTTGTGCGATGATACGTTTGAAAGCTTATTTTTATTTTATGTGTGTGAGTATTTTGCCAGCATGTATGTCTGTGTATCATACTTTGCCCTCACAGGCCCGAAGAGGGTACCAGAACTCCTGGAACTAGAGTTCCAGATGTTTGTGAGCCACCATGTGGGTGCTGGGAACCGAACCTGGGTCCTCTGCAAGAGCAGCCAGTGCTCTTATTTGCCGAGTCATCTCTCCAGCCCATCTTGTGCAGTTTCAAAGTGGGGCAGAGAGAAAATGGAAAATCAGACCTGTGATAAATCTATCAATAAATCAGATATGGTGGCACCAGCTGAGTCCCAGCATTTGAGAGGATTGGCAGGAAAATCATGAGATGGAGGTTGGCCTGGGACAATCGAGCTGGACCCTAAAGTCAACAAGCCAGCTGGGGAGATGGCCTGGTGGGTGAGATGATTGCGGAAGCGTGAAGACCTGAGTTTGGATCCCTAGCTTCCCTGTAAAGCCTCATATGGCGGTATGCCCGTGATCCCAGTGCTGGGGGTGGAGATATAGTCTGGGGCTTCCTGGCCAGTCCACCAGCCTAGCTGAAAATGGCCAGCTTCAGTTCAGTGAGAGGCCCTGAACTCACTCACCCAGGACCAGCAGTGCTCACCCTAGACAGGAAGCACATGATTCCAAATGTCAGCAATGTGAACCAGCCTTCAGCTGTAGGAGGAGGGCCCGCTTGTTTGTCCAGGCTGCCCAGAACCAAAATAATTACACAGAAACCATATTCATTAAAACCCTGCTTGGCCCATTAGCTCTAGCTTCTTATTGGCTAACTCTTATATTAATTTAACCCATTTCTATTAATCTGTGTATTGCCACGTGGCAGTGGCTTACTGGGTAAAATTCCCAGCATCTATCTCTGGGATATCTCTGGCAGCTCCATGGCTTCTCTCTGACTCTGCTTTCTTCTGCCAGAATTCAGTTCTGTCTTCCCTGCCTACCTAAGTTCTGCCCTATCAACAGGCCAAGGCAATTTCTCTATTTATTAATGAAAGCAACACATAGACAGAAGGATCTCCTACACTATTCAGCAATTATTCTTCCCACTGTTTTGGTAATAATACAGAGTAGTAGGGCACAGCACCTGAATCCTCCACATGGACATGGATATGAACACACAATATAAATAAAACAAAGCAAGGCAACAGTTAGAATGTACAGACCCGTTCCATGTGTTTTGGTGTTAGTACTTTATGAGAAAGTGAATGTGTACTAAGGTCAGAATACTGGCAACCATATTCATTTACCATAAACTTAAAGTGTAGAGACCATAGGATTGTATGTGAATGTCCTTTTAAAGGAAGGTTTATTTTTATTTATGTGTATATGTCTGTGTTAGAATATGCTATGTGTGCTGACCCTACCTTTGGCAAGGAAGCCAGAAGAGGGTGTTAAGTCTCCTGGAGCTGGTGATTGTAAGCAGCCCACTCTATTTTCTGGGAATGGAATTCGGGTCCTCAGGAGAGCAGCAAGTGCTCTTAGCTGCTGAGCCATCCCTGTAGCCTCTTATGTGAATGACTTATGGATTTAATACAGCTTTTCCATGCTAGATGTGTCTCTCTTCCTCTTGTAAACATGTTTGCCATGTTTCAGGACTTGGTGACCTTTGAGGATTTGACTGTGAACTTCACCCAGGATGAGTGGGCTCTGATGGATTCTTCCCAGAAGAACCTTTACAGAGAGGTTGTCGGGGAAATCTTCGTGACCTTGGCTTCTGTGGGTAAGGATGTCAGCCTCTTACTTTCTTGCTAGACAGCATGCTTTGCCCATCCGTGCTGGCTTCTGACTGGCGGTGTGGAAAGAAATGATCTGATGGATAACCAGAGCATCATTGCAGCCATTCGTGGGCCTAGAGTCTAGTCCGGTCTCTCTCAGAACTCAGTGTTCTCCCTTCTGTGTTGCAGGAGAAAGATGGGACCAGAATATTGAAGACTGGTACAGAAATCAGGGGAGACTCTTAAGGTAACTCTCACTGAAAACAGAAAGGAAGTCCACTGAGAGATGTCCAGGAGCTGGGCCGGCAGCTCAGGTGGTGTAGTGCCTACTAGGCCAGAATTTGATCCTAGAATCTGTGTAAAAAGCCAGGTGGGTGTGGGGACATGTGCATGTAATTCCAGCTTTGGGGGGTGGGGTAGAGATAGATAGGCCTCTGAGGCATACTGGCCAGTCAGCCTAATCACACTGGCTAGTTCTTTGTAAAAGAAGAAGACCCTATCTCAGAAAACAAGGTAGCAAAGAAGACACCTGAGATTGACCTCTGGCCTCCACATGTACATGAGTGTACATGTATACACAAAGACAGAATTTTAGTTTGTCATTAAGTTTTAAAAAAACCCACCCATCTGCATGTTTATTTATTGATTTATTTTTACATTTTATTTGTGTGCACGTGCTTGCATGGGCTTACAAAGGCCAGAGGTATCAGATTCCTCTGGAGCTGGAGTTAAGTTTCGGGCGCCAATGAGCTCTTCCGGCACACAGTAGTGTACAGGCATATATGCAAATAGGCAAAACACAAAGAGACATAAAATAAAAACAAAATTATTAAAAAATGAACAGTGTACACTCTTAACTGCTGAGGCATCTCTTCAGCCTTCTAGTAAATAAAGAATTTGAAGCCTATCAGTGGTTTGAAATTGTGATTGAAACATTTGTAATTGTTCTGATTTTTTTTCTTAACAGCAGCCATATTATAGAGAGACTTGGTGAGAGCAGACGAAGTAGCCATTATGGAGAAACCTTCAGTCAAACTCCTGACCATGAGCTGAAAAAGAAAAGGTCTACTGAAGTAAAACTCTGTGAGTGCAGTGTGTGGGGGACAGTCTTCACGCCTCACTCGTCCAGGAAGCCCAGCAGTGCCCACCCGAGACAGGAGGCACGGGATTCCAAATGTCCACAGTGTGAGCCAGCCTTCGGCAGTTACTCTTCCCACATCAGTGCCAGGTCTCACACTGGAGACAAACTGTATGAGTGTCAGGAACATGAGGAAGCCTTCCTTTCTTTTACCAGCCTTGGTGAATTCGTTGTGACTCGTCCTGAAGGTGGACCGCATAAGTGTAATGTGTGTGGAAAAGGTTTGCACTATCCCAGCTCACTGAGAATCCATGAAAGAATCCACACCGGAGAGAAGCCTTATCGGTGTGAACAGTGTGGAAAAGCCTTCAGTTGTTGGGGCTCAGTTCGACGACATCAAAGGACTCATACTGGCGAGAAACCCTACAAGTGTAGGGAGTGTGGGAAAGCCTTCAGCTCTCCTTCGGGCCTTAAAGGCCACAGGATGAGGCACACTGGAGGTGGACCTTACACGTGTAAGGAGTGTGGGAAAGTCTTTAATTCACCCAGTGCACTTAGGAAGCATGAAAGAACTCACACAGGAGAGAGACCTTTTTTGTGTAAATACTGTGGGAAAGCCTTCATTTGTTCAACTTCAGTTCGCAAACATGAAAGAACGCACACGGGGGAAAAACCCTATGAATGTAAGCAGTGTGGGAAGGCCTTCATTTCTAAGTCAGGCCTCCAGGGACATATGATCAGGCACACTGGTGTTGGGCCTTATAAGTGTAAATTCTGCGGGAAAGCCTTTGGCTCCCCCAGTGCGGTGCTAAGGCATGAAAGTGCTCACGTTGTATAGGATTCTTGTGACTACAGCTTGGGAAGCCTTCACTGTGGGTCACTTGAGGACACATAAGGTATCTGAGAAAAATCTTTTACCATCCTAGTTCAGGTAGAGAAAAGAATTACTGGAGGGAAATCCTGTTCAGAGAATATGGGAAAACAGTTAACTGTCAGATTTTATCTAGAATGCATGTAGAGGCTGAAGAAAAAGCTTATAAATAAAAAAATAAAACTCTGTGTGTGTGTGTGTGTGTGTGTGTGTGTATGTGTGTGTAAATGTAACAGATTATTTTGTTGAGGTGGTCTAGAAGATACATAGAAGATGGGTTCTTAATTTAGGCATGATGGCACAGGCCTTTAATCCCAGTACTGGGAGGTGGAGGCAGGAGGATCAGGAACTCATGGTCATCCTCAGCAATGCAGCAAATTTGAGATCAGCTTGGGTTACATGACACTGCTTCAAAGGGGTGCCACAAACCTTTAATCCCAGCACTTGAGAGCCAGAGGCAGGTGAATGCCTGTGAGTTCCAGGCCAGCCAGATCTACATAGCGAAACACTGTCTCAAAGTGGTTGGGGCATGCTCAGTAGTTAAGAGTGCTGGCTGTCCTGTTGTCAGCAGCCATGTCGAACCTCTTACAGCGGACTGTATTTAGCTACAGGGGATTTGAAGATCTCCTCTGTCTGACCTCTGCAGGTTCTGCACTCAATATACACACACATAATTTTAAAAAGATGGATGACTTCCCAAGTTAGTTAGGGACCAGATTGCAGCAGTTGTTATGGAGAAGGCTTTGGGGTGGCATGTGTAAGTGTGAGAGGGCACTGTTCTATTGAGCGCAAGGCCTGTGGGAAAGAACCGTTTTTAAAGTTGCCGTGTGCGGTGGGCACGTGTGGAGGTCAGAGGACAACTCTGGCATCGGTTCTCCCCTTCCATCTTATACAGGCTCCAGGGGTGGAACTCGGGTTATCAAGATTAGCAGCAAGAGCCTTCACCTGCTGAGCCGTCTTGTCAGCCCAGCCATTTCTTCTTTTGTAATTACATCTTACTATTAGAATATCCTGGAACTCAACAGTCCTCTGCCTCAGTTTTCTGAAAGACTTCAGAAGCAACATTTGAAAAAATTTTTCATTTATGTGTGTGTGTGTGTGTGTGTGTGTGTGTGTGTGTGTGTGATCCTGTCCTTGTACAGGTCAGAGATCAGCTTTATGGTGTCCATTCTTTCCTTCATTTACATGGGTTTGGGGGATCAAACCCAGGTTACCACACTTGTCCATCAAGTGCCTTTGCCTGCTGAGCCATCTTGTAGCCCTAAGTGGTTGTGTTTAATGTTTTTGTAGTGTGAGTTTGTGCCAGTGCAAGTGTGGAGGACAAAGAACAACCTCCAGGTGTTGGTCTATCCCAAAATGTTCATGTCGGGCTCTATTGTTTGCATATACTATGCTAGTTGGCCCGGGAGCTTCTGGGAATTCTGATCTACATTCCCATCTTGCTGTAGAAGCATAGCAATTAAATTACTACTGTGGTGGTTTGAATAAGAATGGCTCCAATAGGCTCATATATTTGAATAGTTGGTCCCCAGTTGGTGGAACAGTTTGGGAAGGATTAGTCGGTGTGACCTTGTTGGAGAGGGTGTGTCACCAAGGATGGACTTTGAGCCAAAAGACTCAAGCTGTTCTGAGCCTTTCTGCTTCCAATTTCCAAGCCAAGATATAAGCTCTCAGATGGACCTGCCATTATGCTTTTGTTCCACCAACATGGATTCATTACCCTCTAAAACTGTTAGCCCCAAATTAAATGCTTTTCTTTTAGAAGTTGCCTTGTTCATGGTGCTTTACCACTGTAAATGGAAAGTAACTAAGAAAACAGAAAATGAGAAGATAATGGCAACTGAGATTTGCCTAATATTGATTATGATTACTATCACTCTGGTATTTCATATTTTAGTCTTTTTTATTTTGTTTTGTTTTGTTTTGTTTGAGACAGGGTTTCTCTGTGTAGACCTAGTCCTGACTGTCCTGGAACTCACTCTGTAACCAGGCTGACCTTGAACTCACTGAGATCCCCTTGCCTCTGACTCCCAAGTGCTGGAATTAAAAGCATGCACCACTACTACCTGGCTTCATATTTTATTCTTAATACCCATAGTGGCCCTCTGTGCCCTCTCAAAGAAAAAGGCTTTAGAATACAAGGGAATGAAAAATATAAAAGGTGGATTCATAACGGACAAGCCTTAGAAAAATAATTAGACATAAATAAAAGTGAGAAAGATACTAAGACAAAGACAGGGATTAAGACAAGAGCCTACTAATCCACTGTATAATGAAATGAAGGTCAATCAAAAGTTTCTAGGAAACCAATTTTGCTTACGCGGTTACTATATGAGAAATGCCAGCAGATGATAGATACGCCAAAGATTATGAAGAATTTGAATGACATCCCATAACAATGCTAGATTTAAAAAAATCAAAAGAAGCTGTAATTTCATATGGTTCTCATTCACTTTTTGTGAGGCAGATATTAAATTCCTGGGCAATTCAATAGAGTAATTCCCCAAGCCTGGGAAGATTTGACAAAAGCAGTACTAGGAGCTGGTCTGGTCAATATGCTGAGAAACACGCAGGCTGAATATGGCAATGCCACCTTGGCACTATGTCACACAGCAGCTTTAAGTACTTGGAACAAGACTGAAGAAGCAAGAAAAGAGGTTTGAACCATTTACTAAAATTATACAAGGTCCAAAGGAAGTACTTTCTGATTTTTCTTTTTACAAAGATTGGCTTCAGCTGTAAATAGAAGAGTATCAGATTCAGATATTAATTGAATCTTTGGCTTTTGGAAATGCTAATTCTGAGTGCAAAAAGGTGATCAGGTGTAGACTAAAAGTGGTATTTGATAACAGCAAATGTTATTGTACTCTTACCAGTAATGACCTGATATTTACAACTGCATATAAGATGATGAGAAAAATTGGTATTGACCAATGGTACTAAAAACAATAGTACTGACCGAAAAAAATGTTTTAAAAAGTCAGTACTGACTGACAATACAAATTATAATACAAAAAAGATAATTGGAAAATCAGTATTGACCAACAATGCAAAATAATTAAGATTTTGATTGTTGTTATTGACAGTTACTAAAAAGAGTTTGAGACACTGTAAATGTTGGGTGTTGATACATATGCTAAGAATTTTAGATCTAAGTGGTGCTCTGAACCAGCAGAGGAAACATTTTCAACTCAGGTGATTCTCTTCTCCTTTAAATAGGAGACTATAGCCTTTGAGAGCATAATTATTCATACAGCGTTATGATGTATCCTAACAAAGAGGTATGGCTATGATACATAGGGCCTAAAAGTATATTTCTCTCCACTAATCTCTTTTCTTTACAGAGATCAGCAGTCAATGATGGGTTTAAAGCTTCTTCTCCCCAGATGCCTAATACAGGAGCTCACATACGACAATGCCTGTTCCAAAGATGGAAAAATTTGGGTAAAGAAGAAAGACTTTGCCCAAGCCAGGTGCGATCTATCTGTCCTGCTGTAGAAGCACAGGAGTTATTAAAATTATTAAGAGAGAGTGGATTGTAGGTCCATATTTCATACAAGATATTTGCAGCCAGGCTCTCTGGCCATGCTTAATTTCCAAGGCAGCTGCAATTATGCCAGACAAACTAGCCACCTAACAAACACTTAGGATGTACGGCTCCTTCTCTTTTGTTAATATGTAGATCGCCTGGGGAGAGGTGTTGATTCCAAGCTGGTGACTTAAGTTACAGGTGTTTCGGTAGTCCTATGTCCCCAAAAAGAGAATATTAATAAGTTTCCACCTTGATTTGCCAGGGGGGATAAAAGTTGTTTGAAGAATAAACGCGGGTAGATCTTCAGGAATGGATGAAGCCTGAGATGCTCTTCTGATACTGCTCTGTGAACTGTGTATCATTATTTCCCACACGTCCATACCAGTTGAGTTAGGGAAAAATAGTTTTTATGTTGGGGCCACAGACCCTGACAATCAGGCCTGTAAGGACAAGATCAGCACCAATAGATGAATGGGTTAGAAATATAGCTGATACTGGATCTCATGATACAACTTTAATAAGAGAAGTAATCTCTAAATGTTTTAAGAAAAGCCAAGCTGTCAAATGTCTTGGCTGTGGCAAACAAGGTCATTTCAAAAAGGATTGTAGGCAAGGTATTCCTTGTTGGGAAACACTAGAGGTGGGTCTCTTGCAGGTCACAATCTCAAACTGAAGTTGGTCATTTCAGGTCAGCATCTGTAACTACACATTGATTAGAAGTTATGTCTATATTAGGAATACCTTTACAAATTAAGACTGACAGTGCTCCAGCATTTGTCTCTAGTAAAATGAAGCCATTTTTGCATATTACAGCATAAAGCATATTTTAAGAGGCATACCAACAATTCACCAGAATAAATAGTTAGAAATCTGTAGAAAGATTCAATCATACTTTAAAAGTGACGTTTAATAAACAGAAAGGGATGACAAAAACCTCCAGAGATAGATTATTTATTATGTATACAATATTCTGTCTACATGTATGCCTGCAGGCCAGAAGAGGGCACCAGACCTCTTTACAGACGGTTGTGAGCCACCATGTGGTTGCCAGGAATTGAGCTCAAGACCTTTGGAAGAGCAGGCAATGCTCTTAACTGCTGAGCCATCTCTCTAGCCCCTTTAAGGATGTCTTAACTTCAGAATGAAAGTCAGGAAATGTGTTACATTGCGGGAGAGGTTATGCCTTTATATTCACAGGAAACAAAAAGCTATGGATTCTTCAAAATTAATAAAGATAAGATTTGACTGGAGGAGACCTCCTGAAAATGTTGGCTGCAGTCATGAAGGGACAAACCAAGAAAAACAGGGGATATACATGTGGATCTCTCTACATGGGAACAACTTTGTGACTGTATGAGACATGATAAATCTTGTTGAGTTCAGAGTCCTCATGACTTATGATCCCATGCCATCCTTTTATATGGAATGTAGATTTATAATACAGTTTTGTTTTGCAGTCTATGGAGGCCCAAAAATGTGAGCCTATTTCCACCTTGTCTGAAGGTCAGAGAGTTTTAGCTTGTTCTGAGTTGTTGACAATTATGGCTACACATCCTGACTTAGGGTATGGTTACTTGGTCTTTTTGACATTAAGATGACCCATACAGGTAGATCCACTCCACCCTAACCAATGGTTAGGGTTTGAATACAAACACACTTCTTTTTTTTTTTTTTTGATATTTATTGAGCTCTACATTTTCTCTGCTCCCCTCCCTGCCTCTCCCCTCCCACCTTCAACCCTCCTCCAAGGTCTCCATGCTCCCATTTTACTCAGGAGATCTTGTCCTTTTTACTTTTTATGTATTTTCTAGAGATAATCAAAAAAGAAGACCCCAGCCTTCTGGAGTTTACATTGGACTAATGAATGCAGATTAATAAGGGACAAGCAAGGAATCTCTTGTTGGGAAACACTGGAGGGGGGTCTCTTGCAGGCCACAATATCAAACTGAAATTGGTCATTTCAGGTCAGCATCTGTAACTACTTTTTACTACTTTCTACTTTTTACTTCCCATGTAGATTAGATCTATGTAAGTCTCTCTTAGTGTCCGCATTGTTTTCTAAGTTCTCTGGGATTGTGGTTTGTAGGCTGGCTTTCTTTGCTTTATTTTTAAAAAACCACCTATGAGTGAGTACATATGATAATTGTCTTTTTGTGTCTGGGTTACCTCACTCAAAATAATGTTTTCTAGCTCCATCCATTTTCCTGCAAAATTCAAGATGTTGTTATTTTTTCTGCTGTGTAGTACTCCATTGTGTAAATGTACCACATTTTTCTTATTCATTCTTTGGTCAAGGGGCATTTAGGTTGTTTCCAGGATCTGGCTATGACAAACAATGCTGCTATGAACATAGTTGAACACATGTCCTGTGGCACAATTGAGCATCCTTTGGATATATACCCCAAAGTGGTATTACTGGGTCTTGAGGAAGGTTGTTTTCGACTTTTCTGAGAAATCGCCAAACTGACATCCAAAGGGGTTGTACCAGCTTGCATTTCCACCAGCAATGCAGAAGTGTTCTGGAGTAGATGGGCCTTCTGTCTATGTTGTCTTTCATTGGTTAATAAAGAAACTGCCTTGGCTTTTTGATAGGGCAGAATTCAGATAGGTGGAGTAGACTGAATAGAATGCTAGGAGAAAGAAAGCAGAGTCAGGCAGATGCCATGATTCCCCTTCCCGAGATGGATGCTGGCTAGACCCATGCCAGTAAGCCACAACCTCGTGGTGACATACAGATTTTTAGAAATGGGTTAGTCAAGATGTGAGAGTTAGCCAATAAGAGGCTATAGATAATGGGCCAGACAGTGTTTAAATGAATACAGTTTTGTGTAATTATTTGGGTAAAGCTAGCTGGGCGGCTGGAAGTGGCCCGCCGCTCCTTTTAAAACAGGGTTCCTTCTTTCCCACAACCTCTCCAGCATAAGTTGTCATCAGTGTTTTTGATCTTGGCCATTGAACATGCTCACAAATGTAATAAAAAAAAACAAAAAGCAGGCCAAGTGGTGGTGGTGCACACTTTTAATCTCAGCAATTGGGAGGCAGAGACCGGTGGACCTCTGTGAGTTCAAGGCCAGCCTGGTCTACAAAGGAAGTTCCAGGACAGCCAGGGCTGTTACACAGAGAAACCCTCTCTTGAAAAACCAGAAGAAAAAAAAAAGCAGAAAACAAGCTGATCTTTTAAAAATGAATTTCTGTTTTGGAAACAGTCTCACTGTGTAGCCCTGCTGACTTGGAATACACTGTGTAGAGTAAGCTGGCCTCAAACTCACTGTCTCCACCTTCCGAGTGCTGGGTTTGAAGGCCAGTGCCATCACACCCAACCATGCCAATCCGTAAAGTCCCGTGAGAACTTCTAATTACAGAAAACTCACAGATTAAGACATATGAAGAGTCTCGTGCAATGAATAGATCCTGTTTCATGAATATACATCTTGAGGAAAAAACAGCAAACTAGTTGAGAGGAAAAAATAGTGAAAGAATCCGATTAACAATAGCTTTATAAATCACAGAGACAAAGCTAACCAAGAATTCTATAATAAAGAATTCAAGACATTAAATAAATAAATAAAAGTCAGGCACAGTGGCACATACCTTTAATCCCAGCACTTGGGAGGCAGGGCCAAACAGATCTCTGAGTTTGGGTCTACATAGTGAGTTCCAGGCTAGGGCTACACAGAGAAACCCTGTCTTGAGGGGGTGGGGGTGGAGGGATGGGTCAACAAGAAAAAAGACAGAAGATTAGATAGATAGACAGACAGATAGATAGGAAGGAAGGAAAAGGCACTAGATGACAGACTGCTGATGTTCAGAGATTGGCAGAATGACTATGTGAAAATAGCTAAGCATGTAGGGAAAGAGGAATCCTTATTTCTGCTGGTGAGAATTAAACTTGTTCAACCACTATGGAAATCAGTATGGAAGTTCTTCAAAAGCCAGTCTCGGGTATATGCCCAAAGTACTCTAATAAATCAACATAACAGAGATACTTGCACATCTGTGTTTCCTGCTGCAGTAGTCAAAATACCCTGGAAATGCCAGCTATCCAGCACACGGCCACACATTACGAAATGTATCTGTGTGATGGCACAGCCTTTAACCCCAGCACGCAGGACCAGAGACAAGTGGGCATTTATGAGTTCCAGGCCAGCCAAGACATAGTGAGTCCCTGTTTAAAACAAATAAGCGCACTCATAAAATTCATCAGGATTTTATGCGGTCATAATGTGTAGGTACCAAGGTCTTTTTCCCTTCTCCTTGGCGATTCGCAGGGCCATGTGACCTCCGGCTCCCTGGAGATTCTGCACTAGCACTGGCTTGAGGGGATAGTTTAGGAAGAACCTGGCTCTCTTTGTTATGGTGATTCCACCTGTAATCAAGGTTCTAGCAGTGGGCTCCACACGCCTGGCCCCTCACAGCTGATTCTGCCTGAGGCGCCTGGGCCTTCAATCTCCTTCTCCTGCTCCTGATGGGAGGAGACCTTGCCCTTTTGATCCCCCTTGCCCACTGGTATAAATACCCTACTTGAGTTTAATAAAGTGGCCATTTACTCTTGGTAAGTGAGCAAGGTCTCTTTTGTGTGTGTCTGTTTTAAACCCTCAGGACAATCGTCCATTCTCGTGGGCCCGAGTTCGGGGAAAGCGCGCGCCTGGATCGGGTGTGGGTATCCACAGGAAGGCGGGGGTCCTACAATTATGTAGCGATTTCCTTAGAGAAAACAACATTCCGCCCTGCAGAAAGCTCCTGAAAACCCGGGAAGTTTCACCATCTGTGGTGGTGCACATCTTTAATCCCAGCACTGGGGAGGCAGAGGCAAGCAGATCTCTGTGAGTTCAAGGCCAGCCTGGTCTATAAAATGAGTTCCGACAGTCAGGGCTACACAGAGAAACCCTGTCTCAGAAAGAAAAAAAAAAGACTCAGGAAGTTCTAGAGGGAGTATTATTAACTCAGAAGTAATCAACTCAGAAACTTCAGGAAGTCCCTGAAACAAGGCTGGGCGACCACAGACTACGCAGACTAAGCCTCTCTCTCCTCTCATTTTATATTCCCTCTAGTGCTGGGATTAAAGGTGTAGACCACCACCACCTGGATTTGTTATTGCAATGATCTTGTGTAGCCCAGGGCGGCCTTGAAACTCACAGAGATCCTTCTGCCTCTGTCTCTCAAATCCTAGGATTAAAGGTGTGTCCCACCACTGTCTGACCTCTGGTGCTTAGCTTTGCCTTTCTGATCTTTAGACAAGCTTTTTTTATTAAAACAAATAAAATACACTATGTTCTGTTTCACAACAGCTGGAAATTTAGATAAAGTATCTAACCAAGAAAATATCTGAAGAGTCAAGTATGTGTGTGTGTGTACACACGCACACACATATATGCATACATATATATGTATACATATATGTATGTATGTGCGTGTATGTATGTATGTATGTATGTATTAGTAGTCCCAGCACATGGGAAGTGGAAGCTAGAGAACCAGGAGTTTGTAGCCAGCCTGGGCTACATCAGACTGTCTTTTCTGGTCTCTGAAAGCACCCACACAAATTCACACAGAAACACACGCATACACATATAAATAAATCTTAAAGTTTTCAAGTTTTAAAGAGCTCACTTAACAGAATGGGGAAAAAGAAAAAAGGACATGAAGAATTTATCAGGCAAGAAAAAACTCAAAGGCATGAAGACTGACAATTTTTTACATTAGATAGAAGACAAGAAGAGGAGAAGGAAAAGAAAAAAGGAAAGAAAACGGGCTGCTGAGGTGAGTCACGGGTGCAGTTCTGGCTGCTCTTCAGAGAACATCTGGAACACCAGTTCTGGTTCTAGGGTGCCCGGCGCCCTCCACAGGCACTGTGCATAAAAAGGCACAGACATACATGTAGGCAAAACACCTATACACATAAAATAAAATAAAATAAAATAAAAATAAATCTTTTAAAAACTTTTAATTTTAAAATTAAAAAACTATAAGGGACAATGGGCTTTTTTCTTTTTTCTTTTCTTTTCTTTTTTTTTTTTTTACAATAGGCTTTTAAGTACACAGCATTGCTGTTAAAAAGGAAAACATTTTAAACTGGAGTAAGTGAATGTCAGGTGTATGTGGGTGCCCACAGAGGCCAGAAGACGACATCAGGTCCCTTGGAACTGGAGTGACAGGCGGTTGTGAGCTGCCCAGCATGGGTACTGAGAACAGAACTCTGGCCCTCTTCACAGGCTCAGTGGCAAGGGTGTACTGCTCCCGGGGAAGACCAGGTTTCAGTTCAGTGCTCACAGCTGGAAGGCACAACTTCCTCTATCTCCAGCTCCAGGGGATACAGTGCCACCTTCTGGCTTCTGCAGGCACTGCACTTGAGTGCACAAAGGCACAAGCAGATAACACATACACATGATTAAGAAAATTGGGTTGGAGAGATGGTTCAGAGGTTAAGAATACCTAAGTCTGTAATGATTTTGAATTAAAGCTGATAAAGAAACTGAATTAGTCATTCTGAGGGTAAACACAGAACGAGTTTGTTTCCAGCTGTTAATGCTGTCTTCTGCGGAGGCAAGGAAAAGGTTCCAGGGCAAAAGGGGACCGGCCTAGGGCCTAGCATTGCCCTTGACAAGTTCTAAGGCACTACAGCCAGGTGTTAGGGAAGGTCCACGTGTTCCCTTTGCCAGAGATAAGGAGGGCGACACTCTTTTTAGGGAGTAAGAACTTTCTCAGAGACACCTGAGGGACTGGGAGCTTTATCCAAACGCCTGACCTTGGGAAAAGGACTTCGTAGTTCTATCTCTGGTAAGTATGAGCCTTAGGAAACAACAGTTTTTCAACTGATATTTTTCTTAGTGTCAATTCAAAAAAATTTATATGACTCAGTTTATCTAAATAGCTTAAGCTATGTTGAATATGAAAGACCTGGATAAATCCAGATCCCCCTAGCAGGAAAATAGAGCCAAAAATCTAGCAGGAAGAAAAGAATCAGAAATCTAGGATTAGCCAGTTTCAGGGTTCCAGAAACTAGCTGAAGATAAAGGTAGATTGTAATCTTGAGAGTAATCTTGAGAAACAGGGAGATTCCCCCTAGTAATTATCACCCCCTAGTAATTATCATTGGTATTTTTAGAAAAGGAACTAGCTGATTATGACCTTGAGAGGCAGGGAGTTGCCCCCTTGTAATCATCACTGAAATTTTCGGAATTTTCTGTGACATCCTCCCTCCCCCCTTTCGGATTACTGGGCTGTGTGGTTTCTTCCTATAAAAACTACTTCTCTCGGTCAGTCGGGGTCGAACTCTTCCCCTGCGTGGGTTATGAGTCTCGAAGACAGCTTGTCATTAAACCTCGTGTGATTGCAGCAAGGACGGTCTCTCATGAGTTACCGGGGGTGGGGGAGTAGGGGGGGGTGGGGGGAGTGGGGGTGGTGGTGTCCCGTTATCCTGAGGCTTGAGTGAAAGGCTTCCAATATCAGGGGTCTTTCAGTCCTTGCCCGGGTTCGAATAAAGAAACCTTTGTTCTTGCATCAGAAAGCAGGCTCCGTGGTGGTCTTGTTGGTCTCGCGACGTGGGCATAACATTGCCATTATTTCTACCTGTGAAGAATTTGTACGTAATCAATTGCTTCCTAAGTGGGTGAGTTCCCCGCCCCCAGAAACCGGGCATTCCGTAATGGATTGGTGCCATTGGCTGTCACTCAGGCCGACCCTGAAATGAGAGAAGCCGGGCGGAGCTTATAAAGTTCCGCTGAGCTCGTCTAAGTTCTCCATCTTGGGCTCTGTCATTCGGAGATTTGGCTTGGGTGAACCTGCACGGGCACCTGGAGACCGAGGAAACTCGCAAGACGCTCCGAGACGGGCCATGGTGAGCGCGGGGTCCCCGCGGAGCTGGTGCCTGCGGCTGCAGAGTCCCCAGGCCCGGCTCTGCCTCCCCGGCTGTGGGGTGGGGCTGGACGGGCTCCGGACGCCGGGGCGTCCCTGGTCTTAGCACTGGAACTCCCGCGGGGTCGCAATGCTCCCCGCAGCTCTGGGCGGACCGGGGACGTGGAGCCACTAGAAGGCACTAGGAGGAACGGACTCGTGGTCGCGTCGTTTTAGCACAGCATACACCAGTCCTCCTCTCTGGGATTCAAATACGGGGAGGGGTGAGATGCGGAGCTGTGTGCACTGTATGGAAACGCTCTAGCTGGGTGCTGGGACGGGGTGTAGGGCTTAGGCACAACAAGGTAACTCTAAGGGTGGTGGTATGAGGATAGGGCGAAGCCTGTCCCTAGTGTAGAAGCCCAACCACATTGCATAGGGGACTAAACGGGTGGGCAATAACTCAAGAAATGACTTTGGTCTGTCCCTACTTGTTAGTGTCTTTTAGGTGTCGGTGGTGACATGGCGTGGTGTGGAGGTCTAGGAGGCTCATGCGAATATAGGTCATTTGAGCTGGGGTGGAACAGTCAGCTCTGGACAGGTGTGAAAGCCCCCCAGAGTTAGGAGACTCTCACTCAAGTCTCGGGATAACATGACTCCCCCAAGAACTCTCACGAGAGACGTTCCTTGCTGTAATCACATGAGGTTTATTGACAGGAACCAGTGCACTGGGACGAGACTCATCCCACACAGGGGTAGAGTTCGACCCGAGTAGCTGGGAGGAGGGGTATTTAAGGGAAGAAACCACAACCAAAGGGGGTAGGGAGGGCGTCATTGGAAGAGTCTGAAAATACCAGTGATAATCACAAGGGAGTAAGTCCCCGTTTCTCAAGATTGTTCTCAAGATTATAATCTAACTTTGTGGTCTGCCAGTTCCTGGACTAACTTAGATTTTTGGCTCTACTTACTCTTCCTGCTAGGGGGTCTGGATTTATCCTGGTCTTTCACCTGTCTGGAGCGCCTTGGCCTCTCTGTCAGTCCTGTGGTTTGCAGGGATGGGTCACAGGCTTGCTGAGAAGAGTTCTGTTCTCTGGTCCTCTGTTGCCTAGCCAGAGTTTTTGAGACAAGGTTTCTCTAGTTTTTGGTGCCTGTCCTGGAATTAGCTCTTGTAGACCAGGTTGACCTTGAACTCACAGAGATCCGCCTGCCTCTGCCTCCCCGAGTGCTGTGAGCCACCACTGCCCGCACTGTCCTTTTTAATAAAAATTTCTCCGAAGAGAAAAAAAGCCATAGAAACCTGAACATCTGATTACTAAATTCATAATAGTTATTTTAAAAAAATGTGCTAAGCATTTCATATGTGAATATAATGTTTTGTTCAAATCCACCCTGTACTTCCTCCCCTCCAGCTCCTTTCATACCCACCACCATCAGTTTCCCTTCCCAACTTAAAAAACAAAACCCTTCACTCTACTTGATGCTGCCAGTATGTGCAGGGGTGTAGGGTCATTGCTAAAACATGGACAGTCTACTGGGCCATATCTGAGGTAAACTGACTCTCCTTAGCCCAGCAGCCTTCAATTGCCAGAAGCTCCACAGTGGGACTTCACAAGTCCCTCTCCATCCATTCCATGATGGAACTTTCCCTGGCTTGATCTTGTCCGGGTCTTGTGCATGCAGTCATAGCTGCTGTAAGTACATGACTTCACTGTCCCTGTTGGGACTTTTTCTGTCATGTTTCCTAGCAGACCTCTATAACACCAGGCTGCTAGAATCTTTTCAAGATGACCCTGAGCCTTGGGCATAGGGAATATGACAGAGATGAGCCATTAATGGCTCAGCTCTCCAGTGTCTTCTTCTCTACACGTTGACCCGTTGGAAGTCTCGGTATTAATCACTGTCTACTGCAAAACAAAGCTTCTTTGGTTTAGAGAGAATATTGGGAGCTGCAGTGTCACGTCTCTTTAAGTAATGGTAATTAGTTCTTCCTAGAGCCCTGTGTTTTTATGGCTTGAAAGCGATATTCATGTGCTCAGGTCCCCTTGTTCCCGGGTTCAACTTGTATTCCCACAAATCAGCTGTTAAAGATAGGAACGCAAGTATCTGGGCAGACTCCTGATAGGAGCTGGTGGGCCTGGAGCTGTCCATGCAGTGAGCAGCAGTGGCTCAGAAAGTGCCAAGCTTTCATCCAGGCAGCTAGAGGTCTGCTGATTTTCGCCTCATTAGCTCCCTGGAGCAGGCTAGATATAAGCTCAACCATCAGCAACAACAGCAGAATTCCCTTATAGAGAGAAGTGAGACCTTAGAGTTCACTTCTTTACTCTCCTGATCCCAGGGGATCAAACAAATGGAAAAAAGAAAGCATATTTAACAAGTGGTGCTGGCATAACTGGATATCAACATGTAGAAGAATGAAAAGACCCATATCTATCATCATGCACAAAACTCAAGTCCAAATGGATCAAAGACCTCAACATAAAGCCAGCCACACTGAACTTCATAGAAGAGCAAGTGGGAAGTATGCTTGAATGCATTGGCATGGGAGACCACTTCCTAAATATATTCCCAGCAGCACAGATACTGAGAGAAACAATTAATAAATGGGACCTTCAGGAACTGAAAAGCTTCTGTAAAGCAAAGGATATGGTCACCAAGACAAAATGACAGCCTACAGAATGGGAAAAGATCTCCGCTAGCCCCACATCAGACAGGGGTCTGATCTCCAAAATATATAAAGAACTTAGGAAATTGGACACCAAAAGAACACATAATCCAATAAAAAAAATGGAGTACAGACCTTAACAGAGAACTTTCAACAGAGGAATCTAAAATGGCTGAAAGACACTTAAGAAAATGTTCAACATCCTTAGTCATCAGAGAAATGCAAATCAAAACAACTCTGAGATTCCATCTTATACCTGTAAGAATGGCCAAGATCAGAAACATTGATGAAAACTTATGCTGGAGAGGATGTGGGGTAAAGTGAACACTTCTGCATTGCTGGTGGGAGTGCAAACGGGTACCGCTGCTTTGGATTTCAGGATTACAATTTCTCAGAAAATTAAGAAGAAGAAGAAGAAGAAGAAGAAGATCTTCCTCAAGATCCAGCAATACCAGTTTTGGGTATATATTGAAAGGATGCTCAATCATGCCACAAGGACATGTGCTCAGCTATGTTCATAGCAGCATTGTTTGTCATAGCCAGAACCTGGAAACAACCTAAATGTCCCTCGATCAAAGAATGGATAAGGAAAATGTGGTCCATTTACACAATGGAGTACTACACAGCAGAAAAAAATAATGACATCTTCATATTTGCAGGTGAATCAGTAGAGCTAGAAAACACCATTTTGAGTGAGGTAACCCAGATATAGAAAGAGAGTTATCACATGTACTCACTCATATGTGCTTTTAAACATAAAGCAAAGAAAACCAGCATACAAATTACAATCCCAGAGAACCCAGACAACAATGAAGACCCTAATCTACTTGGGAAGTAGAAAAAGACAAGATCTCCTGAGTAAATTGGGAGCATGGGGACCTTGGGAGAGGGTTGAAGGGAAGGTGAACAGAGAAAAATGTAGAGCTCAATAAAAATCAATTAAAAAAATAAAATGAAACATTTACTGATGATAAGAATTTTATTTATTTAAAAATGATGTTTTGGCATACATCCAATATTAACATTTCTTGAAGATGAAAGCGACCTTGTATACTAGTGAGACCAGTACTAGTTTGCCTGACATAACACAGTGCAAATATAAACGGCAGGGGACGGTGGTAAAAATAAATTAAATGTCTCTGTTTTTCATCAAAAACTGTGTTTTGAAAGATCAGATAACTATGTAGAATACAAAAGCTGCAGCCTATGACAGCTGAGTCTGAACCAGAGGTGGCATGTGCTGGTGCTTGGTGGTGCAATGACATGTGTGTTGTATGCTTTGAACAGGGCTACCGTAAAGTCACCCAGTAGCACAAAGTTGAGCCCTGCCTGTAACACTTTGAATTCTGTCCTCATTTGATTTTGAATTAATCTTTGGTTGCATTTTCCAAAACCTTTTAGTGTTCCCCAGTTTTTTGACCCCTGCCTTCGGTTATGTGACCCCACACGGAGCTAGGACTTTGTGCTGAATAGTTATGTGTCAAGTTGACCCAAGCTGGAGTCATCTAAGAGGAGGGAATCCCGATTCCTAGGGTGGAGCTGGAAGCAAGCACGGAGGGTGGTCCCATCCCTGAGCTGGTGGTCCTGGGTTCTATGAGCAAGCCACGGGGAGCAAGCTAGTAGCAGCACCCGTCCATGGCCTCTGCATCAGCTCCTGCCACCTGCTCTGCTTGAGTTCCTGCCCTCACTGCTTTTCATGATAAGCTATTATATGGAATTGTGAATGAAATCACCCCTTTTCCTCCCCAAGTTGCCTTTGGTCATGGTGTTTGATTGCAGCAAAAGTAACCCTGACAGACATGCCTACTCTGTGGCTGGTGCTGAGAACTGAACTTCTACCTCTGCTCTGTCTAGGCATACACCTGTAACAGTGCTGGGACACCAGCTTCAACATTCTTCCTTTGGAAACTGCATGTTAGTTTTATGATTGGGTTCATGTATTCTTTCCCCTTGCTCTTAATAACCCCTCCCTTCCATACCCATGTGTTCTTGTATGGATTTTCTGTTGGAATTAGAAAAGGATAATTTTGTTTTCCTGAGTCACTATGTTGACACTGAGATAAAGATGCCTGTGTTGATTTTTCTTTTTTCATGATGCAGAAGACAAATCAGACTGTGCCTTCTGTAAGAAACTAGTAACACACACACACACACACAGAGAGAGAGAGAGAGAGAGAGAGAGAGAGAGAGAGAGAGAGAGAGAGAGAGAGAAGAGAGAGAGGAAGAGAGGAGTGAACTTTCATTTTGTGTTCTTTCAGGGATTGGTATCATTTGAGGACGTAGCTGTGAACTTCACCAGGCAGGAGTGGCAGGAGCTGAACGCTGCCCAGAGAGCCCTGTACAGGGATGTGATGCTGGAGACCTACAGCACCCTGGTGTTCCTGAGTGAGTGTGACCCCCTGTCAGTCTCAGCAAATGCTTTTCCCTTGGTTAACAAGTATAGAAATCATCACTTAAAGATTTGTCATTATTCATAGCTATGTATATATGTCTGAGAGTGAGCACCACATGTGTGTGTGTTCCTGTGGACACCAGAGGGCATTGGGTTGCCCAGAGGGGACACTGAACAGTTGTGAACTGCCAAGTTTGGATACTGGGAACTGAACTTGGGTCTCCCAAGAGCAGTAGTTGCTCTTAGCCCCATAACCATCTTTCCAGCCTGATAAACTTTCTCAAGGTCATTATTTTGGGTTATCTATCTTGCAGTTTAATGCCAAAAAAGGGTGGTCTTCTAGCTAGTAAAGAATGAGGCTATAGATCCTCTCTGACCAAAGTTTCTTATTCACTTACCAAGCAGCAGTTCCAGAAGTGAGCCGTGATTCCTTCTTAGTAGACGGTCAGAGCACAGGCCAGCTGTGACTCCTTCCTAGTAGACGGTCAGAGCACTCTGGCACCATTCATTTCCTTACTATTTCTAACTTACAGAGCTCTGCGTGGCCAAGCCGAAGTTGATCTTCAATTTGGAACGTGGATGTGGGCCGTGGGGCCGAGCAGAAGCTGCGGTGCGGAGCCACCCGGGTGAGTGTCTTAGTGGTCAGCAGAAGGAGAGCTCATCAGGTACGGGTCATGTTGAGCTGCTGCTTCTTCTTTTTGAATCAATTCTTTTAAAATCACGTTCTGAAGCAGCTGGTCACGTGGGTCTAACCTTTTTGCTCTTAATCCAGTTTGAAAAGAACATTCTTGATGTCACTCCATCTCCCTGATTTTGTTGCTGACAACTTGCCGAAAAAAGTCTTTAATTTCTTTATTTCTTCCTTGGCCCAGTCATAATTCAGATGAAAATTGTTCAGTCGCATGAGTTTGTAGACTTTCTGTTGTTGAAGTCTAACTTTAACCCACCGTTATCCAATAATATAATTAGGTTTCTTTCAATTTTTTTTGTGCCTATTGAGATTTGCTTTGTGACCAAGTACAATAGATGACCATTTTCTAACTTTTGCATGTAATATGAATTGATGCCTTGATGGTATTCCTGGTTAAAATACAGGTACATTTGGAAATCAGTAGCCTAGAGACATTTCAATATACTTAATGTACTGTATTAGCTCCCGTTTTATTATCCTTTTAACATTCATTAGGTTTCATTTTCACTGGTCTACATTTTTATATGTTCTTTGTGTGGTTACTGGTGTATGAGTTGTCTTTATTTTTATTTCTGTATTGGCTTTGTAGAGGAATGTGCCACAGTTGTAGTGTTGCGGAGATAGCCTGACTTATCAGGAAGACAGAACAGGATGAAAGACCCCCAGAGGGTGTCTTTAACACTTGGAGACCCTCGCCCAAGAACCAAGTCTGAGCCACTGGATGCAAGAGCAAGAGGCATTTTTTATTGTTCACACAGGGCCTGTGGGTGCTGCAGTCATGTGGAGGACTGAGCGCCCCAGGCTGGGTTTGGGGCAGATTATATGGGGTTGGGGTAGGCAGAAGCAGGCGTACAGAAGCAGATGCATGGTTACAGGGGTCTCATTGGTCAATTTTAATGAGACCATGAGGTCATGCCTGAGACAGGGTGTTGGCTCTCCACTGGGTGCATAACAGCTATGTTGGCAGTTTGGGGACTTTCCGTTCCCCTTTAATCTTTCTCATGCGGGTGGCCTAACTCCTGGTGCCTGACCACAGACATCCTGTCTGTGCAGACTTGGCAATATCATCTGTGACCTTATTATGAGCCCTAGTTCTTAGTTCAAGCCTTGCTATAAAATGGAGTCACAGCAGCTATGCCAGGCGGGGGTCTTTCAAGGACAGCTCTGGAGGCTAGAGCTGCAACGGGGCAGCTCAGCCCTGGAGGAAAGGTGTCCTGACTGTCGGGAAACCAGGCTGCCTGAAGCTGGGGTGCGGCAGGGGATGGTCTCCCTGCAGGATATAGGGATCCTGTTCTCCTGGAGAATAGCTACAGCTGAGCTCTGCTCTGTTCCTTTAAGAGAACGTCCTAGCAGTACTATCTTCTCAGACCCAAGATGCTTTTTCTTTTGCTAACACTCTGCTAAGGGGAAGCCCCTGCAGAAATGTAGTAATCTCCGCTCTCATTACTTTTTCCTGCCTGGCCTTGCTCAGCCCCCCTTAAGCAGCGTCCTAGCAAGGTTCTTCTGTTCTGCTCCCAGTTGCTGAGCCCCCCTAGGGAGCGTCTCAGCAAGGTTTTTCACCTCGGTCCCCTAAGGGACATCCCAGCTAGGTTCTTCTAGTCTGCTCCAATAAGACTCTTTTGAAAAAGAGATTTATTTGCGAAGGAGGAGTCCAGGAGAGTGGCTGCCTCTGCCAGGGACAGGCAGAGAGGCTTGTATAGGGCTTCTTAGGGGTGGAGTTTTTCCAGGGAGAAGGGGGATTGGCTAGTTTCCCCCTGCTCTGGGATTGGTCCGTTTAGCTGGTCAGGGGCAGAGATGGCCAAGCTGTGTTTCTTTCACTGGTCCTTTTTAGCTTTTTGACTCTAATCTTAGGACCAGGACATATTTTTTTTTTCTTTCACTGTCTCTGATTTTAGGGACAAAGTGTTTCTTTGATACTGGTTTCAGAGCCAGAGCACGTGTTTTTAGTCTTGGGTTCTGGGATAAAGATGTTTCTCTCCTGGGCCCAGGTCTCAGATCCAGGGTGTGTTTCTTTCACTGGCTGTGGGTTTAGAGTCAGGGTGCTCAGTGGGTGGTTGGTTTCCTGCTCCAGTTGTCCCTTTTACCTTACAGGCTTTACTGTCTCCTGAGTGCTATAGCAGGTTAAGGCTACAGGTGAAGGACAATGGCAAAGTTCCCCTTGTATGAAATGGGAATGCTGTGGGACCTTCTTTAGCCAATAGCCTTTAAGATACCGGCCCACTCTGGGTGTGGCCACGTGTACTGTGTATACAGATGTAAAAACATGCACAGCCCCTTTGCTGTATTCGGTTGCTGTTCCCCGCTCATGCAGAGGACTGTGATCTGTGAGTCTACCCCTAAATAAAGAACCCTTTATTATGCCCCATTCTGAGTTAGTGTGGGACTTATAATAATTCTCAGCTAAGGTATCCATAGCTCCCCTCCCCCTCCGTGGAAACAAGAGTGAAACCCTTCCCCAATGTAGCACATCTCCTGGTTTTTATTCTGAGACCAGCGCTTTCCTGAAATACACCAGCTGATTTAATTTAGAAGTTATTATTATTATTATTCAATGTCTCTCTGCTGCCGTTAATCTTTTCTCATTAGCATTAATAAAATTTAATGTTAAAAAAGCATTATGCTATCTATTTTTGGAGGTATTTTCCATCCTTTTGCTCTATCAGTTTATGAAAACTGTACCATAAGAGGGGAAAGAAATCTGAAACCTTTCTTATAAGCAGTATCAGGACAGAAGAGGGTTTAGGTGGGAAACTGCTGGCCAGCAGAAGAGCCCTTGAGTGTTATCACAGTGAAGAAGAACTTGGCTTAGGAAAGAAAAGGGAGGGGGCAGCACTGGTGGGCACAGAGATCTTGTGTCTTTGGCTGTCAATATTCCTAAAAAAAAAAAGTTAACGTTTCTCTGACCATGGTCTCAGATTCTCTGTTTTACAAATTCATGCAATTTTCAGTTGTAAGCAGTCAGTTTCCTATGCACAGGTGTGCAGGCTCCTCCCTTCAAAGAGGCCTGCTGAGCAGGGCATGGAGGGAAATACATCCTGGGCAGCTCCCTGCCTGCAAGTCCCCGCTATGACCCAGGACTGTGGTGCTTCTTGGGCTGCTGCAAGTCGGAACCCCCCAGGCTTGTTGTCCCCAGTTTCCTCCGACTTTCAGGGCTGTTCCAATCCGCAGGCCTCTGCCCTCCGCTGACTTTGCCACCTGCTCCATCCCAGGCGCCTCTGCTCCCTGGCCTCGCAGAGCCGTGTCCAAGTCACCACCCTCAGAGGGACCTCAGGGTTGCAAGGGGCTTGCATCCAGCATGCAGGGAGTTTGCCACCACTGAACCCGGGGTCCTCTGCCACATTGCACCTCCTGCAGTCTCACGGCTTGTCTCTCAGCGCCCAGGCGGTGTGTTCCCTGCCTCAGAGCTAGGGGTGCAGACCCTAGATGGGCTGCTGCCAAGTCCTCCTCAGGGGTATCCGAGGTGCCATTGTTCCTGTTGTGCACTTCGCTTTTCCTCCCCACATTTAAGCTCTGTCCCATTTTCCCGGTCCTTGTCAGTCCAGTCTCAAACACGATGAAGAGACAACCATTAGACAACAGTTGAAAGTTACAGGAAAACAGCGGGGTCTCAAAGACTCGGTTAGGGTCTGAAACCGTGGCTACCTCCCCTGGCGCGGGCTGCATCCATGATTCCAAAGACCATAGGAGTCCCAGGCTCCCCATGGAGGCTCTGGGTTACTGAGGGCTTAATATCCTGCAGCCAGGGCTCCAAGCCCTCCAAAAGTGGAAGCTGGTCAGAACCTGCTTCTGCACAGACTCCAGACTCCTTGCGGGGGCTCTGGACAACGAGGAGGACCCAGTTTTCTCCAGACGGGGACCTGCTCCCCCAGTGGGCTCCAGAACGTCTTTGTGGATGCCCGTGACCCTGGCCCTACTAACATGTCCGTCAGCTGTCCCAGACATTGGCCATTACCTCACAGGCTCAGACACGGCATGCGGCTACAGACACCAGCATGGGCTGCTTTGAAAGGAAAAAGAAGTTTTAGCCTACAAAGAAAGGGGAACCCCTTGCTAGAGAAAAAAAAGGAACTGCCTGCTAGCAGGCTACCGGATTTACACAGAACAAAGAAAAGTCCCAAATCACAGCTTCAAATGGCTTCAAACATCTGACTGACAACGTTACTCACCGGCGGTCCAGAAACCTCTGGGGTAGAGGTGGTGTCTTAGGTCATACCGGATGAGCCCCCAAATGTTGTGCCTGAGTCTTAGGACCCCCAAGAAGACAACACGGGCTAGCAGGGGTCCTTTTCCCTTCGTCTACTGTGTTAGAGACTTTAAGGCAGAGGACCTGTGCTAGCCATAGTTAACAAACAAAACCTTGCTTTTACATTCAGAAGTGTGGTTCCCAGGCGGACTTTTTGGGAATCCTGGGATTCAGACACAACACAAAACAACTTTTTGCATATTGTGAATCAATAACTATATTGAGAGGTTTTTAAAAATCTTAGTACCATGAGAATAGCACACAATTCTGACTTTTGGACAGAATTATAAGGGCTTTGTTTCATTTTACTTAAATCTTTTGATTTGTAACCTGCTATTTTGATTTATTTGCATCAGTGTAGAATGTAGGGTCTCCAGTTATTGGTGTGTCCTGTACAAGGCAGGGAAGGACCCAAGTAGTTCTCTTTATAAGGTTAATTCCACATAAGTTTTAAATTTTTACTTGGTTCATGTAGTAAAAAGATCCATTCTTAGACAATAACTTCCTTCTGCATTGAAATTCCTGGTAGGGGAAATTTTGGGCGGCAATCTGACTAGAATGCAGTTATTATACATTCTATACTGATGTAAATAAATCAAAATTAATTCTTCTTCAGCTGTTAATTCCCTGGGACTATTTAAGTCTTTGTTACCGTCTCAGATTTTGTTTAAATGAATTACTAAATTAGGTGTTATCCCAACAGTGGACCATAGGTTGGAAAGGTTGCAATTGTTCTCTCCTAATTTGTGCTTTTTGTGTTCTAATTTTCTGTAAACCTACTATATAACCTAGGTAACTGATAGAATCTCCTCTTTGTATTTTTACAGGAGCAATTTGTAATCCCCATTTAGGCAAAACTATTTTTACTTCTTTAAACATTTTTTCTATAGGGTCTACATTTGAATTAGATAGCAAAATGTCATCCATGTAATGGTAAATTATAGATTTAGAAAATTATGTATTATTTTCAATGGCTGACTTGCAAAATATTGCCACAGGGTGGGGCTATTGTGCATTCCCTGTGGGAGGAAGGTTCATTGAGAATTACTGTAAGTTTCACACTAGCTAGAATAGGTTTATAATTATTATAATTAGAGTGCGAAAACATCAATTGTGGCAAAATAGGCAAAGTATGATGAATCTTCCAACACATGTTGGCCATCTAATAACTGATTCCAAAGATAGGGAAGTGGGAAAAGATGCCAGGCACAAAATTCATGGACATTTAATAGTGATCACTGACTTGAGAGTTTTCAAATAAATAGAAATGAAGAATAAATTAAAACCTTCCCAAGAAATTCAGAATCTTCAGTATGAACTTGAGAGATTGGGAAGGCAAATATACTCTTTGACTGTGGGAGGGAAATGTTCAACCTTAACTGGAATAGTCACTAAAACACATCATAGAGTAATAGTATGGCACCCTCTGGCTGTGATTAAGAACCCTAACCTGACCCAGTAAGTACAGACACTGCAGGGCCTGACCATCTGAGCTTTGTCATTGTGTCCCACACAGTGGACGAAGAGAGTAGACTCCTCCCCCCAAGTTGCTCTTGGACTTCCATACATGCACCATGGCATACATATACCTACACCCTCCACACACTCACACAATCACAATGAATGTATTTAATAGAAAGAAAATAACAAAAAGAAATGCAACCTGTGAACTTGACGTTCAATGGAGATGGAAGGACTAGAGGCATAGAAATCTAGGCGAACTAACCAATATCTACGTGTGTGCGCAGTTTAAAACCATGACTTGATACAAAAAAATTGACATCCAGAAAAATCTTTTTAAGGGTCATTAAAATTAAATTGCCAAAAGTACAAAAGAAAGAATCTTGAAACTGACAAGAGAAGAATGTGCTTAGTTACTTTAGGAAGTAAACATGTTGGCATGATAATGTCTTATCAAAGACTGTAATGACCAGAAAGCATGGACTCATGTTTCTGAGACCCTGCGACAAAACTGTGAAGCAAGATTGCTCTCACCAACAATGTTATCCTTTAATTTAGAAGAAATTAATGACCTTCTACAATAAGCATGAATTAATTCTCTATTTCAACAATAAAACAAAGCAAAGGAGACCTGAGTTAAAACCCTGATATCTATTGGTATAATTTTGTTTTCTAGGCAACAAATTTTATTAACCCCTTTCCAAACTTTATTCCCAGGCTTCTTCAGCTTAATTTGCTGCAAAGAATGAATTGTGTTTAAGCAAAAACTGAAAAGAGCTGCGGTGTCCAAGGGGCTTGGGCTTAAAAATATTAGCGATCTAGATTTGATCAGATCCATAAACAAAACCTTTAAAAAGCAGCCCTGGGCCGGGTAGTGGTGGCACACACCTTTAATCCCAGCACTCGGGCATGATATAAAATAGCAGCTCCTGTAACTCTGCAAGTGTTACTTCTTCAGAAGTCGCCTCCGTTCAGTTTGCCTCGTTCTTAGAAGCCTCATCAAGATTCTTCACCAGATCTGGGACTTCATCATCCTCCTCTCCAGTAGCAAGGGGTGCTTTTCCATCCACAGATTGCCTGGGCAGAGCTTCAGCCAGTCTCTGTAAACTAGTCAGACTGTCTGCCCCAAGCTGGTTTAGAATGCGGGGAAGCATTTCTGTCTGTTGCTTTGTCTGGGTGTGGCCTGTAATGGTGAGGGTGTTTGCTGCCAGAGACGCCTGAACTTTAGGGTTGTTAAAATGGATCACTGTTCCTTGGTTTGTAAACATGTCCACCTCTTCGATACCAGAGATACTGTTCACCCCTAACTTCTTTAAGGAGAACTGCAGTTTTTTACCGTCTGCTGTGGCTGTTCTGTGAACCACCTTCGGCTTTCTGCGAGCAGCTCCTTTCCCACCAGTGCTCGCTGAACCACTTTTTCCTGGTTCATGATTGTTTCTTTCATCTTGTCAGAGTGGAGTGGAAATGGGGCCATGCGGGGGACTAGGGTTCTCACTCAGGGGGTCTCAGCTGAGATAAGGTGTTGGTGTAATTTTTATATTCCTTGTAGAATAAAGTATGTACACTTAACCACAGGTCTATAGGTGTCTTAGTTGAGGTTTCTGTTGCTATGCTAAAATACCATGACCAAAAGCACCTTAGGGAGGGAAAGATTTATTTCAGTTTATAGTTCCACAGCACAGTCTGTCACTGCAGCAGGGACTGTAGGATGCTGCTCACTGGCTTGCTCGGTTTGCTTTCTTATAGGGCCTAGAATCACCAACCAAGGGGTGCCACTCACCCATTCCCCTTTCCACGTCAATCAAGAAAATGTCCCACAGGCTTGCCCATAGCCAGTCTGATTGAGGCATTTTCTTAATTGAGGTTCTTTCTTTCAGAAGGACTCTGTGTCAAGTTGATATAAAACTAACCAGCACAATAGCATATGAAGGCAGTATAATGGTGAAAATAAAACGGCCCCATTCCCCAAGGGGTGTCACTGGGCAGCGGGCCATGAGGGGCAGTGGGTCCCAGGCAGGGAGTCGTGCGGTGGGTGGATAGGCACGCCATGCAGAGTGAGGTTGAATATTTATTTAGTGGGTTATAGAAGGGAAGGAGAAAGAGGAGAGGGAGGGAGAAGGGGGATAGAGAGAGAGGCAGAGAGAAAGAGAGAAGAGAAGCTACCTCTTCAGGAGAGAGAAGGAAGAGTGAGAGAGATCACTCAGGCTGGAGGAGGCAGGATATCTGCTTCCCTCGGTGGAAGGGGATGGGTTGGGAGAGGGTGGAGCTTGTCTGTTATAGGGACCGTGTACCCAGGCCAGCAGATCATAACAGGCATGACTTTTATGTTTGAATTCTATAAAAATATTATTATTGAATCGTGACATTTTTAATATTTTAGATGTTGATAAAGTAAGTGCCCTGATTGACACCAGCAAGGAAAATCCTGAGATACATTTGGGACAGCTTGAAATAACTGACCAAGACATGATTAAAGTAAGTAAAACAATAGTATAAGGTCAAACCATATTTCCAATATGAACACATGGAGAATGAGCATGAAACATTTCCACACTTAGAATGTACTTTTCTATAGACCTACTTTTCTATAGTGAGCCTGGTTAGATACAGGCTGGAGAAGAACCTGATCATTTTCATCTAAGACTCCCGGCGTCTTAGTTTGCGTAAAAACAGAGTTCAGAGTGTATTCATTTAGTATTACCCAGGGGTGGCCTTTGAAACAAAGGCAATATTGTACATAAAGACATTTCATATCAGAGAGACTTCTAGTAATTCTGTAAACTCTGAAATCCTTTCCGTGCCCACAATGTGGCTTAGGTGGAAGCAACGTGTTGAATGTCGTATGTGTTGACAGTGTTTGTAAGGAGACTAGATCAGTAAATGGGAAAGTGCACACAGAAATACTTAGGGATTATTAGAAATTGTTCATTAGAAAATCATGCTTTGGAATTTCGGGCAGCTCATTCTAGGCAAAAGCACTAACAAATTCTTTTGTTTCAAGGGAAAACTAAAGACTCAACAGGAAGTCTACAAAGGGCCAAAATCCCGTCATGGTAGAGCACCTGTAAAAACACTTCCCCAAAAGTTAAAGAAAAACAAGACCTCTACATCACACCGAGATGGGAAACTCTACGAATGTAAGGACTGTGGGAAAACTTTCTGTAATAACTCAACCCTTATTAAGCATCACAGAAGAACTCATAATGTAGAGAAGCGCTTTGATTGTACTATATGTGGTAAAACATACCACTGGAAGTCAGACCTCACTGCTCACGAGAAAACTCACAACAAACTGGAGAGGACCTACGAATGTAAAGAGTGTGGGAAAGCTTTCTTCCGAAAGTCTCATCTCAATGTTCATGAAAGAACCCACACAGGCGAGAGGCCGCACAAATGTACGGAATGCACGAGAGCTTTCTATTACAAGTCAGACCTGACTCGGCATAAAAAAACGCACTTGGGTGAGAAGCCCTTTAAATGTAAAGAGTGCATGAAAGCTTTTTCTCGCAAGTCAAAGCTCGCTATACATCAGCAAACTCATACAGGTGAGAAGCCTTATGAATGTACAGATTGCAGGAAGACTTTCTCCCATAAGTCACAGCTCACGGCACATAGGATAGCTCACTCAGCCGAGAATTTCTATGAATGTAAAGAATGCAATAAGTCTTTCCACTGGAAGTGCCAGCTCACGGCACATCAGAAGAGACATGCAGGAAGAGGCTTCCTGCAGGAAGAACAGAGAACACTGCACGGAGAAGAGCAGGACACTGTGTTCACAGACGCCTTGCGTGACTTATCTGTCCTCGGAGGCTCCACAGAGGTGGTGTCAGGGAGCTCGGGGGTTAAGAATCTTGCTGTATTTTGAGACAGGGTTTCTCCGTGTAGCCTGGCTGTCTTGGGACTTGCTCTGTAAACCAGGCTGGTCTCTAACTCAGAGATCCTCCTGCCTCTGCCTCCCAGGCTCTTGCTTTATAATTGCGATGATTCTAGCACCTATTTGACAAGTCAGCAACCCTACAAACACCTGTCAGCCCAGCTCCGACAATGGCAGAGACGGGGATCACTTGAACTTGCTGATTTCTAGCCTCGCTGGGCCATGAGCCCCAAGTTCAGGAAGGGGCCCTTTAAGAGAGGAATGGGGAGGAGTGATGGAAGTGGTCACTCAATGCACACTTCTGGTTTCTGTGTGTGAGTGTAGGTATACGTCTACACACACGTGTAAACAAAGGAGAGTGGTGGAAGGGCTCATTGTGTAAAGGTGTTTGTCACCAAGTCCGACGACCTAAGTTTGATCCCTAGGCCCTGCCCTGTGGGACAAGCGGCTGGAAGTTGGCCCACAGCTTTTGAAGATGAGTTAAAAAAAAAAAACCAAAAAAACCAAAAAAAAAAACAAGCTGCACAGGTGCCAAAACATAAAATACAGGTCGGGAAGTAGCTTGCTGTATTCCTTTGCACATTCATCAGAGGTTCATGCTAAAAAAAAAAAAAAAAAAAAAAAAAAAAAAACAACTGTGTATCTCGTCACTGAGGATCACATCAGTGTTTCGAAGAGTGCACCTGGGAGTGGCTCCGTGGTGGTGTGCGTACCATGCACGTGTGTTCCCACCACGCGCGTGTGCTCCCTGTCCTTCTATATTAAAGTTTGTCCGGTTGTCTGCCCTGTCAGTGTTTATGCTCTTGAATGTGTTGTTTGGGAAAACAACATTAGCCATGTGAAAAATTGCAATAAATCGATAATGCGTTGTTGCACTCTTTCTGTAAAATCAGTCTTCGTGTATCTTTTGCCTTTTTTTCATCTGTATGTAGACAAGTTATCTTCAGACTCATTTGATCCTGGTTGCTTTAGGAGTTTGGCTGAATAACCAAATCCCTTTCAGTTTGAATCTTAATTTGGTTTGTCAGAGCCAGCTCTCCACAGTTCAGGGATTTGTGATCTCACTTCTGTTGGTCACTCCATCACTGTTCACACTTGTAGAGCTTTATGCCCTGACAATCTGTGACAAATGTGAACAGTGATGAACCGTCTGCCCAGATGCCCAAGTATTGCACTGCCTGAGGACATGTAGGGAATAGTCAGATTTCTATTTGTAAGGGCTAGCTAGCAGAATACGGAATAGTTCTTTACTGCCTGTAAATTATGGTGAACCAGGAGATAGTTTGAAAGCCTCCATTCCTCCCTACTGCAGATAGCATCACTGACCTTGATGGAGCTGCCAAGTACTGTTCATGGGACATGAATCTCAAGTGCAGGGGTATATACAGTTTTATAGTTGAATCATGGTCATCTTTATTGTATGGAAAAATCTTGTGATATTTTGTTTGTGCTCTAACAAAGCTTGCTGGAGATCAGAGTGTGGAGCTAGCCACTAGATAACCATAGAGGCCAGGGAGTGGTAACACATACCTTTAATCCCAGCACTTGGGAGGAGGAAAGAGGAAGTAATAAGGTGGGGTGGAGACAGGAAGTGAATGGCTGGACAGAGACAGGAAGTGAATGGCTGGACAGAGACAGGAAGTGAATGGCAGGACGGAAACAGGAAGTGATAAGGTGGAGCAGAGAGAGCTCTGCCCCTTCTGGCTGTGAAGTTGGCCAGGTAGCTGTGGCTGCTTTGTCTCTGATCTTTCAGCATTTACCTCTATATCTGACTCTGTGTTTTTTATTATTGAGATCAATTAGAATTCGTGCTACAGAATCTGAAAGTGAAACTAGGTTAATTTTGCTCGGGGCAGTTGGTGACTAGACAGAAGCATTTAGGCAGTTAGCAGAATGAACAAAGACAAATGTCTCCACAACTCAGTCTTCCCCTGCGGAAGATAAAACACCAGGAAAAGATGAAAGGCAACTCCGCTGGTTTCAGGAGAGCACTGGGGTATAGAAAACTGGGATTGAGTGTGCATTCAGGGTTTGGGGAGACGGTCCAATGGGCAAACTGCTTACTATGCAATCCTGACAACTTCAGATCCCCATAGTCCATGTAAAATTGTAGGGACACAGCATCTGTGATGCTTGTGTGGAGGCAGGATCAGCCAGAAGCTTAAGTACACGGTGGCAGGAACGAGAGACTTTGCCTTAAAAAATAAAGTGGAAGGAGAGAGGTGACTTCAGAAAGTTGTCTTCTTCAACATGTGCATGCATGCTAATATTCCTTAAAAAATAATGCTGACGTGCCCAGCCGTGCGGCCTGCCCAAGATACCGGGGCAGTGGACTCACAGAGCAGCCACGAGCCAGGCAGAGGCTGCCAGAGCGGTGCAGATTCCCCGTGGCGAGTGGCAGAGCTGACTGTGGGCAGGCAGGCAGGAGACAGAGACATGGACATGTAAAATGAGATTAAAATACTTATTCGGGGTTATGGAGGAAAAGGGGAGGGGCCAGAGAAAGAAAGGGAGAGGGAGGAGGAGAGGGAGAGAAAGAAAAACAGAAACAGAGAAAAGGAGAGAGAGAAAAGACAGAAAACACGTGTGCACATGCCAAGAGAGGGAACAGAAAGAGAAAAGATGGCGAGAGGTCAGAAGTCACTGGGAGTAGGCGTGGCTTGCCCCTTAAAGGGACCAGAGATCAAAAGGAATAACACACACACACAATAAACAAAAGCTTCAAATTCATTCCTTATTAATTTGCCTCCAGTAAACTCTACTAATACTTAGTTTCTGCTTTGTTGGGTCATCTGTTTATTGTTCAGGGATAACATATATACCTTTAAGATGTTTTTTTACATCTGACCACAGTATCTGATTGGATTGTGGTGATTTGAATGAGATTGGCCCTCATAGGCTCATGTATGAATACCTCATCCCCAGTTGGTGGAACTGTGTGGGAAGGATGGATCAGGAGGTATGTACCACTTGGGTGGGATGTGAGGTTTCAAAAGACTGGAACTGATCACAGTATGCTCTTGGCCTCCTAGTGAATCATTATGTGATCTCTCAGCTGTTGCTGGTGCTGTGTCTTTGTTCTGCCATCGTGGACTCTAACCCTCTGAAATCATAAACCTAAACAAACACTTCATTTTATTCATTTGTTCATTCATTTATTTTTGGCTTCTTTGAGACAGAGTTCTCTGTGTAACAGCCCTGACTTTCCTAGAACTCACTTTGTAGACCATGCTGGCCTTGAACTTACAGATCCGCCTATCTGCCTGCTGGAATTAAAGGCATGCTTTTAGCACCACCCAGCTAATGTTTTATTTTGTAAGTTGCCTTGGTTGTGATGTTTTGTCACAGTAATAGAAAAGTAACTAATGTGCCTTTCATCCTTCATTGTACCCAGTGGTCACTGTTGACAGCTGTCACCTAGAACACTTGCGTCTCTTTCCTCCTGTGCTCCATGTTACCCTTTAAAAATACATCATGTTCCATAGCCTCACTTCTTTTCTACAAATTCTCACTTGTTTATACTGTATTCAACACATGGCCGAGAAGCACTTGAAGAAATGTTCAACATCCTTCATCATTAGGGAAATGCAAATGAAAACAACTTTGATATTTTTGTGTACATCAGTCATAATGGCCAACATCAATAAAACAAGCGACAGCTCTTGTTTGTCCAGATGTGGAGAAAGGAGAACACGTCTCCATTGTATGGTGGATCCACAGGAAGCTAGTAGATCTGCCTCAACATCCAGCTATGCAGGTGGAGGCTGCTTGTTCATTCCTGGCCACCCAGACCTGAAATAATCACACAGAAACTGTATTAATTAAAACAGTCTTTGGCCAGTCACTTAGGCGTATTGCTAGCTAGTTCTTATATCTTAAGTTAACCCATAGGACACAGAGGACAGAAATAAAGGACAAGGGGGAAGGGAAGGATGACTCGAGGAAGGGAAAATAAAACAGAACAATGGAGAGTCGGGAGTGGGAGGGCAGACAGGAACAGGAGGATTAAACCTTCCGTTTACAGAGGTGTGCAGATTGGAGCAGCCCTGGCGGGAGGAGAAAACAGGTGACAACAAGCCTTGGGGGTGGACTTGCAGTGGCCCAAGAAGCAACACAGCTCCGGGGCACAGGGGCACAGCTGGGCCTTAAAAGCTAGGGAGCCACCTGGGAGACTGTGGGACAATATTATACAGGCCACATATTTCCGCATTGTTGGTGAAAGACACCCCCCCCCAATTTGGGGAGACTCTCACTCGAGCCTCGGGAAGACGCGAACCCCCCCCCCCCCAGTAACTCACGAGAGACCTTCCTTGCTGCAATCACACAAGGTTTAATGACAAGACGACAAGACGGGGACCAGTGCTCATAACCCACTCAGGGGAAGAGTTCGACCTCGAGTGATCGGGAGTAGTTTTTATAGGAAGAAATCACACAGCCCAGTAATCCAAAAGGGGGGCAGGGAGGGTGTCACAGAAAATTCCGAAAATTCCAGTGATGATTACAAAGGGGCAACTCCCTGCCTCTCAAGATCATTAATCAGCTAATTCCTATTCCAGTGATAATTACTAGGGGGTGATAATTACTAAGGGGAATCTCTCTGTCTCTCAAGATTACTCTCAAGATTACAATCTACCTTTATCTTCAGCTAGTTCCTGGAACTGGCTAATCCTAGATTTCTGATTCTTCTCTTCCTGCTAGATTTTTGGCTCTATTTTCCTGTTAGGGGGATCTGGATTTATCCAGGTCTTTCATTGGCAGCCAGGCTCTCAAGCCACAGTAGCAACCGAGGTGCTAAAAGCAGTTACAGACTGGCTGTCTCCTGAGCTCAGGAGAGGCTGATGTCGTTCTGCTCCTTCTTTGTAATTATGGGGACTGCCTGGGAAGAGGTGTTGATCCAAGCTATGACAGAGCTGCGGATGTGACTGTAGTCCTGTTACCCCAGAAGCAGGATGCTAATGAACTTCCCCCTCAGTTTACCTTGGGAGGTGAAAGCTGTTTGGGGAATATAGGAGGGCTACCGGCAGGATTTGAATGAACCCTGAGACTGCCTTCCGATATTGCTGTGTGAACTGTGTCTCAATTACTCCCGTGCCTCCACAGCCGGTCCAGAGAGAGAGTTTATGTTGGGTTGGACCAGAACAGGAGACGCCCCGGGACATGAGCATTTCCCTCCATGCCCCCTCTGCAGGCCCTGTCAAGGCATCTTGAGGGTCTCTGCAGGCCTCTTTGGAGGGAGAAGCCTGCACACCTGTGCATAGGGAATTGACTGCTTGCAGTTGAAAAACTGCACGAATGTAAAACAGAGACTCTGAGATCATGGCCAGAGAAACGTTAACAAAAAAAATTATTTTTAGGAATATTGACAGCCACGGGCATTCTCTGTGCCCACCGGTGCTGCCCCCCCTTTTCTTTCCAAAGCCAAATCTTCTTCACTGTGATAACACTCAAGGGCTCTTCTGCTGGCCAGCAGTTTCCCACCTAAACCCTCTTCTGTCCTGATACTGCTTATAAGAAAGGTTAAATATACCAAACTGTTGACTTTAAAATAAAAGTCAAAGATGCATTATGTTTGGGAAAAATATGCTTTTGTTTTCATAGGAAAAAACATATGGGTGTTAGTCATTTAGAGTTATAAATACTTATCACCTTTTTAGGAAATTGGCTACAAATTATTATTGATTAAGATATGTGTGTGTGTGTGTGTGTGTGTATGTGTGTGTGTGTGTGTGTGTGTGTGTGTAGTGAGCTGCTTTGTGCCGCACCTTAAAGATGGCGCGGGCCTCTACACTCCACCCCCAGGGTGGAATGTGCTTTCAGCTGTAAATAACTCCATACATGGCTAAAGCTAAGGATCTGGCTTGTTTCTGTGTACCTGGGCCTATCCATATTTCCCACATGGCTTGCTGGAGTTGGCTACCCAGGGGCTATTTTATTTTAGGTGTGGGCTGGCTTTCCCCGGGGTCAGAAGATTATTCAAGGTTTCCTGATTAAATTGCAATTGAGAACCAGTGTTGTGTTTTCTTTGCTGGCCAAAGCTACGCAACATATATATATATATATATATATATATATATATATATATATATATATATATATATATGTAGATATTTCTGCCTTTGTTTTAAATGTTATTTCTATAAAATGTCCTTGATTGCTGAAAAAAATTTACAGAAAAAGACTGATGAAAATGTCCATGTTGTCTGAAAAATGGGAGTAAAGACAAAAAAGTTTGTGATGGAGGTTTTATGTTGTCTAGAAAGCAAGAGAAAGCAGAAAACTAAAATAGTAAAGAGAAAAAAAGATAAAAGTAATAAAAGGCATGTAAAAAAGTTTTGTTTTTGTTTTTGTTTTTTGAGACAGGGTTTCTCTGTAGCTTTGGAGCTTATCCTGGAACTAGCTCTTGTAGACCAGGCTGGCCTTGGACTCACAGAGATCCGCCTGCCTCTGCCTCCCAAGGGCTGCGCCACCACCTTAAAAAATTTTTTAAAAAGGTTAGAGGCTATGGTTTCTTGTATCTGCACATACTAAATTAAAAAAAAAAAGAACTGAGTCACAGTTTATATTAGTACTAAAAGAATTTTTAAGTCTAAAACCTGACAAACACGGAGCATAAAGTTCTAGTCTTATAAAGCTGCTCACCTATTGTAGACAATCAGGAAATACAAGTTAATAGTCAGGTATCCTCAAGGCACTGATATAATTAATTACAGGAATAAGCTTTACTTAGTTCCCTGTATACGTTTTTAAAGTCAAGCTTAAAACAAGTAATGAGAAACAAAGTTTGTCTAATCTGATATACCTAGGCAGCCCTCATACTTCAGAGATCTGTGAAATATGGCATTTATGACAACTAAAAAGTTTATATTGTTGGGTCCAGGGGAGTTGCACAATGTAAGATGGGGACAGGGGCTGGAGAGGTGGCTCAGAGGTTAAGAGCACTGGCTGCTCTTCCAGAGGTCCTGAGTTCAATTCCCAGCAACCACATGGTGGTTCACGACCATCTGTAATGGATCTGATGCCCTCTTCTGGCAGAACACTGTATATTTAATAAATAAAATCTAAAAAAAAAAAAAAAAGATGGGGACAGACCACCAAAGTCTAATAAACCAGAAGCAAACTTTATTCCAGAAACCAGATTCCAGGAAAGCCAGAAGCAAACTTATATATATATATATATATATATATATATATATATATATATATATATATATATATATATATATATATATAAAGTTTATATATATATATAAAATCACGGAGCACAGAAACTTACCTAAGACCACAGCCAGAGATGGTGTTTGTTAGGCTGTTGCAAAAGGTCAGTTTCTGAAACCATCTTTTTATAGTAGGGGCACCAAGCATTAGGTCTGAACAAAGGAATTTTTACGATCTTGCCCCGACTGGTGGGTTAGTCAACAGAGACCCTAAGGGGGAGTGTGTTCTAATGCCAATGGGTAACTAGGCAGCTATCATGAAATATGTTTCAGAGTTACAGTTAAAGTCACTAATTGCAAGAAAACAGATGTCTTTAGCAATTAGTTAGAAAAAGGGACTGCTACTAATATCAGAAGGTTAATAAATCAGGATAACACTACCTCAAGATAAAACTCAGATACAGATTGCCTTACTTTACAACCTCCATTATTAGAGCTCATTAGTCAAACCCGTGTTTCTACCTTGTCCAGTGTGTCTCTTGGTATCTCCAGGCAGTGTATACTGAAGTCCCATGCCTTCCCTTTGATGGTGCCAGTTTCCCACAGCAGAGACAGTGCCTAACCCAGAGGTCACACATCTCTGTCTCCTAAAGGTTAACTCAGCTCATATCTGTTTATCAAGGATGGCCAGGACACTGTACCCTAAGTTTGCAGAGAGAAGCTCCGGCCTTGTTATAGAACAGCCTGTTGTAAAATGAAATGACCTAGGCTGTTGGAGGCTTCTTAAGCGTCTGAGAAAATAGCTCACTTGAATGACTGATCCTTGATCTACTGAGAAAGTTGCTGACAGTCTGTTCTCATTCTCCTAGACTTATAACTTTATATTTCTTTATTTCTACATTCTCATTTCTGGAATCTACATTTTTATTTTCTTATTCTTGGACTCCTCAATATCAGACAGAGACTCCCAGATCCTGGCAGTGACCTGACCCAAAGTCTCCAAAGAAGATTATGGGACACCATGATGTCTCCACCGGGATAATGATGATGCTGACCTGTGGGCAAGAAACCCCAATGCTACAACCTGCTGCCAGGACCCAGTCCAGACTGTGGACACCGGAGAATTGATTGCACCACCTTTGCTAGACAAAATAAGGTCAGTGTTTTTCTTGCCCCTCGTCCACAGGAACCTCTTACCTATGGGCCTGGTAAAGCCTGCTGTTCTGATACGTCTGCCTCCAATGTTATGCAGACATGGTTATGACTGTATATGGGCTGGTCCCTGTCATTTTTAATAGATCCAAAAGCTGTTTGGTCTGTACTTAAATATAATTTATTTTTCTTCTGGAGATCTCTGACAGCATTGATGGCTAGGCTAGCTGTAGCTTAGTTAACTTGACAGCTTCAGAAATATTTAAGATATAGTTCTGGGCCAGGTTGTAGTGGCACACACCTTTAATCCCAGCACTTGGGAGGCAGAGGCAGGCTGATCTCTGTGAGTTTGAGGCCATCGAGGCCAGCCTGGTCTATAAGAGCTAGTTCCAGAGAAACCCTGTCTCGGGGAAAAATAAAATAAAGATATCGTTCTGATAGGCTGAAAGAGCAATGACTGCTCACTGTTTGGGTCACAAGCTCAGGATTTTAAATTTCTTTTGGTTATCTTCTAAATATAAGTTTATACACTTTTAACCCAAATCTGTGTTTTTTGCTAGGACCCAAAGGTATGAGTCTATTTCTGCTGTTTTATAGATATCTGTTGTTTGTTTTTTCTATAATATGAATTTAATGTGGGCCTGAATTTCAAATGTATTATCTTCCTTTAAGTATATAAATTCTTATTTATTTTTTTAATTTTTTTTCGTTCTTCCTTTCTTGATAAGTATATAAATTTTAACTTCTGTTCCTAGTTTGAATTTGTCAACAGGTTTCCACTTGGCTGGCAGACACAATCAAGCATCAGTTGCTGGCTACAATCTGTTCCAAATGACTGTGGACCCTGGATTTGCTGAAAACTGCAATGGACCAGTCTACCTGATGTGAATGCTCCCTGGTTCTTAAACAGAGTCCACAAACCAGATGCTCCTGATAAATACCCCACTGCCTGAATTTCCTCTTTGATTTTGGCTAGCATTTCATCTTTGTTAGCTCTTGACAACAATGTCCCAAGTCAGCTGGAAGCAGTTAAAAGAATACATTGTCTTGTAATCCCTAGTTGAGATGCTAAGTCAAAAGGGAAGACTCTGCAGTTTTAGGAAAGAAATTCTATTTTTACACTAACCATTCAGGAATTCTAAGAGACAATTTGGCCAAAGTTAGGAAAGGATTGGCCAAGCAAAAAGAAAAAAGAAAAAAGATTCTTCACAAGGATGGCTTGAATCCTGGTTTAATAGTTCTCCTTGTTTAACTACCATTATTTCTGCTGTTATAGGACTTTTACTGGTTTTGCTAATTACTTTGACTGTCGGCCCATGTATAATCAACAGGCTGGTACAGTTTGTAAAACAAAGGTTTAATCCCATTCCATTTATGGTTCAATGCTAATGTATGTCCTTCTGCCTGCTGTTCCACCACCAGTGAAGATGAAATAGAATTTGGAAGTTATTCTCATCAGGTTGAGGAACCTAGGGTTCAGGATTGAACTCCACTTAGAACTCCCAGTGGGGAATGAAAGGCCAGAAGAGATTCTATTTCTGTACCAAGCCCTTTGGGGACCTTGATACCTCAGCCCCCAGGATAAGCTGGAGGTCATAGGAGCCCTCTTTAGGGAAAAGTATTAGCTAACAGAGAAACCCAAGCTACACAAAGTTGCTGACTGCAGCCCATTCCCCCACCCAGCTTCCCCTATCAGCTGGGTGATATCAGCTGGGCAATATTTCAAGCAGCCCCTGTGGTTAGCACAGGGTCAGCAGATGTCTGGAGGTAACCAGGGGCTGTTGTATCTAAGTATCCCCCTTAGATACTAACAGCCTATTAGGAACCAACAGCTGAGCTTTACCTCACCTTTAGCCAATTGTGATATAGGATCCGTAATTTTGTATTTTGAGACTGTAACCTTGTGACTGCTTTGTGGTTTTTGTCTTTATAAACCCCTTACAAAAATAGACGGGGTCCTTCTCCCTCCATCTGCTATGTCAGAGACTGTGAGGCAGAGGACCAGTGTTAGCCTGTACTTAATAAAGGAAACCTTGCTTTTGCATTCGGAAGTGTGGCTCTGTGGTGGTCTTCTTGGGGGTCCTGGGACTCAGGCACAACAGTGTCACCGTGGAGGCACGGTTTGAGGTCTCATGTATGCTGAAGCTATGCCCAACGGCCCAATGTGGAACATCTCTCTCTGCTGCCTGTGTGTCCAGATGTAGAACTCTCAGTTCCTTCTCCAGCACCACGTCTGCCTGTGTGCCACCCATCATGATAACGGACTAAACCTCTGAAACTGTAAGCAAGCCTCCATTAAATGTTTTCTTTATAAGAGCTGCTGTGGTCATGGAGTAGAAGAAGTAGAAGCAGTAGAAGCTCTAGTTAAAACAACTGCTTTCAGGGATTCTCAGTCCACACATCAGGTTGATCTCCGCTGCCTGTAACTTCAACTGCAGTGATCTGACGCTGCTTCTGGCCTCTTTGGGCACTACACTCATGCACAAACTGTATGCATGCATACATATACACATAATTAAAAATAAAAGAAACAAAAGCCCAACATTATTCAGTCACTTAGCACCTTGTCTGAGCTTTAGACCTGGGGAATAAGTAAGTACAGACATGTTGTTAACACATCATGAATAGCACACATTTTTGTGAAAAAAGTTAATATAACATTTAAACAATAATTGTATGTGCATTATTGTGATTATGATAATTTGACATTAGGTTTCATAAAATTAATAATATATTTAAAGCAAGGGTTAACATGGCTACCTGAATGAACACTACATGATGCCTCAACTCCATGTATTCCAGTAACAGTATGACAAGATGGAATTTATTTTCTGAAAATAAATAACTTTAGCATCTCCTCCCCTACAAGGCCATCTATTTTAATGCAAGAATTTGTGTCTCCCCAATATTTGCTAGAATCTTCATCTAGTTAAGTTTTAACTAAAGACCTAGAGTTCACAAGTAAAGAGTTAGCTAGCTAGAGTGCCTTCTAAATAATTACTTAAGGAATTCACTTAAGAAAAGAAGATCACTGTGTGATAAAAGACATCAAGATTATAGTGGAGATCAAATATTACTAAATTGAATGTCCCCGCAATTACACAAATGGTGGGTCATACTTTATCCTTTCTCAGGGGATGTGTAGGCCAATGAACATCTCACTTTGATATTCAAATCAGATCTCTATGAGAATTAATTTTTGAGGATACTTACCTTGAGATACTTTGTTATCTAGCAAAACAAAACAAACAAACAAACAAACAAAACCAAACACACTATGGCGGTTTGAATAGGAATGCCCCATGGACTCCTGTGTTTGAATGCTTGGCCCATCAGGAGTGGCACTTGTTGGAGTGAATGTGACCTTGCTGGAGGAAGTATGTCACCATGGGGTGGGCTTTGAGGTTTCAGAAGCTCAAGTCAGCTCTGTCCCTGCTGCCTGAGGATCACAATGTATAGTTCTCAGCTCCTTCTCTAGTACCATGTCTGCCTGCACGCTGCCATGTTTTCCACCCTGTCAACAATGAACTAAACATCTGAACGGTAGGCCAGTCCCAATTAAATGTTTTCCTTTATAGGAGTTGCCACAGTTACCGTGGTTTTCACAGCAACGGAAACGCTAAGACATACACATGGCAGCGCTGTGTAAGGAGAAACAGCACTTAGCAGGCATAGGTGAGGAGGAATTTATTCTCTCTGCATGAGATACACTCAGCTCACGGGGAGCACATTCACTTTGCACACATACCTAGGGTGTTCCTCGGTGGATTTCCTGGCATTTTCAGGCGATGTCATGGACGTTCAAACATTTGAGAAGAGTGCGAAACTGATCGTTTTCTTGAACATTGTGGCATTCGTGACTTCCGGGAGAAAGGCTATCAGGAGTTCCGATGTTAGGAATGTGGATTGTCCCTGAAGTTTAGTAGGAGTGTGTCCTTCTAGAGTTCATAGCAAATTAGTGGAAATCAAAACAGTACTATACTTCACAATCTTTTATATATATATATATATATATAGCCTTACAGCTTTATTCTCTTCAGCAACAAACATTTAAGCACCAGAATAAACAAGTGGCCCCTAAGCACCTGAAGACCAAGTCAGGCAAAAAATATTAGGCCCCGCATTGAAGTAGCCGTTACTATTTCTGGAATCTCTTCCATAGGATTGAACTGCTTGTACTGCTTAGGAGGGAGCCGGACATGAGGTCAAACCTGAGCACCTTTTCCCAGCCAGGCTTAACGAGAAACTGGGGGCCCAAAGCGCTGTATGGTGTTCACCACTAGGGAAAGCTGGTCCAGAAAGTTCATGATGGAAATCCGGAGGAGGCGAGAATCTTCCGAGACCCAGTGTGCTTCCAGCACGCAGCCGCTCACGTTAAGCTCCTTCCCCAACAGTTCTTGGTGCGGTTCGGCATCAGGAGCTAGGGACCCACAGGCGATTTCTGTCTCCAAAGAGGTCGGGAAAGGCACTGTAAGGGCGAATCTGTGATGTCGGATTGCCGGCCTTTGGGTTAAAGGCATGGTGCTTTTGCTCGAGCGGGAGACTTCCGGTGCTCGTGCAACAGCGTGAGCTCCACTGGGAATAACTGCCACTGTGCCTGCATCGCGGGACAGCAGCGGCTCGTCAGGGACTCCGCGCCATGTGCAGTGTGGCCTAACCCTCTGCTCCACTGGGAATAACTGCCACTGTGCCTGCATCGCGGGACAGCAGCGGCTCGTCAGGGACTCCGCGCCATGTGCAGTGTGGCCTAACCCTCTGCTCCACTGGGAATAACTGCCACTGTGCCTGCATCGCGGGACAGCAGCGGCTAGTCAGGGACTCCGCGCCATGTGCAGTGTGGCCTAACCCTCTATGTGCCCCCTGCATGTCTACTACTGCTCCACTTTCTACTTTACGATCTTACACCTAGCTTGGTATTTTTAAATTAAAAGTCATTTATATATAACTTGAAAATAAAAAACATCACACAGTGAAATTAGCCAGACTCAAAGTCTTCATCTCAATGAAGTTCTATAGTTAGGTTAGCTATCCTGAGGCCGTGGAGAGTCCACTTCGGTTTTTGCACTTTTACTATCCATTAATCACAAAAGATAAAATAAAAAAATCTATGACAGAGTTAAGACTAGACAAACTCTCCTCTTTCACGACTCAGTGTCATTTTTCTGCACACACTACAGGGAAAGGTCTGCATATGCTGTAAGTGGGTGACCTCACTGAATAGTATATATTCTAAGTTCATCCATTTTCCCACAGATTTCATGATTTCTGCTGGGATGTTCTGTGTTGCGTGAGACAATCAAAGAAAGAGGTCACCCCAAGAAGAAATTTTAAGGCCTGTGTGTCAGCAAGGAGGTCCAGCCTCTGATGAACTGAACCCTGAACAGCCATACCATGGTGTTTTTTTGATTGTTACATAAAGTTGTTTTTTTGGGTCAAGTATTTCCTAATCCCTATTCTAATTCATACGTCTCTAAAGGAAAGCATCACCTGCCCCACACATTAGTCCTGATTGTGTACATTTGCAGTCCATAATAATCCTAGAGACTCAGGTGTGCCCGGAGCAGCGTGTGACCAAAGTCATGCAAGAGCAGCAATGCCCCTTGAGAGCAATTCTGCAGACCATGGAAAATGATCACCGCTTTCCACGATGATTCTTCAAAGTCAAACACCTATTCACTCTAGCGATTTGTCCCAGAGTCCTACAACAGATCGCATTCTTCAGAGCTGGAGAGTATTCCATTTTAGGGATGTCCCAGATTTCCATTATCCATGTCTGTCAATGGACAACTAGGTTAATTCTGTTACCTTGTTATATGAATAGAGCACCAATAAACATGGGGGTACAAATATCTCTATGGTAGGGTGTGAAATTCCTGGGTGTCTGACCAGGAGAGAAATAGCTGGTATTTTACATATGGTAGTTCTATCTTTAATTTTTTTGAGAAATCTCCAAAGGAGCTATATTAATTTGCACCTCTCCCATCAGTGAGCGAGGGGTTCTCTCCACATCCTCTCTAACATTTGTTGGTAGGTTCTGACTCGGGTGAGATGGTATCTCAAAGTAGTTTTAATTTGCATTTTCCTCATGGCTAGAGACACTGAACACTTAAAAAAACTAATTAGTCATTGTGTTTCCCTTTTGAAACTGCCTCTTCTTCCAGCATCCCATTTGATGATCGGCAGTTTTATTTTCTTGGTATTTAATTTCTGCAGTTCTTTGTAAGTTCTGTATGTCAGTCCCCTGTCTGAAGCATTGCTGGTAGAGATGTTCTCCCATTCTGTGGGCTGTGTGCTCTGCTGATAGCTTCCTTTGCCGTGCAGAAACATTTTATTTCATGTAGTCACATCTGTCAATATTTAGGGCTGGTTCCTGTGTTATTTGTGTTCTATTCAAAAAGAAAGTTCTCGCTGACCCAGTGTCTTGAATAATACTCCCTACATTTGTTGTGCCCAGATCACGACCCCCAGAGAGAGACCACCAGAGAGGCCCAGACTGTCATAAGCAAGGTTTAATCAGCATAATACAAACATGTTTGGAACTCATCTCCATCCCCGTTACAACAAGGTAGAGAGGAGTTGTATCTCCTCTGTGGGGTAAGCTTTTAAAGGCATAACTACAAAGAGAATCTTTGAAGATGCTTTGGCATGGGTACAAGGACTTTTGCTCCCTCACATTCTGTTAAGTCAGCTTTTTCCTTGTTTTTAGCGCAAGGCCACTGTTCTTGAGTTAGGCTATCTTTATCAGCCTGTACCAGGTGACTGGCTGGGCTGAGCTAAGTGACCTTGTGCTCAGAATCTCCTGGGTGGGAGGGGGAAGGCCACTATCTTCCTGGGAAAACATTCTGCTAGGAAATTTCTTCTTGCCCCTTTGAGAACAAGGGGTGAGGGTCCCACACATTTCCTTTCCTTTGATATTTTTACTATTATTCTATTGCCCTGAGTTTCTTCTGTGGTAATGTCTATTTGAAGCTCTATATACCTCTTGTGCTTGGTTGCCTACTTTTCCTCTAAGTTTTGAAAGTTTTCTGCCATGTTCACTTTGGAGACTAGCTTGGGTAAATTTCTAATTTTGTGCATCTGTTTGTTGAAATGTCCTATATCAGCTGTTCTCAACATGTGGGTCTTGATCCCAGAAAGACCATTAGAAAACACAGATATTTAAATTTCAACTCAAAACAGTAGCAAAATTGCAGTTATGAAGTAACAACAGAAATAAATTTATGGTTGGGGGTCACGACAACATGAGGAACTATATTAAAGGGTCACAGCATCAGAAAGGTTGAGAACCACTGGCCTAGATGATCATTAATTCTCTCCCTGACACGTTAACTGCCTCTGTGGTTGGGATTCCTGATAGGGCGTTAGCGGGTTAGGGTAGTGGTGGTGGTGGTGGCTGCGGTTGTGTCATGGTCTGTGTTGGTCATGTCTCATGCATCTGTTGGAGAGGGATTGACTTTCAGTTTCATCTCCTCTTTTTCCAAACCTGTTTGGATATTTTGTTTTCTGTGACTCTTCCTAGAAAGAAGAGTTCACGAAGCACGAAGTTCTGCTGTAGGGATGGTGAGACTTGGTGTTGACTGTCCAGTGCAGTTGCTGAGGTGACCCCTTCTCGGCTGTAGGAGAACAGCGTTGAGAGTGGGCTGCACACTAAGCATGAAGGTGACCATGTAGAGTCTAAACTGTGATTGCGTCTTGCATTTTGTGAGCCTGTTTGGGGCAGGATAACACATGTTGAACCCGCTGCAGTCTGTGTATTATCTGGAGGCTGTAGTTAGAGTCACAGATCTGAAGTGACCTCTATGACCATGGCAGTATAGACTCTGGATCCTGCAGTGACCAAGGAACCTGAGAAGTCAGACTCCATGCCACACCGACATTAGAGACACCTGGAGCCCAAATCCCAGTCTTTAAAGTGATCTTAGGTATAATGAAGAGAAAGTTGGACTCTGCCCAGATCCTTGGGGGCACTGGTGGTAGAAGCCTGGTTTGGGGGTACACACAGATCTTTAGGAACTAGAGAGCCAATGTCCAGTGCACTCTTCCCACAGAAACTGGAGGGTCAAGTCACATGGCTTTCTGTAGTAGAGGAGTCTAGAAGTGGGCAGTTTATTCCACTGTGTTCCAAGGTCTTTCTCCAGCCTCCTGAGACTTAGGACTGATGGCAGGCTGGTGCCTCTGTGAAAAGCGGGAATTGCCACCTCTGCTCCAGACCTGTATCTGATCACCACCACATTGTACTTAATGAGAATGAAGTGCCTATAATTTGTTTTCTGAATATGTTATTACAACCTTTGTAATACAGTTGACAGTATTCTGTAAGCTTGCCATTAGCGTGACAAAGCCCTCAAGGAAGATATCCTATAGTAGAGACAGATTTTTTTTTTAAGGCTATCAGTATTTTACTTTGATCCTTTGGTGCAGAAAACCCTCTTGAATGAGCACAGAGAAGCACAGAGCAGCTCATCTTGTGTAGCCAGGAAGCCAAGAGAGGGAAAAGAAACTGGGAAACCAATATCTGCTCTAGGACACTTCTCATGGCCTCATTTGCTCCCACTGGCTCTGTCTGCTTAATATCATTACAGATGGGTGAGAAAACTGAAATACCTGGTCTTCAACACAAATCCAAAACTTAATACTGAGTATGCAGTCTTCTACACTTAGACTTTTCAACCTTGGTTTAAATTTAAATTTTTAAATTTTTGTGAAACATTAATCTATGAGTTGTGTTGCTTAGGTTTCTATCACTGTAATTAACATGACGACTGAAAACCCCTTGAGAAGGAAAGGGTTAATTTCACCTCGCAGAATACAATTTGTCTTCTAGGGAAATCAGAACAGGAACTCAAGGCAGGAACCTGAAGGCAGTAAGTAAAGCAGACGTCATGGAGGAATGTTTGTTACAGGCTTGCACACCATGGGTTGCTCATCCTGCTTTCTTATACCACTCAGGACCACTTGCCCAGGGGTGGCTGCTAATCCCACCGGCTAAGAATGAGACCGGTACGTTTACACAATGGAGTACTGCACAGCAGAAAAAAAAATAATGACATCTTTAAATTTGAAGGCAAATGGATGGAGCTAGAAAACATCATTTTGAGTGAGGTAACCCAGACCCAGAAAGACAATTATCACATGTACTCACTCAAAAGTGGTTTTTAAACATAAATCAAAGAAAAGCAGCCTACAAATCACAATCCCAGAGAACCTAAGAACAATGAGGACTCTAAGAGAGACAGACATGGATCTAATCTACATGGGAAGTAGAAAAAGACAAGATCTCCTAAGTAAATTGCGAGCATGGGGACCTTGCGAGAGGGTTGAAGAGGAGGGGAGAGGCAGGGAGGGGAGCAGAGAAAAATGTAGAGTTCAATAAAAATCAATTTAACCCACATAAAAAGAATGAGACCACTACCACAATTTAAAGCCAAACTTGGAGCAAGTTTTAATTAAGTATTGACCAGGTAAATAGGCTCTGGCCAGGTCTGTACCAGGTTTCCCAGGAAATGGCCCTGAATCAAGTTTTGCAAGGGCTTAAGAAGGAAAACCCATAATTCATTGTATTTCCATCAGGTTCAATCAGAGAAGAGCAGATATCCTGACATTTCCTGCCCTTGTTCCTCCTGCCCACATTTGCTTACCGGGAAAGATTCTAACCTACATCCGTCTCAGGCAGGAGAATCATGGCTTCTGTCACTCTGTCCTTCTTCCCAGAATTCTGTTCTGTCTACTCCTCCCACTTAAGGGCTGCCCTGTCAAAAGGCCAAGGAAGTGTCTTTATTCAACCAATGAAAGCAACACACAAACAGAAGAACCTTCTACGCCATTTCCCCTTTTTCTGTTTAAACAAAAAAGAAAGGCTTTAACTTTAACATAGTAAAATTACATATAAACAAAACAATTATCAAGCAAGAATTACAATTACAATATTTAGATCTATTTTATCTTTTATCATAACAGTGGAAAACTATAACTATAGCTATCTATCTATTCTTCAACTCTATCAAAGACTCCAGAAGGATATATTACCTAAATAAACAAGAAGTAAGCAACTCCCAAAACTCTAGAAATGACAGAGACATCTCACTGCCTGGACAGTCACCCAAAGTTCTTCTGTACCATTGGGGCATCCATCTTCAGCCTACAGGCCCATAGTTTCCAGCAGATATTTCCATGAAGCAGGAAATTTCAGACAGTTCAGTCACTATCTGCTGTGTCCCACAGAATGTCTCACAGACTCTTTCATGAATCAGGAACTCCAAAGGATCATTTCACCTTTAGGCAAGTTTAGCAGTTCTCTCTCTGTGAGTTCTTTGTGTACAGTTTATGCAACAGCACAGGCAAGAGTAGTTTCTTGTCCAAATGGCTAACCAACTCCATAAGGAGCCTCTTCAATGCCCATCTTCCTCTTGAAGTAGCTGGTGCTACCAGGAGCAAACCTGTCTCATTGTCATGAAAAGCTCTAAGTTATTAAAACATTTAAATGCCATATTCTGTTGACTTTGAAAGACATGAAGAATACCTATCTGAAATATGTCTATGCACATCTAGAAAATCTAACTAACATGACTACAAACTTGACTATTATAGATGATTATCCATTAGCTTACTTACTAATTATACATTTTTTAAATTAACTACACAATCACAATACCTTAATCAAGATTAGAAATGCATATATATAACAAAATTGACCTTAAATTTATATTAACAAAGCAAAATTCATACCAATATAAATTACTCATATCTATATCCTATCCCCCTTTAAATGTAAAAGAACATTTATAAACAATATCTAGGAATATGGACATAGTTATTTCTCTCCAAACTTCTTCCTGCTGTATAGGGGTGCTGTTAATCAGGTCTTTTATGGTGTATCCTGTGTGCCAGGTTCATTTCAGTCGGCAGTTGAGTGAAATAATTTTCTGAAGGTGTTCACGGCAACCTTTCAGGAGGGCGTGGTCTATCATACCATATTGGGATAAAAGTAATCCACAGGGTCTCATCTTCTGTGAAAACAAAAGAAGAACTTTTCCAAAGCATCATATCCTTAGATCCAAATTCTGAAGTCAAGATAGCTTTATAATACACATGTTGGATTAGCTTAGCAGACCACACAATGAAATGTCTCTCTGTATTTAGCTCCTTTACAGTCAAAAAGTTGAAAGATACAATAATATACAGAATCCAAACTGTGAATTTTCCATTTTTACGTGGCTTATTTTTCTTTATTTCTTTTAATCTATAACTATCTGTACTCTGTCTCTTTAAAGACTTTACTTTTTTTTTAAAAGCATTAACTTTATGACTTTTTAATAGTCTTTTTCTTCTCTCTCCCAAGCCTACATATGCCTATCTAACACTATGACCCATTTAGAGGTCTTTTATGTCTGAATCTGTCCTATTGTGAATCAGTAATTCTTTACTATCCGGGAGCACTTCTTAAAATGCTAAGCATGTCTTAAAAACCACTTGTTTACTGCCCAGTCAAAACCTTAACTGCACTGTTATTATGATAATTACGATGGTTTCTACCTGAGATCAGCTCAGTTCAGCATGGTGGAGCCTCTCTGCTCATGCCTCTGAGCCGTGGACAGGGCACAGCTAGCATGGCAGAGCTGCTTGTGCCTCTGAGTCATTTGTGCCTCTGAGCCGCGCATAGTGCTTCCCTTTCAGGCACACAGTGAGTCCAGGTTGCCAGCAAGCAAGCCACAGCATTTTACTCGCAAAACCCCATTCAAATGCTCTGTCTCCCGCAGGAGCCAGAGGTTGCTCTGGCGGCACAGCCCAGACACCAGTATCTCAAAACCGCCACTTTCTAGTAGACCTGATCCCACTGCCTACTCAGGCTGGAAGAGCTGAGCCACGGGCATGGTCTCAGCTACTATGTTCCAGACCCCGAGTGGGCACACAAACATCCTGGCCAAGAAATGCTCCATAGCTGGAGATTGCACCAGCGGCAGGGCCCAGGAAGCTGTGTTTTTAAATGGTGCGGCTTTTTTTTTCTTTATAAGGCTGCTGAGTCAGGAAGTTCTCTCTGTGGCATGCTACCCACAAACAGCAAAAAGCTGTGTTAAACTCTCTCTCCTTTTTAAGCCCTCTCAGGTTTTACATGGAGTTAGTAGACCACGTTGGAGTGACACTCTTTTGTAAAAGGAGCAGCAGGCTGCTTCCCACTGCCCAGCTCCTGGCTAGCTTTACCTGATAGAATTACATGGAAACTGTATTCATTTAAACACTGCCTGGCCCGTCAGTTCTAGCCTCTTATTGGCTAACTCTCACATATTAGTTTAACCCATCTCCATTAATGTGTATCGCCACTTGACTGTGGTTTACTGGCATGAGTCTAACCAGCGTCTGTCTCGGAGAGGAGAGCCATGGCTTCTGCCTGACTCTGCTTTCTTCCTCCCAGCTTTCTGTTTGGTCTACTCCACCTATCTAAATTCTGCCTTATCAAAAAGCCAAGGCAGTTTCTTTATTTGACCAATGAAAGCAACACATAGAAAGAAGACCCTCTGACACCACACAGATGTGAAAACATCTCTGATGGCATATAAAATCCCTTCAGTATAAATAGAGATTGAAGATAACTGGGTTCTATTTCTAGTTTGAGGAATATCCAGAGTGATCTCTCTCTCTCTCCCTCCCTCCCTCCCTCTCTCCCTTCCTTCCTTCCTTCCTTCCTTCCTTCCTTCCTTCCTTCCTTCCTTCCTTCCTTCCTTCCCAAGACCGGATTTCTCTGTGAAGTCCTGGCTCTACTGGAACTCACTCTGTAGACCAGACTGGCCCTGGAGACTAGAGCTCCTCCTGTCTCTGCCTCCCAAGTGCCACCACAACCCAGCATCCAAACAGATTTTTAAACAGGCTGTTCATATTTCTGCCAGCAATATATCTGCTGTCATTTGTATTGGTATGATGAACATTCTGACTGCGGTGAGATGGAACTTTACAGTAGTTTTTAGCTCTATTTTCCTGATAGTTAAGGATGCTAAACATTTATATAGGTGCTTGCTAGCCTTTAGGATGTTTTTTTTAACCGTTAACTTGTTTATTATTTATAAGCTCAAATATCACTTAGATTCCTTTAAATGTAATGTACATATATCAATCAAGTACTATTAAGAGTTATTAGTTTCTGTTCAAGATGGAAACATTTGTTTTTATTATTACTTATTTATTTTTTACATCTTGACTGTAGCTTCCCCCTCCTTTTCTACGAGCCCCTCCCCATCTCTCCTCTGCCTACCTCCATCCACTTCTACTCCATTTCAATTCAGAAAGGGGCAGGCCTCCCATGAATGTTAAGAAAACATGGCAAATCAAGTTGCAGTAAGACTAAGCACCTCCCTTCTTATTAAAGTTGGACAAAGCAATCCAGTATGAGGAATGAGGTCCCAAAAGACAGCAATAGAGTCAGAGACAGCCCCTGCTCCCACTGCTAGGAGTCCAACCAGAATCTTGAGCTACACAACTGTGGCATATGCAGAGGGCTTGGATCAGTCCTGTGAAGCTCCCCAATTAAATGTTTTCTTTATAAGAGTTGCCACGGTCATTGTGTCTCCTAACAATAATCCCCCCGCAAGACACACTCCTGCCAGCAATGGAGGAGTGTTCCCCTTGCTTCTCATCCTCTCCTGCAGGAACTGTCACTCGTGTGTTTGATCTTAGTCATTCAGACAAGTATAAGATGTATCTATTTCCTCTATCATATATTTATGCCTGTGACTCTGTCTTCCATCTCTTGTATTCTGTTAGTGATGTTTGTCCTTTTTTTCTGTTCACTTACCTATACTTCCCATCTCCAGGGTACCCTCAGTTTGTGTTTTCTTACTGCTTTTATTTCTACTTTCAGGTCTTGAATGGTTGTATTCATTTCCTTCACCTGTTTGTGTTTTCTGGAATTTCTTTAAGGAACTTGTTCATTTCCTCTTTAAGAACCACTATCATCTTCATAAGATTGGGCTTAAGGTCATTTTCTTGTGCTTTCCACTGTGTTGGTTCTTGCATCATTGATACTTTAAATAAATGATAATTCCTATCTGTACCATTAAGCTGATGATGCTAAAATCCCAATATTAGCCTCTGGACCATGTGCTACTCGGGGGCAGGGCATTGTTGAAAAGGTACATGGGCATTGTAAGACTCAATTACAAAAAATAAAAAGGGGGAGTTACACCCTCAGTCACCACACAATGCACCGAAGCATTGCATCATGCCTTATTTGTTTTAAAACTTTTAAATGTAGATGCTGCTGGAAAATCTGCCTTTAATCTGTATAGAAGCAGGTTCTGAAATAAACCTGGGGCTGTCTGGTGTTGACTGGGAGTCCTCCTGACTCTGCCCTGTCTTCTTTCCTTTCTCAGTCTACTGCCCCTACTCAGGTGTCCTAGCTGACCCACTGGAGCAGATTCTACAAGCTTACCCATCCTTAAAACCTTAAATACCGTACGAAAGAAAGGGAAGTGGAGATGTGAGGGCTTTGTTGAGGTTCACTAATGAAAAACTATGTTCTTCTGGTAGACTAGGACCTGAGTTCCTCCTCTGGCTTTGTGTAGAGACATGACAATCTAATCTGTCCTGAGGATTAGAATAGTGCTTACTATTATTCCCTCCAACACCAGTAAATCAACTGGGCCTCAGTCACCATAGAACATCGGTTTTGGGTTATGTATGTACACACACTCTGGGATTAACAACAAACTGTGCAGTCTGTATGATGCATACACAGTCCTCTCTAAATCATGCATCTGGTAACCCCAGAAATCCCTTGGTGCCGCATCTGCATCAGGCTGCATGTCTTTGAACAGTGCAAACATGTAAGTTCTCATGCCCGTGGTAACAATCAAGCTGAACAGTTTCTATCAATTTTACTCCCAAAGAATCTGCATATGAATATCCGGATGGCTGGTCTGGCCTGAACTGATTATAGTGCTTAGGCAGTAAAACAAAATTTTGAAAATCTATTGGGGGAATTCTTTGTATACCATTTTATATGTATACATAATTGGTCTACACATGATTAAAATTAGATTCAGTATGGGAAAATACATTCAAAGTAAAAAATTGATTATATTGTTGCAGTTTGAATGTAATTGGCCCCCATAATGTTGTAGGGAGTGGCACTATTAGGAGGTTTGGCTTTGTTGGAGTGGGTGTGGTCTTGTTGGAGGAAGTGTGTCACTGTAGGGGTGAGCTTTGAGGATTCGTATGCTTGGAATAGTGACCTTTAAGTCAGTTGACTTTCTGTTGCCTGCAAGATGTATCACTCTCAGCTCCAGCAACCACATCTGCCTGCACACCTCCATGCTCACCATCCTGATGATAATGGACTGAACCTCTGGAACTGTAAGCCAGCCACCCCAATTAAATGTTTTCCTTTATAAGAGTTGCCATGGTGTGTCTTCACAGAAATAGTTACCCAAACTAAGACAATGATCCAATCTTTCAATCTAAACCATACTCCTTTGTAGCTAGCTCCTCCAGATAATAATAGGGGTCCTTGAGGACTCTCATGTGGCCAACTCTCAGTCTTGACAGTGTAGTTCTCTCTGATCTGTAGTATCCCTTTGTTCCCAATGCTCTCTTGCTTCTCTACAAATCTGTATGATTGCCTAGTTTCTTTTCTTTGGTAAGAGAATAAGAACCTGGGAAAATCCATCCTAGACCATGACCACCAGTAGCAATGTCAATCACCTGGCCAGAAGAACACCTCAAGAAAGCTGACACATGAGATATGCTAAAAGATAGGAGTAATTGTCTCCTTAGTGAAGCATTTCCCTTGGTGCAGTTGCTTGCAGATCTTTACTGCTAAGGCTGCATGAGTTTCTGAACTCTAATCAAAATCCATAATGCTGCCCCCCCATGTATATCCAAAATCCTAAGCATACTTGTTCTGACACCATGGACATTTTCACTGTCTCTGAAGACCTTTCTCCTGACATAGCTGCTTGCGGACCCCCGTAGCTGAGTCTGCCTGCTTTCTTGGACCTTAACTCAAAAGGCATGGTGATCTCTCTTCATCTCACCTATCTCTGTCTTCCAGGCAGCTGCTGAGGCCAACAGCTTGACTGCCTATCATTTCTTTCTAAAATTATAATAAAAAGGTCCTTGAGTTTCTTATAGAGTACAACATCAATGAGACTAAGAATTTACAAAAAGAAACCCTGATCATTGGCAACACAACCATACTTGAGTAAAGTCCTGATCTTTATTTTTTGTCCATATGTGTCTTCTCTGTATGTATATATACCGATGGCCGAAAGAGGATGTCGACTCACTGGGAACTGGGGTTCCAGGTGGCAATGAAAGACCTGATGTTTGCTGGGAACCAAACTCAGGTCCTCTGGAAAAGAAGCATACGTTCTTAACTCCCAAGACCTGTCTCTAGCCTTTACTTTTAATGAAGATTTACAGCACTATATTATTACATCTCAAAAGAAGCTGGTGTGTATACCAGGATAAGGTGGCAAGTCCTCACTAGTGGGTTGGAAGTAAGAGTTCTACCACTGAGTTGCATCCAAACACATAATTTTCAAACAGAGTCCTGCCATGTAGCCCAGGCTGCCCTAGGCAGAGGTAGAGTCCTTTCTTCTGAGCAGAAAGAAGCCTCTCCCTTGCTAGGCCTCAGCAGAACAGTGAAATCCACCTGTGACGGCCTCCAGGATTGCTCTAATTGTGCCTCTTCAGGAGCTGAGTCCCTAAAATCCTTTGGAAGTGAACTAAAATTGGAGGCTATAATGCAAGTGGAAACAACATAGTTAAATGTAGATTTTTTTTCGGAACTTTGGACGTCTTTGATGGAGGTGCCATCCCAGGCCTGTGTTTCTTGGTACAATAGGGAAGCAGGCTGAGGTAGCCATGGGGAGCAAGCCAGTAAGCAGTGTTCCTCTATAGCTTCTGCTTCAGTTTCTGCCTCCAGGCACCTTCCCTGCTCGAGTTCCCGCCCTATCCTTCCTGTTTCATCAAGTATTATTATATCCTTTTTGAGTCTCTGATGGAGTTGAATATTAGATAGAGTTACAGTTTTCCTCCAGGGGGCCAGGGTAATTATATCCTCCCATGTCTGGATTGCATTGTGGTGACAATTCCAGGCCTAGGAAGAGTAGCACACATCTCAGCGCCTCAGCACTGGGCCATTTTTGTGTGGAGTTTTATTAGCCATCGTGGGATCCCACTCACCGTGACTGACTGCTTAGCCCCGGGACCAGCCGAGCCCCACATTGGGCACAGTTGTCTGGCCTCCTTAGCCTTATTCCCCAGGGAATGGCGTGCTATCCACCCCTTCTGTAGCCCCACGAAGCAGGACACAATAGGAAGTCAAGTCAAAGCAGGAACTCAGTTTATTACTGTGAGTGTCAGCTTATATAGGTTAAGTGACATCATAGGGGCTGATGTGATGCGGGGGTACCTCCAGCCAATGAGAGACAGCCAAGCCCTCCCTCTCACTGGAGGGGCATCTACCTAGATTTTGCTGTCTCATCCTCACTCAGTAGCTTTGAGACTATCCTTCAAACTCGAGCCAGGCTTTTCTCTGATCTACAGGCATCAAGGCACAGGCCCTGAGATAATTTTGGCCCAACACAGAATGGGTTAGAGGTAAAGCTACATAGTAGGACATTCACTAATAAAAATATGGGTTAATTTAAGTTATAAGAGCTAGTTAAAAACAAGCCTAAGCTAAAGGTCAAGATTTCATAATTAATAATAAGTCTCCATGTCTTTATTTGGGAGTTGGCAGGATAGCGAAAGACTCATTACAATATTTTTCTCTCTTAAGTAGGTTCTACTACCCGTTTGCAGTTCTTTGCAGATGTCTTGTGGCTCTAGAGTTTCCCTCTAACAGCTTGGGGTCCTCACTGCAACTTGGGCCTCACTTTCACAGCTTCATGCAAGAGCTTCCCACAGCCTTTCCACAGGGATGCCAGACCTGCCACCATGACTTGGACTCAGTGGCTATCAGAAACCAAGAAGATGACTCCACGATCCCCTCTGCCTTACATCTTTCATTCTTCTGCTAGCACTGTGAGGATAACAGTGCCACTTGGGACCAGCGTTTGCTCCCGTAGAGTACAATCAGCATCAGTGTTGGCATGCTGTGTTTTCCAGGACCAGGACGTCTCCCAGGTCTACTTTTCCCACAAATTCAGAGCTTAGCTGGGTGGGATCTTGTCCTGGTGGCACTCATCCAATTATTCCTGTGCAGAGCGCAGGTCTCCCTAAGAGCGTTGATATTTCTAACAATTACAGCCTCTTTCCTCACATGCCCTGGCTGTAAGAGTAATTAATTAGTTAATTAATCTTTCTAATAATTACAGCCTCTTTCTGCACATGCCCTGGCTGTAATAGTAAGTTTCTCAGGCCCCTTTTCTCTCCCAACAATATTTTTGTTTCCTTCATGACGAAGATCTACCTAAAAATTATCAGTAATAGCCATACTACAGATGCAATGTTATATTGTCTTGAAATTTCCTACATCAAAGAAATGAGACTTGTTTAATTTTGCTGCAGGCAAGTTCTTGGGATAAAGGCAGAGGGCAGCAGATTCCGTGCCAAGGCGCAGCATACGTGGACTAGAGTAGTCTGGTGCTAATAGTTTTATTTCCTCTGAAACCCCGTGATCCAGGCCTCTGCTTCCACACTGTTATCTTCCTGTACTAGGACAGTCTGCTGATGTCTGCTTACAATAGTCACATGCTTCCCTCCCCTACCTTAGAGTCTTCCGTACTCCTCCAAATAAACATTTCAGGTTCTTTGCAACAACAACCCCACTTCTTGGCACCAACTTCTGTATTAGTTACATTCAGTTGCTGTGATAAAACACCGTGACCAAAGAAAACAGAAGGAAGAGTTTATTTTGGCTTAAAATTCTAGAGGACTAGATTTTCATACTGGTGGAAAGGCTTAGCATCAAAAGTGAGAACCCGAAGATCACATCTCAGTTGCATACAGGAGGCAGAAAGTGAGACCTGGAAGTTGGGTGAGATCATGAACTCCAGGCCCACCACCAGTGACATACATACATCCTCCAGCAGACTCTATAACCTGCAACAGCACCACCAAGTGCTGAAATCATGAACCAAAAGGGGAAAAGTCTTATTCAAACCAGAAGAGGAAGTCAAGACAATGAGAGCTTGAAGCAGCTTGTAATAGTGTACCCAGAGTCACAAAGCAAAGAGCAATGCTTGCCTTGGTCAGTTTTTGTCTCTGTATACAGCCCTGGATTCTAGCCCAGGTCAAGGCACCATCAACGGTGGGTGGGTATGCATTCCCATCATAATTAATATAATATATTCCCCCACGGGTTTCCTCAAAGGATCATCACATAGGCTAGTCTAGAGCAGATGAGGTTGACCACTGAGATTAATCAACAGCCTGAATTTTTAAAAGTAATTTGATGTCCAATGATATGAGTAAAGCTAAAATCCATATATATATATATATATATATATATATATATATATATATCAATATATCATAGTCCTCACGTTTGCAAGATTTCATTATGTTTGATAAGAAAGCAGGTGAATGATGGCTTCATATTTTCCTTCACTGTACTCCTCGCTGCTGTTGAAGTTCTGGTGCCAGCAGGGTCTTCCGTGTTCAGTGAAGACAGCTTTGGCCCTCTTTACATTTGTGTTTTTCCCAGCCCGTGTGGCTGACGTGACAAGTCATGCGTATCGTAGAATGCTCTGCAGACTGTTCTTTACAGGCAGGGTCTTACTGTCTCGCCCTGGCTGTAGGCCTCAGACTCCCAGGTGCCTGTCTCCGCTGGGGTTAAAGGCATGCGCTACCACACCCGACGTTTGTTTCACTGATCTGGCTGAGACTAGCATTCAACATTGGTTTCTTAATAAAACTGCTGCACCAGGACATGAATTAATTAGCAACGAAAGCATGTGTCACTACATGGCTAAGTATTTCCTGGCACGCTTTCTCGCTTACAAGAGGTAATGTGAGGGCTGGCCTGTCTACCCTCTCAGGGCAGAGCTTTCCGGTGTTCGTTACTCTCACGTGGTCCTTCAACTGAGCGAGGTTTCAGAGGCAAAGTGACACAATTGCCTGGGAAGCCTTTTCTGTATTCCTCACATCCACACGGTTGCCCGTCCACTTGTACACACTGACACTGAGATTTCATAAGATTCTTCTCTGCTTTTTATAATAGAGACATTTTTCCAGCATAATATTTTTATTATTTGGGAATTTCAAACTACGTATCCCGGTCACACTCCCCATTCCTCCCAGGTCCAACCTCCCACCCTTGTGCCCTGCCCCCAAATACACCAAGTACAATTCATAGTGCCATATACTCATTAGAGTGTGGTAAAACTCCCAGGGCCCAGCCCCTTAAAGATAACTGAGTCCTTTCCCATCCCCCACCAGAAGTCAATAACTGTGAAGAGCTACCCTTCAGCATCTTTATCACAATATTTAAGGACTTTTCTCAATGGCTTCCTGTCTAGACTGCTCTTTTCTCTTGGTGTGTGTGTGTGTGTGTGTGTGTGTGTGTGTGTGTGTGTAGGTTGTTGCAGAAGTCTTCATTGTCTCTTATTCTCAATTTTGAGTCTGGCTGGAGTCATTGACACCATTGCAACAGATGCTTCCTTGCCCACAACAACCAACAGCAGCCTGGATCATGGGCTTCTACATGGTTTCCCAAGGCTGCTCTGACCACGGACATCCACACGGCCTCTGTGAATAATGGAAGATGGACCTCAACATGGTCCCTGAAGACAGCATAGACCACAGACCTCATCATGGTCTCTGGTGGCTGCACAGACCTCAGACATCAGCACAGATCACAGACGTCACCATTGCCTCCAATGGCATCAGAGACCACAGACATCAACGAGGTCTCTTTGGCGGCCCTGATCACAAGCACCAACATGACCCTCAGCAGCAGCATGGACCAAACATCAGCATGGCCTCTGGTGGATAGCTACACCGTCCCCTGTGGTGGGACAGACGATGGACAAACATGACCTCCAGCAAGAGCCCAGACCACTGATACCTGCTGGCAACACTGACTACAAACATCAACATGGCCTCAGGCAGCAGCCCATTCCACAGACAACCACTTGTCCTATGGCAGCAAGTAGTGTGGACCAAGAAAATCAGCAGTCTCAGGCGGCAGCACTGACCAAGGACATCAACACTGGACTCTGGCAGAAACACAGACCACTAATGCCAACACGGCCCCCACAGGGAGCATAGGCCACAGCCATCCTTATGGTCTCTGGTAGCAACACAGTCTAAAGGCATTAACACAGCCTGCACAAGCAGTCCAGACCACAGCACCACGACAGCGGCAGCTGTAGCACAGGCCATATATAGCAATACGGACCATGGAGGATTTGTGAGAAGACCCAGTCCAGAAAATGAACCAGTCTCCATGGACATCCTGACGTTGCTAGGAGCCAGTGGACCCTGGAGGCTGGGGAGCATCTTCGGGACTGGAGCCCACATGTGATCCAGGCTGCTGCTCCCCACCCTGCTGCCCCTACTTGACCATGGCACGCTCCCCGTCCCGTGCTGCACTCCCACACCTGTCGCCACCACCACCGTGGCTCTAGTTCTGTCTTTCTTCACGCGCTGCTCCCTCCCACTGTCCTTCCAGCCACTCCGTTGGATGTTTATTTATCAAAGTGGCATTGCAAACTGCAGCGTGTCACACAGTATATTTTTTTTGTCCAAATAGCTTTATATGCACATACTTATTGCAATGAGTCATTGGTGTGGTTCAAGATCTCTGGTTTCTGAAGCACCATAAATACTGGACTATTGCTGAGGCTCCTCTCAGATATCCTGCTGTTGCCGAGTCAGGGTGATCTTTCAGCTGGGCAGGGTGTCCAGGGCAGGACCCGATAGAGCTCCAGGCCACAGCACATGGCTCTGCCCTTGGTGAAGGCTCACTGAGTATGACTGTCTTGCCTGTAGCCCTTGGGCAGCTCAGGAGGGACCCACCCCACAAGTTGCTCTGTGGTACCACCAGTGTCAGTGACCACCACCATCTTGAATGAATCTTCAAATATTTTTAAAAGATTCTGATATCAGAAATTACAGAAGTGCCAGGACATATTTAGTGAAGGTACAGTCATTCTCTCTGATGCACTGTTGTAGGGCAGTGCTCAGGTTTGGGATTAGGTTTTGGCAGTAGCGGTGGTGGCGGCGGCGGAGGCAGCTCCTCCATGCTGGCTGCAGGGGTGATGGGGAGGGAGGAGGGGGCACTGGTTGGGTTAAAGCGTCTCTCACCTGTGGGTTGTCAGCGGTGGTTGGTTGTGGGGGACGGGGGCTCAGGAGAGACTCGACTGCCCCCTGCAGGAGCCATAAGCACCACGGCCATCTTGGCTCCTGTATCATAAAATTTTCTTACATTCCTTAAATTCCTAGGTTTTATCATGTATGGATTTTCTTACATACAGAACTGCAGTACAGAATCCTCCCCAGGCAGAAGTCCTGATCCTGTAGGGTGTTGCTGATGCTTAGTAAGGATACATTTTCATAGTTCTTATAACTATCAGTCTTCTGACTTACGGGCATTCTAAGTAGTCAGGCGAGGACTAACGGGTCTACTAAGCTTTTCTGCGCTGGGGGAGATCTGCTGGTGTTGATTGCTCTGGACCACCACCAACGGAGTTGATCTCAGTTTAGGGGACAAAGTTCACATTCAGCTGACCAGAATGGGCCATTGAGTTCTCTGGCTGACTAAGAGGAGAAAAAGGCACACAGTGAAGAAAGAGGTGGGGCCAAGGGGCTGCCTGCTCTTAGATTAAGGAAGTAGAGAAAGTGGATTGTTTCTCAGTTACTCTGTGAATTTCTCACGTTTATTTCTTAATATTTAACCCCGAGTTTCAGTTTTCAATAAATGATTAAAAAAAAAAATCCCAATACTCCTTATATTATCATCCATGTGGCCTCTTGTGCTGGGGCAGGTACGGGGACTGACTTTCTTCACTCCACATCTGTAAAGCTTCTTGTCTGTGTGAGAGCGCTAATGCGCCTGAGCGGTGACGTAGAGAAAGCTGGGCTTCACTCCACACGGTCACGGGGCTTCTGAGCTGATTACCCCTTCGGATGCCGCAGAACCGTGACTTGCACGAAGCCCCTGGCACTTTCCCGCCACATGTGAATGGTCACTCACATTCATTCTTCACTGTGACTCACGGTATAAAGTTCCCTCCTTCCCTTCTCAGGGCTCCTCACCTGAGCCGCCCACTGTCACTCGTGACGTGAAGTAGAAAACTATCCTGCATTCTTTTCCTTCAGAACGCCTGCCACTCGCGCGTGTTCCCTGGTGTACTGCGAGTTGTGATTGGCAGCAGAAAGCGTCCCTACATTATTTGCACTCAAATCGCTCTTACCTGTGTGAGTACTTTGATGTCGAGTGAGGTGCGGCTTGCGGGAGAAGGCTTTCCCACATTCCCTACACTCATAGGGCTTATCGCCTGTGTGAGTCCGCCCATGTACAATGAGTTGTGATTTATAGTAGAAATATCTGCCACACTCGGTACACACATAGGGGCGTGTATCTGTGTGTATGGTCTGATGCAGAGTGAGATGTGACTTGCAGTAGAAAACTTTGCCACAGTCTGAGCACGCATACGACTTCTCACCTATGTGAGTCCTCTGATGTAGAAGGAGTGTGGACTTCTGGTGGAATGATTTCCCACACTCCACACACGCATAGGGCTTCTCGCCCGTGTGAGTCCTCTGATGCACAGTGAGGTCCGATTTGCAGTAGAAGGCTTTCTCACATTCCGCACATTCAAAGGGCTTCTTCTCATCGCTGTGAATTCTCTGATGTCGAGTTAGGTGTGACTTATAGTAGAAAGGTTTCCCACATTCCATGCACTTAAAAGGCTTCTCACCCGTATGAGTTCGCTGATGTAGGGCTAGCTGGGACTGGCAGTAGAAAGATTTCTGGCATTTTGTACAAGCATAGGGCTTCTCATTCGTATGAGTTCTCTGATGTAAAGTGAGGTGTGCTAGTCGGTAGAAGGCTTTCCCACACTCTGCACATTCATAAGGCTTCTTGCCTGTGTGGATTTTCTGATGCTGAGTGAGGTACGTCTTGATGGAGAAAGCCTTCCCACATCTTGCACACTCATAGGGCTTCTCCCGTGTATGAATTAGCTGATGCACAGTAAGTCTCCCCTTAGTGTAGAAGGCTCTCCCACACTCGGAACACACAAAGGCCTTCTTGCCTGTGTGAATTTTCTGATGTTGGGTGAGGTATGACCTGAAGGAGAAAGTCTTCCCACATGCTGTACATTCATAGGGCTTCTCACTTGTGTGAATTCTCTGATGTTCTGAGCTGCATTTCGTACGTTCACAACGCTGCACATCCGTAGGCGCTTCCTGACAGACGGTAGCATGTGAGCTCTGGAAGGAAGCTTCCCTGCCTTTCCCACCCTTACGAAGCCTCTGAGCTTCACTGAGAGTTGAACGGACGATTTTCTTACGGGTCTGAGACGTTTGATTCCTGGAGCCCTGTGATTTCTGGCGAAATGTCTTCCTATTCGCCTCAGTTCCACAGGACTTTGACCCTGGATGGATCCCCTGCTGCTCCTTTAGCTCTGCCTTGAAATAAAGAATTTGTTATATTTCTTATACCTTCAAAGAGGCCTTTGTCCTGGCCTCTATTCTTGAGGTTCTGTGAGGTCTGATTTCTCACAGGCACATGTACATTTCTCATACATGTGCATTTACATTTCTCATACATGTGCATTTTGCTATTTATTGAATTGACTTTTACACAGTTTAGCACAGAATCCCAAATGTATTAGTAGTGGCTAAACAACGTCACGTGATCTATGTTTTGTGCTACGTATACAAGTGTCACTTAAATGACTTTTCAATATTTACTGAATTTACTACAGGTATCTTTAAATAAAACTTCTTTATGTATTGAACACACTGAGTTAGCTTAGAATGATATTCCTGGTCAAATATACTAAAGATCATTGTTGTTATAGACAAGAAATGCAGGATGCAAAAGGTTTTCCGACTGCATGAAAAACTGAGTTATTCTCCTCCCTGTAATTAAGAAGCTAAATATTGAGAAACAGTACATTCTTGCCTGGGTTAAGTGTCTGTGAGTGTCAGGAAGATGTGAGTACATATATGTTTATGCCAGTGTGTCCGCCTGTGTGCAAGTGTGCATGCACAAAAGTGTGCTTGCAGGTGGGGACCAGAGGCTGACATCAGATGCCTTTCTCAATTACTGTCCACCTTTATTTTTGAGGAAGGGTCTCTCATTAAAGGTGGGGCTTGCTGACTTAGTTAAGATGTCCAGGATGTCCCGGACGGCCTTCTTTCCCAGTCTCCTGCACACTGGGGTAAGAACTTCCCGCCGCCACTTGCAACTTTTTACTTGGGTCCTGGAGAACAAACTTAGGTCCCCACGCTCACAAGGCAGCGCGGTAATAACTGTGCCATCTTGCCAGCTTCACATCAAACTCATATGGATAATAGGCTTCCCCCTTTATGGTCCGATTCAGACGAAGTGCCCAGATTTAAAGCTTTACTTACAATCTTTTCACTTGATGTCTTGGTTTGGAGAGTTTCAACTTCCCACAAATGCACCTTATGATTTTCCTGGCTGGTCACATTCTGGGCAGTCAATACAGGAAGATCTGAAATTAGATTAAAAATATCCCTATCCATGAATCACATTATAGTCTTTTTATGCAATTCTAACATAAAGTGGACTTTTTCCCTCATAGAAATTATAGAGTAATGAGTGTGAACATCTTAGTGCTTTACAGATCTGTGTAACAAATGGGACTAGTACACACTACACGCTGGGTCATGACTCTTACTGTTGTGTTTTCTTCTGGGGAAGCACAAAGACAAGCTACTCACCTCTTTCTCTGCTGTAGGTCCCAACAGTGATTTTCCCCTGCTAGGTCCTGGTTGCTCTATTCCTCTATGATACTAATTATACATATAATATCATCTACAGCACACCTCTTTAATGGGCAAAAGAGATTTATTTTTAAGTCGTTATATATAAGATGTAAGCATAGCCAAATGTTTTCTCTCCTAAGCAGGAATATATGTTAGGGAAAAGATTGCTAAATATATGTGTTTAAAAGGTTTACTTCACACTGGGTAAAAGCAATAGAACACTCCGTGGGGTTTGTGAGGCAAAGCGTCTTACTCAGAAGCAAAGACACCTTCTCCCAAACTCTCTCTTTAATGCACGTTTTACACATCTTCACCTTCTAAAGCAACAAGAAACACCTTCATGAAAACTAAATAGCGACCAGAAGTTTATTACGGCAGTGCATTTTTCTGTGCATAGCTGACAATTCTGAATGAAAAGCGTGTGTATACTGGAGACCAGGTCTCACTTGGTAGCTCCAGCTGGCCTAGGACTTGCTATGTAGACCAGAGTGGTCACCTGCCTCTGCCCACCAAATGCTGGGAGTAAAGGCATACACCATGACACCTCAAATGCAAACTTTAAAAGTTACTTACCACATCTTACTGGACAAGGCACTCTCCCATCTTCCCCTCAGCTGGTTCATTACCCCTACTGAATCCACCTGGTTTTATTTTCTTGACTTCAGTTCTATGTTCAGTGCATAATACAAAGGAGATATTTTCTCTTTCAATTCTAACTTATTTCACTTTCATCCCTGTCTCTGTAAGACCAAGACCTGAGACAGGGTTTCTCTTTATAGCCCTGGCTGTCCTGAATCTCACTCTGTAGACCAGGCTCGCCTCGAACTCACAGAGCTCCGCCTGCCTCTGTGTCCCAAGTGCTGAGATTAAAGGTATGCACCACCATCACCTGGCCAATGATTCTTATCGAAGGCCGAGTGATACACTTTTTATATACAGCCTTCTCTGAGTCCAGCGATGAGCAGAATATCATACCACAGTTATTGTAATTGCTCAGTAAACATGGGCCTACAAGTTTATCTGCTTTGTCCTTATTAATTTCCATCATGTGTATAGACAGGCAAAGGAAACCTACCACAGACAGTAGTTCTATATTTCATTTCAGAAAAAAAAACAAATAAAAAACTTGTGAGCGAATGGACAACTGGACATTATCGACCATAGTGTGTATGCTTTTAATTTTTAAAATCATCATCATCACTATTATGTGAGGTGGGGTGAATATAGGCATGTACACACACACACACACACACACACACACACACACACACACACACACACACGATTGGAAGTCAGAGGACAAATTTCCAGAGTTCGTTCTTCTACCTCATCAAGTCAGGTTCTCCTTATTTCCCCTGTACTGCATACCCCAGGCTAGCTGGCCCATGAGCTTCTAGGCAATTCTGAATTCTATCATAGGTTTTTAGACAGGGTCTCACTATGTAGCTCTGGTTGGCCTGAAAGTTGCTATGTAGAGGAGGCTGGCCTCAAGCTCAGAGCACTGAGATGAAAGCTGTATGCTAACACACCCAGTTTAAATCTTATTTTAACAAGAAGGAAGAAAGAGAACGAGCACCCTGGTTCACTGCTTATACTAAAGGAAATGCTCCGCTTTGAGCATGAAACAGAGTTTTACCCGTGTGAGTTCTGGCTTGTCTGCTTAGTCTATCCCTTCAGGAGTGGGTACTGACATCAACTAATAGAACCTGACACTTTCGGGCACGTCATTTACAGGAATATTAGCTCACAAATGTTCAGGACATATATATTTATATTTGATATCTCTTCATAATGAATAGTCCATAGTTTCATAATAAACAGACTTCCTTTTGCTTTGCATATGCTTCAACTTTAATAAGAAAACCTAGTTTTGATTTCCTTCGCATTTAGTTTGTTTCAGATATCACTTTCCATCTGTTCAGTCTGTGTTTTCATTAGCAAACAAATGCAGGTGTTTCTAAGAATTTAGTTTGCTGCGTCAGCCCTGATTGGAAAGCTGAGGTGATTTGTTTTAAGGCTGCTATTGAAGCACATGTATGATTTCTCCCCTCATCTGAGAGGTGTTCTGGTTTACAAGTTAATATTGAGCACATTCTTCATGCCGGCGTTTGTTTATGAGACTTAGTCCTCAGGAGTAACTTTAGATAAAACTCAGGGAAAAAGTCCAACCGGGCCTGTGACTAATGAGTTTCCTTCCACGCTCGCCACGCAGTCACTGACCTGGGCGGCTCCTGTCCGAGGCTTCTGTTGCAGTACATGGCCCAAGTCCTTGCTCCAACTTGAAGATCAACTCAGGTTTGTTCAGACAGTGCCCTGTAAGTGTGGAGCAATAGATGAATGAAGCCAGAGTGCTGAGACGGATCGACAACGGACAGCTCGGATTCACGAATGGGGCTATGATCAGTGGTTAGAGGCCTGGGGGAGAGATACTCTCTCTTTCTTTGTTGACTGGAAGACTATCTTCAGGCTCATTACACTGTATGAAATATGACGAGATGATTTGAAGAGAACGGAAGTGATAATTAGAGACTACACATATGGTATTTAGGACAGACTGAAAATGAGAAAATCATCACAAAAAAAAAAAAAAAACAAAAAACCTGGTCTGCGGACAATGAAAAGGGAGAAAATATTACATAGACCATAACTTTACAACTTGTTGCAGCCTTCCTCTTGTATGAGAAGGACTTCCTCCTGGGCAGGAGTGGGTGGAGTCATCGGAATTTGAAACCTATTGTATAGATCACACAAATAAATCAGTCAGGCACCCCAATTTTTCCAGTGCACCTCAGTGTGATCAGCTTCCTCTGATCACATGCTAGGTACAGCGAACAGAAAGATCAGTCCCTCCTGGCCCCTGCGAAGCCTTGCCACACTGTAGAATTCTCAGCTGGCTCAGGCTCTGCCTGGGCCCCTGTGAAATCTGAGCACATTCTGAAGCGGGAGCCGTACTGCAGGTTGAGCTAAAGAAGTGGGGGCCCTACTGCAGGCTGAGCTGAAGAAGCGGGGCCCTACTGCAGGCTGAGCTGAAGAAGTGGGAGCCCTACTGCAGGCTGAGCTGAAGAAGCGGGGGCCCTACTGCAGGCTGAGCTGAAGAAGTGGGGGCCCTACAGCGGTTGCCCAGCAACACGGCAAGAAGTTTTTAAGTTAACTTTTTAAAAGCAAAGTCAAGTTTTGTAAGAACTTTAACATCTTTTCAGATAAATGAGTGCAAACAAAGACTTTGGTTAAAAAAGGCAGCTTACTAAAAGTCTAATTATATATATAGTTATCAAAATTTTCTTTTTATTGAAAAAAGAAAAATTTAAGGAGCCAACATGGCATATGCCTCCAAATGCTGTATGTAGGAAACTGCTTTGAATGTTCTTGATGAAAAGGAGGGCAGCCAGGAGACATGGCCACGACCAGACATTGACTAGGAAACAGTCACTCATTTATTTCTTAGGGAGCACAGCTTTCTTGTGTTTAGAAAAAGGAAGAGGGCAAAAACATTTGTGGAATTCATAAAAAATCACTTACTGTAGTATGGAGAATTTCTGGAATGAAATGGTTTGATTATTACCACGGGTAGTGCCGGGAGCAAAGGCCTGTATTGGTGACAGTCAAGCCATCTTAGTTCACAAGTTAAGTAGGCTATAACCCACTATCTCCTTATCTCTTCCTGTGAGTTAAGAAAGCCCAAGACCTGCAGGCCCCAGGTCCCCGAAGTAATTAGCATTCCCCTTGTTAATTAACATTTACAGACCCTCAGTATTTCCTTATCTCTTCCTGTCAGCTAGGAATATCTCCAGAGCTGACATTTCAGTTTGAACAACTGCATAGCAACTACCCACCCCCTGCCCTTTTGCTATATAATGCTCCTGAGAAAAAATAAAATTTGCATATTTTGTATATATGCAAATATAGACTTGCTGTCCATTTTCTTGTGTCTCTTGTCCCTCCACTTCTCTCCTCCAGGGTCTGGGTACCCGATTCATGCCCCGCTGGTCGGGACAGGTAGAGTTCAAAATACAAAGAAGGATTTGGAACTTCGTTGTCATGAGTTTGTATGTGATGTATGTGGTCATCTACTCCCCTCCTCCCAGGGTAAAGAACACCTTTGATGCAGGCTGAGAATGCCCTTCAGGAACTTATTTAAACATAAGGCCCAAGCCGCTGCGGAGAAGGCATGTTGCTAACACTACTTCCTTACTTTGAGCCAGAGTGCGTAACTACAGTTAGCAAGGCTTGGGTAAGACACAATGCAGGGTTACTGACCATACAGCACACCGCCTTCCATCAATCTTTGTACAGAGTAAACACGTATAACTCTAATTGGTTAAAAGAGCTGACTGACCTATAGCTGGGCAGGAAGTGAGTAGGCAGGAGAGCCAGACTAGGAGGATGCTGGGAGAACGAAGGCGGGGTCTGAGGAGTTTCAAGCCAGCTGCAGAGGAAGCAGGACGTGTAGAAAGTGAGGTAACAAGCCATCAACCACATGGTAGATCTTAGACAAGAAATATGAGTTCAGTTGTAAGACCTAGTTAGTAACAAGCCTGAGCCATCAGCCAAGCATTTATAATTAATTTTAAGTCTCTGTGTGGTTATTTGGGAGCTGTGTTATGAATATGCAAATGTTTCAGTTTTCCTAAATACAAGCACTCCTGGCTAGAAGTCACTTTGAATTATTAATAAGCATTTGTGTTTGATTTTATATAACAAGTTTATTAAATATATTTTGTGTGTGGGAGGAGACCAGTCAAAGCTTTACAGAAGAACTCAATTGATGAACAGGGATTGGGAAGTAAAATTCTAAGATTCCAAAGTGATTGGGAAGCACATTATCTGCGACTGGGGAGATGACTCAGTGGGTTAAAGGGCTGTGCAGCATGAGGACCTGATTTCAGGTACACAGCATAAACACAAAACAAAACATAAACTAAGAAAATCTAACAACGACCAAAACTGAAGACTTGGCACACTTGTCTGCTACCCTGGTGCCCCTGTGGACGTCAGGAGATGGAGATAGGAGAATCCCCAGCAAGCTCACGGGCCACCTAGATTGACATATGCAGCACAAAACCAACAAGAAACACCATCTCAAGGTGGAACACAAGGACCAAAATCTGCGGTTATCCTGTGACCTCCATGTATGTAATACATGCATGTATTATGTACGTAATATGCCACCTGCTCCCAACTCCCTCCCACTGATGAAAAAGAAAATAATACCCGAAGAGTATTCCAGAAGAGAAGGGAAAAGACATTATAATATTGATTCAGTGAGAAAGTTTTACATTTGGGGGTAGATTAGCACACTCAGGTCCAGAGAGTTCAAAGGAAGTGTAATGGATCCGACCAATAGCGACTCCACATCTACCACACTCCAGTGAAACTCTGAGACAAACAGAATTCCAGATGTTCCAGGGGACAGTGTAGTGATGCTGCGCGTCGGAGAGCTACAGTGTAGCGATGCTGCCCGTCGGAGAGCTACAGTGTAGCGATGCTGCGCATCGGAGAGCTACAGTGTAGCGATGCTGCGCGTCGGAGAGCTACTGGAGGAACGGTCAAGCTCCTGTTGTGACCACCTGGACACTACAACGTTGTTCAAGCTACACAGGAACACAGCAACTAAATTACAGGTGTGTATTCCTAGTGAACACAGGTGCAAAAATTCTCAACAAAACTAGAAAACAAACATATAAAAAGATTATAAACGACCAAGTGTGGCATGTTCCTTAACCCCAGGACTCGGGAGGCAGAAGCAGATGAATCTGTGTTTAAGGTCAGCCTGGTCTACAGAGCAAGTTTCAAGATAGCCAGAGCTGTTACACAGAGAAACCCTGTCTCGATAAACAAAATAAAACAAAACAAAAATAACCCGAAAACCACCAACAGCAAACAGAAGAAAATAAGAAGCTTATGAAAAGGATCCCTGTGATTCCTCCCAGGGATCCCACTGTAACAGGCCCCAGACCTCAGCACAACTGACGCCATGATGGAGGCGCCCCTCAGATCACAACACACAGCACGTACACAGTTCCACTCGCCAAAACTAAAACAAAGGTCTATCCCGTCAGAGCCCATAGTTCTGGGACAGTCTCTAAACGCACCAACCTTGTTTTCTGGCTTCTGTAGTTCTGCTTCCGGCTAACTGTTCTTGTCAACTGAAGTATGTCAACCCAGGATGTAATTTGTGTTGTAAAAGCCCCCACTGAGAAAGGCCTGGTGCTTCACTGGGATCCTGAACACCCTGTGTAGTTGCCAGGCCAGGAAATAAAGACTTTCTAATGGCTCACACCCATGTCCAAGCTGTCTTCTCTGGTGGCTGCCCTACAACACCAAATGCCCATCCGGAAATTCACAAGTTTAAATCATCAAATTTACACATCGAGCAATAAACCATAGGAATGTCACAACAGATGCATGAAGGGCAATTTTAAAAATACGGTGGTGGTGCACACCTCTAATCTCAGCACCCAAGAGGCAGAGGCAGGCAGATTTCTGAGTTCAAGGCCAGCCTGGTATACAGAATGAGTTCCAGGACAGCCATGGCTACACAGAGAAATCCTGTCTGAAAAACAAACAAACTAATAATAATACCCTATCTTCATATAAACCCTCATGTGTTAGGCATGACTGTCTCCACAGAGTAATGATTACATACAATCAATAAATCCGTAGCCTCCAGCATAAGCAATGGAGAACGCACGAGATGTTTTCCTCTGAGGTCCCGAACAGGACAGAGATGTGCTCTTTCAACACTATTTCCCAATACAAGCTGAGGTCTCTAGACACACATATCTGATATCACGATGTTCTTTCTCACCAAAGGCCAAGCTCCTCCCCATCTTTCCTTCTGTCATTTCTTAATACAGAATGCAACCCTGCATTCCTTTCTGAGACATATTTCTGGCCAGATAAGGTAGGCTGCCCTCTCTAAAAACTGCATATAAAAGGGCAGTCAGAAAACTTCAAAAGCAACCACTGTGCCGTCAAACCCTCCGCGGCTGTCTCTGGCTGATCTCTTCCTGACATTGTGGCCAACAGGAGTCAGAAATCAGAAGTTAGGAAAGCTCAGCGACGGCTGCTGTCAGAGCTGTCAAGGAAGTAAAGGGCCCAGCCGGCACGAGCCAAGCAAAAGGTATGTGCCTGTGCAGATCTTTGCTCCCTTAGTTAGTGGAAAATGCCAAATTTTAGTTCAGATTTTTAAATAAAGATGGATTTGTAGCTCTAAATCAACTGGAAACAAAACCACGAGCAAAAGCAAACTGTGCCTCCTTTTAAAATGCCTGTCTCCGGTGTTATGTTGGTGTAATGGACTACTAACCACCACCAACTGATTTCAACAAGTCTAAGAACTCATATTCACAAGGGAAGTTCTCATGTGTCAATTTTGAGCTAAGATACAGGACATTCACAAAGCTAAGTAAACAGAGGTGATGGTTGCTTCATTGTCACCATAGAAGTCTACTAAAACTGAGTCCAAAGTTAAATATGAGAGTTGAAAACCATGAAGTTCTAGAATATACGGGCAGCATCAGTGTTTTAATACGTGTGGGACAGCATCAATCTCCAAATCATCTATACAGAAAAGCAGACAATTAGAAGAAATCAACTTACAGAATAAGAAAATATTGGGCTGAAGAGATGGCTCAGTGGTTAAGAGCACCTCCTGCTCTTCCAAAGGTCCTGAGTTCAATTCCCAGCAACCACATGGTGGCTCACAACCATCTGTATTGAGGTCTGGTGCCCTCTTCTGGCCTGCAGGCAAAGTACTGAGAATACTGTATACATAATAAACAAATACATCTTTTTAAAAAAAGAAAATACTGCTAAATGACTCATTCAATATGACATTAATATCCATAACATATAAGGACATTGAATATCCCGACGGTAGGAAGGCCTCCATATGTGTAGTGAGTGGATATTTCCCAGAAAAGTCAAAGACATAAGTGAAATGTATAGGCACACATGTGCACGTGCGCTCTCTCTCTCTCTCTCTCTCTCTCTCTCTCTCTCTCTCTCTCTCTCGTGCGCGCGCGTGGAAAAAAACACACGCTGGGGTTGGAAAGGCGTGAGTGGTTTTTACCGGGATGTCTATGGAAGCGATGACGAACTTATATTCTACAGAGCAGCAAACATGATCAAAAGCAATTAAATTCTTCAAGACATTTGTCAGATAAATTTGAAATGTTCACAACAGAAAACAGTAAAGCCGAGCTGATAAATGTCTCACATCCATCGTCTGACCATTACAAATGGCGTAAGGTGCTGCAAAAACCACTGCTCCCACACACTTGAAAATGTGCAATACAGGATTAATATTAAATTAACAGTGATTCCTACCTTATCAACTAAAAAAAGAAAGACTTGCCTCTGGAGGTTCTAGAGGAGTCTGACTCACCCAAGGACAGCAGGCTGCTGTAGGTCTCCAGCATCACGTCCCTGTAGAGGGTCCTCTGAGCAGCATCCAGGTCCTGCCACTCCTCCCGGGTGAAGTCCACGGCCACGTCCTCAAATGACACCTGCTCCCGCTCCTGTAACGACACAGTTCTCTTCAACCCAAGTCTTCAGCTTTTGGAACAGAAAGTGGGGGTTCATTCTATTCTGTGGCAGTCTCATAGCAGGCAACCTTTGATTTGTTTCATGGGAGAAAGAAAAACCAATCCAAAAATCTGTTAATATAAGAATTTCAAAAAACATGGTCAGAGTTTTCCAAAGGATTACAACACAGACAGCCTTACTGTGATTTCCCAAATGAAATCTCCAAGTTCTCTGAAATTTTCCACTTCCTGAAAGAAGTTGGTCCTTGTACCGAGGACCTCAGTTTATTGAATACAGAAATACCTAAAGTTCTGGAAACAAAGGCATCTGGGCACATGCAAGTCTCCCTGGATCTAAAATCGAATGAGCGCTTCACTACTTCTGTGGTAAAGTAATTAAAAGGGAGAAAAATATAGAACTCTGTCCATTCACCGACTTTGCATGAGTGCTCTCTTCCACTGGCTTTTTGTTTTTGTTTTTTCGAGGCAGGGTTTCTCTGTAGCTTTGGAGCCTGTCCTGGAACTAGCTCTTATAGATCAGTCTGGCCTCGAACTCACAGAGATCCACCTGCCTCTGGCTCCTGAGTGCTGCTGAGATTAAAGGCATGCGCCACCACCGCCCGGCCCAGTGGCTTTTGGCGGTTTGAATTCTAACAGACTTGCACCAGATATTGAATGCATCACGTAGCAGAATGTCTGCACTCTACATATAACTATAAAAACAGTTTTAAAAAGAGACGAATTACAAGTGATAAGAGGAAACGGGCAGACCAAAGAGGGAATTCCGCACTCTATTCTTAATATGAAAATTAGTAAAAGCATTTTATAAATCGACTTTTCAGTTCTTTAAAACCTTAAACAAAAGCTGGGCGGTGGTGGTGCATGCCTTTAACCCCAGCACTGGGGAGGTAGAGAAAGAAGCAGGCAGATTTCTGTGAATTTGAGGCTAGCCCACTCTAGCCTGAGTACTAGGTTCACCAGGGCTACACAGACACACCTGCCAAATAAAGGAAAAGGCGTCCCATCCACGTTCACTGTGACACAGGGAAAATGGAAGTGCTGGGCCCGAGGGAGGAGAGGCTGATAAAGGGTCTTAGGTTTAGCAGTCTGCAGGGCCCCTGGCGAAATCAACCTCCAGAGGCCTAGCCACTGCATGCTCTTGCGTGGTGTGACCGTGATCTGCTCACCAGGCATAACACCAGCGCTCCGCGATGCCCCCCGCGCCCGTCGTGTGGGTCCCACTACCCGCGGGCACAGTGCCTCTGCTGTCCTCTGCACACCTATCCAGCCGCAGGAACACACAGGCGGGCCCCGGCCCCCATGGCATGCCCAGGCCCGGGCCAGAGGTGTTTTGCCAAACAGTTAAGGTCACCAGAGCCAAGAGTTCATGACACAAATAGATGGAGTTCCAGGTACCAGGGAGACAGAATCAAGCTGAGGTCCCAGGGACAGATGGGAGACCGTCTAGGCACCAGGCTGAACACCTAAAACCCTAGAGCAGTGTCGGGAATTGGCCGGCGGGAGCCAGGGGACAGAGATGAGAAGCCGAGGGGCATAGACAACAAAGAGCCAAGGCGCAGGGTCCAGGCATGGTGATCGCTTCCCTTCCCGTCCGGCACCACACACGCTCGGGGCCAGAGCGGCGGATAGCGGGGACCAGGGAGGCGATAGGATGCGCGGGGTGCCCGGATCCGGCTGGGGGACTGCGGACTCGGGGCTGGGGACCACCCGCCACACACTCACCATCTCCAGATTCCGGGGCACCAGGGTGCACACCATGGTTCCTCGCGCGGCCATGTGCAGAACCTCCCGGGACGCCTGGGCAGCACGGAACACCTGGACCGGACCCAAGATGGCGAACAGGTGGCGCAGACTTCGGCCCGCCCCTGCTCTCCGTCCGGGTGCTTGATTGGACGGTCATCACCACAGGGCCTCGGAGACGGCTCGGCCCACCTTCTCAGACCCTAAGGGACAGTAAATGACAAGTTCTTGGCTGCGAATATTTACGGCAGGGAGAACCAGCCCCAGCTGTGCATTTACACTGAATCTTCTAATTAAGGTTACATCGTCTAAAATGTATTTATAAGTGGAAATCGTGTCATGACTTTTTTGTTTGTTTGCTTTTGTTTTTGTTTTTGTTTTTGTTTTTCGAGACAGGGTTTCTCTGTAGCTTTGGAGCCTGTCCTGGAACTAGCTCTTGTAGACCAGGCTGGCCTCCAACTCACAGAGATCCGCCTGCCTCTACTCCTGAGTGCTGGGATTAAAGGTGTGCACCACCACCGCCCAGCGGATGACTTTTTTTTTTTTTTTTTAACCCCCTGAAATAGGGTCTTTCAATATAACTCTGGCTGTTCTGGAACATACTGTGTAGTCCCGGCTGGCCATGAGCTCACAGAGATCTGCCCGCCTCTGCCTTCCTAGTGCAGGGTTAAAAGGTGCACTACACTGTTAATCCCACAGATTCGACTACCTTTTGAAACTGAGGCTTGGTTGCGGTTTCCTGGAACAAGCAGTGCAGAGCCATTTGTAGTTAAGGTTGCAGGCAGGCCATAGCTCAATCTTTGAGAAACAGATTTAATCATAAACAGGAATGAACCTAGTTTGTCTGTAATATAAGATGGCTTCCAAGCCTAAGATGAAGGCAGACTGGTTGAGAATATCTTTATAAAAGTGATCGTTATGATTCATAAAAATAGACGTCCATATAGTGTGAAATCAGCATAATTTGAGACAGAGTTTAAGCACATGCAGCTTTGTCCAGTGCTATAAACGATCAAGTGATAAGTGTTTCAAGACTTAATAATTCTTGGTATATAGACTATAAATGAAAAAAATTAACTTTTTCTGACAATAAATGATGTGGAATTTCCACCAGTTACACAAATTCCATTAGCAAATTACCTAACAGAATGTTTAAAACAACCACAACAACAAAAAAACCAAGGAAGAGAATTTGTTCTGCCAGACTGGTTACGTTTCTGCACTTGCTGGTTTAACCCCTCACTCCTGAGGAGGATCATGTCAGTCTGTGAAGCAAATATATAAGTAAAAAAAAAAATAGAATGTAAGCAGGAAATGAGGCTAGAGCATGTTTAGCTACTGCCAGGAATCATGTTTTATAATCTCCTGGCTTCTGGTTCGCTTTGGAAGGGTGGACATAAGCAATTCCATCTTGCTGGTTTGAGAAAAGGTTTTATCCTGAAGCCTATGTGGTAACCTCGGAACTACCACCTTTCTGCTTCAGCTGGCAGGCGCAGATTACAGTGTGGCTTTACCTTGGTTCTGACCATGCCCCCTTTGTCTCTGAGAAATAGTCTCTAAAGACATTGCTGATGGACCATCTGGTGGCTTGTTCTCTGTCCCAGGATGTCAGGGAAAGATTCGTCCTGGTTGGGGGAGGGGCAAGTGACAGACATGAAGGAATTAGAACCCTTAAGTCCCTTAGTCCCGCTTTAACCAGATGAGATACAGAAGTGGCTCTTAGGGGTGCTGAAGTCCATTCTGCTTATACTGCTTGGAAGAAGGTTTGGATTTGTCGGAGCAGCATTTCTACAGAATTTAGTTATAAACTTCTACATCAGCTTATTTATAAGGTTTTCAAAACCACAACGAACAAGAGTTAAGCTGTTTTGAAAATGAAATGATTGTATGCAAATACATCTTATTCAATACCTATAGATATTTAGAAGGTTTACAGAGCTTATGAGGCTCTTATCCACAGTGCCAGAAACAATCAGCCTGACACAGAAGAACCAGGCACAAGCTATTCCCAAAGCAAACTTTAGAAACTTTAGTTAGGTAGGATAAGTCTATTCAAAATTTTAAATCTCTCACAAATTTGAGAACAAGGCTGGTTATTATCGACAGATTATATGGCTGGTGGCTGAATCTGGCAGTTCCTATCTGGAGCTGAAGCCCGGGGGATCCCTGGAGATCTGGCCCTCAGTCTACCTTGGATTGCTCAAGACGATGCCGCCACGCGGTGGGTGAACTTGCCAGCGAGAGGGGCAAACCGGTGAAAAGCAGCTTCCCTAGTCCGTGTCCTTTTGTGTGGATTGCCACAAGAAGGTGCTGTCCACATTTACAGTGGGTTTTTCTGCCTGAAATAACCTAGTTAAGAAAACCCCTCACAGGCATGCCCAGCAGCTTAGTTGATTCTAGATGGAGTCAAGGTGATAAGCAAGATTAGTGATCACACAGAGCATGGTGGTACACCTGAAATTTTATGACTGGTTAGCAGGAGAACAAGAAGTTAAAGATCATCCCCAGCTATATATGAACTTCAAGGGCAGCCTGGGCTACAAGACACCCTGTCAACCCCAAACCCCATAGGTGAGGAAAGCAGTGGTCCCTGGTGCTTGCACCTGTGGGAGGAGGTACCAGAAACTCTATCCTAGGATCTAGAAACCGTGAATGGGTGGAAAGCAGGGATGGCGTATAAAGCATGATTCAGGCCCCGCAGTCACCCCAGGGAGCTGGGGTCCCTAGACGGCACCCCAGGGAGCTGGGATCACATTACTGTCTGTAATTCATCTGCCAAGGCCGGTGTCATCTGCTTGGAGCTGGACCACTAGAGCTAGATGGCAAGCCACATCACATGAAGCACCATAGCCCGAAGACCCACAGGACAGGATGGTCCTCAGAGCCCTGGGACTACAGCTTACGATAATAAGTTCCCTCTGGTGGTCAAGACCTGCCAGGCCTTCAAGGCTCACCACACAACACGTAGCTGTGAACACTTAAGAAAGGGCTGGCCTTGGCGCATTTGCAGGGAGCACAGGGCCACACACATGATGAAGTAGTTAGGCACAGGAAGGGGGTGGGACTGACTGGTGAGGTTGGTGACAACAAACCGAGCACTTGCTGGCAAGCACAGTTCAGAGAGACGTAAAGACGTGCCTTCCCCACAGGGCATCAGGAGTGCTCCTCACTCCCTGACTCGCTTGGTGCCTCTAGCCCTTGCTTGGGCTTCTCATCTGCTTCCTTCTGCGCTGCCAACCCAGCTGGGACCACTAGTGCGGACCCTGATTCCCGCTTTTGCCTCTGGCCATTCCTGTCTACAGCTTGTCTCCTTTAAGGTTTCATTCTCAGGACTTTGATTTCACAGGGTACAAACTTTATCCGGACTGCCTTCAGCCCTCCACTGTCCCCTCAAGGGCGTTGGTCACCCTGGGATGGCTGTGCTTACTCTGCATTCTGACCTTTGCCCTGACTCCATTCATGATTGAACAAAACCCCGGTTCTCTCCCTTAAGGCTCAGGCCCTCTTTGTATGGACCAAGCCACCAGTTCAAGCGGTAGTAACTTCTACTATAATTTCTCACTGTTCTATGATATTCTGTTTTTTTTTAAAACCAAATATCAATCTCTGGATAAATGGGTTAAAACTGATATAGGTTCCTACTGATGATTCCAAATATACAGGAATCATGAAATAATAATTAAAAATGAGTTACATTTGTTTATGTTGTGGAACATTGGTTTAATGAGACAAAGATGTGTTGCATTCTTTTATGCTGAATTTGTTTAACTCTGTGAAGCTGTGTTACTTTTTCTGTTTAAAACGTCTGACTGGTTTAATAAAGAGCTGAATGGCCAATAAGGCAGGAAAAAGGATCAGTGAGACTGTCAGGCAGAGAGAATAAATAGAAGGAGAAAAAGAGAAGGAGGCGTGAGAGGAGAAGGGGATGCCAGGGGCCAGCCACCCAGTCAGATGTGGAATAAGAAGGAAAGAAAAGATATACAGAAATAGAGAAAGGTAAAAATCCCAGCGGCAAAAGGAAGACAGAATACTTTAAGAAAAGCTGGCTAGAAATAAGCCAAGCTAAGGTCAGGTGTTCTTAAGAAAGAATAAGTCTCCATGTGATGATTTGGGAGCTGGGTGGTAAGCCTCCAAAGAATAAAGAGAGAAAATAAACAACAACTGCATAGAAGTAGCGGGGCTTTTATGTGGCAGCGTGAGTTGTCTAGATGGGATATGGCCCCTATTACAGGGTAACTGAATTTAAATTTGTGTGGTGTGTGTGTGTCCCCGTGCACATGCATGCACACATTTGTCTGCCTGCCTGCCTGCCTGCTTGCCTACCTATCTATCTGTGTGCATGTCTGTGTGTATTTTAGGAAGCTTCTACAGCGTGGCTTTTTCAAAAGGCTTCACTGTTAACTATCCCTTCCCACGTTTCCTACACTGCCTTGGCCTCTCGTCCTCCACCCGCTGTAATCCTCCATGCTCCGCGGTCCACTGTTCCCGCCACAGCGCTACACTCTAGCTCCCTTTCCCCTCCTCCCCATGACACCCTACCACCCGCCTCACTTCTACAGGTATTTCAAATAAAACACACATTTCTTTCTTTTATTTTTAATAAAAGCTAACTTATGAGAGAATATGCAGTGTTTATCTTTCTCGGTCTGGGTTACCTCACTCAAGATGATTGTTTCCAGTCCCATCCACATACCTGTGGATTTAATAAAGTTTTTCTTAACAACTGAATAATATTCTGTAGTGTACCACATTTTTGTTGTCCATTCATCAGTAGATGGACATCTAGGCTGTTTCTAGTATCTGGCTGTTGTGAATAGAGCAGCAATGGACACGGATGACCCGGTATCTCTGTAATATATAGAATCCTTCGAATATATGCCCATGAGTGGTAGCTAGAATGTGTGGTACCTCGCTTCAGTTATTGAGGAATCTTTCTGCTGCTTTCCTCCGTGGCTGCACTAGTCTCCACTGCAGTCAGCAGCGAGGAAGAGCCCTCCTTTCCCACATCCTCCTCAGTGTCTGCTGTCATTCAAATTGATTTTTGACCTTGGCCATTCTGACCAGGTAAGATGAAATCTCAAAGTTTAAATCCGCATTTTCCTGATGGCTAAGGACAGCGACCATTTTAAAAAATATTTCTCATTTATTAGTGTTTCATATTTTGACCCTGTTTAGTTCCAGGCCCCATTTTTAAATGTGGTTGTACGATTTCTTGGTGTTTAGTTTTTTGAGCTCTTTGTAGATTCTAAGTTCTAACCTTACGTCAGTTACAGAGCTGGTTAAGATTTTTCCCCTCTGTAGGCAGCCGGCGCACTTGAATGATAGTGTTCTTCTGGGCAGAAACCTTTCTGCTCCACGTGGCCCCACTTGTCAGTTGTTGGTCTGAATGTCTGTCCTATTGGGGTCCTGTTGAGATTCAGGGTGTCAGGGCTTCTGCTGAGGTTTTGTTCAGTGTGAGAGACAAGAATCGAGCTTCAGTCCTCTTCTCGCAGCCATCCAGTTCCACCAGTGCTGTTTGTTAAGATGTGGTCTTTTCTCCAGTGTGACTTTTGGCCTCTTTGTCAAATATCAGGTGCCTGTAAGTGTACGCGCGTATGCCCCGCCTTCAGTTTTATTCTGTTGATCAGTATAACTGTTTTTGTCCAACAGCATGCCGATTTGACTACAGCTCTGGAGTATAACTTAAAATCCGTGACCTAGTTCCTCCCCCTTGCCGTCAAGATCTGCAGTACCCTCTTCCACTTGACCCAGTCTGTTGAAGGCTTTCCTTTGGCGGTTTTGTTTAGCTTTCTGAGATTTTCATTTCTCATTTTAATTGCTTAGTTTTTCAACAGATATTCTAATTCTTTATTAAACTACTTTCATATCCTGACTGGTTTTTAATTATTTTGACTATCTTTTTGCAGTTTTCATTGAATACCCTCGCTGAATTCCTCGGACATACTTATAATTCCCTTTTTGAGTCACTGGTTTATGGTGCAGCAGCTAAGTTGTTTTCTCAGGGAATGTAGCATCAGAGGTGCTAGTTTCTGAAAAAGACATATTGGTCATTTGTGTTGTGTTTTTGTGATGATCTAGCTGCTGGAGGTGGGTCATTAGTGAAATTTACTGGCATGGATATCTGGCCACGCCTCTGTTAGAACTCTGGATAACTGTTTGCTATTACTGGAAGCCTCTTGAGCCACATGAGTGGCCAGGCCCCTCCCCCAGGACCTCCAACTGCCAGGTTCCACCCACAGAACCCTCTAACTGCTCTAACTGCTGGACCCTGGCCCCACCCTACAGAGTAAAAGGCCCAATCTCGGAACATGAAATCCCACCAATCCCCACCCTGGAAAGTTCCACCTGCTTCCTAAGAAACTCTGTATAAGTCCTGTATCCTCCTGTTCAGGCAGCCACACCCTCCTGTTTTCTTTCTCTCCCAATAAATCTCTTGTGGGAGGTTTGTTGTGTGGTTTGACTTTTTGGTCTCTCTTGGCTTCCAGCTGCCAGGATACCTTTCCATCTGAGCTGCAATGATTACATTTGGGGCCAATGCCCTCATACTCTAAGCTGCACTGAGGAGACCCCATCCCTCATCTCCAGTTCACCTGCATCAAACTTACTTTCTGGCTCCCCAATCGCTCAGAACCCCATTCACCAACAGCAATTAGGTAAGTTTCCCCTTTGGTCGTGGAAATATTTCCCTGAGTCTGAGGAAGTGACTGTTAAATGTCCGGCACCCCTCTGGTACTCTTGGAGGCAAAGGTAACCCCAGCCCCAGTCTTTAAGGCTACGGCTGGCCCTCTTCACCTAATCCCATCCCCCAACCCTTGGAGCTGCAATCCAGCAGTTTCCTTAGGCCAAATCGGGCTATTGCGCCCCCTCCTGTTCTCTTCTCCACATTGCCCCTTGAGTTGCCTATTATCCCAAGGCTCATAGAGGACCTTATGGCTTTTGTGACCCAATTCCCAGCCTCTTTCCTGTAGATGAAAGTCTTCCCCTAGAACTCAATTTTTTTTTTCTCACCTCGCCCCTATGGAGGCCCTGGTACCAGGCACCAAGTCTCTCCACTGGCTCAGCCAGGCTAAGCCCCTGATTCCTGTTGAGGGTGGTTCTCATTCAGTCTTTGAGTCCTGGGGATGCTCACAGCTACAGGCTGCAGTGACGGTTTCCTCTTCTCTCATCCACAGGAATGTGTCTTCTATACTTGCTCAATCCCTCTTGGGATGCCTCTTAGAAAACTTCCAGCCTCTCCACCTGACATCAACCTGAAGGGACCTAAATTTATTCACTTTTGCAATCAAATTTAGCTTCAGTACCCCTTAGATAATCAATCCAAAGTGCCACCTAATGGCAGCTCAGATCCTAATACCACTCGGAACTTTATAAATACTTTGAGTGATGGGGAAACGGAAAGGGATTTCCCCACTCCCCATTTCTCTGCTCCAAGCCCTATTTGTTTTTGTCTAGTCTCCCCCCAACGCAAACTGTGTAAATGTCCAGTCTTTTAAGTTACCATAGATGGATCAGTGAGTTTGTTGCAAAGTAGGAGCTAGGAGTGATACCTAGCAAGATGGGGAAAAAGTAAAGGATTGGAAGAGGTAGGCCATCTGCAACATGCACATACGCTGCACACACTTTGCACTCACTCCTCAGGGACTGGTGCGTCTCTCAGCTCCCTCCCTCCTGCAGCATCCTTTGTCTATAGCCAGGACTCAAAAATGTCCTAGCTCTAAGCCTTCTTTGCCCTTAATTTTACAGGGACCCAGGTATCTTTTAAGTATGAGTGGCATTAGACTGCTGTTTTGTGCTGTCCCACTTGAACTAAAATCTGGCTTTAGTTAGGGAATGGCTGCCCATCCTGTAGACCCAGGAATGCTTGTTGAAAGGATCCTTCCAAAATCTCAATCCCATATCAGGCAAGCTACCTGCTGTGTGACAGAGAAAGGAGAGCAAAACAAAATAAAGGATCTGACTATTCCCAGTAGGGATTATTGCCTCTCATCTTATACCCCTTTGGTTTTGATTTAACTCTAAAAATTTTGCTAAGGTATAAATTTTATCTCAAGATTTGAAAAACTATTGTGAAAACTTTCTGTATCTCAATATTTGTAAGCATATTGGGTCTGATTAAAACCGTGTAAAATCTGTAACAGAAGCACAGAACACAAGGAATGGTAGTTACAAATCTATACAAAGGTAAACTTAAAGGAACCGTGTGGGTTGCTGCCACCTTAGCTGCTGCTCCCTCACTGGAATGGAGGCAGCCATGTGGCTGACAGGGTAGGAAAGGACGGACATTGCCATGTGACCTCACTCCCATCTTGGTGAAAGTGACCACATGATATAAGCCATCCAATGGAAAATGATTCCTACTAGCTGTGAGGCTCTTCCACCATTTTCTTTCTTCCTTCCTTCCTTCCTTCCTTCCTTCCTTCCTTCCTTCCTTCCCTTCCTTCCGTCTTTCTTTTTCTTTTTTGTTTGTTTATCAAAACAAGATTTATCTGTGAAACGGCCCTGCCTGTCCTAGACCTTGCCCTTGTAGATCAGGCTGACCTTGAATTCACAGATCCGCCTGCCTCTGCTTGTGCCACCACTGACTGCCTGGCTACTTCCACTATTTTTGATCACACTAACAAGCCTCAACTCACAGTCCCTCCTCTTCCTGTCCAGCCTCTCTGGTTTCTCTTTCTCCTCTATTAGCTAGAGGCTGCCCACCCAGTCAGGGCTGAGGCAGTCCTTGACCAGGACTCTGAATGAAATTACAGTACCCCAGGGGATATCCTTGCAAAGGATCAGTTTATAACTTGCCTCCTTGCCAGGCAGTGGTGGCACACACCTTTAATCCCAGCACTCAGGAGGCAGAGGCAGGTGGATCTCTGTGAGTTTGAGGCCAACCTGGTCTACAAGAGCTAGTTCCAGGACAGGCTCCAAAGTTACAGAGAAACCCTGTCTTGAACAAACAAACAAACAAACAAACAAAGAACTTGCTAAAGGGTTAAAGATGAAATAATTTGGAGAAAGTTAGAAAAAGTCATATTTTTAAAAAAAGAGGAAAAAATAGAAAGAGGAAAAGAAAAAAGAAAAAAACTTGCCTCCTGGGTGGAGACAATTTTTTTAAGATTTATTTATTATGTATAACAACATTCTGCCTCCATGTATGCCCGCACGCCAGAAGAGGGTGACAGATACAGATGGTTGTGAGCCACCATGTGGTTGCTGGGAATTGAACTCAGCACCTCTGGAAGAGCAGCCAGTGCTCTTAACCTCTGAGTCATCTCTTCAGTCCCTGAGGCAAATTCTTAAAGAGGTAAATTATGGAAAAAAAATCCAAGAGGTCATCCAGGACAAACAGGGTAACCCATCTCAATTCCTTACAAAGTCTCTTACAATAAACCAGTCTGGATCTGAAGACCCCAGATGGAAAACAGCTCTGTACGACCCACCTCTCCCAGGGTTTCCCTGACAGTAGGGCCATACTCAAACTCCTAGAGAAAGGACCTCGGACCCCACAGGCAGAAGTCTCAGCAAGGGCCTTTAAGGTGTACCATGAGAGAGATAAGAAAACCAAAACCAAAAATACCTGATGCTAGTGAAGGCCTTTTGAGTGGCCATAGCAACTGCCCAGGCGTCCTGGCCTCCCAAAGCCTGAGAACCTCTGGGTCCCTTTTTCAAATACAGTCAGGAAGTTCTCTGGGCCCGGGCCTGTCTGATCCTCATAAACCACCCAGACCATGTCCACAGTGCCATCAAGAAGGGCACTAGGGTGTTGACTGTGCCTGTGTCCCTCATGGCATGGGGACATCAAGCCCAGGTGGCCCTTCAGCTGACCTCCTAGATCTGGCCATGGATGACTGAGGGGCTGGGTTCCATTGGCTTAACCTCTGCCTCTCAATGAGAGCAGACGTCACAGTATCAGGGTGATCTGTCTCCCCTCTTGTAGACACTGGGACCACCTATGTTAGTCCTGACAGAGATTTACAGATCTACATCTTCTTGCTCCCCTATTGTCAGGGTTGGGGGACAGCTTTACCAGCCTCCTCAAACCCCACCAAATACATCACCCAGGCTCAATACCCACACTCTCTCCTTAGCCTCCGCGGACCTAAGACTCTTATCTCTGACCTTTTAAGAATCTTGTATGCTTTTTGGGCTGCCCACCACACGGGCATACTCCTGCAGCACCCTTCAGGGCCCCACCACGTGTGCAACTCTACTCACTAAGACGCTTGTACCTCTTTTCTACTTTGTCTCTCCCCTCCTACTGGGTAAGTGTCATAGTGGAGCTCCCTGATTTGTTGACTTTTATTACAAAAGTCATATGGGTGTGCCGGGATAGCTCCTCCCCACAAGCTCTAGGTGTAGCCTGGCTTCTGATGGCCAGGATATCTTTCCCCATAAGCTGTAGGTGTAGCCTGGCTTCTGGTGGCCCGGACACATTCCCTGCAGAGCTATAACATCTACAGGTGTAGGCTGGTTTCCAACATGTGAAATGGGATGCTACCCTTCTTGACCCCCTCTCCCTGCTTTTCTTAATCCTACTGGTTGCACCCTGCCTTATAAACTTCTTGTCTAGATTTCTTCAACAACAGATCCAAGAGATTTCTAGCCAGACTTTTAACCAGTTACTGTTATAGGACTACCAACCCCTAGCTATGGAGCCAGAGACCCACAGCACCTGGTTCCATCCTGATGATGGAGATTAAGATAGCCCCAAAGAACCTTAATGTCCTGATTCAACAGGAAGTAGTCTGATGATAACATCACCCTCCTCCCCATGGCCCAGTTGTTTATCAATAATAAACATAAACATAAAAGGGGGGAACGTAAGCCTCTTGAGCCACATGAGTGGCCAGGCCCCTCCCCCAGGACCTCCAACTGCCAGGTTCCACCCACAGAACCCTCTAACTGCTCTAACTGCCCTAAGTGCTGGCCCCTGACCCCACCCTACAAAGTAAAAAGCCCAGTCTCTGGACATGAAATCCCACCAATCTCCACCCTGGAAAGCTCCACCCTGAATAGTTCTACCCCTTTACAGAAAACTCTATGAAAGCTCTCTGTCCTGTTCAGTTTGCTGGTGTTTCTTACTCAACCTTCCTGGTTTCTTTCCTCCCGGTAAGTCTCATGTGAGGGTTGTTGTGCGGTATGATGTAGTGAAATTCTTTGGTTTCCAGGTGCCAGGACACCTTTCCATTTGAGCAGCAATGTTTACAATCACCCCTGCATGGCCGTCTGTGGACCTCTGCATGGCCGTCTGTGGACCCCTGCATGGCCGTCTGTGGACCCCTGCATGGCTGTCTGTGGACCCCTGCATGGCCGTCTGTGGATCAAATGAAGAATGTTTAATTACCAGTCTAGGATCTGCTCTGTGGTTCCAGGCCGGGCTTCATGTGGTTTTGGAGCCCAGGGGTGCGTGGAGTGGTTAATAGACAGGTGGGTTCTGTGGGTTCCTACCAAGAGCTCTGAGTAAGACTCTGGTTAGGATTCCATGAGGTCTCAGGTCAGAAAAGGGGGTGGGTGTTTCCAGAGTTTGGTTTTTATTAGTAGTTCCTTGTATTTCCAGATTTTTTTTTAAAGATTTGTTTTTATTTTGTATGTACTAGTGTTTTGCCACTGTGTGTGTTTGGATTCTACCATATGCATGCTTGATCCCACAGAGGCCAGAAGAGGTGCTGGATCCCCCGACACTGGGTGCTGGGAACCTACCCAGGTCCTCTGAAGAGGAACGAGTGCTCTTAACCCCTGAGCCATTTTCCAGTCCTCTGGTTGTTTTGAAAGCTGTCGGTTTCTTCAAGCATCTTTCCAGATGTCACACTACATTACGAATGTTGACACTTCACCAGTGTGGCAGTTCCACATTCACACCAACAGAAGAAGCTTATAGATATAATAAAATACAGCAGCAATAAAACATGAGGGCATCCACATTTTCTGCTCAGTTTGAACCTAACTTTATTCCCATTTAGAAAATCGTCTGTCATTTCGTCCGACCTACAAACCCATCTCGTTTCGCCTGTTTCTTGTGCTTCTCGTCACGTCACCCACACCTTTATCTGACAGAATCACAACTTTGCTGGAGTCGGGGCACAGGATTCTCTGTGTGCCATACCCTTGGCTACCACAATACCGTGTGGGTGTCTGTGTTTTTTTATTGTACTCCGAATAACTGTGTCTGATCTTGAACACTGCTGGCGAGGATGAGTTGGAAATCCCGTCATAAGGATTTCTTCACTTCCCTGAAAATTCCTCAAAAAAAGAAAAGAAATACGCTTTTCACGCATTCCACCGCACTACCACATTACATCACTAAGTCAAGCCAGACTTTTTACTTCAGTCTAAACCAGTGGTTCTCAACCTGTGGGTTGTGGCCCCTTTGGTGTCGCATATCATATATCCTGCACATCTGATATTTACATTATGATTCATAACAGTAGCAAAATTACAGTTATGAAATAGCCACAAAATTTTATTGTTGGTAATCACCACAACAGGAGGAGCTCTATTAAAGGGTCACAGCCTCGGGCAGATTAAACAAAGTTAGGAAATATTCCTTTGTAGTCATCTTTTTTTTTCCAAAGTTTATTAAATTATAAAAGTTTCCATTTCCGCCCCACTTCCCAACACCCTCCCACTCCCCCCACTCCCTCTCCTCCTCCCTCTCCATCCCTAAGAGCAGTCAGGGTTTCCTGCCCTGTGGGAAGTTCAAGTTCCTCCCCCCTCCCTCCAGGTCCAGGAAGGTGAGTATCCAGACAGACTGGATCCCAAAAATCCAGTATATGCAGAGGAAACAAGTCCCAGTGTCATTGCCAATGACTTTTCAGAAAGACTCCCTTTGTAGTCATCTTGATGCTACACCCACATGTGTGCTACTTGATGGGAGAAGTCTACATAATTGGGAGTCAACTCCAGTTCACACTCTTCTGAGCGACCAGCCGAAGCTGGAGAGTGGGCTGCGGTCTTGTTTTTAGAAGGCTCTTCGTACCTCAGAGGAGACTGTGAGCACAAAGCCCTTCTGGTGACGTCATCCTGACTCTAACAGAGATGATAACGTTGTAACCATCTACGTAGCTCTCTTGCTGTGGTTGAATAGGAGCTGATGTGAACTGGCCAAGGTTTGCTGGAGCCATGGTACAGGCCTTTATGTGTGGAACCCCCTTGGCTACTAGGATACTGCACAGGTGGCCATCCTGTCATAGTCAGATCGAGGTCCCCAGTTCCTGACGGTACTGGCGAGGAAAGGCGGCCAATGACTGGGTGATGCTACTGATCCTTGGGCACCTGTTTACTGGTGGTGGACAAGGGTGTGATCGGAATAGACCTCACTCTACCATCAACACAGGGATAATGGTTCTGATTTCACTCACGCTTCTGTAAGTGCCCTGGAGGTCCTGATGCTGCTCAGATGTATCAGGTCCGGGACTGCTGTCTCCATCATTCTCAGACAGGGTGCATACTCTGTGTGTTTGGTTGTGTTCACCAGCTTCTTTAAGACTCTTGAGTCAGACAGGGTTTTGGAGTTCTCTATGTTTTTGCTGGTGACTTCACAGAGAGCACAGAACACGGTTGCCACATTATTGTCAGAGTACATGCTAGGGCTATTAGTGCCAGCAAGCCTACTGAACAGTATCACAATTCTTTTTGAGAAAATGGAAATTAAACAATGGGTCTTGTTAAGTTTTTGTTTGTTTGTTTTGGTTTTTCAAGATAGGGTTTCTCTGTAGCTTTGGAACCTGTCCTGGCACTCGCTCTGTAGACCAGAATGGCCTTGAACTCACAGAGATCCACCTGCCTCTGCCTCCCGAGTGCAGAGATTAAAGGTGTATGCCACCACCGAGGGTCTTGTTAGTTTTAAGGACACTTTCTGTTTTATAACGTATCAGGGAAGTAGAAACAAATTATCAAGCTTCATTTGTAATTTTAATACTCTTCTTGTTTTCCCACATATAAAAGGTCTGGTGGGAAATGTACAAATCTAGTGAAACACAGACCTCCAAGTTAAATAAATACATCATTTTACCTGTATCCAGTGTGCAGGAGCGAAAGACGTGCACCTGCTGGGGAAGATGTGCACTTGCTGGGGAAGATGTGCACTTGCTGGGGAAGATGTGCACTTGCTGGGGAAGATGTGCACCTGCTGGGGAAGATGTGCACCTGCTGGGGAAGATGTGCACCTGCTGGGGAAGATGTGCACCTGCTGGGGAAGATGTGCACCTGCTGGGGAAGATGTGCACTTGCTGGGGAAGATGTGCACTTGCTGGGGAAGATGTGCACTTGCTGGGGAAGATGTGCACTTGCTGGGGAAGATGTGCACTTGCTAGGGAAGATGTGCACTTGCTAGGGAAGATGTGCACCTGCTGGGGAAGATGTGCACCTGCTGGGGAAGATGTGCACTTGCTGTGGTGGCTATGCAGAAAAAGTCTAAATGCTCGTCCTGCTCTCCACTTATTAGTCCATTCTCCAGCTATCTGGGAGTTCCACAAAATACCAAAACTTCATCCCAAAGCTCAGACGAGGGTGCGATCTCAATGGAGGATCCAAACATGAGCTACTCAGGTTCTCGATTTCACTGACGTCACATTCCATGTCTTTCCACCATCGGTCCATTTGGCCTGCAGCTGGCTACCATTTGCCCTTTGGTGAAACTGTATCTTCAAACAGAGACATCTTTAGATGCTAGTGAGATGGCTTGGTGGGCCAAATGCTTATGGGACGAGGCTGATGAGTTGAGTCTGACCCTAGAGCCCACGTAAAAGTGGAAGGAGAGACCCAACCTAACAAGACTGTCCTCCACATGTTCACCATTGCACGTTCCTGAGCGAGAGGGACATGATAATTTTTTAAAAATCAAAAATATCTTTAACTTGACACATCCCTGAAATATGTGGTACACAATATTTAAAGAAAAGCTATGGCTGGGCAGTGGGGGTACATCCTTTAATCCCAGCACGCAGAAGGCAGAGGCAGGTGGATCTCTGTGAGTTTGAGGCCAGCCTGGTCCACAGGACAGGCTCCAAAGCTATAGAGAAACCCTGTCTTGAAAAACAAAAACAAAACAAAAAGGCTAGGAAACAATGTGGAGCAAGTACAGCAATTAAACCGTGAAGAGTGTGAGCAAGAGCTCAGTCTACATCAAGGATTCTTTCTAGATGAAGACGCCCTCTTCTCAGAAATGCCACGCAGGAACAAAATGAAGTCTGCTCTTAGAAGAAAAGATTTTGTAAAACACGCTCAAATAGGAGGCAACAAAGTGCAGAGGTGAAGAAAATCGTGGGGGCTTGGGGTTTGTTTTCAATGTCATTTCCTCCTTTGCTCTTACTGTAGTGTCTAGGAGTGCAAGCCTGCTGCCAATAGTGCAGTTGAGTGTATAAACTCGGTTGTCTGCCATGACAGGAATCTTGATATGCTGGGGTCGGGGGAGTCACAGGATACTGCCTGATATATACAGTAGGGACAATAGTCAACAATCTTTTGGAAGAGGAAGGGTGGTTGTTGGAATATGGCTGTGGTTGTGCAGAAGTCTATAAAGCTGCTTCCAGGTCTAGGAGAATCTGGGCTTGGGGGACATGGTTCTATTACTAAACTTAGGGTCACAGCCTGTACCCCAAGAAGTCAGCAATCCACTCCAGTCCCCCTTCAGGGACCTGAAATGAGATTAAATTGAAATAGGCCAGGAATATGCACATCTAAGCAGTCGTGGGCAAGGTGTGTCCCGTCCACCACCGACCCACTACTCTCGGAAGTTGTCTTCAGCGAGACTGTCTGACGAGTGGCCAGCACTGTGAGATCTGAGAGGCGAGTTTCCCCACTCCAACCTACGACAGCCACGGCACCGCCACTAACTAGATAGAACACAGTTTATAGTTCACTTCTTGTGTCACGATCCTGAGTCCTGACAGCTTTCCAGCATCTTCTTTCTCCCAGCATGAGATTCCTGGATGGATAATTCAGTTTCTTGGGGTTGTGCCAGCAATCTGATGGTCAGACTGAGGAACACAGTGTCTCCTTTGACTATTCGTTTCTGCCAGGCCAGTGACAGTTACAGAACTGTACACGTCCCAAGCCAAGACACTTCCCAAACATTTGGAAAACTCAGGGGAGCAAGTGACCCATTCTGACAATGAAGGGACATTTCTCTCCAATATCTCATTGTGATTATATGACAGGCCACCCTGATGATCTCAACTTGTAATCACTTAGCTTAAAATTTTTTCACACAAGGACTTTAACATATATTTGAGGACTCACAATAAAAAAAAAATCTGGTCCCAAATTAGAAGGCGTGTTCTTGTGTGTGTGAAGTTAAGTTTTTCCTTTTACAGTTGTGTGTATGCATGGGCAAGCATGCGCATTGGTGCATGTGTGGAGCTTTGACAATTTGTGTGTTCTCACCTGTGAATACGGGGCCTGACGAATGAACTCAGGTCAGCAAATTTAGTGGCAAATGTCTTTAATGAGGCATCACCCAGGCCTGGTGATGCAAAGTGTATGTGGTATTTTCACAGCATAAATCCATGTTCTGTCTATTATCCTGTGTGTACGTGGTGCAGGCATCTTGTAGTATCCAAGCAGCAACACTGGGTTTTCCCTTAAATACTATTGCTTATGAAAACTTCTAAAAGAGAACCTCACCATCACAAGCAGTGCCCAGTAAAAATTATCAAAGTGCTACATAGTCATTCTCCCATAGAAGGATGTCTGACACTCACTGTGTGCTAATAGCACATCTACACCACAGTTCCAGTCTCCATAGCGACACTGTGCAAGCCTGGACAGTCTATAGGCCTCACTTCCAAAGCAGCACTGATTTTATGTATTGTGTAGTAAGTGTACTATGTATATGCATACCGGAGGTTAATGCTGGGTGTTGTCCCCAACCACTCTGCACCTTATTTTTTGAGACAGGGTCTCTCACTGAACCTGGACCTCACCATTTCAACTAAATAAAAACATGCTGGCTGTCAAGTCCCAGCAACTCTTTACATTGTCCCCGAATCCCCACCAATTCCCAGCCATCTCTCCCTCCCCAACCTCATCCCTCTCGTTTCCCTGCCCACATCCACCCACATATTCTGTTTCCCCTTCGCAGGGAAATCTACGTGTCCCCCTCGGCCCCTCCTTGTTACTTAGCCTCTCTGGGTCTAAGGATTGTAGCACAATGATCCTTTACTTAACAGCCAATATCCACTTATCAGTGCATAACATGTTGTCTTTCTGGGCCTGGGTTGCCTTCCTCGGGATGACTTTTTTCTGGTTCCAGCCTGTAAATTTCATGATGCCATTTTTTTTTTAAACATCTGAGTAACACTCCTTTGTGTAAATGTACCATATTTTACTTATCCGTTCTTTGGTTGAGAGACATCTAGGTTGTTTCCAGCTCTGGCATTATGAATAAAGCCTGTATGAAGATAGCTAAGCAAATGTCCTTGTGGAAGGATGGAGCATCTTTTGGGTACATGCCCAAGAACGGTATAACTGGGACTTAAGGAAATCCTTCTATACACAAATGGCAAACGAACTGAGGAAGAAATTAGGGAAACAATGCCATTCACAATAGCCTCAAATCATAGAAAATATTTTGGGTAACCCTAACCAAGCAAGTGAAAAACTTGTATGACAAAAACTTCAAGCATGTTTGTTTTCTAATAAAAAAGCAAGAAAGGATATGGATTTGGGAAGGTAGGAGAACCACAATCCAAATATATTGTGTGCAAAAAAAGATCCTTTTCAAAAAAATAAAGAGACATGTTTAAGGTTTAAAAGATCATGATAAAGATTTAGAACCAGTAGCATTTAATGAGTTTATAGTCTCAGAAATGTATTCATTCCATTCCTTTTCTCCAAAAAGCACTAAGAACTTCTGAAGTTTATTTTTCCTAAAATATGAAAAGACTTAAAAATAAATTGTATATTTCATTATTTGACACTAATTTTTAATATCAACTTTATTTAGCAAGAATCATTTTCAGACACACACACCCAGTGTTTGCCTGCTGCCCATTCTGCCTCAATGGTGCATTTCCAGGTGCAGCTGCCAAGCTGGCTGAAGAGCTGCTCACAACAGAACTGTGCCTGTCCTTTGGGGGCAGGTACGTGACCTCTGCGCTGTTCTTACCTTCACTTATTTCCTAAGTCTTTCGTATTCCCAGGGAATCTCTACATTTATTACTATAAAAACATCCTTGGACCTTTTTTTTGGTTAATTCTTTTGTACATATTATAAAATCCACTACCTCAAACATTTATTATTTATTGTGTTGGGAAATTCAAAGTGGTCACAGTGGACTGGTGTGACACGCAGACTTACAGTTATCTGTACTACGGATCAACGGTATTCTTCTTCCTGTCCGTCTTTCCTCCTGAGCCCTGTCCCCATTCTCTTCATACCATCCCAGTGTCTTTCCCGGCACCTGCTTGGGTCAGCATTTGCAGTTCTCTGTGTGCCTTCCCTCGCTCCTTTTATTGTTGGTGGTTTTTTTTCCCCCCTAGGGTCCTGTTATATTCTTCTGTTTTCAAGATCCTAACTTACTTGCCTTGGCTTCATTAGTGCCCGGATTACAGGTGTATACCACCACGCCTGGCTACAGCATTCTGCCTAGCCCAAGGTGATTCTGTAGCCATTTGTAACTTCAATCCACATTCATATTTTTAATTTCTACTTTCTATACCTCATCCTCCTTCCAAAGCCAACAGACAGAACAGAGCATTTACAATAGATACTGTGTGTTTTTTTCCTATTTATAGGTGAATACAGGTGTATCTTCACTGAGTTGTGGATAGGATTATATCACCCATAGTAGTTTAATATTGTCCTTATACATTATACTTTGAATAAATATTTTTGCTCTATAATTAACTTCGAATTAAGCATGATGAACTCTTCTGTGTTCACTGTTTTCTTCTGTATCATGCATCTCTACACATCTTTGCATTGAGATTTATGTGTAATTAATTAACAGCATTTGGCAGGTGCTTTATAGCAGCAATAGAGCAGCCTCCAGAGCCATGGAGCCATCTGGAGTGAGGACAGAAGTTTCAGGACTGTCTCCTGGAGCACCAGTGTTACCGGACAGTAACTGAATGTTGTCTGGAGCTGGCGTAACGGCATTCCTTCCTACAGTGAGCTAATGCACTTCCCATGTGCCCTCAAGCGGTGAAGCTCATGCAGTAGAGGTGTGGTGGTTTGAAAGGTAACTAGACCTTCAGCCACCATTCTTCTCCCCACTAATCTCAGACATTCCACACAAGGGCACAACATCCAACACACACACACACACACACACACACACACACACACACCACACACACACACACACACACCACACACACAAACACCCACACCCCCCAGACTCAAGTATTGGTGGTGCTGTTTGGGGGAAAATCAGCGATTTCTTGTGCAAACTGCCTTGGTCATGGTGTCTGTCACAACAAAGAAAGGTAACTAGACCTTCAGCCACCATTCTTCTCCCCGCTGATCTCAGACATTCCACACAAGAGCACAACATCCAACACACACACCACACACACACAAACATGCACACCCCCAGACACACCCCAGACACACACCCCCACACACCACCTACCACCCACCCACACATACACACCCGCACACTCACACCACACACACACACCCGGACACACTACACACACACACACACACACACACACACACACACACACGGGCACTCTGACCAGGTATCTCTGCTGGGTCTCTTTCTGGAGATTGCCACACTTGCTGAAGAATCATACCTGTATGCCAACAGGCAGACTCACACAGTCCTGAAAGGCCTTTCGAGGAAACATCAGCATGATATAGATATAAAGATTCAATTAAGATAAATCCCCAAATAACTTCATGTAGATCTGGGTGACAAAACCAAGTTAAGACTAACTAAAATAAGAACACTTTTTCACAGATAAACATCTGGAGGCACTTCAGCCTCCAGAAATAAGAATGATTTTGTAAATCATAATTATCATCATTGATGCATATGGTTTCCATATAATATTGAAGGTCCAATGCATTTCAACTAAGTTGCCACATCTAATGACACATTTAATTGCTACATCCACGGCTGTCTCGCCAGTGTAGCAGAAATGCTGACTGGATGGGCAAATATTGCCGGTGGGTGTGGGATTTGTGCTTCTAGGAGCTGTGTGTTCCAGGCGGTCCCTTGGCAATCAGTTGTGGTGTAATGCTACCTGAGTCGCCATTAGTACTGACTCGACCCGGCTGTCCTTGGAGCCATATGTCTGTCTTTTCCCCTTGTCTGTATGTTCTTTGTGATTTTTGCATATTGCTAACAGATCAGACTATTACAGGCAGTTGCGGATACAAACAAGACTGCTAAGGACATTTTTGAATTCTGCTCCGCTATTAATTAAAGCCTTAAAAAAGTAGCCAGTTCTGGGAATTGCCAGAATTGTCATTAGGACAATTCCTTGATGATGTGGAACAAAAGGGGTTAATTTTACTAGGAAAAACCTTAGAAGCTTTAGGCATTTGCCTGAGAAATATGTACAACTGTAAATAGAAGGCCTATGAAACCTTTCTTATGGGAAGAAAAAGACCTAGCCTAAGCTGACAATATCTGAGCCTGAGAATTGAGAAGGGAGGAGAGTTGAAGTTAGTAATATAAAGTAAACTTCAGAGAGATTCAAGACTACGTATTAGAATTTTCCTAGCAGAAAGCTTTCCCAGGGAGATAGTAGCCTTTTTCTTTCTCACCCAGGCACACAAGGTCACTTAGCTCAAACCAACCAGCCACCTGCAAGCTGATAAAGATGGTCTAGCTCAAGGGCAATGATCTCTTTGAAGGCAAGAGGAGAGAGTTTGTTTTGTAAAGTGTGAGAGAGCAGAAATCCTTGTGCCCAAGTCAAAGCATCTTCAAAAATTCTTTTTGTAAACTGTTTTATGCTGTTCTTTACTGTTTTATGACTTGATGATGTATGCCTTTGCCAAGTTCTTTGATTGTAAAAAGAAATATATAATCCTGCACTGAAGTAAGTAAATCGCAACAGCATGTCTCAACATTGAGAGTGTCTGTGTGTCACTTTCCTCGCCGTATCCTGATTTCTCCTGTGCCTTTGCCCTGATTTCCTTACGGTCTGAGTGGCTCCCCTGAGCCGGTCCGTAGCATTTAATGACATCTTATTTAAAAATATATGTATCTTTAGAAATATTAGGGATTAAGTCACATGTATACATACATATGCATCCCATACAATTTCACTTAGGGGAAGAATACACCATTTTTAATAATTTTACATCAACATGACATTTCACTTCTTTTGTTCATGGTACACCCTGAGAGGTCTACACTAGGGAAGGAAACGTATATAGTCTTTGGAATACAACATTGGGTAAACGTACATGGAACATTGTCTTTGCCCTACTTGCACCCACAGTAATGAGGAATGAAGTGGGTGATTGCGGCGGTCGGCATTCCATCCACCAGGACAGTGAGAACTGCTGATGTCAGCCACTTTAACTCTGCCCACAGCTGGGGACAATCGCCTATGGTAGTTTTTGTGGGTTAGGGGATTCTGGCGTGTCCCCATGTGTGTACCTCTCATCTCTATGTCTTTCATGTGTTCTTTTGTTCTCCTATTCAGGTTTGTTTTTATTTTATCTTTTTTTTTTCATTTTTAAAGATACCTGTTTGTTTTGTACCGAGAGAGCAGGAAAGGATTTGAGAGGATAGGAGGATCTGGGAGGAGTTGGGGAGTGGGAACCACAATCCACATATATTGTATGTTAAAAAAAAAATCTACTTTCGATCTCCTGAGTAAATTGGGAGAATGGGAACCTTGAGATAGCGTTGAAGGGGGAGGGGAGAGGCAGGGAGGGAAGCAGAGAAAATGTAGATTATTAATATTAATAAAAATATTAATAAATATGAATAAAATATCAATAGATATTAATAAAATACTTTCATTAAAAATCAATCACAGTTAAAAACTGCTGTTAGCCACACTGGTTTTGCTTTGCTAACGTATTAGAAATTAATTCTTACTCTCACTTATAGGATAGTTTGTAACAGCGTCCATGCAATTTAGATACACATGAACAAAGACATATAGTAAAATGTAACGGCTTCATATTTAAAGATTTATGAGTGGAATGGAATTTTATTTTTTTTTAAACTTTATTTAACTTTATTTCATGCACACTGGAGTTACAGACAGCTGTGAGCTGCCATGTGGGTGCTGGGAATTGAACCTGGGTCCTCTAGGAGGAGCAGTCAGTGCTCTTAACCACTGAGCCATCTCACCAGCCCCGGAATGGAATTTTATTAAAGGTATATATTTTTAGTGTATTTTGGCTTTGAAATGAAATTTCTCCCACACAACTCGAACTCAAATGTGGACCTGGTTTTGGAGGTGTTAGCTGAATTTATATCCTTAGGGTCATGCTTTGGAAGATGTAATATTGTATATGGTCTCTTTCTTGGTGCATTTTCTGTCATTGCGTGAGGAAACTCTTCTACCACAACCACCTGTCACGATAATGTTCTTCACACTGGTCTTTGGCAGAGTAGCCATTAACAAAATCCTTTGAAGCCACAACCCAAAGCAACTACTTCAATCCTTAATTTTTTTCTGCTGAGACTTAGTCACAGTGACAGAAAGACAATGAGTAGTGTAAATCACAATATCTATCTATCTACCTACCTATCTATCTATCTACCATCAATCAATCAATCAATTAATCTATCTACCTACCTACCTACCTACCTATCAATCTATTATCTATTATCTATCTATCTATCTATCTATCTATCTATCTATCTATCTATCCATCTATCTAATGTATAATGAAGATTCCCATCAAGACTACATACATACAAAGGTTTGTATCCTACCACACCCATTTTCTTCTACTATTATTTCTTATACAAAGTATACGTATTTTCTATACCATCATGGTGAGTATTCTACAGGCAAAGTATTAACACAAAATACTAACATACAGAAAAATTTCTGTTGTGGAGGAATTGTGTACTACTAGATCTTTTACCAGCATTGTTGGTCTTTGTCTACTACATTCATTAACCACTACCAAACTCTAGGTATGAGAACATATAAATGCCCAAAGAAAAAGCCTAATATACACTGGCTGGAAATACCATTGTGTTTATTTGGTAGTATACAGTTGAATGCTTAAATTCCAATATCATTTCAAACAATTCCATATGGAAATTAACATGCAAGTTACATAAACTGAAATTTTCTCCCCCAAATTTATGATGTATAAAAATGTTGAAATTTTACTGAAAAATTTCACACATTAAAGAAATATATGGTTGCATGGAAGACCATTCCTCTAATCCAAACTCTCAAGAGCACAAAGCAGTATTGCCATGAATATGAGAACAGCTCAGGCTAAAAAAGATGCTCAAAATAAGGTATGATCGATTTGTTACAACCTCTTCACAACTGCTTATACTCTGTAAAAACTGTTTGGTGAGCATGAATGCTGAGAGTCTGGGTGACTTGTAAGAACCTTCAAGATACAAACGGAGAGGAAACACATGTGCTTCCCAAGGGCACTGGGACTGAGCCACATCCCAGTTCAACTCATTTAAAAATGCAGACATGTTCCCACTCTCACAACCGATGCCATGCTTGCTACCGTGTGAGTGCAGCCCCTAGCGTCTGTGGTGATGGGGTTTCTAGAGCGTGTGTACGCAGACAAATACTGAGATTACTATACTGACGCAAGGCCAGGAGAAATGTGGCACCTACACGCCTGTAAACACGCTGATGCTTTACCATCCTTTTCTTGTGTTCTGATGTCAGCTGAGTTCCAAGTATTAAAGTTTCTGACATCTTTTACTTTCCTATGGTTTAACAACAACGTGGCATCTACTGACATTGAAGATTTCTCACTTTTGTGGCAGACTTTCACTGTATAGCCCTAGTTGGCCCAGAACACGCTATGTTGGCCAGGTTAGCCTCAAACTCAGCGGTCCACATGACACTGCCTCCTGAGTGCTAGGATTAAAGATGTGCACCACCACACCTGGCTCTCCCCATCTTTGGGTCTGGTGTCTTGCTATGCTGGCACAGATCAAGTCCCTATGTGTCTCTGCCAAGACCACCCACACGGGTCAGGATGAACACCCGTATCTGGCCAAATCATTTGCTGTACACAACTTCATCTTTATGAGGTTTCTGATGTAGACTGAGGTCTGACTTAGGTATCAAAGTTTTCTGTGATATATATATTGATAAGGTCTACCTGTATGAGCTTTTCTGCCCATCGAATGCACTTTATGGTTTAAAAAAGTGTTCTAGTGTTTTTTATATCCAAAGGGCCGTTCGCCTGTATATGCTACATGATGACCCATGAGCTCTGACCACACAGTTTGCTCACGCTCCCTAAATGTACTGGTCTGCACATGGAGATGAGATAAAGCAGAGAGCTGTCTTACTTTGTTTTCATGGGTATTTTTGCATCTGCATGAATTCTGATATTAAGGGCTAATCTTATGGCACTAGTTTTTATATGTGTTCTCTGATGCCACTTCGAGACGGACTGGCTGTGTCAGGCTTTACTGCGTCCTCCGTACTCAGGGTTTGTCACCTGCATGCGTTTTCAGATGTCGAGTGAGGTCTGACTTGGTGTAGAAACCCTTCTTGCATTCCAGGCACACGTACGGCTTCTCGCCTGTATGTGTTCTCTGATGTCGCGTGAGCTCATACTTGCACTGGAAGGCTTTCCCACAGTCCTGACATTCGTACGGCTTCTCACCCGTGTGATATCTCTGATGGACAGTCAGCTGGGAATTGCAGTAGAAGGCTTTCCTGCATTCTTTACATGCATAGGGCTTCTCGCCTGTGTGGGTCCTCTGATGGACAGTCAGGTCTGACTTGCGATAGAAGGCCTTCCTGCACTCGTTACACTCATACGGCCTCTCGCCAGTGTGCGTTCTCCAGTGCCGAGTGAGGTCTGACCGGCACTGGAAGGCCTTCCTGCACTCTTTACATTCATAGGGCTTCTCGCCGGTGTGCGTCCTGTGGTGGACCGCGAGCTGTGACTTGCAGTAGAAGGCTTTTGTACACACGTGACATTCGTAGGGCTTCTCACCCGTGTGCGTCCTGTGGTGGACGGTGAGCTGGGAATTGCAGTAGAAGGCTTTATGGCAGACTTTACATTCGTAGGGCTTCTCGCCTGTGTGCGTCCTCTGGTGGACGGTCAGGTCGGAGTTGCGGTAGAAGGCTTTTCTACAGTCTTTGCATTCATACGGTTTCTCCCCTGTATGAATCCGCAGGTGGACGTTGAGCTGTGACTTGCTGTAGAAAGCTTTACCGCAGTCTTTACATTCATAGGGCTTCTCGCCCGTGTGTGTCCTCTGGTGGACGGTCAGGTGGGACTTGCAGTAGAAGGTCTTCCCACATTCCATGCAAGCGTGGGGCTTCTCGCCCCTCTCGAGCCTCTGACACTGACTGAAGGTAGATTTAGGATAGAAAGCTTGTCTACACTCCTTACATTCGTACGGATTCTCACACGTGTGATACCTCTGATTTCTGCTACAGTCTGACTTCAGGTACAACGCTTCCAAACACACTTCACATTCAAAGGACTTTGTTCCATGGTGGATTTCCTCATGTATCTTTAGTTCTGCCTGAAGACAGAAGGGTTTGCTAAATTCCTCGTATTCACAGGGAAAGTCCTATACATTTTACTATGTTTTGCTTATCATGATTTCTTAGTGACATTTCTCACAACCACACATTGAAATAATTTCTCTCTGCTGTCTATTTTACTTTATTTACTGGATGAATTTAGTCAAAGAATGTTGTCTCAGATACATCCTATTGCAATTCTGCATCCTAATCCATGCCACGACTTGGATAAGTCACGCCTTATCACAGGATTTCCTATATCCACTGAGCTTACTAGAGCTCCTCTACAAATGAAACCTTTTCTGTTACCAACCCCGCCTTTGTAGGTTTTTCTTGAATCAAAATGGCATGATTAACTGTGTGTTACCCAGAAGCACAGGGTAACAGGAGGGTTTTGGTCACTGTAAAATGGTCAGATTCTTTTGTAGCCCACATCTCAGCAGGGTCACTACTGAGAAGTTCATCCCACGGAAACATTCCTAAAGCAGTTTCTACTTTCCATGTTCAAAGTTGGAATATGGTTTGGAGGGACATGGCGTTAGGTCCCTGGTGGGTGGCCAGATAGGAAGAGGGGCTATAACTAGGTAATAAAGAAGGTGAACTTCCACGATAGCAGCATCTTCCCCACTTTCCTGACCTGAGAAAAAAGCCTGGTAGCTTAAAAGAAAGGCCTGGTGGGCTTCTGCTGCCGCCAGGAGGGCGCCGTGGTGATGGTCTCCACCAGTGCAGGGTGGGTCAGTACATGTTCCCACCAAAGTTAAGGGCCTGTTAGCCACTCTCTCTTTGTTCAGATAGACCAACCCTAAATTAGGGGTGAAGACCACTTGAGACTCAAATACCCTTGAAATCCCCATGCCCTTAATAAGGAATTGGGTTTCAGGCTCCTGGGGCCCCTTGGTTCCGTAAAGTCTTTCTCTGTATGCCTCGTTGTGTTTCCTCACCCTTGGGAGCAGCTTTCTCCAGGACGATCTGCCTGCTCCGTCTGCTATTTCCCTTGAGACTAGCTGTTGCACTGTTGCACCTACAATACTGCCCGCCTTTCCTGTTTTTGCCTTTCTATTCTTCAGCTGGCCGAGAAAATGAACTCAGTCAGGGCACAGTTTGGGCTGACAGCAGCTTTACCTACTTCAATGAGTTCCTCGTTTGATGCATTGCTGTTGATTTCAATTCGCCAGAAATGTCTGTCTCCATTTTTCTGGCCGGTCTCAACCAGGCTACTCATTTTGTTGACACCTGAAAATGGGAAAAATTTCAACTACTATGAATTGGGCACAAGTTTTATATAATTCAAACACAAGATCCGCCTGCCTCTGTCTCCCAAGTGTTAGCAGTAAAGGCGTGCACCACTACTGCCCAATATACATTTGAACTTTTAAAATATCATCTTATAACTGTACACATCCTAGTCTTTAATGAATTAGAACAAAACAACACCGAGAAATATTGCAGTGTTAAGTCGTGGTTCTCTGCTGCATTGCTGCTCTGTTGAAATGCATGGCAATAAACACCCAACCCGTTTCTCAGCTGCAGGTGTCTTTATAGCGACATTCCCTTTCATTCTATTTATAGTGATGTTCCCTCTCATTATTCTACCTGCCCTGTTTCTCTGGTTTCTAAATGTATCCTGCCACGCTCCTTCATCTGTGAAACAGGAAACCCTCTTCTACTACCTACCTTTAGGACGTAGGTTATAAACATTCTCTCTCCCTAGTATACCACACGTTAGGGTGAAGACTGCTACTTTGTTTCAGATAGTGCACTTTGCTTTGAACAGCAGGATCTTCCATGGGGTTTTGTGGGAATGATTGTTTTTTATAGGAAATGTTGCTTGTGGCTTGTCTCTACAAAAAGAATGTTGTTACTTTGTTTTAAGTATCTTCTGTAATAGTGACTTAGCATTCATGGAGTGATTCCATCTATGCTCATCACAGAAATTCATAACATTATCTGATTTTAGACTTTGCTTCATAGAGTAATCTTGATTGGCAGTTTATATTTTCAGGGTTTAAAAACACCAAAGACTATACTTTCTGGAATTCAGAGTTTCTGTTAATCAGCTATGATAGTAGACTTATATTCAAAAGGAACTACTGGGCGTGGTGGCACGCATGTTTAATGCCAGCATTCTGGAGATCTCTGCGAGTTCAAGGCCAGCTGGATCTACATAATGTTCCAGACCAGCCAGAGCTACATAGTGAGATCCTGTCTCAAAAACAAACCAAACCCAAACAAACTAACCACACATTTTGCTTATACTTTTCAATACTCTGCCCATATTCTGTCCTCTGGACATCTTAACTATAACAACCTCTGAGGAAGTATTCTCAGAGTCTACCAACTTGTAGTTGTAAATACCGTATATGTGGACACCTGTCTCTTGGCCAAGGTTTGTATAATATTATACACTAATTTCATGGAGTATGTTTCGTGTTGACCTTACTCTCAATTCACTGTTTAATAAAAGATTCACAGATTAGATACCGCATAAAACTTCCCAAGAGCTCTTCGGTCTAGAAGTGCTGACAACCGTTCTTCTTTCTTCCCCTTATTACTATGTAATTGTTACACTTGCTCAATGTTTTCTTTAAACAAATCACTGAGATTATTTCTTCCCCATTGTGTACTTTCCAAAGAGTGTTTTTTGTTTCTGTTTTTAATTTAGCTTTTTCTTTTCCCAGATCTGAGATTGTATCTTTTTTCAGAATTACTCTGCTGAATTTCTTACCCAAGAAGTCAAATTTTTCATACAAGAGTTAAAATGACCTTGTACATGCAGGCTCATGTAGGTTCACAGGCCGTGTGTTTGTGTGTATGAACATGTGTGCACACACATGGGGAACTCAGAGGATGAACCTCAGGTATTGCTTCCTTGTTTGAGACAATGTCTCTCACTGGGACCTGAGGTTCAGCAATTTATGAGACTGGCTGGCCATCAAGCCCCAGGGGTCTGCCTGTCTCCAACTCCGAAGCACCAAGTTTACAACCATGGGCCCCCAAACCATGTCTTAATTTTTGTACTTGTGTACAGAAACTCAGGTCTGCGGCCTTTGAAGGCAAGCACTTTACTGACCAAGCTCTCTCTCTCTCTCTCTCTCTCTCTCTCTCTCTCTCTCTCTCTCTCTCTCGGGACTCTCTCTCATCCACAACTCATCTGAGCGTGCCTCGGCTTTTGGTCTCCAGTGTTCGGTGACTGCGCAGGGCTCTTTCTCCATCCTTCTCTCGGCTCACTCCACGCTCACCTTTGTGACTCCGACTTCAGATTTCCACAGCTCGTGTGTCATCCAACCCTGTGACTTCTGATGTCCTCTGTCCACAGGCCACACAAGTACAGCCAAACTAGACTCTTGTTTGGCTGGTGGCTTCTAATCAGATTCCCTAGCTAGGCTTAAATTCAAACCCACGTGTGTACTCCATGGCAAATGTGGAAAATAGTCATCGCACAGTAAAACTGAAATAAATGAAAAGTTCTTTACTATTTCCCCCTCTAAAGCCCCATGTTCTCCCCTATGCGCCTGAGAAACATTCTCTGTGCTGTCTATCTCACCACAACACATGCACCTTGCTCTACTTTTCTCACACTATATGGAAGCATTTTAAGAGGAGAAGAATTTGTGTGTGATTAAGGATCAGGATAATTGCAAAGACAAGCACTAGTCAAAAAGCTGGTACTGAAATAATGTCAATAAAAGCCTAACTTACACCATACAGTGATAGAGGGAAGGGAGACCCAGGGAAAGCCTCGGGTCGTTCTGAAGAGCGGCAGAACAACAAAAAGCCATTCCTCAACATCAAGAAACGGGTAGTTTAACACAGAACGTCGGGGAAACCGGATAGGACAGGTGTCTGGTCTAGGAGGCAAGCTGTCCTCAGGACTGGGTTTAGACGGATCTTGTTGAAAACCTGTCCGAGATGAACAATCTGATGGCCCCTGTATCCCACCCTTTCTCTCCTCGTTCATTCACTGACCTGAGAGGCTCCAGACCGAGCCATCTGCTGTGCTCCACGGCCCAAGTCCGTGCTCTAAGTTGAAGATCAACTCAGGTTTGGTCATGCAGCGCCCTGTGAATGAGAAATAATGCAGGGGTTGTGACCAAGTGCTAATCAAGGCCACTGATGGGAGGCGATTAGACACTTCTTCCTTCCTTTCTTTCTTTTTATTTATTTATTTTTTGGGTGCGCTGGAGACTAAACCTGTGGCCTTACACAAGGTAGGAAAGTCGCTCAATCGAGCTACAGCCCAGCTCTCAGGGATTTACACAGTTTTATTAAAGTAGGTTTTCACTCACACTCTCCACTGATGAACGTGTTGTCCCCAAGTGGCACTTAAGGATTTTAAGAAACCTCCCAGGGAAATGGTGGAACAGTGGGTAAAGTTCCTGTTATGGAAGTACAAGGACCTGAGCTCAGTCCCCAGCAGTCATGTACAAGCGCTGACTTAAGGAAACTCGAGAGACAATTTGACTGCTATAAAGGATAAATTAAAAAAGAAAAGTAGTCATAAAGAAAGAACCACCCAGAAGATTTGTAAGGGAAGAGCTCAACTGATCAAAGGAAAAAACAAAACACACAGCTGGAGTGACCATGCAGAGAGAAACACGGAGACAAAGACTGGCTACCTTAAACAAGAAAAGCAGATTAAAGAATTGGAAAGAAGAGAAGGCAGGGTTTAGAGAGTCTGCTCAGTAGTTACAAGCACAGGCTGCCCCATCACAACCATCTGAAGCTCCAGCTCCAACACCTCTAACGCCCTCTTCTGGCCTTCAAGGACACCAGGCACACAAGTGGTGCACAGACATTTAAAAAAGGCAAAATATCCATACACAAAAAAAATTAAAAATAAAAGAATATATATGAGAACATAATTCCTTTCCCTCCACCCCCCTTTTTCCAGACAGGGTTTCTCTGTATAACAGTCCTGGCTGTCCTGAAACTTGCTTTGTAGATCAGGTTGGCCTCAAACTCACAGAGATCTGTCTGCCTCTGCCTCCCAAGTGCTGGGATTAAAGGCGTGTGCTACCACCACCACCCAGCAACATGGTCCTTTTAAGAAAACAGACATTCACATTATTTGTGTTCCAGAAGAAAAGAGAATGGTTATAAAAGCGCAGACAGGCATGTCCAATAGAACCTAAAAGATTTGGACCAACAAATCACTTACATCCAAACTAGAAGAACTCCAAGACAAAGAGAATCCTAAAAACACAAAGAAGGAAGCCTACAGTCACTTATAAATGATCACCTATTACAGGAAGAGCCAAGTTCCCAGTGGTTACGTTACATACTAGCTATTACAATGACTTTCAACCCAGATAAAGACACAAGATCCAAATGACAGATCTGATATCTCCAACAAATAAAGACATAAATCATCTCCACAGAATAGAAAATGCAACAAATGAGGACATAACTACTACAAAAATGACCAAGTGAGCCTCATGCCAGAGACACAGTACTTCCATATAGAAATGAACGAGCACGAAACACTCTGTACACACAGTTAAGAATAAAGCAAAACAAAATCCACGCATATTTAGTATGGATCAAAAATGCACTCCAGAGACCAGGTGGGCAGGTGCTGGTCAGTGCTCTGCTATGCAATCAGCAGGTAAAGTTAAAGGGGAAAGAAAGGAGCTCACTGGGACACACTTTGCAGGGGTATTGAGGAAACCCAACTCACTGGGACATACTTTGCAGGGGCATTAAGGGAACCCAGCTCACTGGAACACACTTTGCAGGGGTACTGAGGTGTCATCCTCTACCTTTCCTCCTACTGAGCTGAGAAGCCTTGCCCTGCAATGTGTTCCCTGCTACAAGGCTCTCTCAACAAAGAATCCACGTTATAAAAAGGCCCAAAAGAATGTCACATGAAACCTCTGACCTCCTAGAGCTAAAACACATCTTCCCTTTCCCATGGCACCAGAGGGCTAGGGAGCTGAGGTGCACATGCACTCCCCAGCTTCTCACTCAACAGAGGCATCAGAACTTACATTCAGAAAAGAAGTACATTCTCACGAATCAATTATTCTGCGAAACCTGGATATTTACATGCTATAGAAAGGGATCACTGTATTGAAAACAAACAAAAGACTAGACTCTTTTCATACTATATAGAGAAATCAATTACAAATGGATCATAGAATTACATGTAAGATCTGGAACTCTAAAACTTGGAACAATGATTCAGATGGAGTCTTTTAATATATGCCAATCCAGTCAACAGAAGCAAAACCAACAAATGAGATTATATTAGACTAAATGTCATGTTTAGAATGAGAAAATACTGGAAAATTACTTATTCAGCAAGCGATTAAATTCTAGACCATATAAAGGATCTCATTCACTAAACACAGAAAAGTGAAAGCTCTCATTAAATCTGGGCAAACAGTCTAAATTGATATTTTCCAAACATGATATACAAATACGTTTACAAGTAAAATTGAAAGAAATTTTTCCCAAATGCCTTACCACTGAATTATAGATAGAATGTTATTTTTAATATACAAAATAAAAATGCTAAAAAGTTACACAAACAGATAGTAGCAATATATGTTAGTGCAGCCACTTGAAAATACAATATAATGGTTGTAAAAACTGGACCCAGAATGACATCAACACTGTGCCACTGCTGGCCACACACAGTCAAAGGAAGTGACTTCAGCGTCTCCAGGGAACTCTGACATAGGCATTCTTCAACAAAGGAATGTAAGTAGAGAAGTGTGGCACATACAAATTTAAAATAACATCGGTCACAGTGGCAGGCAAGCAGGCCATTCTGTTATCCGTAGTATGGCTGTTATTCTGGGCTTCAAAAGATTGGCACCATCTTAAAACACAGGATGATCTTGGCACAAAGTCATGGCAATGAAATGAACAAAGATACGTAACGATATGGAGGGGACCGGGATTGGTAGCATCCCCTTACGAGACTATCATGAATTTCTCTGCTGAGATTCCAGCCTGGGCACACTTTTGCCCACCTGTAGGTTGGTAAAACTGTAAGTAAGAACTAACTAAGGCTGGAGGCTTTTTTTGCTTTTTTTTTTTTTTGTATATCTGAGAGTTACATTTACTCACTAAATAAACCCAATAAACTCATATATTCACCAAGCACTGATGAATTCTTTCTTTGGGTAATAAAACTCCATTTGTATTTGGAGCAAACACATTTTTCCTAAGTCTCTCCAGGAAAGTTACAGTGTGTAGAAGAAATGAGTCAGGCACGAAATGAAAAGTCCTCTGTGTTCTCATCAGACTTGCAAACTAAAGGTGGCCTCAAACAGAGAGAAAAACAGTAGGGACTAGAGCAAGGGCAAGACACAGGGCATGGGGAGGGGGAGAAGGCAAGCATCAGCAGGATACAGCACGAAGGGAGGCCTAGTGTAAGTCCTACAATACTATTACTATTGCACACAAATATACGACACCAACTAAATATTCTAAAATAACATGAGAGAGATTTAAATGTTCCCAATACAAACAAGTGAACCCAGGGCTGATACACTATCAGTTAACATCAACCAGATCATTATACACGATGTGCATTACAAAGCTACACTGTTCTTTATACATGTGTATCATTGCCATGCCAATTAAAATGTACAATATCAAATTAGCATTAAAAGTAAGCAACAATTCTACAACTGGTACCTCTGAGAACTATGGGAGTCTGACTCACCCAAGGACACCAGGCTGCTGTAGGTCTCCAGCATCACGTCCCTGTAGAGTGTTCTCTGAGCAGCATCCAGGTCCTGCCACTCCTCCCGGGTGAAGTCCACGGCCACGTCCTCAAATGACACCAACACCTAGAACGACAAATTTGTCTTCAATCCAAGCTGTGCTCAGCCTCAGGAACAGAAAATAGGAATTGATTGTTTCATGTGTATATATGTCTTATCAGTGACTTATAAAAATGTAGCCTGTTTTGAATTCTGTATTATGATAGAAGAAAAAAATCAACACAAAAGTCTTATCTATGTGTTAATCTTGTGATTCAAAAAAATATGACCAGAAACTTTTCTAAGGAATTACAACAGAAACACAAATTCATAGAGGAATACATGCACACGCATGTCTGTATTATTACATGTCTGTAATACATGGTCTGTATTATTATGAGCAAAAGACAGACATAGATACATGTAACCACATAAAAATGACATTAAATCTGTAAAGCAGAACAATGCAAAGGCAAATGCTGGGGCTGGGAGCACCCCGCTGTGGTATAGTGCAAGTGGATGGCAGGGCCGTGAGTTCAATTCCCAGAGCCTGGTGCAACTGCGGAATCCACACGGAATCATGTAAACTGGTGTAGATGTTGGGGAAAATTTGTCAACACTTAAGGTTTCCTGAATATGTGTTAACCAAAAATTAATTCTGAATCAAGTGTGTATGAATCTAAGGGGTGTGGGGCAGCGCTCACCCGTGCTGCCCCACGGGACTTTGGGGTAGCTGTTGTAAGAGCACTCATCACCTTCCTGCCATGAGTCCACCGCACACCTCCAGGGAAAATGTCCAGAAAAGCTTTGGCTCACGCGTATGTTTTAAACTATGCTGTTTCTATTGTAAATACATTTCCCACTCCCACAGAGACATGACGGCTTAATTATAGAAAGATTTAACATTTTCAATATTCTTCATCTAAGCATCAAACTAGTACATATCTGAACTGTATTGTTAGAAACATAAGCCTTTCATGACTTAGTATGCACCTTGCCTTCATCTTTAATTAAAATTGTATGTATACCAAAGAATTGTTTTAAAATAACTTCTTTATGGTTTCTCATCAGTAAATCTTTGAGCCATTTGTATACTAGGATCATATAAAATAACTCAGATGAAAAGTGGTCATGCATGCAAAATGTTTTAAAAGTCCTAAGTAGTAGAAACTTGATTTTTCCTCTACACATGGACACAAGCAATAAATATCTATACATATCTGAGGCCCTTCTGAAAAGTATATGATCTACAGACTTCCAAATTCTGTATAGTTTAGACAACAACCATATAAATGAGTTTGGAATGTCAGGGCACACACAAGCATGAGTTCTACATTGGGCCAGTATACTCTGTAATGAAAAAACAATTCCGAACCACTAACATCACTCTGAAGGGAGAAAGACAGTTACCTAAACTCTGCTGTTTCATCCACACAAGTCCATCTAGAGCACAGATAAAAAAAAAAATGGAATTCTACACACAGTGTGTGTTTCCACTGGCTTCATCCTAAGGAACCAGGGCAGAAGAGGGCAAAAACTCACAGAATTTCCTCCTGGAAGGTAACTTCAAACAAGGTTTCCTTACTGCTGCTGCCAATAATCAAACTTTTATCGTACTTGCCCACAGAAATGAACAGGGCAGAAAGAACAGAAAGCTCTAGCAATCTGGCAGATCTTAGACCTTCCTGAGCCCAGGCCTTACCTTACCTTAGCCTTACCTTACAGAAATCTAGTCTGCTCTGAATACTGCAGCTTTAACAAACTCACATGGAGGGAATACAGGCTAAACTCCCCAGCTCTGGAGGAAAGGGACCTAGGCACATGCCAATCTCCCTGCAGCTCAGAGAGACAAATGATTTTGGAGGATAATGTCTTCCATGGTCTCCAGTCCCTAGTGGTGTTACAGAAAAGGAGACAACACAGATCACTGAGATCTCTTTGGTGACTCAGTTGTGTGGATCTTGAACATGAATTGAACATGAATGTTGCAGATGACATGGTGGTGTCGCAATGCTGAAGCACTGGACATGCATACAAGGTTTGAGGGGACAGTCAATCAACAGGCAGTCTGACAAGGGTTGAGTCTATGGAAGGAGGAAATACAAAGATTGTTTATATGAAATCAAGTCAATCTTCTCAGCTTTGCTCTTATGGAAAATGCCCGTAAGTAATTATAGCATTCTTTAAAAAGTCTTCGCTCCAGTGCTGAGAAAAAGACAAAACACTGACTGTATAAAGCATGCGCCAGGAGAAACAAATACTTAATAGCAATGTGGGAAGAGGGGTTTAATGCATGGGAATGCTTGCAGGGAGGAGAATCTTAGGACTTCGTCTCCAGACACAGGATGGTCAGCATTCTGGATTTGATAGCTTGCTTCCTACACATATGGAAAGCCCAGGGACAAGAGGTGAGCCTTAGGGCAGAGGTGCAGCTACCCAAAAAGACAAAGGATTACCAGACGTGGGAAGAAGAAGGCCCTCGCTCTGCATTCTATCAGGAAGCCAGGAACTTACAGACACCCAACACAATTTCCAAAAGAGGTATCTTATCCTAATAATGCTTCAATCAATAATATATACATCTTTAGGGTATATGCCAAGGAGTGGTGTAACTGGGTCATATGGGAGATCTGATTTTAGCTTTTGGAGAATTCACCACACTGGTTACACCAGTTTGCATCCCCATATAGTGAATTAGGGTTCCATTCTCTGCATACCAGTCAGCATTTGCTGTCTGTTGTTCCCTTGGTCTGGCATGAGATAAAATCTCATAGTAGTATTAAATAGCATGCCCCCAATTGTTAAGGATAGTGAACAGTTTCTGAGATATTCCTACACATTTCTATTTCTCTTTTTGAAAACTCTCCTTGGATGCATTTTTTCTCTTTGATTTAGAGAATTTTGTATAGTATGGATATAAATTATTGTCAATCATTGGCCTTAGCTCCTGGGAAATACTGAAAAGCTCACTTCCCACACTACATCTGATAGGGCGCTACCTTGCTTTCTTCCCACAGTTCCAGTGCTCCCGGCTCCACATGGACCCCTTTGATCTACTGAGAGTTGACTTCCATGCAGGGTGGTAGATAAGGGGCTAATTTTACTCTTTGCTGTACAGACATCCAGTTTTCCCAGCATCATTTATCGAAGATGCTGTCTTTTCTCCAATGCGTTTTGGGACATCTTTTGACAAACTGAGATGCCTATAATTAGATGCAACCATGTTTGGATCTTCTACTTTGTTCTGCTGACCTCCATGTTTGTTTTGTGACAGTACCACGTCGTTTTCATTACCATGGCTCTGTAACATAGCCTGAAATCTATAACCGTCCTTCCAGCACGTTTCTTTGTTTTGGATTGCTTTGCCTAGCTAGGACTTTTGTGGTTCTGTGTGAATTTCAGAATTATCTATCTACCTATTTTTGTGCACATGTATGTGTGTGTACATGTGGGCATGTAGAACACTATGGGAATTTTGACAGAGATTGTGCTGAACCTATAAATTGCTTTTGGTAGAACAGTCTGTTGTAATAGATATGCTGGTCTGCCCTATCACCTATCCTTTTAAGAGACAAGCCCCACCCACTCCCAATCTCCCCCTTCCTGCCAAACAGATCTACTGATCTACTGCCTCCTCTCCATCTCTCTTTCCCTCCCTCCCTCCCTTCCTCCCTCTCTCTCCATCCTTCTTCTGAAGCGGCAGTTTCTGCCTCTCCCTTCCCTTTCTTCCTTTCTTTTCTTTCTCTGTCCCTCTAACTCTCTCTCTTTCTCTCTCCCTGTAACATGAAGGACCTGCTTGTTTGTGCTTTCTGTCCTGCCCAGTTCCCACAGCTGTTTAGCCCCAAAGAAAATCACACAGAGGTTTCCATAAGTTATATAGCTGATTGGCCCATTAGGTCAGGCTTCTTATTAGTTCTTATAGCTTATATTAACCCATTTTTCTGATCTATTTTAGCCATAGGCTCAGTACCTTTTCCAGCTGGCAGATCACATCCTGCTGCTTCGGTGATCTGGGTAGGAGTAGAAGGAATCAGCTTCCTCCTTCCCAGAATTCTCCTGTTCTCATTGCATCATTTCTACTTCCTGTCTGATTTTCCCACCTATACTTCCTGCCTGGCCAATCAGTGTTTATTTAAAACACGATTGACAGAATACGTACAATTCTCCTGCACCATCTCCCCTTTATAATCCTTACCCTTATACCTTCTACCCTTCCCAATCCCCACTAAATAAACTTTATACTTAGGCTCTCTCTGCGTGGCTTATCCATCCCCTGCCCGCCAGGGGACCTGCCAGGGTCACCTGCATCATGAATGATAACAGCCATTTTCACAATTTCAGTTCTACCAGTCCAGGTTTTTCCATTTTTCTAGTGAGTTCTTCAATGTCTTTCTTCAGAGATTTCATTAAAGATTTCATTCTAGACATCCTTTACTTCCTTGGTTAGGGTTATTCCTAGATATTTTATATATCTTGAGGCTATTGTAAATGGGAGTACTTCTATTATCTCCTTCTTGGACTCTCTGTGGTTGGTATGTAGAGTCTACTGTGTGTTTTTTTTAAAGCATAATTTCTTTATTGATTCTTTGGGAATTTCATAGTTTGTACCCTAATTCCAGTCACTTTCCAGTCCCCCTCACCCATGCAGTGCCCTCCCAAAAGAAAATTTAAAACAAAACAAACAAACAAACAAAAATACAAGAACAAAGCGGAACAAAAACCTCCTCAGTTCTCTAGCTTTTCCACCTCTCCACCAGCTCTTCCTTCACCCCGGTGGCACTGGCAGAGGTGCATCACAGTCTGCCCTTTGTCCACTCAGCTTTACTTGCAAATGTTCATTGCCATGAGTCACTGGTCTGGGTCAAGGACTCTGGTTTCTGGTACAGCACTGATGGGGAATCTCTGTTAGCCAATGATTTTCAAGAGGTTGGACCAGGTTAGGATGTGACCTTTTGGGTACCTAGAGAAAAGCTGCCTGCCTGCCCAGGGCTCTTTCTCTCTGTGTTTCCCGCACTATGCAACTGCGGTTGGACGTCTTGTTCCTGTTTTGTAAGTTTGCCCCTTATAATAAAGTAAATATAATTTGTTTATCTTGGAGTTAGCCTGGGTTTCTTCAACCCGTGTCATTCAACAGTGGGGCTTGGGGGGATTCCGGACCTCTGCAGTTGTAGCCAGCTGCCGCCAGGCTCCGCATGGTGCATCTGGGTATTTGGGCACTGACCCTTCAGCCAGCCACTGCCAGGCCCCGCGTAGCACCCCGCGATGCGGCTCTGCAGCAGCAGTCTCTGGCCTCCGTGCCCTTCTGGGTCCAGCTTCCCTGGCAGGCTGGGGAAGTGCAGGAGAGGCGTGGGCTTCCCCAGGTGTTGCCGCTTTGCTGTTCCACCGAGCACAAAGTTTGTTATTTGCACTGAATAACCGCTTTTAATTTGAGCATATTTTTCAGTATCTAACACGCTAAAAGCAATTCGAACTGTTCAAGCCGGCCACAGAGTTACAGCTGCGACACCTACTGTCCGGTAACGGTTATTGCACCTACTCCAACTCATTACAGGTGAGATTTGTAAGGTCAAATTTGTAATTTATAAGGTCAAGATGACAGATAATTTAATGATGCAAGAGCTCAACAGTTTTTTACTTATACCATGAATAGTATTATGCAAGTATTATGTTATTTCCCCTCTACATCACTATATTTAATTCTAGGGATTAGCTTTGCCTTCCATATTTTCTCCTTAAAAAACCTTTAAAAAATGGTTTGATAATAGAGCCAAGAATGAGGAACTTTTAGAAATGATACAGTCATTACAGACTGATAATGGCCAGCTAAAAGGGAAAATTATTAGCACTTTAAAAAAGGATATGACCAATTTGACAGATAAAACCCAGTCAGTGACAGAGGGTGCTGAGACATTGTCTGAGAGAATTCATACTCTTACATGTATTAATCAAAATCTATTGACAATTATAATAGATTGACAGATAGTTTCTTCAGGAAGGTAATATGTATGCCATAAAAATACATCCAAGGATGACATTATCTTTACTGAACAGACTTCACAGAGATCCAGACTTTACAAAAGGCAGAGGTAAAATGATTTAAAAAGATTGAAAGATTTATCAAATTTGATGACCAGGGACAAAAGGTACAAAGACAAAATTTAGCCTCATCAATACATACCATGCTCTGGGATATCTTACCCAGAGTTCTACCTGCCTATCCAGTGATCTCCTCGGAAAGACCATCTGACATCAAGTACCTAAGGCAGTCAAAAAATATACATGGAAACCCATCCATATAAGTGGTCTACAGAAATCTGACAAACAGTAGTCAATTATGGCCTCCATTCACCGTTTGTTAGGGACCCCACAAGATTGGCTTTAATTAATCTCAGTGGTCCTAGAAGATAGACCGCAGCTTCTTTGGAAATGTTATTGGAGAGAAGAAGCAAAAATTTTAGAAAAACAGGGAAATGCAATATGACTTAATATTTCCCAAGATCAAATTCTGAGCGAGGGACTTTACTCTGATCCTCAGGACCAGGCTCTCTACGATGAACACACTTTGTCCCTGTGTAGCACAGCAGCTTTAGAGCTTGGGACAAGATTCAGAAACCAGGAAAGAGAATTAAATCATATATCAGGGTTAAACAGGGCCAAAAAGAACCCTTTAGTGACTTTTTACAAAGATTAACTAAGGCTGTGCAAGTAGGAGTAACAGACCCAGAAGTTAGATGTGTATTCACTGAATCTTTGGCTTTTGAAAATGCCAACTTAAAATGCAAAAAGATCCTTGGGCCTTTAAAGGTTAGATCAGCACCAAGAGATAAATGAATCTTACATACGATAAATGTTGAGACATTTGACTATAGTACTAAAGCTTGGATAGGAGAAGCAGTTTCCAACAGGATGAGGAGATGCCAAAATGTCAAAAGTTTTAACTGTGGTGCAATAGAGCATCTGAAAAGGGACTGCAGGCAAAAGTTTCTAGAAATAATATCTCCTCTGGGAATGGCAAGAATAGGAGAACTCAGCCTTCAGGTGTATGTAGAAGATGTTGCAAAGGCCGACATTAAACCAATAAGTGTAGGTTGACAAAAGACAGACAAGCGAAGCCAATGCCATTGGGAAACTCCTTTTGGATTCATGTGGAACATGATCCAATCATCCCCAGTTACTGTGGAAAACATGTCTCATCAAAAAAAATTTAAAAAATCCAATGCCGACTGTAAAAAAAACCATAATGGTCTGGATGATAAAATAGACATAAAAATGAATCAAAAAAGAGGAAAAATTGAATAGGATAATAGGTAATTTAGTGTGAACTTATTCATACTACTACTAATAGTGGGTATTAGAATGAATACTTGTGAGCTATTCTTTATGGACAATTTACACTGGTATAGATTCTTGTATATTGATACAAGTTCAAATTATCTTTGTTATTTGTTTGCAATATTTGTACACCTATGCAAATAAAATAAAGTTATTTTGTCAATTGTATACATGCAATACATGCATGTTTCTACCTCTGTTTAAGACATTTTGAATATTGATACGATTTTTAGGATATATTTATTATATTGCATTATATAGTTCTACCTATGATCAAGATACTTATACATTGTTTACATTTTGAGGTCACTGTCCTCATTTACTTCACAGTTGTTTACAGATTATTTAATATTCTGATATGAAGTCTTAGTCTTTAAGTTATACAGGTATTAAGTATTACAGGCCAATAGTTATTCATGTTTGTTATACATATAGTCAGATTAATTAGGTTCTTTAGATACAGAGAGATTGTATTCTGCCTAGTTAAGTAATCTTCAACCACTTCAAGGATCTGTAGATCATGGCATTTAAATAACTTAAAATTATGTTGATGTGAGACACGATTGTTTCTGACCACACCAATCTATTCCCAAGAGAATATTGAGCACCAAAGATACTCCACTTGGAGTTTGTTTTTTTCTTGGCACAATTAGCCTTTGGGCTAGGAACTGCCTACGCCTCGACCACTGACAAAGTCTCTGCCTTCCAAGTGCTCACCGCCAGCCTAGACAATGCATTTTATCTATCCACACCCAGCCCACCCCTTCTTCTCCCTGGAACTCTCCATCCCAACTTCACATCCTTCTTTTCCTTAAATAACCCACAGAATCCCAGTGTGCATTGGAGGTAGGGCCATCCCCTGGAGCACAGGGTTACCTACCAGGGGTCCTGCCCAAAGAAAACCGATTTGCAAAATGTGTTTATTCATTAAACCATGATGTAAATTATATGTTTGTGAAATGTAAATAAGAAGCCCACAGAACGATCAGGCTTGTGTTTCTTGCCAGAGACGTGCCATAGACTCACCATTTCCGGTTCCAGGGCACCCAGTGTCCTCACTGTGGTTCTCAGGGGAGCAGCATGTCACCGGGAAACAGAAGTGGCATTAGAGCCTCTTGATCAAGATGAACCTGAAGACAGATCACATGATGGTTTGTTAAGACACAAAGACTAGACATTCCTCACCTTAGCGCTGGGTCAGACAGGGTTTTATTTCTCACCCCTTGGACTCTGAGTAACAATAGGTGGCACAAAGCCTTGGGGGATGGAGCCAGAAGGCAGAGCTTCCAGCTCAGCACAAACTGCAGCTATCACTGTGGCCCAATTAGAGGCTGGCCTCGAATTATTAGCCTTTCTTATGCTTCCAGTGCTGAGACTGCTGACTCCTGAGCACTGCACCTCCTAAACCAGGCTCACCTTGAAACAGAACAAACTGTTATTCTGAGACACTAAGGTATGCAACCATTTAATATTTCATAACTTCTAGAAAAATCTCATGTTCTTCCAAGAGCAATTTTTCCTTCCCACGGAGTCAAGAGAACATTGTGACTTTTAAATCAAATTTTTTGTTTGATTGTACAACTACCCACTACCCCCTCCAGCTTTGTCACTTAGGAAATTGTTTGAGAGTCAGTGTAGTGCCCATCGCCGAGCCCTGTGGGCAAATCATTCACACTCCAGGCTGGGGACACTCTCTGAAGCACAGGCTTACGTCTTTTGAAACTTAACTCATCTAAGCGCTCAATTCCTGTTAATTCTTTCTTCCTCCCCACACCAGGGACTGTGGTGTTGGGACCAATGCAACAGTCATAACAGGTCAGTCACAAAGAGCCCTGCTGGGGTGAAGGGCAGTGCCCAGTCCCCAGGGTAAATCCCTGTTGGGGTGAAGGGCACAGTGCCCAGTCCCCAGAGTAAAGCCCTGCTGGGGTGAAGGGCACAGAGCCCAGTCCCCAGGGTAAGTTCACACCTTTTCTTCACACTGTGCACACTGCCTGTCTCTCAGTACATTTTCAGGCTTGTTTACTGTATGGGTATTAAAAACTTCACTTTTGCTTTCACCAAAACTTTCATAGTTCTCCTAAAAATATTTTTAACCATATTCATATAATTTATATTCACTTAGTACCGTCTTTGCCCTCTTCTTTAAGGATTAAATGCCCCCAATACAATTTTAGACTTTTAGATTGTAATTTTCTCACAGTAATCATGTGGAGGTTGGAATTATATTCTGGATAACCATTGCATGCTTGTGCCTTAGCAAGAATTTGGCAGTAAAGGGCAGTTGACTCCTCATTGTTCCAGTGCTGCTACAGATGAAACACAACCCTCTGCACACATTAGCCAAGCACCCTACTGCCGAGCCATGGCCCCAGCTCCTAAACGTTCAGTTCTAGGCAACTATTCTTCCACTGAGCTACATCTGAAGTTGTTTTTGAGGCAATGCAGGTCTATGTGGCCTAGGATAGGCTCAAACTCAATACTGTTTCTTCAAGAGTCTAAATTTGGGAGGCTGGAGAGATGGCTCAGCGGTTAAGAGCATTGCCTGCTCTTCCAGAGGTCCTGAGTTCAATTCCCAGCCAACCACATGGTGGCTCACAACCACCTGTATTAAGGTCTGGTGCCCTCTTCTGGCCTGCAGGCATACATGCAGACAGAATATTGTATACATAATAAATAAATAAATATTTTTTTAAAAAAGAGTCTAAATTTGGGGATTACAGGTGTATGGCCATCGTTACCAGCTCAGACACTTTAAAGTATTTTTAAAATATTTTCTGCACGAATGTTTTGCCTGTATATGTGTGTGGGCATCATATGTGTGCTGGATGCCCTCAAAGATCAGAGGAGGGGTCAGAGTCTCTGGAATTGGATTTATGGAAGGTTATACCATCAGTGGGTACTGAGAACTGAATCTGGGTCCCCTACAAGAGCAACAAGTATTCTTTCTTTCTTCTTTCTTTTTTTTTTTTTTTCTATTTTTGGTTTTTTGAGACAGAGTTTCTCGGTGTGACTTCTGGAACCTGTCCTGGAACTTGTTCTGTAGAGCAGGCTGGCCTCAGACTCATAGAGGTCTGCCTGCTTCTGCCTCTCAAACACTGTGATTAAAGGCATGAGCCACCACCACCCGACACAATGAGCATTCTCTCTCTTCTTTAAAAAAAAAAATAAGATTTATTTAGCACGCATACAGTATTCTACATGCAGGCATGCTTTCATGCCAGAAGAGGGCATAAGATCTCATTACAGATGGTTGTGAGCCACCATGTGGTTGGCTGGGAATTGAACTCAGGACCTCTGGAAGAGCAGGCAGTGCTCTTAACTCCTGAGACATCTCTCCAGCCCCACAACAAACATTCTTACCACTAAGCCATCTCTCCAGCCCTGGCTAGGCTAACTTAAAATGAAGGCCAGGCATCATGGGTAAAGTCAGCGCTGCTGTGCTCAGCTCTGTCCTGACATCCACATGCTTGCACACTCACAAATGCACTCAGCTTTGCTATCGACTGCACGACTATTCTAGTTGGGGATCACTGGGAAGCGGGCAGAAGGGTTCAATGGAAAAGACTCTCTGTCACCTGAGCAGGGACCCAACTGCCCCACAGGGAATCCTGGAGGTCACACAGCTTTCATAGTGAGAGTCAGGAGACTGTAGATGACCAGCCTGGTGCCATTGCATAGCTGATGCTCTCATCCCCACGAGACAGGCATGATATGAGCAAGCATCTCTCTGACAGAGGGGACTTCCCGGGTTATATGAAATCAAAGGCCTTTCTAAAAGCTGGGCGATTGACCCTTCCATTGGCAAAAGCCCGAGAACGATGTCTCCATCCCACCGAGTCCTTCCTCCTTTTAGCCAAGGCCTGTGCTCCATATACAGCTCTTGAGTATCTTGGATTGGAGGCTGACTTTGATGTGCATTTGGCAGAGACCTTGACAGCCCTGAGTTCACATCCCTCACTTCATAGATGAGAGAGCCATGGCCCACTAAGGGGTGAAGTTGAGGGTGACTGCTGCGATGAGGGTATTCACTTGGCAAATGGTCACTGCATACATGCACCTTACCAGCTGTGCTCTAGGCACCAGTGAGAGAATGAAGTCTTTGCTGGGGAAGGAAACATTTTAGCAGGGAAGATTCAGACAGCGAAAGAGTATCCACGAACCACACAATAACATGGAGGAAAATGAGGCAAGGGATCACAGGGCAGAGAATTTGAGTAGACACAAATTGACTGGACCAAGCCCTGTATCTGTCTAGGCAGGACCATTCCAGGCTGAGGGTTTCCTGGGCAAAGGCCATAGGAAACAATTAGCTTAGTAAGTCTGAGAAGCTCAGCACTGAGGATGGTGTGACCAGAGCAGAATGAAGAGAGCATGGAGATGCAGCAAAAGGAGGCAGAAGATACAAAGGTCAGAAGACACAGATGAAAGGCAGAGGCGGGAGGATGAGGAGCTTGAGGAAGCCTTAGCTACAGGGATGCCGTGTCCTTAAATAAAATGAAATGATACTGCATCCTTGGATGGGAGGAGGTGCGATCAGAACGGAAGCCTCTATTCACTGTGAGGAGCCGACGGGAAGGCAGGTGGGAGGCCAGCCATGGAGGAGAGGACTGTAGCGATCAGTGAAGAAGCCGATGGTGGCCGCTCGAGGGTGGAAGGAAGTGAAGAACGGCGGCCAGAAGAGCGGGGACGATACTTCAAAAGTAACCACATGCTGACCAGCCCTTCACAGCTCTGACGGGGCCCATAGCCCCATCGGGTCTCTTCCATCCGGGGCTTCAGAACAACATGGCAATGGGAAAGCAAGGCAGCTCCTAGATGTCTCCAAGCTGAGCAGGTGAGATGAGAGAGGTCGCTGGCCTTGAGGAGAGGTGGGAGGAACCTCAGCCGCCAGCTTCCTTGGGGCTCTGGAGGATTCTGTTCTAGGGGGCCTGGGGCCCTAGATAAAGGTTTCTGGGTCTCAAGTCCTGGGAAAAGATGGAAGCATTGCTTGGCATTTTAGCACACGCCTATATAACCCCAGAATCTGGCACTGTGATGGGGGAATGGAGGATTAGCCACTTCTGCTTCTGGAGGTCGGGCGGGTCACAAGTCCATGCTTCTCCACACATGCACCGTGATACTCAGACAGCCCAGCAGCTCCAACCGTCCAAACTGTGACTCACAGAGGACCTCACTGCTCCTAATCCTAGTTTGTCCTCGTGAAGGGAGTTTCTCCACATGCAGAGTTCAAGGGCTCAGTACAGCGGCCCTTTTCCCAAGCCAGCAGCTACCGTCCAAAGTTGCTGATGCAAGTGTCACTCATCCCCACATAATCATTTGTGACAGGGTTCAGCATCATCAGGTCAGTAGGAAAGAAGATGCCACAAAAGAAGTGAAACTCCGAACCATCAGGGTAGTATAGCGGTCAGCACTGAAAGCCCAAAGACCTACACTGATGTTGAATTAGCCTGTTTCCTGGGCCCTAATCTAGAGTCACTAGGACCCATAGCTACCTGCCTCCAACTCTCTCACCACATGGCTGCAGGAACAGAATTCCAACAGCCCTTAGTATTGGCCGTGATAATATTTTAGCAGATTGTTTTTATTTAATATACATTGGTGCTTAGCCTACATGTGTGTCTGTGTGAGGGTGTCAGGCCCTCTGGAACTGGAGCTACAGACAGGTACAAGCTGTCATGTGGGTGCTGGGAACTGAACCCAGGTTCTCTGGAAGAGCAGCCAATGCTCTTAACCACTGAGCCATCTCTCCATTCCCTTCATGATAATATTTTTAACACGTCTCAGCTATTACTTATTCAAATTACTACTTTCCAACCCCAAATCACATTGAACTGAGATCCTCAAGTTTCTTCCTCTGATCTCTCTAATGGAGTCATCTTAAGCACGGTGGCAAAAGAGAGGAGGGTTGGAGAAAGACTCCACGCTGGCTTTGTTTAGAGGCCTATAACTGGGAGAGAAGAGAAGCCTCTCTTGACTCCCTAGAGTCCTCTCTACTACAGGCACATGACCTTCTGTTGCCACTGCATCCTCTGGGAAATCTCTACTGCAACCATCAAGAAGAATGCCCTCTGGCCAGAGCTGGGAAAGAATGGTAGTGAGATTGTTCCCCCTCCATTCAGTTACAGCCCTGTCTCCTCACATCACCATGTGTAACCGGCTAAAGCTGGTGTGCACTGTGCTCACATAAACTTCAGCACACTCTGGTTCCAGGTTACTTCCAACACTGTTGTCCTTGTACACACAGCCTTCTGGAGCCTTTATTGTTCTGGAAATGATGCAATGACTGACATCTGTCTCACAGCCCTGGCTGGGGGCTCAGCTTCACATACTGATCACGAGTCCTATCATCATCACCTTAGAAGACTCAGGAAGAAGGCCTGACATGATTCTCACTGCCCACTAAAACTGGCCTCTCAGAAGATCATCCTTAAGCTGATATAGAAAACAGAACTCTCTTCTAGTGAACCTTACCAGTACCTCTCTGAATAGGACGCAGCAATGAGCAGGAACTTCACGTCTCTTTACCTCTAACACACTCTCTGTTATGTATTAGCATCTCCTACTGTTCACCACACTGTCACCCAAATCCTACTCTCCAACACTGTTGCTCTTCTCCTACTGTAGAACACACTGTCACCCTTCTCCTACTCTAGAACACACCATCACCCTTATCTTATTGTAGAACACACCATCACCCTTCTCCTACTGTAGAGCACACTGTCACCCTTCTCCTACTGTAGAACACACTGTCACCCTTCTCCTACTGTAGAACACACTGTCACCCTTCTCATACTGTAGAACACACCATCACCCTTCTCCTACTGTAGAACACACCATCACCCTTCTCCTACTGTAGAACACACCATCACCCTTCTCCTACTGCAGAGCACACTGTCACCCTTCTCCTACTGTAGAACACACCGTCACCCTTCTACTGGAGAGCACACTGTTACCCTTCTCCTACTGTAGAACACACTGTCACCCTTATCTTATTGTAGAATATACCATCACTCTTCTCCTACTGTAGAACACACTGTCACCCTTATCTTATTGTAGAATATACCATCACCCTTCTCCTACTGTAGAACACACTGACGCCCTTCTCCTACTATAGAACACACTGTCACCCTTCTCCTACTGTAGAACACACTGTCACCCAACTGCTGCTATGCAACACACTTCAACAACTCCTAGAGACCAACACACTTTCATCCCATCTCCTATTTCTCATTGTATCTTGTACACTACACCCATGCTCAAGACTTTCTTCTCGCTTCAAAATTTGAAATTTGGGGTAATGTTTCTTCTGAGAAGCAAAAGACAAAGAAAATTGAAGAGGTACAGAGTACAGATCACAGAAAGTGTCTGTGGTAGCATTTCTCATTAGTTTTCTCAGACGGGAAACAGACGCAAGCTGCTGCCCAGCTCTCACACTGGTCAGATTCTTTCCATTTCAATTAACTGCTCTGTTTTGACATTGTATAACATGGCTGGGAGAAGTCCAATTACTGTAAGTGTGTGCAAGCTGTGCCTTTGTCTGGTTTTGGAATTGGACTAATACTGGCATTACAGAAGGTGTTTGGTAATACCCCTATTTCTTCTTCTCTTTCTTTTTTTTCAATTTTTTTTATTGATTTTATTGAGCTCTACATTTTTCTGTTCCCCTCCCTTTTCCTCTCCTCCCCTTTGACTCAACCCTCTTCCAAGGTCCCAATGCTCCCAATTTACTCAGGAGATCTTCTCTTTCCTACTTCCCATGTAGATAAGATCCATGTAAGTTTCTCTTAGGGTTCTTGTTGTTGTCCAGGTTGTCTGGGATTGTGATTTGTAGGCTGGTTTTCTCTGCTTTATGTTTAAAGGCTACTGATGAGTGAGTATATATAATATTTCTATTTCTTGGTTACCTCACTCAATATAATGTTTTCTAGATCCATCCATTTGCCTGTAAATTTCAAAATGCCATTATTTTTTCTTCTGTGTAGTACTCCATTGTGTAAATGTACCACATTTTCCTTATTCATTCTTTGTTCGAGGGGCATTTAGATTGCTTTCAGGTTCTGGCTATGACAAACAATGCTGCTATGAACATAGTTGAGCACATGTCCTTGTGGTACGATTGGACATCCTTTGGGTATATACCCAAAAGTAGTATTGCTGGGTCTTGAGGAAGATTGTCTCCTAATTTTCTGAGAAATTGCCACACTGACATCAAAAGGGGTTGGACCAGTTTGCATTCCCACCAGCAATGCAGAAGTGTTCCCTTTTCCCTACAACCTCTCTAGCATAAGTTGTCATCAGTGTTTTTGATCTTGGCCATTCTTACAGGTGTAAGATGGAATCTCAGAGTTGTTTTGATTTGTATTTTTCTGATGGCTAAGGATGTTGAACATTTCCTTAAGTGTCTTTCAGCCATTTTAGATTCCTCTGTTGAGAGTTCTCTGTTTAGGTCTGTACTCCATTTTTTAAAATTGATTATTTTTTCTTTTGGTGTCCAATTTCTTGAGTTCTTTGTATATTTTGGAGATCAGCCCTCTGTCTGATGTGGGGTTAGTAAAGATCTTTTCCCATTCTGTATGCTGTTGTTTTGTCTTGTTGACAGTGTCCTTTGCTTTACAGAAGCTTTTCAGTTTCAGGAAGTCCCATTTATTAACTGTTGATCTCAGCATCTGTGCTACTGGGGTAACATTTAGGAAGTGGTCTCCTGTGCCAATGCATTCAAGTGTACTTCCCACTTTTCTGGCTTTATGTTGAGGTCTTTGATCCATTTGGACTTGAGTTTTGTGCATGGTGATAGATATGAATCTATTTTCATTATTCTACATGTTGATATCCAGTTATGCCAGCACCATTTGTTAAATATGCTTTCTTTTTTCCATTTAATATTTTTTGCTTTGTCAAAAACAAGGTGTTCACAAGTGTGTGGATTGGTATTTAGGTCTTTGATTCAGTTCCACTGGTCCTCCTGTTTTTATGTTTTTAAGGCAATACAAGGCTGTTTTCAGTACTGCAGCTCTGAAGTAGAGTTTGAAGTCAGGGATTGTGATGCCTCCAGAAGTTTCTTTATTGTACAGGATTGTTTTAGCTATCCTGGGTTTATGGCTTTTCCATATGAAGTTGAGTACCATTCTTTCAAGGTCTTTGAAGAATTTTGCTGGGATTTTGATGGGCATTGCATTGAATCTGTAGATTGCTTTTATTAAGACTGACATTTTTATTATGTTAATTCTACCTACCCAAGAGCATGGGAGATCTTTCCATTTTCTCATGTCTTCTTCAATTTCTTTCTTCAAAGATTTAAAGTTCTTGTCATACAAGTCTTCCACTTGTCTGGTTAGAGTTACTCTGATTTTATGTTATTTGTGGCTATTGTGAGGGTGATATTTCTCTGATTTCTTTCTCAGCCCAATTATCATCTGTGTAAAACAGGGCCACTGATTTTTTTTTTAGTTAATCTTGTATCCTGTTACATTACTGAAAGTGTTTATGAGTTGTAGAAGTTACTTGGTAGAACTGTTGTAGTTGCTTATGTAAACTATCATATTATCAGCAAATAGTAAGAGTTTGACTTCTTCTTTTCCAATTGATTTGTATTCCCTTTACTTACTTTTGTTGTCTTATTGCTCTAGCTAGGGCCTCAAGAACTATATTGAATAGATATGGAGAGAGTGGACAACCTTGTCTTGCTCCTGATTTCAGTGGGATCGCTTTGAGTTTCTCTCCATTTAGTTTGATGCTGGCTGTTGGCTTGCTGTATATTGCCTTTACTATGTTTAGGAATGCCCCTGGTATCCCTGATCTCTCTAAGACCTTTATCATGAAGGGATGTTGTATTTTGTTGAAGGCTTTTCCAGCCTCTAATGAAATTAACATGTGGTTTTTATTTTTCAGTTTGTTTATATAGTAGGTTACATTGACAGATTTTCTTATGTTGAACCATCCCTACATCTCTGGGATGAAGCCGACTTGATGATGGTGGATGATGGATCTGATGTGTTCTTAGATTCGATTTGCCAGTATTTTATTTAGTATTTTTGCATCAATGTTCATGAGTGAGATTGGTCTGTAATTCTCTTTCTTAGTAATGTCTTTATGTGGTTTGGGCATCAAGGTAATTGTGGCCTCATAAAAAGAGTTTGGCAATGTTTCTTCTCTTTCCATTGTGTAGAATAATTTGAGGAGTATTGTTATTAGTTCTTCTTTGAAAGTCGTGTAGAATTCTGACTGAAACCATCTGGTCCTGGGCTTTGTTTGGTTGGGAGACTTTTGATGACTGTTTCTATTTCTTCAGCAGTTATAGGTCTGTTTAATTTGCTTATCTGGTCTTGATTTGATTTTGGTAAGTGATATTTATGCAGAAAGTTGTCCATTTCCTTTAAATTTTCCAATTTTATGGAGTACAGGTTTTCAAAATAAGACCTGATGATTCTCTGGATTTCCTCTGTGTCTGTGGTTATGTTCCCCTCTTCATTTCTGATTTGTTAATTTGGATATTTTCTCTCTGCCTTTTGGTTAGCTTGGATTAAAGTTTGTCTATTTTGTTGATTTTCTCAAAGAACCAACTCTTTGTCTCATTTACTCTTTGTACTGTTTTCTCTGTTTCTATTTTGTTGATTTCAGCTCTCAATTTGATTATTTTCTGCCATCTAGTCCTCTTCAGTGAGTTTTTTTTGTTGTTGTTCTAAAGTTCTCAAATGTTCTGTTAATTTACTAGTGTGGGATTTTTTCCAGTTTCTTTATAGGCAGTTAGTGTTACAAATTTTTCTTGTAACATTGCTTTCATTGTGTCCCATAAATTTCAGTATGTTGTGTGGTCATTGTCATTGAGTTTTAGGAAGACTTTAATTTCTTCCTTTATTTCTTCCTTGACCCATTGATGCTTCAGGTGAGCACTGTTTAATTTCCATGTTTGTGGCTTTCTGAAATTAGTGTTGCTGTTGGTTTCTAATTTTAAGCCATGGTGATCTAATAAGATACATGGGGTTATCCCAATTTTTTTGTATCTGTTGAGGTTTGTTTTGTTACCGAGTATGTGGTCAGTATTTGAAAAGGTTCTATGAGGTGCTGAGAAGAAGGTATATTCTTTTTTGTTTGGATGAAATGTTCTATAGATGTCTGTTAAGTCCATTTGAGTCATAACATATTAGTTCCCTTATTTCTCTGTTAAATTTTTTGTCTGACAGACCTGTCCAGTGGTGAGAGTGGAGTGTTGAAGTCTCCCACTATCAGTGTGTGGGGTTTAATGTATGATTTAAGCTTTAGAAGTGTTTCTTTTACATATGAGGGTGCCCTTGTATTCGCGGCATAGATGTTCAGTATTGAGATTTCCTCTTGATGGATTTTTCCTGTGACTAATTTAAAATGACCTTTGTTCCTTTTGATTAATTTTAGTTTGAAGTCTATTTTGTTAGATGTTAGGATAGCTTGTTTCTTAGGTCCATTTGATTGGAAAATTTTTTTCCCAACCCTTTACTCTGAGGTAATGCCTGTCTTTGAGGTTGAGGTGTGTTTCTTGTATACAGCAAAAGGATGGATTCTGTTTTTATATCCAATCTGTTAGCCTGTGTCTCTTTATAGGTGAGTTAAGTCTATTTGTATGAAGGGATATTAATGACCAGTGATTGCTATCTTCTGTTATTTTAGTTTTTGTTGGTGGTGATGTTATTTTGTGTGTTTTTCCCTTTTTGGGATTTCCTGCTATGAGATCATCTATTGTCCATGTTTTTGTGGATGTAGCCAACTTCCTTGTGTTGGAGTTTTTTTTTCTAGTACTTTATATAGGGCTAGGTTTGTGGCTAGGTATTAGTTAAATCTGGATGGAGTATCTTGTTTTGTCCTTCTATGGTGATTGAAAGTTTTGCTGGGTATAGTAGTAGTCTGGGCTCTCATCTGTGGTCTCTTAATGTCTAGATAATGCTTGACCAAGACCTTCTGGCTTTCAGTTTCCATTGAGAAGACAGGTGTAATTCTGATAAGTCTTCCTTTATATTTTACTTGGCCTTTTTTCTTTGCAGCTCTTAATATTCTTTCTTTATTCTGTATGTTTAGTGTTTTGATTATATGGCAAGGGGACGTTTTTCTTGATCCAGTCTATTTGGTGTTCTGAAGCTTCTTGTGTCATCATAGGCATATCTTTTCTTAGATTGGGAAAGTTTTCTTCTATGATTTTGTTAAATATATTTTCTGTGCTTTTGAGTTGGACTTCTCCTTCTTCTATACCTACTATTCTTAGGTTTGGTCTTTTCATGGTGTCCCATATTTCCCGGATATTTTGTGTTAAGCTTTTGTTAGATTTAATGTTTTCTTTGACAGATGAGTCCATTTCCTCTATTGTATCTTCAACGCTTGAGATTCTTTCTTCCATCTCTTGTATTCTGTTTATGCTTGCATTTGTGGTTCCTGATTGTTTTCTCATGGTTTCTGTTTCTATAATTCCCTCGGCTTGTGTCTTCTTTATTGTCTCTATTTCAGTTTTCATGTATTGAATAGTTTCTTTCATATATTTGATTGCGTTTTCTTAGTTTTCTTTAAGGAATTTGTTGATGTCTTCCAATTTTTTGTTTGTCTTTTCCTCCAATTCTTTGAGGGAATTTTTCATTTCTTCTTTAAGGGCCTCTAATATTCTCCTAAAGTTATTTTTTAGGTCATTTTCTTCTGCTTCATCTATATTTGATTGTTCAAGTCGTTCTGTTGTAGGGTCACTAGGTTTTACTGGTGTCGTGTTGCTCTTTGTGGTACTGCATGTGTTCTTACCTTGGTTACCCACCTTTTCCTCTGATTGGTATAGTTGTGGCTGTCTGTGACTCTGGTGGTCAGTCTTCCAGGTTCCAGTGGATCCAAGGCTCAAATGGTTGCTCCCTGTGGTGCAGTCAGGGCCACAGTTCCAGTCACCCTGCTGGTCACTCGTGTTTCTGGAGATCACTGAGTGCTCCTGAGGTCAGCTCTGCAATACCAGGGGTCGTTCAGGCCTGCTCCCTCTGAGATGGCTTCCTTGTACCTCCTGGTCCTGCAGAGGTCTCTGACTTGGGCCTGCTCCATCGGTGGTCTCTCCCTTGTACCTGCTCATGTGGAGTTCGCTGCCTCAGGCCTGCCAGTGGAGGTCACTGGCTCAGATCTGTTTCTGTAAATGTCCCTGGCCTGGGCCCACTCCCACAGAGGTCCCTGACTTAGGCCTGGTCCCACAGAGGTCTCTGGCTCTCATCTACTCCCTCAGAGGTCTCAGACTCACGCCCCATTCTTTCATTTTTAAAAACTCATTTAAGAAAGATTGGCTGTGGACCTTCCCTGGAAGTCTGGTAGCATTCTGCTGTGAACCTATCTGGGCCTGGGCTTCTCTTGTAGGTTTTTCATCACTGTCTCCAGTTCCTCAGTCAGGGGGCAGTTTACACTGCAGTCTATTTCAGAGAAGCTTCCATGAGCCTCTGAGTAAGTGTCTATTCTTTGGGACTTGAGTGGAACATTCTTTAGGCATGTGAGGTTCATCTGGCGTATGGTGCCACCTAAGTCTGATGTGTCTGTTTATTTTTTATGCAGATGTTCTGTCTAACGGAGAAAGTGGTGCTCTGAATGGAGTTCATCTTTGTCTTGAAGGTCAGTGGTATGAAACTGTGCACGCCAGTGTTCAGTGTGTTTCTGATCAAGATTGTAATGTTTTCTTGATTAATTGCTCCAGTGGTTAACATGAAGAATACTTTATATCTCCTGGTTTGTTTTAGTTTGAAGTCTATTTGCCAGATATCAGAAGAGCAACATTTGGTTGCTTCTTGATCACATTTGTTTAGGGTACTTTACCAATACTATGAGTTTGTTGTAGACAACAGATAGAGGTTTTTTCTTCCTTCCTTCCTTCCTTCCTTCCTTCCTTCCTTCCTTCCTTCCTTTCTTTCTTTCTTTTCTTCCTTCCTTCCTTTCTTTCTTTCTTTCTTTCTTTTTTTTTGTTTTTTTTCAAGACAGGGTTTCTCTGTGTAGCCTTGGCTGTCCTGGAACTAGCTCTGTAAACCAGGCTGGCCTTGAACTCACAGAGATCTGCCTGCCTCTGCCTCACAAGTGCTGAGATTAAAGGTGTGCGCCACCACAGCCCAGCTCAGTTTGTTTCTCAATTCACTCAATCAACCTGTGTGCTCTGATTGAGTAGAGGCCATTAATATTTAATGTTATTATTCTAAGGTGTGCTGATTGCTGTCCTTTTGTTTCTGTTCATGTTCTTAGTGTCATCTTGTGCTTCAGTAGTTGCAGCTTCATTTGTTTTCTTTCTCTGGCTGTGCTTATTCCTATCATCAGTGCAAAGTCTTGTTTCCAACATTCTGTTTTGTGGACATGAATTCTGTTAGCCTGGTTATATCATTAAGGTTTCCCCCCTTCAACTGTGGTACATGGTTTTCCTGCACATGGTAGTCTCGGTTTGTGTTCACGGTCTCTGAGAACTGGAGTGCACGGATCCAGGATTTTCTTTCTGCCATATGGAAACCACCCGTCGCTCTGACAGACCTTTCTTTCTATATGACTTGTAACTTTTCTTTTGCTGCTTTAGTACTCTATGTGCTGTATGTTTAATGTCTGAACTGTAATATGCCACGGGGAGCTTCTTTTCTGATCTTGTCTATTTGGGGGTCTATGTGCTTCTTATATCTGTATGAGTGTGTCTTTTCTTAATTTGGCCAAGCTTTCTTGCATGATACTGTTGAAGATCTGGTCTACGTCATTGACCTGGAATTCTTCTCTTTCATCTATGCCCATAATTTGAAGATATGGTATTTTCATGGTATCTGACAATTCTTGCATGTTCCTTGTACATGTTTTTAATTTTTTTATACTCATTGCTTGAGTGCTGTCTTAGTCAGGGTTACCACTGCTGTGGTGAGACACCATGACCTACACAGCTACTATAAAAGAAAACATTTCATTTGGGCTTGCTTACAGTTTCCGAGATTTGGACCATATCGTGATGTTTGGGAGCATGGTAGCATGCAGCCAGACATATAGCTGAGAGTTCTACTTCTGGATTTGCAGGCATCAGGAATACTGGGCCTGGCTTGAATTGAATGCCTTCCTGTAATCTGTCTTCATATGGTTTCTAACCATATGAGCTCTCTGAAGGACAGTAAGTTGTGACTTCCTGTAGAAGGCTTTTCTAAATCCCTCACATTCATTAGGCTTTTTTAAAAAATATTTATTTATTTATTTATTTATTTATTATGTATACAATATTCTGTCTGTGTGTCTGCCTGCAGGCCAGAAGAGGGCACCAGATCCCCATTACAGATGGTTGGAAGCCACCATGTGCTTGCTGGGAATTGAACTCAGGACCTTTGGAAGAGCAGGCAATGCTCTTAACCTCTGAGCCATCTCTCCAGCCCCATATTAGGTTTTGCACCTGTATGGGATCTCTGATGTCAAGTAAGTGTGTCTTGCAAAAGAAAGCTTTTCTAGAAGCATTATTTGAATTCACAGGGCCTCTATGTGTGTTCTCTGATGCACAGGGAATTTGACTGAGCAGAAAGCTTTCTGTACTCTGTACAGCCATGGGACTTCTCCCTGTACTTATCCTCTGATCTGTACTCTGTACAGCCATGGGACTTCTCCCTGTACATATCCTCTGATCTGTACTCTGTACAGTCATGGGACTTCTCCCTGTACATATCCTCTGATCTGTACTCTGTACAGCCATGGGACTTCTCCCTGTACATATCCTCTGATCTGTACTCTGTACAGCCATGGGACTTCTCCCTGTACATATCCTCTGATCTGTACTCTGTACAGCCATGGGATTTCTCCCTGGACATATCCTCTGATCTGTACTCTGTACAGCCATGGGATTTCTCCCTATAATTATCCTCTGATCTGTACTCTGTACAGCCACAGGATTTCTCCTGGACATATCCTCTGATCTGTACTCTGTACAGCCATGGGACTTCTCCCTGTACTTATCCTCTGATGCAGGGTGAAGCTTGTCTTGTGATAGAAACTTTTCCCGTATTCTTTGCATCCAAGAGGTTCTCACTGGTATGAGTCCTCTGATAAAGTTTTGACCTGAGAGAAATATCTCCTGCATCCTTTACATCCAAGAGGGGTCTTGCCTTAAGAACTTCTGAGGCATAACAAAGTAGAAAGCTGCCCTTCTTTCTTTACATTCATAGAGCTTCCCACCTATGTGGGGTCTATAATGCACAGATACATGACATGTGGATGAAGGCTTTCACATTCTTCATATTCATAAGGCTTCTCGCCTGTATGAATTCTTTGACATGAAGTGAAGTCTGACTTGTTCAAGAAAACTTCATTCATATGGTTTATGACCTGCATGACTTTTCCAATGCACAGAGCTGCGACTTGCAAGAGAAAGTCTTCTTGTATTCATCACATCATTAAGGCTTCCAACCTGTGTGACTTCTCTGATGTACAGTGAGTTGGGACTTGAAGTTAGCAGGTTTACATTCATACGGTTTCTTCCCGCATGTGTTCTCTGATGAAAAGTGAGCACTGACTTACTTCAGATTGAATACTTTCACAACACTCTGTAAATCCATAGGTTTCTCCCCATTCTAAGGTTTCCGATGTTGAATGGGGGCTGATTTACAATAGAAAACTTTCCTATATTTTATAGGTATATAAGGTTCTTAAATGTGTAAGATTTCATGCCTTTAATCCGAGCACTCAGGAGGCAGAGGCAAGAGGATCTCTATGAGTTCAAAGTCCACCTGGTCTACAGAGTGAGTTCCAGAACAGCCAGGGCTACACAGAGAAACCCTGTCTCAGCAAATAAAAAATGGTATAAGATTTCTGATTGCTGCAGAGCTGTGACATCTGGCTATACATTTTCATACATGCTTTATATTCATAGGATTTTTCTCCCTTAGAGGATTTTCTGTTGAACTTTTTGTTCTGGCTTGAGACATAAACAATATTCATATTCCTTATACTCATGGGGCCTTTTCCTAGCACATACATCCTAATGTTTTCTGAAGTATAGCTACTTAATAAAAGATTTCTCGGATAACTATATTTACACTACTTTTCTCGTGTACTTACCATTTTCTCAGCTCCATCTTGTAATGAACATTATTCTACACCCATTAAATTTAATGGTTTGCTTCCTTATATTCTTCACATTTTAGGCATTAAATGCTGCCTTAAAAAGGGGACTTCTAGCATTGATTGAATCTCCTAGAGGCATCTTGAATATGAAACCTCTTGATGTGTCAGTAAGATTACATTGATTTTGAAGGATATCTCTCATCAAATATATTGAGTATAACAGCGTGACTCTTGGATCTTCTTATGGACACCAAGAGGGTCAGCACATCAGAGGGCTTCCTCAATTATAAAAGTGCTGGCTTTGGCGACACAAGCAGCCGGCACGCACGCTCTCAGCTGTCTTGCTCTCTTCCCAAGTCCTCTTGTCTTCAGCCTAATGCTTACAATCTACATTTTATTCCAACTCTGTTTAAAAAGAGAGAAGCGGCTCTTCTCCAGTCCGCAGTTCACCAGCCCCACTACGGAGCAGCCCCGCATTCCTGAAGACTTTTCATCCTTTATGTTCGGACCTGAAATGTGGTTTGAGAGCTCGTAATAAATGTTTTAACTAAATCAACAGTCTTCATTTGATGTACTGCTTTTTCGATTCCTATTTGCCACAAGTCTTTCTCTTGATTTTCATGGCTGGTCTCAATCTTGGCACTCACTTTATGAACACAGAAAATGATATTAAAAATACCACCACCCAAGATCAAACATGATGTGCCAAATTTGGAAATCAGGTAAGTCCAATTTGAACTAAAATAAACAAACAACTCCTTAACATCAAGTTTAGTTTTTACACTCTTCTTAAAATAAAACCTCACACCTACTTTTTCTCTCCTCCCAGGAAACACTGTCTGAGCTCTACGTCACCATAATCTTCCTACCTTTGGTTCACTTTCCTTACAATGAATGTAAGATAACTCAAAGAGTTGCCTGTGTGCATGGGGGCGCACACCTTTAATCCCAGCACTCCAGAGACAGAGGCAGGTGGATCTCTGGGAGTTCCTGACCAGCCAGGTCTACAGAGTGAGTTCCAGGACTGCTAGGGCTGTTACAGAGAGTCGTCTGTGTGATTACTATTGGCATCACCACCACAGCTACAAAGAATAAACAGAACCAAAGCAAGTGTTGAAAGACGATGTTAGCAACTGCTTAATTTAAAAAAGAATGGAAGCGAGAATTTAGGTATAGCGACTAAACTATAAAAACATCTAAGTCAGAGGTTCTCAACCTTCCCAATGCTGAGAACCTTTAATACAGCTCTTCATGTTGTGGTGACCCCAACCATAAAATTATTTTCATTGTTACTTCACACCTGTAATTTTGTTACTGTTATGAATCGTTCTGTAAATATCTGTGTTTTCCAAGAGTCTTAGGTGACCCTTATGAAAGGGTCATTCAACTCCCAGAGGGGTCACAACCCATAGGTTGAGAACCACTGGATCTAAGTACGATATAGGATTGAAATTTTAACAAATCTAAGAAAATGCACTTCAAAGCAGAAACTGGGGAATGTGTTAACAAGGGGAACCCTCTTCAGGAACTGCAGAAAACACATGTCTGAGTCACAGGATTAACTATCTACAGGAACTGTTTGGGTATAAAATCAGCTCAACACAACCGATACATGATACCCCTTGTGCCATATGCACTGACTGACCTGGGAGGCATCGAACCGAGGCTTCTGCTATGGTCCATGGCCTGAATCTCAGCACCCACCTAAAGATGAACTCTGCTCCGGTCATGCGGTGTCCTGCAAATGGGAAACAACACATTAGATTTGCAATGTTCCGAGTGAGGCCACCCGTGAACGACGGCTTCATTGCAAAGACGGCACTGTGACCAGTGAATCAGAAACACTCTCACCCAGTTCCCCGACGGGACTGCCACTCTCAAGTGAATCAGAAACATTCTCACACTGTTCCCCGACCCGACCGGACTGCTACCCTCAAGTGGAAGTAAGCAGCATGATAAATAACCCAAAATAAAGATCTGGAGACTAAGATAACAGAAGATAACAAAGAGAAAATACAACCAAGCTGGTCAACTCCATTAGAGCACATGGAACGCGGAAAAAGAGATCATTATAAAGAACTGGTCAGAAACTTTGCATGGAAAGAGCTCAATTAAAAAAATAAAAAAAAATGGAAAAACAAAGCCAGGCACAGGGACAGAGGCCGTTAATCCCAGCACCTGGGAGGAAAAGGCTGGCAGATCTCTGTGAATTCAAGGCCAGCCTGGACTACACAGCAAGTTCTAGGCTGACAGGGACTACACAGTGAGACCTGCCTCAAAAGAAATAAGTGTAAAAAAGAAAAAACAACATCCAAAGCATCACAAACAAAGACAAAGAAGAAAAAGAGTAAAAAGCAAAGACTCCACAGCTGAATTGATAAGGCAGAGAAAAAAATCCAAAGCACAATGACTGTATCTTTAAATAATTGAAGCAGGTTAAGAAATGGGAAACATTTAAGGACTAACTGACATTTTGATATACACTAATGGACATTAAGAAAGCACATACTAGTGATATGTTCCAGAAGAGAAAGCACATGAAAATATAGTTTCAGCAAGAGAATTTTACCATCATAGGAAGATCTAATAATTCTGTCAGGGACATTGAAACTAACAAACTTCTTTCCTAGAGAATTCTATAGCCCTGAAGAGGTATGCCTAAAGCCCCTTATAAAAAAGAAAAAAAAAAAAAACAACAACAAGTAGAGGCCCTACTGACTTCCCAGCTATAACCATACTACCAGCATTACAATGCTTTTATTCTTGGGGAAGGGGAGTTTGAGACAGGGTTCATCTATGTAGCCCTGGCTGCCTTGGAATTCACTCTGTAGACCAGGCTAGCCTAGAACTCAGAGATCCACCTGCCTCTGCCTCCCGAATGCTGGTACTAAAGGTGTGCACCACCACTCCTGGCTTGCATAAAGCTTTTAAAACTATATAAAGTAAGTTTAAAGCTACCCTGGGCTATAAGAGAGTTTCAAAAGACAAAGAAACAGAGAGAAATGAAGGCTTCAAAATGGCACAAGAATTACACTCTAGTTCTTAGAAAGAAAACAAAGTACCAGTTCTGAACTGGAAAGCAATATGCTACTCCTGTGCTTCAGGATGGCTACACCGTAGCCACAGAGGAGACACGGTATCCAGGCAGCCTTTGGCTGTTAAAAGAGACTTAGCTGAATGTTGAGACATGAACATGTTTCAAGCCACCTGAGAGGCTGGTGCAGAAAACTGAGTTCAGGACCAGTCTGGACAAAGAGTGAAATCCTGTCTCAAGCCCAGAGTGGGGCATCTTGTTTGTAATGCCTACATTCAGTAAGCTCCATCATGTGTTTGAGACCAACCTGGGCTACCCAGCAAGATTCTGGAGAGGGAGAAAGACACAGATACAGAGCCTAAGACCTTAGAGGGGGGGTGAGGGTACACACTGAGGGGTATAGTGGCCCATGACAGTAACTCCAGCCCTCTGGAGGCTGAGGCAAGGGACTACAAGATCAAGGTCAGGGTGGGCATCAAAGGTCCAGGCCAGCCTATTCTTCAGAGTAAGCCCTTATTTCAAAAAAAAAAAAATAAATAAAATTAGTCATGGACACAACTATCACAGTCAAACCACAGATCCAGTATCACTGATGAACAAAAACTCTTAACCAGGGCTGGTGAGATGGCTCAGTGGGGAAAGGCATTTGCCACTAAGTCTGATTGTGGGAATTGTTACCCCGAGTTATATTTTTCTGTCCCCATTTGAGGTGTTTATCTGCAAAGAATCTTAACTTTTCTCTGCTCCTGGAGTTGGATGAGGAAGTTTGAGTGTACGTGATTATTTCTTGATCCATGCTGGGATCAGGTGACAGTCCCTACTGGGGACAGGTGAAGGTGGAGTGTATGTGATCAGTCCTTGACCCCTACTGGGGTCAGGTGAGAGTTTCTCCTTGGGTCAGGTGACAGTCCCTTCGCAGTCCCCTCCCCATTTGGTGCCATGGTATAAAATCTAGCCCCAGCAGGACAATAAACGAGCTGCTGTTTCTTAAACAATTTTTTTGTAAAATAAAGAAGGGGGAGAACATCACCTCCCCAAATGCCCAGTTATCTACAATTTTATACATTTTCAATTTTTTAACAGTAGATAAACAAGGTCTATCAGCAATGGAGAGACATTGGCAGAAACCTTCCCAATCTCTGGGTTGGGTTAGATGGAAGGATAGTATCACGGGACAGTGGCAATCACCCACACCCATGTTGGCTAGGGTGAGGGGAGCCATTTGCGTTTTCCCTCCAGGAACCAAAAAACCCATCTGGGTGCCGGAGCGAAATGTTCGGCCAGTGGAGCCAGGCCCTACTGGTCCTGACAATATGGATTCAAGTGAAGAACATCGAGGGAGCCCTGAGATGGGCATTGGTGAGGAATCCACCCATACTGATGCCAGTAAGTAAAGTAAGCTCTGTTTTTCCATCCTTTTATTCCACCAATTATACGTTGGGGGTTCCTGCAGCAAATATAGCATTAGAAAGATCTTCATTGGGTAATTTAACATTTGATATATCTCATGCCCTTTGCTTCCGGAAGATTAGCAATATTTCAGAGATGCCTAGTATCTCTCTTTCTGGACCATGAGTGGTCCTTAGTAATTATTCTCTGGGAGACTTTTCTTCTGATTCTTCTGGGCATCCTTGTTTTGGATTGAGAGATATCTTTTACCCAATAAATTTTAAAAGAAATGTTTCTGGACTTCCAACTCCTCCGAGACCAGCTCCCTTATGTTGGAAGACGCCACAATCCTTCAGATTGTACTTACCATTATCTTGGGGAAATTGTGCTCCCAAGGAACCATAAAAATTGGAGGGAGATAAATATTTATGGTGGTTTGGTCACCGGCCTACCTCTAAAAACTCCTTGAGAGGGGCCTTTGATTATTCCTATAGAAATCCAAATATGGCAGGAGTTTCACCTACGTTCACGGGCATGTTTCTCTGTGGCTCTCGTGCATGTACAGATATTAGGCCTTTAGCCCGTCAAAGGGGCTTGGCTTTCAATGCTACAGCCAGATGGAACACATCAGACATCTTTGAAACATCCCTCCAGATTAACTATGCAGCGGGAATGAATTTCTCTATTGTCAGTCTGGCTTGTGTTCTGCCTCCCTTTATGTTTGTCTCCTTTAATGGGTCGGTCGGGGAGGATGGTGTCCTTGATTGTTCTTCCAGCTCCTGCTTTTTGAGCAACTGCTGGTCCTTGACGGATGAGTCCGTGCTGATGGTGAGAATTCCTGCTCTGGTTCCCCTGGTGGTAGAAGACCCACATGATGGACGAGAGCTTATCTTGTATCGAGAGAGAAGAGACTTTGGAATCACCGCCGCAGTCATCGCAGCCATCGCCATATCAGCCACAGCTGCCACCGTTGCGGGAATCACCGTGTCCCAGAATGCAGCGACTGCAGAGACTGTTAACACTCTTGCTGCCCATGTTACCCAGGCCTTAGAGACTCAAAATACCATGGACTCACATATTCAATTAGGGATGTTAAATTTAAATCAACAAACAGCCTTATTGCAGAAACAGATTAATGTGTTGTGGATGGTGCAACAAGCTTCTTGTTCTTATTTCTATCATTCTTCCTGTGTGACCCTTATGGAAGCAAAAAATATGTCCTTTGAGGTGCAACGCCTTAATGCTTACCTTAGAGGGCCTTGGAATGATTCCTTTGTAAACTTTACCCACTCTTTGGTACATCAGATTATTGCAATTAATGAAACCCGTGCTAAACCTATATCTGCTGAGGGATGGTGAAATGCCATGGCCCAGATTGGTGGTTGGGCACAGCGATGGGGAGGTGCCTTGTCTCTGGGGATCTTGGGACTAGTAGGGGTGGCAGTAGGTCTGCTCCTCTTAAAACGACTTCTAAACACCTTCACCAAGACTGAGCTTGTCCACCGTCAGGTGTTACTCAGTCTGGCCCATGACTCTCCCGGAAGTCATGAGGTATGGCTGCAGATGCTGAAAAAATGAGGGTCTCCAAGGACGGGCAACCTGTGGGGTGACACCCCCCCCCCCCCCGGCCTAAGACAGGGTATGGGGGGGGGAGCCCAGTGACGGGTAAGGGGAGGTACTTCCCTCGCAGGGCCTAAGACAGGACCCCTCATTATAAAATAAAGTTGGGGGAATTGTGGGAATTGCTACCCCGAGTTATATTTCCCTGCTCCCATTTGAGGTGCTTATCTGCAAAGAATCTTAACTTCCCTCTGCTCCTGGAGTTGGATGAGGAAGTTTGAGTGTACGTGATTATTCCTTGATCCCTGCTGGGGTCAGGTGACAGTCCCTACCAGAGACAGGTGAAGGTGGAGTGCATGTGATCAGTCCTTGATCCCTACTGGGGTCAGGTGAGAGTTCCTCCTTGGGTCAGGTGACAGTCCCTTCGCAGCCCCCTCCCCATTTGGTGCCATGGTATAAAAGCTAGCCCCAGCAGAACAATAAACGAGCTGCTGTTTCACCTCAACCTCATGCTCTGTGGATTTCATTCAACCTGGACACCCTCCGCCGAGACTCGTGGTTCCAGACCATGCGGGCGCAGTATCTGATGACCTGAGTTGAATCCCCAGGGCCTATCTGATGAAGGGAACCAAGTCCTTCAAGTTGTCTTCTGACATCAACATATTCACCACAGCACACACACCATCTCCCCAATAAATACATACGTGGAAAAAAGTTATCATTAAAATTTTTCAACAAAATAATCAAGAGGAAGAGCACATAAAGATTGCAAACTACACGTGGTGGTTTGAATGAAAATGGCCCCCACAGGCACTGGTAGGAGGTGTGGCATTGTTGAAGTAGGCGTGGCATTGTTGGAGGAAGAGTGCCACTGGCTTCTGAGGTTTCAAATGCTCAAGCCAGGCCCAGTGTCTCTGTCTCTTCCAGCTGCCTGCTGATCCAGATGTAGAATTCTCGGCTACTCCTCCCGCACCTTGTCTGCCTGTGTGCCACCAAGGTCCCCACCATGTTAACAATGGACTAAACCCTGAGCCCGTAAGCCTGCCCAGTTGGAAGGCTTCATTTACAGGAGTTGTCGTGGTCACTGTGTCTCTACACAGCAACAGAACACGAAGACACTACACAAACAGGACCCTGGGGTGCACACCCGGGATCTCGGCACTCAGGAGGTAGATGTAGGAAGATCAGAGGCTTTGCTTCATTCTTGTCTATATGACAAGTTCAAAACTAGCCCAGGCTTCATGAGGCACTGTCTTTCAAAACATTATAAATTATGATCATGTGATGCACGCTAGGGTTACAGCATTCACAGTATAAAATTTCACACGTGTGAGACACCAGATCCACAGGATAAACACCAAAACAGTGTAAGCAGGTCAAACAGATTGTTAGAAGTCCTAGAATGCCTGCTGAGATGCAGCCCTGCTTCCTGGCTGTAGTGAGGGGACCAGCTTGGCTCCACTGCCTGCCTTGCCTAGATGTTCTTCCCGGTGTCAGTGTGACATGACGAGGGGACCATGGACTGGAAGCTCTGAAAACCACGTGCCAAAATACCCTTCCCTGAGACAAAAGGCTGCCTAATACATCATTCAGAGGGCTTTCAACCAAGGCTTCAAGAACTTACAGTCAGAGGGAAGCTGTCATCAGCGGATGTGAAGCCATCTTAGCTCACTTTGGGTTGACTGTTCCAGAGGGGGTCTACACCATCACCACAGGAGTGTGGTGGCGGACAGTCAGGGCAAGTGGAGCTGGCGAGAGCCTCTCATCTCAAACAGCAAAAGGAAGCAGACAGAATTCACAATGGTGCAGGGCTTTTGAAACCTCCAGCAAGACTACACCTCCTAAGCCACTACCGGAGGCAGTTGGCTCTCTACACACCCAGGCATAGATGCTTTCTTGAAAGGAAGCTGGAGCGGCCTGCTGTGCTGTCAACTGCCAAGTTCTATACTAATTGCTCATTATTTAAATCATCTGTGTGCATGTGTACAAGCATGTTGTTCAGTTGGAGCCTCCAGCTTGCTCCTGCACCATCTGGAAAGCCTCATTCCTCTCTCTCTCCCCCCCCCCCCCCCCCCGCAAACCCTGCCCACTCAGAGAGTCTCTGAACAAAGGAAACGCCCCAAAAAAATCCCAGTTCCGCATTCCTGGCGATTGTTGCAACTTCCGTTGCTGCCAGCTGTCCAGATCCTCACCTAAGCACTCGGCTTTTGACCATACTTGGTGCAAACCCAGTTTGTGGCAGGTACATCATCAGCCCTCACCGACAACCTATAAAGTAGCCCTACTTTAGCTGGGGGAACAGGGGTGCAGCCCCTCTGGCCTGGATCTCTTGGGACTGGAGAACTAGCCTGGAGGTTACTTTGCTCAAATAAAGCTGTTGTTACACTTTTTCAATTTGGCTTGATCTGGCTAACCCTACTATGTGTGGGGGTGGGGCACAGAAAACCGATTAGGTTTGAGCATATGAGTGTGAGAACCCAGAGAGGCCAGAGAGGAGCACTGGGTCCCCTGGTGCTGGAGTTACAGGCAGGTTGAGCTGCCCAGTGTAGGTGCTGGGAACTGAACTCAGTCTCTATGCCAGAGTACTTCTCATGCTTAGCCACTAAGCCATCTCGTCACCCCCAGTAATTACTCCTTTTTAAATGATTTCTCCCACGTACTAAGAACTTTTTAACCTTTTTGTTGTTTTGTTTTGGTTCTCTGTCTATTGTCTGTTTTGTGGTGTTGTTATATAAGTGCTTATCTGTGAGTTATGGGGTTTCTCTGTATATCTTGAGGTGACCTTGAACTCGTTGGTCCTAGTGGTTCAACTCCGCAAATGCTGGGATGGCAGCAATAAAACCACACAGCTGGCATTGTAATGGGAGTCTACACTGCCGGATCTGTGCCCCAGCGCATCATAACCACCCCATGAGGCAAAGGTTTGATCCACTGCATAGGTGAGAAACTGTACCTAGGAAAATTGTCTGCCTAGAATCACTTGGAACTCAAATGCAAACATCACCCCTTTTGGTGATGAAGTCTCACTATATAGACTAAGCTAGCCTCAAATTCCCAATTCTCCTGCCTCAGTGTGTCAAGTGTCAGAATTTAGGCAAGCACCACCATGCCTGCACAACCTAAACGATTTGATAGTACTCCACTTACAGATGAGTACCATGGTCCCCCAGCTGTTTCTCATCCTCTTGTGGGGACCTCTGTGTTCTTAGGTCCTAAACCCAATTTTTTGAGATCTGCCCTCAAACCTACCCATTGATGGCAGATGCCAGTGTCCACATGGTACCATATCTACACTGGTCATTGTAGTCAGGGGAGGAACACAGGGTGTCAGGTTCCTAGGTGGCAAAGGGAGGAACCTGATGTCTAAATGCTCCTGTACAGACACAGCCTGAAGAGAAAGGGGAAGCCAAGCACCGGGGGTGGGGAGCTGAGTCTGCTCTGCTCCATGGGCTCAGGCAGGCAGGTACCAAGGCCCCAAGGCAGGAGTTACGGGTCTTGGTCCAGTTATCTGTCCTGCATGGGGCTATAGAGCTGCTTCAGCAGACTCAAGCCAGCACTGAACCTCGGATAAACATCCAACCATGAACAGGAAGCAGGTGGGCAAGTGGCTGGCACCTGACTCCACCACACCCACTTTCCTGAGTTGGGAGAATCCACTGTTCCTGCTTCTTCTGTGAATAAGTAGAGCTCCATCCCTAACTACTGCGCTGGGAATCTCTCTCCAGCCCTTCCTTCTCCTGGAGGCAGCAAAGCCAAGTTGCAGAGTGTGTGGCTATTTTGTCAGGTCCCTGCAGACACCCTCGCAAGGCACAGCTTCAGTCCCCCCACACTCCATTTTCCTCATCCAAACCATGCCCTCCAGGAAACAAAGGCTGAAAATCAGAGACAATTTGTAGCCACTGGCCTCCCACCCAGGGCCTGCTGAAACCAGAACACTGGAGCCACAGATGGCCGGTTTAAGCCCCATCTCCTCCCAGTCCCTGGCTGGGAAACAGCTGAGTGTAAACTTCAGCTGAATTTTCTTCACAAGGTGCAGTGGGGATTATGTGGTCAATTCTGAGTGGGACTGGAGGGAGGCCCACCCTGTCTCCTCTGTGTGCTTAAAGGGTTACAAGAAGCCATGGGCTGAGCGGATAAGGATAAGACAAGCAGTGTAGGTAGAAATAGTGTGTACACCTACAAGCACTTCAGAGGCTGAGATAAGAGATTCCATGAGTTTGAAGCCATACTGGACTATACAGTGAATCCCAACCCGATGTGAGTGATATAATGGGTTTCTATCTCGAAACAAACAAGTAAAAATCAAATATTGCCCAAATAAAACAAAAGTACTACCAGAAAAATAAAAATAAACAAAAGGTAGAGACAGAACCATTCATTCTTTTATCTTCTTGTTCTCTCTCCCCATATGTGTGTGTACACACGGCACATGTGTATACACATGTGTGCCTGAGAAGTCAAGGCTGTGTCTCCTTCTGTTAACTTTCTACTGTATTTCTGTGACAGGGTAACTCTCTCAGTTAGACTGTGGTCTACTTGCCTCTGTTCCCCTAGCACTGCGGTTACAAATATCTCAGCACACCAGCACGCCAGCATGCCAGGTCCTCTTGTTGCATGGCATGCATTTTACTCACTGAGCCATCCTCCCCCCACCCCCTTATTCATTCAGTCTGCACATGGGTTAAATTAAATCTGTTCAGTGACCCTGTGAAGACCTGTTATTGTCTTCAACTCTTAAAGTCACAGTACAGGAACCCAGAGGGAAAGCGACCAACATGGGTAACTACAGCTACAATAAAGCATCAGAATTTATAAGACAGAAGCAAGGGGTAGTCAAAGCTGGAGCCCCCCAAATTGGAGCAGAAGCAAGAAGATCAAAGTGTATTTAAAGCCAGCTGGGTCTATATGGTGAGCCTGGGTAAGCCTTGTCTTAAAACCAGCAAAACGTGAAAAGAGAAAGCGTGCCTGCTGAGTGGGTCTGGTTTCCCGATTTGACAGCTGGGGATCTGTAGCTAACGGTGTGGAACTCACAAAGACGATGAGCAGTTGGTAAAACTTCTACACAGAGCCAAACTGAGGCAGATGGAAATGTGGGGTCTGAGTCCCACTGCCCTCTCAACTAGAGGAAGTCCAGTACACGGAGAACCTCCTCAGGTCCCCGTCTTCTGACTGGACTCCACCCCCATGGGGACTTGGAGCAGTAGCCCCGCCCCGTGCTCCTTTCTCTATAGCAGAAACAGGAAGAACAGCCCTGGTGCTTGCACGGGGGAAGAGATTAGACATCAGGTAGGACTTTCCACAGCCCATCCAAAGGCTGTCCCTATTGCTGGGTGGGTACCTCTGAAGCTCAAGGACCAAAGAGGGAAAACCAGTCCTTTATGCCTGGGGCGCAGGAAACCAGGGGCAAAGAGTGGGGGTCATGCTGGTTTTTCACCCTCCTTTCCAGACACTCACTGTAGGAGTGTGCTCCTGGAGTTGGAACTTTCTTGAACAGCAGAACATTCTAGAAAATCAGATTCAGCTGTGTGTGTGTGTGGGGGGTCAGTCTTGCCTTCCTGTCCCCCTCCTCCTCTAGGTGCCTGTTGAATGTCCAGACTCCTCTCCCTTTGCCCCACCCCCACCCCCATAAAAAGTGGTCCTCAAACACTGCTCATGTAAGGTTAATACCTGAGACAGGAGTAAGGCCGTACCTGGAGGTCATGTACACTTGGGCCATAAGCAGGGTTCACTGCTACTTTAATAATTTTATTTGAAGTATCTTTATTTTTTTAAATATTTATTTATTATGTATACAATATTCTATCTATGTGTATGTCTGCAGGCCAGAAGAGGGCACCAGACCCCATTACAGATGGTTGTGAGCCACCATGTGGTTGCTGGGAATTGAACTCAGGACCTTTGGAAGAACAGGCAATGCTCTTAACCACTGAGCCATCTCTCCAGCCCTTGAAGTATCTTTATATAGAAGGTAAGTTGTCTCTACTTTAGGCAACCTGCACAGAAAATTTTGCTGTTTTTGGAGTTCAAGTCTCTCAGTTGATAAAAAGACATTAATTAGGCTCCCGAGTGGCCAGGTCTTCTCCTACCCTCTGAGTCTCCAAAGCCTCCTAACCTATCTCTTTCGACTCTGTTATCAGTTATCAACCCTCGGAAAATACTGAAAGTTGGCTCCTGTCAGCCCTCCTCGGGGCAGAGACAAACCCTCGGAAAATACTGACAAGACACTCTACCCTGCCTCCCATCACAAGAATGAGCATCACCACACCCAGTACCACCCCAAGGTTTGCACCTCTCAGCAAAGCAGAAGGGAGGGGAGGAAGGAGTTGGATCATACAAGGCCTAGGAGCCTTGGGCCTAACCGTGGTCTCTGCCTGTCTGCCTCTTGCTGTGTCTGTCGCCTGCCTCTCACCACTTCTGTACCTGTCCCCAGTCCCCTCTCACCACTTCTGTACCTGTCCCCATTCCCCTCTCACCACTTCTGTACCTGTCCCCAGTCCCCTCTCACCACTTCTGTACCTGTCCCCAGTCCCCTCTCACCACTTCTGTATAGGACCTGTCCCTGGTCCCTATAACCATTTACATCTGGATTCACAAGCATCATCTTCAACGGCTTGGGCCGGGTACACAAACACCACAAATAAAGACATATTTCTTGCATTTGAGTACCCCAACCTCAAGGCCTGCCACTGGAGGCACAAGGGAAGCAAAAAGGTACTGTTTTGCACAAGGATCCTACCATGTGCCGGTCACTGAACGGGGTCTTCTCTTCACTGCTGCGAAGGATATGGGCCCAGACCTCATGGAGCAGCCCTGCAATCCTAGCTTGGGAATCCAAGACAGGATAATTCCAAATTCAAGACTAGCCTGGGCTACAGACCAAGAGCATGTCTAAAGACAAACTAAGGATCCCAGTGGGGACGTGGCTGGGTGGGAGAGCTTGTCAAGTGTGCTGAAATTTCTAGGTTCAATTCCTAGTTACAGACACAGACAGACATACACACAGAGGGAGGGAGGGAGGGAGGGAAGGAAGGAGGAAGAGAGGGAGGAAGAGAGGGAGGAAGAGAGGGAGAGGTTAATCAAGATCAACAAGTCAGGAAGTGAGAATCCTTATTCCTGCCTATACCTAAACAACCCTAGGGCCTGAAGGGAAAGGTCTCAGGGGGAAGATGTGTTGAGAGACCCAAGGGACACTAGGGAAAGATGGGTCGGTGTCAACAAAAACAAAGCAGAGTGGCACTCGCCTCACGGGTCTGGATTTGGAAAGAGAAAGATAGTCACAAGTGTTCAAAGCTAGTCAGCCGGAGCCACAAAACCAGAAGTGCACACCCGAACCTGCAACAGGCAGTCTGCGGTAGTAGGGTAGGGCGAACAGCGCTAGCTTAGCCTCCTGGGGCTTGGGTCTAGGAAACCCAGGGTGAACGGGTGGCCATCATTACCCAGGCTTACAAAAGTCCTCTAGGTCCGGCTTCCTAAGCCACTCCACTATGGCTGCAGTTTCCAACTTCCGCACATGACCAGTACTCAGAAGCAGCAGAGACAAGGGGCCCTTATACCAGGGCCAACATCATCACTGCCTTCAGCACAAAACTGCGAATTCACAAACATCCCCTGCCATCAGCCACAGTCCACTGCCACTGATGTTATTGGCAGGACTAACATCTTCCTGGGCCATTGTCTGGCAGCTCAAACATACTGGCAGTCCTAGGAACCCACTGACAGCCTGTGCAGGCCAGGATGAGTTGTCTCCAGGAGACCAGGGCCCGGTGCTGGCTGCCTAAATTCACCAGAACCCATAGATGGAGCTGAAGGCAAAAACAGACTTAGTTCTGGGAGACAGAATGGAACCTGATATCACAAGCAAAGACACAAAAGCATCTAAATTGCAGGTTACAGAAACCAAATACGAAGGCTCCAAGCCTCCAAGTCAAGAGACTCTGGGGGAGAGGACCCCACAGTCACGCTGCACAGATGATGGAGACCTAGACCAGTCTGATTATGCAGGCTACAGATTTCCCTCCCCTGGTTCTGGAAGCTAGACCACACACTCACCGTTTCCAGCCTGCAGGGAGTAAAGCACCTTGGGCCTTCTCAAAATAGTGTCACAAGGATGTCCCAGGAGAATTCAAGTTTACATCTGCAAAAGAGTCAATGTCTTAGAGGCTCCAGCTTTGAGACTGTTTCACTAAAATTTCAACATTCTTTTTTTAATGATTTATTTATATTTTTCGCATGCATTGGGGTTTTGCCTACATATGTGTCTGTGTGAGGGTGTCCAGTGCCCTGAAACTGCAGGTACAGACAGTTGTGAACTGGCATGTGGGTGCTGGGAATTGAACTCTGGTCCTCCGAAGAGCAGCCAGTGCTCTTAACCGCTAAATCATCTCTCCAGACAAAAAATATTAATATCTTCACTTTCTTTTTTGGGGAGGGCAGGGTTTCTTTGTAGCTTTGGAGCCTGTCCTGGAACTAGCTCTTGTTGACCAGGCTGTCCTCGAACTCACAGAGATCCACCTGACTCTGCCTCCCAAGTACTGGGATAAAAGGCGTGCACCACCACCGCCGGCAATGTTAATATTCTTAATGGAGATATTGCTATATAGAAGTAACATTCTCTCTCTATATATATATATGTTGGCGACTTCACAGCAAACATTCTACTTGACCCTCAGCTGATAACAGTTCCTTCCATCAGACTGCAAAGGGAGTTCTCCAGAGGGGATTCTCTATAGTAGGGGAGTTCCACTAGAATGTGGGGCTCTCTAGAGAGAGGGGTTCTCCAGAGTGGAGAGGTTCCGTAGAGTAGAGGTGGTCCTCTAGAATAGGGGTTTCTCCAGAGGGAGGGGTTCTCCAGAGGAGGGCTTCCTTGTTCTTCCCATGTCCCGCTAATTTTTCCTTCTATCTGGTCAGTCTTTCCACAGGCATGCCTTCACTCTTTAAATCTCCTCAAACTTCTCTCCTCCCTCATAACTGGTCTACACGATCAGACCACCAGTCGTCTCATCCTAAATCCCTGTCCCTCTGACTCTCCTGCAGACCCTCACCTCCTCCCTCAGGCCCCAGGTCTCCTCTGTCAGGCCTCTGGGCTCTGAGCAGCATGGGTCTCTCTAAAGCAATTCCTCACTTTGGCCTTTGTGGGCCCACAACACTGAGAGTCAGGGGATGACATCACCCCAATCTTCAAGAAGAGAGTATTGACATCCCTGAAGTCCCACAGGGAGGTGACTGGGACTGGAACCCAGGGCCCTCTGGACAGGGTAATTAGGTTGCTTGGGATGGCCCTGAACTTTGTAGTCTGAGCTGGTCTCAACCTCAGGCCTACACCACCATGTCTGATGTGAAGGTGAGTTGAGCCTGGATCTAAAAGCCCTCTCCTCTTTCTCCTTAACAGGGCACTGAGGGGACATGTAGATGAAGGCAGGCAGGCAGGGGGTGAGCCCTCTGTACACAGCTACTTCTGGAAGCCCACATCCCAGGCCCCACTATCTGCCCGGGTAGAGGCTCAGCCAGCAAAAGTCCTTTTCCGGTCAGGTGCTCACACTCAGGATTTCAAAGAAATGCTACAGGGACGGGGTGGAGAGAGAAAAGGGGACAGGGTGGTGGGTGGTGCATGTGCTCAAGGGGCTGGGGTAGGACCACCATCAGCTGTGGTCAGCCTGACTAGTGTGAGGAGTCCTGCCTCAAAAGGTGGGGGGAGGGGGAGTAGGAGTGGGAGAGGGGGACAGAGAGAGAGAAGACTGGGTGTCAGGGATGATAGGGACAGCCCAGCAGGGAAGACAGAACTTCCCACTTAAGGCAGGTGCATGTGTGCACCCTGTGTGTGAGTGTGTGTGTGTGTGTGTGTGTGTGTGTGTGTATAACAAGACCATCCATCGGGGCCAGGGCCTCTACCCTTGCTTATCTCCATTCAGATCAAGACTGCCTGGGCTAGAGATTGAATGTAGGGAGATGGAATTAAACCCGGGACCGCAAAAGACAACAAGATGATTACTTCAGACCACTTCAAGGTCTCCCTGCTCTGGAGACCCCATCCTTCCTGCCAGGGTGTTTTCCACTTCGAGAGATGGTTGTTTTCATCTCTTCAGAGTCCCTAGTTCAATTCTTTGTTTGCCTCTGAGAAGAGTCTGGACACCCGGGCTGCTGGACAACCTCGTCAGACACTCCTGTCACACGCGGGCTGGGATCGTGGACGAGTGCTTCCCTGGGACGCTCCCCTAAGTTCCATCACAGAGAGCCATTGGGTAGTGCCCAATGGATATGTGGGAATCCGAATTCCAATCCATGCTCTAGAGAACTGGACTCAAGAAAATAAATGCCTTAAGGGGAAGCGGTGGTGAGAAATCAAAAGACACACGTCTAAAATCAGTACGGTTCAAAAACTAGTCCTATATAGAGCGAGCCCGAGATTCAGAAATAAGACACAAAGCAAGAGGCACACAGGGCAGAGGGAGCGGGGTGGATCCGTACAGCGACGCAGGTCCAGGAAAATCCTGGGGCAACGAATGACTGGGGCCAGGGAGCAGGCACTGACCAGCTGACAAAAGTCCTTTCAGATCAGCTGGCTGCAGAGAAGTGCCACAAACCCTAAACCAAGCGGGGGCCTTCATTCAGGGACGGGGACCTGCATCCCTGGGCCTCCTGCCACAGTCCTGTCCCCCGCGCGGCCCCCACCAGGCCAGAGCTGCGGATAGCGCTGCAGCGGGACTCGAGTCCCCAAGCAGGGACCAGGGATGCGACAGGACGCCAGGAAGCCGGGAGCCCGCCCAGCCCCCACCCCACAGGCGGAGGGACGGAGGGCTCGGGCTTGGGGACTCTGCCGCCGCCGGCACCAGCTCCGCGGGGACGTCGCGCTCACCATGGCGGAGTCCGGACACCCCGCGTCCTCGCTGCGCGGCGCAGAACCGTGCCGGTACCGACAGAGTCCCCCGGAACCTGGGAGGCCGGCTCCAGATCCCAAGATGGTGGTCCGACGACGTATCAGGGACAAAGGCCCCAGCAAGACCGCAAAAGCCCGCCCCCTACTCTCGGTCTCTTCGCCTGATTGCACGTTTCTCGTCCCGGTGCCTTCGATTGGACAGAGCTTCAGTTCTCACCGGCTCAGACCCTGAGTGACAGAGAGGGGTACCAATCCATGGGTTGATAAAACTAGAATACTAACTTCATTCCCATCATTTAAGAATGACAGCTTCAGCTGGGTGGTGGTGACGCACGCCTTTAATCCCAGCACTCGGGAGGCTGAGGCAGAGAGTGGAATCTCTGTGAGTTCGAGGTCAGCCTGGTCTACAAGACTCCAAAGATACAGAGAAACCCTATCTCGAAACAAACAAACAAAAAGAATAAGTTTGTTTCTTAACTCTGATGTAACCTGCAAAACATAATGACGCCATTTACACGATGTATATCCTTGTCTTCCTTTTTCACTGTAGTTTTCTAACAATCTCTAACAGTCAGTTCTTTTCTCTTCCTCATAAAAGGGACCTCAGGAGGCCAGAAGGGTCTACTCTCTAAAATCCCAGATTAGGGCGAGACAGCCTGCCGGCCAGTCCCCCGGTGCACCTCTAAACTAAAGCTTGCGCCAGTTCCAATTGTGGAACTGGTTTATCTACCGCAATTTTCGGGATGAATAGTATCTTAAGGTAGGGCGTCCTGTGCGCCCTAACATGGCCGGCCAGTTGAACTTTTGCGCTTAGCCTTGTACAGAGGCTATACAATCCGGTCCTAGGGTTTGGAGGCGAAGTAGGGTTTGGAGCAGGTTCGCCTCCTCTGCCTATTAAAGAACTGAGACAGGCACCCCAGGTAGCAGGAGGGAAGACTCTCAGACACAGCAGGCAACAACCGTTTACACATTTCATTAAAAGCACTACACTTGTGCTACTTTTGTGACTCCCTGGGAAAAGACCACAGACTCAATCCAATCATAATTAAAAGTTGTATTGATTAGCTGTTAGCAGAATGAACAGTCTGGGAGACACATTCGAGATTGCTGCGAAAGAAGGTATGGGAAAGAATTTTTAAAGGGAAAGCCAAAAGAAGACCCTCAACAACTATGCAATCAAGCAAAAACTGTTTTGTCCTGCCAAGTCAAATGATTAAGGAAACTCAAAACAATCATTGGGTATCTCCGTAAGCAAGTTACAGAAACAAAAAAAGGCAGTCAGATCATAACAAGTAGATAGTCATGGCTGTACACGGGGGGTCTCTGAATCAGGGTTACTGGGAACTTATCTTACAGGGACTGGAGTCAGAGACAAACGGGTGGTGGGTACCAAGAAGGACGCCCAGCATAAAATGGTGCTTTTTTAGCCATAACACACTCACACAGCCAGGCACACACAGAGACATTCTACAGAGCACAGAGCAAAAAAAAAGGGGGCAGCTCCATTTTTCTGTTGGAGGGCTGAAGGTGTGAAGTATCGTGATGGCCAACGAGGGGCCATTGTGGAGGTTTGAAAGAAAATGACCTCTATGGACTCCTAGGGAGTGAGACTATTACAAGGTGTGGTCTTGTTGGAGTAGGTGTGGCATTGTTGGCAGAAGTGTGTCCCTGGGGGCGGGCTTTGAGGTCTCCGATGCTCAAGCCAGTCTCCCAGTTTCCCTTCCTGCTGCCTGCAGATCCAGATGCAGAACTCTCAGCTCCTTCTCCAGCACCACGTCTGCCTGCATGCCGCCATAACAATAATGGAGTGAGCCTCTGTTACTCTAAGCCAACCCCAGTTAGACGGCTTCCTTTATAAGGGTTGCAGTGGTCATGGTCTCTCTTCATGGCAATAGAAAACCTAAGACAGCCCCCTTCCCCTAATTGAGGAGTCGTCAGTTCAGACAAAGAAAGAGTATCTGAGAGGCCACAGCTATAGGCAAGCATGTCCAGACAGGTGTTGAGCATATCTGACCAGCCATCTAGAAGTGGGTCACTGCTGACAGCAATGGGGGTGCGGGTGGGGGTAAAGAAGAAGCCAGAAGTCTGCCATCTTTGTTGTTTTTTTGTGTCCTCTTTCTCTGTCTGTCTGTCGGCAATCTGTCTAGATCCTGGTTCCTTGGCTATATTGTGAGTTATTTGCAGATATAGATTATAGATATGTCTTATTCATAGATGAAAAGAATGCATCCATGTTTTTAAACTTCTTGCAAAATTTTCCAACACTGATCGTTTGAGGAGGAAACCTGGGCTTTGAAATGAGCAGCAATCCCCTAAAACTCCAATGTCCAATACAAATAAATGTGGGACCAAAGTATAAAATGTTTTCAGTTTTTGGTTCACTCCTGTCCCCTGATGGCCTGGCGCCAGCTTTCATACCAGTTATATCCCAAGAAGTCTAAATTTAATTTTTGTAATACACACATAAAAATAAAAACTAATGAAATGGATTATAACAACAACCCATTCAAAAAGTGATGACATGCTTTGTATTTCTCATGGTGGAAAAAAAAAGAAAACATATAAACGTATCCCACGTAGATACAACTTATTTCCATTCTTCTGTATATTTCTAGGCTTTTTACGCCTTCCAATACAGATAAAATTATTACACTCGAAACATCTTCTTATGAATGCAAATGACATTAATGAGGTGATGTGTCTACTGAGAATGTTTTGTGTAGCATGATTAATAAAAACCCGGAAGCAGTAAATGGAGTTCAACCTGAAGGTCAAAAAAGCAAAACAGTCAGCCTGTACCTCAGTTCGAAAAAGCAATCCTGCCTCCAGGAATCTCAGAATGAGGCTGTGAGTGAGAGCTGTCTCCTCCCGTTTTATATTCCTCTCTCGGGCTGGGATTAAAGGCGTGCAGCAGTACCATCTGGTTTCTATGGCAAACTAGCATAGCTACCGGGATTAAAGGTGTGTGTCACTACTGCCTGGTCTGTAAGGCTGAGCAGTGCGAATGTCTTACTCTCTGAACTTCAGGCAAGCTTTATTTATTAAAATATAAATGAAATATCACTACAGCTTTGTCTTGAAGCAATATATGCAAACAAAGGAGTAAGTCAAATTTGTTTTAAGTTTTATTTTAGCTATGCAATGCTGTTTTCTACCACAAGGAACTGAGATGCTGCATTGTGCTGGGAGCCCTGTGACCTGGTTTCAGATCAGCATTTGAGTGCTTGTCCAACACGTCTCCACAAGGCAAAGCCCATGGGGACAGTTTCTCACTCAACACCAACCAGCAGACCTGGGAACAGCCCAGAATTCTGCTGGGACCGCCCAGCCTGCACGCTCTCTTCTCTCTCACAACGTTGACGATTCTCCTGGTGGTTTTTACTGTCACTTCATCTTCACGCAGGGGTCAGAGGTGAGCACTCCTGGAAACCCCGTTTTCCTCAAGTATTTTCCTCTAAAATTCTTGGGAACTGATGCTTCTCAGGTTTCTTATCTGGAAATACCAGCAGTCACCCTAGACCCTGGGAATCGTTCTGACTCAGTGCTGACAGGATCAGAGGCAATAAAAATTAATGAGCAGTTAAAGAAATGCAAGCTAATTGTATGTAGGCAGTTTATGGCAAATCACTCGATTTCTGTAAATATGCTTTGTTACGTTTTGAACGATATTGTAGTTCATGAAAATGTGTACCTATGTTTGCTACTCTTTAGCTTTGAAAGAACAGGATGTGCCTCGCTTGATACTGAGCCAAGCTAACAAAATGCTGAGCGTTGTTTTGATTTAAAAGATGTTTTGATGAAAATCAAGTGTTCCCGTTCTGATGTCCTTTTCTTAATCTTAATAAAGAGAAAAATACTCACTCTGGATGGGGAAGGACCATTTTCTGTCTTTTGTCAATCCATTCACAGTACCTTAGCTTGGTGATCGTGTGTGTGTGTGTATGTGTGTGTGTGTGTATGCATGTATGCACATCTAATCTTAATTATGCTATGTATGTAATTTGTATTCAGATTTTTTAATAAGATGTTTAAAAATGCTTAGTTTTTTACGTGAGCTTTATCTACAACTGCTAAGATTTAAACATGATTTACAATCCAGTGCTGGTGTAACTGACCAAGTATGGTATTCAATACACATATTTGGAGTCCTTTGCCACGGTGAAGAGAAGGGCTAGAATGATACTTTGCCTCTTGCCTTCCAAGGTCAACCGAGTTCCCCGGATTTCTACCGAAGAGCCCAGAACATAAAACTGTAAGCCTAAACACATTTGGGGGGGGGGGGGAAATAAAGCCACTATTAACCTTTAGCAACTGCTTTCTGCCTTAAGAGCAGATATCCTGGATATCCTGGCAGCTACTGTGTGCGGAAGTAAAGTTTTAACAGTTGCCTCCCAACTCAGCAGTTAGGGCGGATAAAGCTTAGCTCCTAACCATTGCCTCTATAGGACTCCTGCATTGTATTCCCTTAATTTTTAACTTCCCCTCTCTGAGATTCTGCTCTCTACCTTGCATCCTTTCCACAGGCTCCTGCAAACATCCTAAATTAGCATCCTAAATCAAAAGTTGTAAAACTTAACACGTAACATGACTCTAAGCCTGACCTCAAGGTTGTAAATGCTCTTTTACCCACACCTGATGCTTGATTTTACTTTAAGAAGAGACTCAAGGGGCTGGAGAGATGGCTCAGAGGTTAAGAGCAGTGCCTGCTCTACCAAAGGTTCCGAGTTCAATTCCCAGCTCACAAATATCTGTAATGAGGTCTGGCTTGCAGGCATACAGACAGACAGAATATTGTATACATAATAAATTAAAAACATAAAAAAATTAAGAGACTCAAAACCTGCTTCCATTGTCAGAATGTCAGAAGCCCTAACTCTGACCTACGGCCCCAGTGCACAGGGAGTTTTTATGTGTCCCGTGGTGATTGGAATAAAGTTTGCTTCTGGCTTCTAGGCTTCAGTGGTCTGTTCTTTATAATTTGCACACCCCTGGGATCCAACATTTTTGGTGCCTAAATCCGTGACTTTATGCAATGTTGGGAGGGGATACCCCAGTCTCTAGCAAACTTTATTCTACTGGTTTTGGTCAACTTGTAAGTTTTCTCTGGATTTTGTGTCTGGTATACGGAAAAATTGGGGTTCAACAGAGAATTGGTGAACATGCTGTTAACTTCTGAGCCAGAAGAAGTAGGGGGACACCCTGGCTCTTCCTCTGTCCATTTGTGGCCCTTGGGGACTGGACCAGGACTACATGGCCCATCATACAGAGTTCTGTCTGTGTCTGCTGGCTTTTCACCTCCTCATGTTGGTTTATTCATTGTCTTGGTTGCTGTCAGTCTTCTTGGTGTGCTTGTGAATTAATCTCCACCAGAAGCCAAACTTCCTCTAAATCTAGGGTCCCCTTGGACTTTGTCTCTTCTTTCTCATTTCCAGGACTTCAGGAATGCTCCGCAGTCTCTGTAGCCTGTGTGAAACCAGGGCAACTAAAGGTCTTCTGCTCACTAGAGTGGCCAGTCCTCCAGGCTAGATGGCCTCCTGAAGGTTCCTTTGATCTTAAGTTTATTCTTAAGGCCCAGGACTTTGTTTTCAATCACAGTCCAGACCACATCCCCTGCACTGTGGCCTGGCGCTGTCTCCTGGTTAACCACCCTTCCTGGCTAAAACTCCTTATTCTTTCCCCAAACAACGAGACTGTGAAGGTGGACTTTGAGGTCTCATATAAACTCAAGCCATGCCCAGTGACTCAGATCACTTCCTGTTGCTTGCAGATCAAGATGTAAGACTCTCAGCTACTTCTCCAGCATCACATCTGCCTGCATGCCACCATGTCCCACTACAATGATAATGGACTTAACTTCTAAAAATGTAAACCACCCCCATTAAATGTTTTTCCTCATAAGAATTGCCATGGTCATGATATTGTTCACAGCAATAGAAACCCTAACAAGGTGAGAAGGACATCAGGACTAGCCACCAGCTAGTCATGGAGTAAGAAGGAAAGAAAAGTACACAAAAATAGAAAAAGATAAAAGCCAAGAGGCAAAAGGTAGTCAGGATAATTTAAGAAAAGCTGGCAAGAAACAAGCCACACTAAGGCCAGGCATTCATGAGTAACAATGAGCCTCTGTGTGAGTGATTTACTTGGGAGCTGGGTGGCTGGCCCCTCAAAAAGCCAAAACAGTAAAACATCATACAACTCAAGATGGCCCGACCAGGCCAGGCCAGGCCAGAACTGATTGACTGTAAGGGTGAGTAAACCACCTAGAGTCACTGAGAGCTCAGAACATAGATGGACAGAGCTTCAGGTATCTGGGAAAGCTAACAGAACTTGATGTCCCTGTGATACACATTACTAGTATTACTAGTGAAGGCTACAGTACCCTGAAGCCCAGATATGATGACCCCTGGAGCTTGGGACCAGAAGTCCTGGGAGTACAGAGGACAAACACAAAGTGACATAGGAATGGGAAGCCAGGGGACAGCGTCCGGTGGTGCAGATACGTGTGTTACAGAACCAGTAGACTGGCATCCCGGGGCACAGAATTATAGGCTGAACCAGATGTTCAGAGCTGTTGTTTCCATCTAGGAGTCCTGACTGGGTTTGTTTTCTCTACCAATTGAAGAGTTAAAAGTCATGAAAATCGCAGACACAGCAAGGTAAGAGCTTACATGCTTTATTACAGGTGAAGAAATACACACACAGCAAAGTGCAGAGAAAGAAGGGACTTGGCAACCAAAGTCCATTTGCCCCTGGAGGGATGGAAGTTTTATGTGGCTTAGAAGGGCCCCTCTTCCTCTCATTTCTGACTGTCAACTTAGAAGTAAGGGGCTTGGATTGGCCCACAGTATCAGATAAACCCGTTCAGGACTGGTCTTGAACACATTTAAGATATTCAAGTGGCCTGGACACACAAGCCGGAAAGGAGGCCCGTTGGCAGAAGAAACAGCCTTTGTCTCCAGTCAGGATGGTAAAGCAGTGGAAGTTTGTCATCTTTATTATTTTTCTGTAGCCTCTATCCTTGTTGAGGATCTGTCTGTGAAAGACCCCCAGAGTGGGGAGACTCTCACTCAAGTCTCGGGATAACAAGACCCCCCCAGGAACTCACGAGAGACCGTCCTTGCTGCAATCACACAAGGTTTATTGACAGGAACCAGTGCGCTGGGGCCGAAACTCATTTCACACAGAGGGGTAGAGGAGTTCGACCCCAAGTAGCTGGGAGAGGGGGTATTTAGGGGAAGAAACCATAACCCAAAAGGAGTAGGAAAGGCGTCGTTGGAAAATTCTGAAAATACCAGTGATAATCACAAGGGGATAACTCCCCGTTTCTCAAGATTGTTCTCAAGATTATAACTTTATGGCCAGCTAGTTCCTGGAACAGAGTCACTGAACTGGCTAACCTAGATTTTTGGTTCTTCTCTCCCTGCTAGATTTTTGGCTGTATTCTTTCTGTGAGAGGGGTCTGGATTTATCCGGGTCTTTCATCTGGTTCCTACTCCCTCGCTGTAAACTACCCACCCTTGAGCTTGGGATACTCAGGTTCTTGTTATCCGCCTCTGTAGGTTCAGTCAAGACAGAAGCAGGGTTTCTATGGAGACTGGGATTAGTTAAAAATCTTAGGATTCAAGACATCAGGATGTATGAGAACTCAGGAGGAGTTGGAGTCTGAAGCACAGGGCTAGAAGCCCATCCTTACGACAGCACAAATCCCTAGGCTCCATCCTCAGTACCATCCACACAACACAAATACTCAGAAGTGGATCACTAGGGTCACCTAGGGAGGAAATAGGAAATGGTGATTCAGTCCGTGTTTTAGCGTCCGCTTCAAGGAAATGCTAAGGGAGAGTTGGTGAGAGAAGCAGATAAGATGGACCAAGGTGGACTAGTGGCAGCAGAGACAAAGCAGAGTGCCGGACACAAGCTCTACAGAGGCCTGCGTCTTAGAAGTTTACTCTGGTTCCAAAAAAGACCACAAACTGAGACCACCCAGGCACCACCCAGGAACAGACCATCCAAAGGAAATTCCTAACATTCCACCCATTGTAGATAGGACCAGCTGCCAGCAAACACCCATCTCTTTTTACCAGGACACCCAATTGGCTGATAAATGTCAGTCAATCAGGGCTCCTGAACCTTAGAAACCCATCAACCCCACCTTTGCTACTATAAAAACCTAACCCCAAGTGAGGTCAGGGCTCTCCCGTCACTCCAATACATTGGATACATGGAGAGACCGAGTTTGCAAGCCTGTGTAAGAATAAAGGCTCTTTGCTTTTCCATAAGGGACTCGGGTCTCCTATTTGGTTTTGGGGGTACTCCAGTTGTTTTTTTGGGTAAACAAGTTCCACATACCAATGTCCCTATATGTTTCTCTGAAGGAAAGCATCACACCCTGCTATGTTAGTCTTTTATTGTGTACCATTTGCAGTACCCAATAACCCAAGAGCTTCAGATGTGCCAGCAGCTTCATCTTGCCACCAAAGGCATGCAAAGACTATAAAGCTGCTTCAGAAAAGTAGCTCCAGAAACCACAGAAAACAAACACGGATTTCCACCAAGATTTCTTCAAGGCTAAAGACGTCCAGGGAACAACTGCTCTGCTGTAACGTTCACCCTTGACACAGTGACTCTGCTAGATTCCCACAACAACTTTGGGTTTCTTATGCTCTTAAGCCAAAAGCTGAGAAAGGAGTAACAGTGTTAGGATGGTGACAGATCCAGATTACCATGGGGAAATTGAATCACCTCTCTACAATAGGGGTAAGGGGTAAGTGAAAGACCCCCAGAGTGGGGAGACTCTCACTCAAGTCTTTGGATAACATGACCCCCCAGGAACTCACAAGAGACCGTCCTTGTTGCAATCACACGAGGTTTATTGATAGGACAGGAACCAGTGCACTGGGGCCGAAACTCATTTCCCACGCAGGGGTAGAGAGTTCGACCCCGAGTAGCTGGAAGAAGGGGTATTTAAGGGAAGAAACCATAACCTGATAACCCAAAGGGGGTAGGGAGGTGTCATTAGAAAATTGCGAAAATACCAGTGATCATTGGAAAATTCCAAAAATACCAGTGATAATCACAAGGGGGGTAATTCCCTGTTTCTCAAGATTATTCTCAAGATTATAATCTATCTTTATGGTCAGGTAGTTCCTGAAACAGAGTCATTGAACTGGCTAATCTAGATTTTTGATTCTTCTCTCCCTGCTTAGATTTTTGGCTCTATTTTTTCTGCTAGATTTTTGGCTCTATTCTTTCTGCTAGAGGGGTCTGGGTTCATCCAGGTCTTTCATAAGGAAGATTATATCTGGAGTGCAGGAGATCCTTTGTGTGGTGAAAGTCAGTGGAAGCTACAATAGCCTAATCCAGACAGAGTGACTAAGCGCACAGATCCATCAGGAATGAAGGTGTGGGCCATTCCTCAAAAAGAGCCAAGGCCTGCTGAGGTGTTTGCTGAGACTGGAGGGAATACAGGTGGGTATCAGAGGGAGGTAGTTATAAATGTTTGCCCAAATCTGCAAAGTCCCCCCAAAGCTAAGCCATATGTAAAAACAAAAAGCCTTTATTTTATGCAAGTTTGCAAACTCGGTCTCTCCACATGCCCAACGTATTGAAGTAAATGGAGAGCCCTGAGCTCAGTTAGAGTTGGGTTTTTATAATAGTAAAGGTGGGGGTGAGGGGTCTCTAAGGTTCAGGACCCCTGATTGGCTGCTATTTGTCTAGGGGTGTTGTGGTGAGTGTGTGCTGGCAGGTGATCCTATCTACAGCAGTTGGAACATTAGACATTTCCTTTGGATGGTCTGTTCTTGGGTGATGCTCAGGTAATCTTAGTTTGTGGTTCTTCCTGCAACCAGGCATTGCTTCAGGGTAAACTACTGAGACTTAGGCCTCAGTTAAATTTATCGATGGCTGAGTCCTACTCTGGCAGGTGATAATGGTTGGAAGTAAAGAACTTCCTTTGGGTGATCTGTTCATCTTTAGCTTATCATGGCTGGTTCCTACATTAAATACCACCCAAGGCCACGTGACCAGTTGCAGAAAAGAGGATTCTAATTGACATGAGTGTTTCTGTTGCATTTGTTAAGACTGTGTGTGTGCAGAGAGTTGTGCTTTCTTTCCTCGGTACTTTACCATATAGTGTAACATCGGTTGAGAGAATTTCAGTGGTTACCTGTGGGGACATGGCCCAGGAATGCAGTTATGTGTGGAGAATTCTGAGCGCTTACAAGACCACTCTGAGAAAAACAAGAATCTTGTGATCTTGTTTCTTCAAAACCTGAAATTGTCCTGGACACATGTTTTTGTTTGTGCTCCTCTCGGGTGTAGCAGGTAGGAGTGAGCTGACTTTGGATGACCTGATTGCTCGCTGTTGTTATTCAATTCAATACTTAAACTTTGCTTTATGTGCTTCTATGGAAAAAATAGGATTTTTGTCATGCATGGCTTGTCCTTGTGATTATATACAGCTTGAACTTATGAGAACTTTCCTCATGTGACCTTCTTAACCCTCAGAGTATAGATTGTTTGAGGCTGTGAGTACAGTTGACTACCGCACGAGACATTGCCTCATTCGTCAGCTCATTAGCCCAGGCCCCACTGCCTTTAGAGAGGTGACAGTTATCATATTTAAGATATGAGATTTTAAAAGAATGTTCTTCTAGAAAACCCCAACTAATTCTAAAATACACATTTAAAATTATATCATGGGTTTGAGATTGTAGGTAGGATAGTTATATCATGGTAAGTGTGACTATGGCCTGGTTTTGTTTTTATTTGGAAATGAAGAATGGCGTAAGTGTCAAGTTCAAATGGAACTCCAGTTCCCCAAGCTCCTAAAGGCAGTCCAAATATTCAGAAATGAACACAACCTGGACTCAACCTAGAAGGATTTCTGGCAGTAGGATAAAAGCCAGCATTCCTTAGGAACTTGTGAAGCTGGTTTCTGTCTGCAGAAAGGGGTCATTTCTCTCGCCTCTAGCAGAAGGTCAAAGGGTTATCCACATGGTACCTATCATTTCAAACAAAAGCTGGTCTCCAGGCTCTCTCCGCATCACAGGCACCTGGTACATATTTCAGAGTCCATGCTAGCATCCTAGCCTCTCTCCTTCCGACCCTCAACTCCCTCCAGCTCACATGCTTCCCTCCCCCAGAATACTCATTCTCTGCACAAACCAGCTGTTTAGTCTCACTATGCTTTCTCTATTTTCTATCATCTTCCATTCTCCCTCGCTAGAAGATATCCCTGACCGTGTCCAGTCTGCTGGACATGCTCAGTCTACTCTCTCTCTCTCTGCTCTGGACTCTGCCAGATATCTCTGCCTGTTCTCTCATCTCTACAATAAAACCTTCCCATACCAGTGAGTAGTCATGGCAACAGTATATTCAATAAGGGGACACAACTATGTGTCAAGTTGACAAAGCTTGGGCTTCTGATAATATTCTTGGTTGTCAGCTTGACTATATCTGGAATTCACTAAAAACCCAAGTCGCCAAGTGCACCTGTGAGGAATTCTTGTTAATTGGATCATATGTGATCGGAAGACAACTTCTCATGGAAAGCGATATAAGGACATGACATGAAGGCTTTGGGTTTTGCCTGTTTGCTCTCATTATCACTGGCAAAGTCACATGTCCTGTTGCCAAGGCATTCTTTCCCCGTTATTAGAGCCAACTTCTTCAGTATGTTGATGTGTACTGAAGACCAGCTGAGCCATCCAGCCTCATGAACTGAATAATTCTTGACTTCCCATCAGGCGACAGCCATTATTAGACTAGCTAGACCGTAGCCTATAACCCACTCTAGTAAATCATATATAAGATATATATCATTTGTATTATATATCTTATATATGATCATTATATATATGCTATATAGCTAATATATAATACATGTGATATGTAATATATATCTTATGTATATATGATTCTATCATTCTATCAGTTTTATTCCTCTAGAGCAGTGGTTCTCAACCTTCCTAATGCTGCAGCCCTTTAATAGACTTCCTCATGCTGTGGTGACGCCCAACTATAAAATTATTTCATTGCTACTGTTATGAATTGTAATATAACTATCTGATATGCAATGCTTAAACAGATCACAAAACACAGGTTGAGAGTGGTTGTTCTAGAGAATCCTGACTAAGGCACAGGGGGGTACAGTTCTACCCAGGGTGAAGACGTACCCACAAATAGTGATTAAAAACTTAAAATTACCTGTAACCCAGACCCAGAAAAACATATATCACATGTTCTCCCTCAACAGAGGCACCTAGCTCAAACCAGAGCATATACTCTGGTAATTCCAGAAAGTTTGAACGCAAAAAGGCATCATTGATATGGCGGGGGCTTAGGGGAGCAAGAGAGGGGAATAACAGAGGACAAATGACCTGATAAGGGAAATGGGAAGGGGGGCTTTACTAGGTAAGGAGAGGGAGATAAATACAGGGGAGGAGGAAGGAGGGCAAAATAACTAGGCATGTTTGAAAAACTCATAAGGAGTATTAACTATTTACCTAAAAAACTATATGCATTTATATTTTAAGTGAAATTTTGTCATCTGTGATGCAGGTGTTCCCACCGACAGCCGAAGACCACTGAACAAAACTCCCAACACCAGGTGTGGGAGGCACGGAGGTCCTCGTGCTCACAGAAGAACACCAAGGGAACCTGTGGGGGGCACGGAGGTCCTCGTGCTCACAGAAGAACACCAAGGGAACCTGGAATGTGAAACACACAGGGTTGTTCCTGCCTTGGAAGGTTGGGGTGGGTGTGGTTAATGGTCTGGTGACCTTTGTGATATCTGTGTGGTGGAGACCACCATAGATCTTCCCCCAAAATCCTTACAGTAAGCTTGTTTTCTCTGTAGAACCCATTTTTATGGAAGGTTTCAATCATACTCTACAAAGAGTTTTGATATAGTCACGATTAATCTCTATTTAGCTTACTTTGCTCCTCAACAAGATTTATGAATGCTTTACTGTGAACATGGGATTGAGTTAATTGTCACCAGGAAAGTTTTCATCAAATATTCTTAATACACTACAGCAGATACTCAACACCCCAAAACTCAGGTAGGACTTGTTCCCCTTTTTGAGATAGTATCACTGTGTAACTTTGGCTGGCCTGGAACTCAAATGTAGATTGTATGGCCCCATAAAGATCCACCAACACATTTCCATAGTGCTGGGATTAAAGCATGCACTACCATGGGTGGCCTCAGGTAGGACATGTTTCTGATCTGGGCTCAGGGACACTGAAGACCCCTACCAGTGAATCAAGACCAGCAGATTGTCTTCAAGAACTCTAGCACACCAGGACAAAAATTGTGCTATGCTTAAATATGCCTAAAATAAACTCCTCGGTATCCAATTCCTGAAGTTTGAACCAATGGACGTTTGAACTGGCTAAGTACAGAGAAGAGTCTGTCAAGCAGAGCCAGTGTCCCTGCAGACACTCCACCGTATACATGGGAAGGACTTGGCTGCCCCAGCACTTAGATTTGTTTTCTCTCACAGAGTGGCTGACCCAGTATGGGCTGATCAATGGCTCCTTTGTGGGGAAAAATTAAAACAGGCCCAACTTTTTGTACAGGAACAGTTGCAACTAGGTCATATAGTGTTACAAGGAACAGGGCCCCTTGTTCCGGCCACCCGGCTAGCTTACACCTGAAATAATCACACAGAAAATGTATTAATTAAAACACTGCTTGGCCATTAGCTCTAGTCTACTATTGGCTAAATCTCACAACTTGATTTAACCCATTTCTATTAATCTGTGTTCACCACGAGGTCGTGGTTTACCAGGAAAGATTCAGCATGTCTCCATGGCAACTCTCTCACTCTGCTTTCTTCCTCCCAGAATTCAGTTCTGTCTTCTCCTCCTGCCTAAGTTCTGCCCTATCAGGCCAAGCAGTTTCTTTATTGATTAACCAATGAAAGCAACACATAAACAGAAGGACCTCCTATACCATTTCCCCTTTTCTGTTTAAAAAGAAAAGGAAGGCTTTAACTTTAACATAGTAAAATTACATATAACAAAACAGTTATCAAGCAAGAATTACAGCTACAATATTTATATCTATTTTATCTTTTATCATAACGAAGGAAAACTATAACTATCTATCTAGTCTTCAACTCTTTCAAAGACTTCAGAAGGATATAATATTACCTAAGTAAACAGGAAATGCATTGTAAGCAACTTCCAAAACTCTAGAAATGACAGAGATATCTTGCTGCCTAGACAGTCACTCAAAGTTCTTCTGTACCATTGGGGCAACCAGTCTTCAGGCTACAGGCCCATAGTATTCAGCAGACATTTCCATGAAGCAGGAAATTTTAAAGACAGTTCAGTCACTTTCTTTTGTATCCTGCAGAATGTCTCGCAAACTCTTTCATGAAGCAGGAATCCTGAAGGATCACCTCACCTTTAGGCAAGTTCAGCAGTAATCTTTCTGCTAGTTCTTCATGTCCAGTTTATGTATCAGTCTGGGCAAGAGCAGTAGATTGGTGCTGCCAGGAGCAGATGTGTCTCATTGTCATGAAAAGCCATAAGTTATTAAAACATTTAAAATGCCATATTCTGTAGTCTTTGAAAGATATGAAAAATGCCTATCTAACTGAAATATATCTCTATATATCTAGAAAAATCTAACATGACTACAAGCTTGACTATTATAGATGATTTCCTATTAACCTATATTAATTATACATTACATTTTTAAATGAACTACACAATCACAATACCTTAATCAAGATCAGAAATACATATACATATAACAAAATTGACCTTAAATTTGTATCCATAAATCAAGATTTATACCAACGTAAATTATTCATATCTATATCAATATAGGACCTATTAGGCGTTGGGATTCCCCTATGCTTGCAATTCATAAAAAGGCAAATAATAAATTTTGACTGTTAAGTGATCTCAGGAACCATGCTACCATGAAAACAATGGGGGCCTCCAGTTAGGACTCCCTGCTCCTAATATGATTCCTCAAGGGCATTACATTATTATTCTTGACTTAAAAGACCGCTTTTTCTCTATTCCTTTACATCCTAATGACGTTATGATTTCAGCCACAATGAAGCTGACACTTCTGGGTTCTAGGGCCATGCATGTGTGGACAAGCTCTCAGGCAGAAGTGCCTAAAGGTCCCAGGGCCCAGTGTGACCCACATGCTGCATGGATTAAATCATCCACGTATAACTCAGCTATATGTGGTTACATCATCCAAGCTAAGTCCTTGCACATGCATGAGCGCCACCATCTGCATATGATGTAGCCACATCAACTCCCTGTGCACATGCGCTAGGCAGCTTTTAAAAGCTGGACACGCCATCTTCCTCCCTTCCCCCCTGCACACTGACTTCCCCATGCCTGTACACACCCCCTCTAATAAACTCCTAAACAGGTTTGCTGTGTGTTCCGTGTTTCCTTCTCACTCACGCCAGGTAATTTCAGATGATAAGGAACATTTTGCATTCTCTGTTCCTAGTTTAAACAATCAACAGCCAATGGCCCAACATCAATGGAAAATTTTACCACAAGAGATGAAGAATAGCCTCACTATATGTCAATATTATTTACACAAAGCACTTCAGTCAATGCTGATAAATTTCCAAGATATCAATCATTCATTTTATGGATGACATTCTCCTCACCTACTCGTCCAATTAATACATAAATGAGTGCTTAACTTTCATGGTAAATGAACTAAAAAAGCAAAATTTGAACATCACCTCTGGATAAAATGCAAAAGCAATCACTTTATAATTATTTGGGATACATTATTACTCAACAACAAATTCACCATCATCTTCTCAGCTCAAAACTTTCCCAACAATGTACCCTCAATTACTTACAAAAAAATGTTGGAGCATGTCAATTGAGTCTATCCCTATCTGCCTGTGACTACTAAGAACTTGACTCCATTCTTTAAATTGCTTTCTGGAAGCTTTCAGTTTACATCTATAAGAAGCATAACATCTGAAGCAGAGCAGGCTTTTCGTTTATTAAATAATGTGGATGCTAAAGCGGTAGCCAGAGAGTCAATCCCTTGCTTCCTTAAGACCAGGCTGGCCTCAAACTCAAAGACTTGCCCGCCTCTGTCTCCTGAGTGTTGGGACCAAAGGTGTGCACCACCACCACCCAGCTTATCCTTCTTTCTTCCTCATCACCTGCTGGTAATGGTATTATAGGAATTCCATTACCCTTATCTACAAGATTATAGACTTGATACTGATAGGAGGATACATGTATTAAACAACTTACTGGTAAAGAGACTACAGAAATCATTGTGCCATTAAATAAAACTCAGGTTGAATATTTGTTCCACACTGATATTAATTGACAGCATTTGCATGTCACTCAGGATCTATATGTAATCATTATCCTAAAGATGGCTTTTTTTTTTGAGTATCACAAAAGTTTATTTAGCAAGAAGGTTTTTTTGTTGTTGTTTTTTTGTTTGTTTGTTTTGTTTTGTTTTTAATGAAAATGTACATGACCCAATTCTACACCCAAGTCCTTTGGGGAAGGATGTGAACTCCTCTGCTGAACAGCCATTGTTTAGACTCTTTCCAAGGCTTCTAACATGATGATGATCGTATGACCACCATGCCGATGCTATTCTGTTGCACACTAGTTGCCATCTCCACACACTCATCAATGACAAGATTCATAAAGGGATCAAAGCCCCAAAGTATTCCTTGTACATGTCTGCCACCATTTAACTTCATTCTTCAGTTCTGGAGGGTGGGCCTTGCTCATGGCGACTCTTCAGTGGGCTGGGCACAACAGAAAGGCTAAAGATGCCTTTTAAAATTTTTGGAAGAGGTCTGGGTGGTGGTGGTGCATGCCTTTAATCCTGTGAGCTCGAGGCAAGCCCAGTCTACAAGAGCTAGTTTCAGGACAGTTACCTAAAATTGTACCCCCAAATCCTATAGAGATCACTTTTATCTATTTTTTATTTTTATTTTTTAAAGATTTGTTTATTTTTTATGTACACCGTGTTCTATGTTTACGTATGCTACCAGTTCACATTACAGATGACTGTGAGTCACCATGTGGTTGCTGGGAATTGAACTCAGGACCTCTGGAAGAGCCGTCAGTGCTCTTAACCTCTGAGTCATCTCTCCAGCCCTAGAGATCACTTTTAATATTTTTACAGATGGCTCTTCAAAAGGACAAGGAGCTTATAATTTATATACAAATACCACATCCTCCATACAAGGATCGTACCCACTCCTGGTTGTATGCTTTGTCTTCATAAGTGTTCTGCTGCTATGAGATCAAGCAATCATGGTCTTCATCACCAAGGATACTCTTAGGTTAAAAAGCATTTAATTTGGGGCTTGCTTGCCATTTAAGAATTTAATCTATTATCATTATGGTGCGAAAGCATGAAGCATGGTGCTGGAAAAGTCACTGAGAGCTACACCCTGATCCAAAGACACACACACACACACACACGAGAGAGAGAGAGAGAGAGAGAGAGAGAGAGAGAGAGAGAGAGAGAGAGAGACAGAGACAGAGAGAGAGACAGAGAGAGACAGAGACAGAAAGATAGACAGAAAGACAACCTAGCATGGGCTTTTGAAACCCCAAAGTCTACCCCAGTGAGATACTTCCTCCAACAAGGTCAGATCTCCTAATCCTTGTAATCATTTCAAATAGTTCCACTTCCAGGTGACTAGGCATTCAAATATATGAGCCTATGGGGATCAGTCTTATTCAAACCACCACACAGCTCAACAGTCTGAACTTACTGTAATCAAGCAGCTCTTATTATGTTTCTTGGCATTGACTATTTTACCTGACTCAGAATATTGAGCTCAACCTGTTTCTCTTTCAGAAACTGCAGTCTTGAACCCACCCCCACTACTGCACTTACAATTATTTCTCTCTTGCCTGATGTCTATATGACAAAAAAAAAAAGAAATCAACATTTTTTTAATAACCCTTATTCATGCTAATTCCAATCCACCAAGTTCTTTAACATCTGCTATGCTCAGACCAGCAATCTGGCTCATCAGCAGCAGTCTGCCTTTTCAGGTTAAAAAATCTCATGAACTTCTTTACTTTCTCCCTCTTCTTTCACCCTACCCACTGCCCTCTCTTGGTGGAATTAATCCCCAAAGTCTGAAATCTAATGCAGTGGTTCTCAACCTTTAGGAAGGTTTATACTGGGGGCTGGAGAGATGGTTCAGAGGTTAAGAATACTGGTTGCTTTTCCAGAGGTCCTGAGTTTAATTCCCAGTAACCATGGTGGCTCACAACCTGGAGACATACATGCAGGCAGAAAAGTCTATATATAATAAATAAATCTTTAAAAAAAGATTTATACTATCCTTCCTGCAGGTTATAAAGGCTCATGTGGAATTGGCTGTATTACACCCATTTTGCTCAGAAAATATTTGCAACTGATCAACAGAATTAAGATGACTCTTCCCATTGGATCTTGTAATGGTTGCAGCCATATGGCTATTTTGTATTTCCAGTCCCAGGAATGATTACTGGAAGACAGAAAGAGGTTCCAAAATGAAAACTAAGTCACTATCTAATAACTGGTCTTTTCTAGCTATTTTGCCTCAGGAACACCTGTGTGGAGATGAGGAGACAGTGTTCAGGAGCACGTGTGTGGAGTTGAGGGGAGAGTGCAAAGGGGTTGCTCTCTTCTCCCACCACGTGGGGTGCAAGGATGACTCCGGCAGTCAGGTCTGTCAGCAGGCACCTTTCTTTACCGAGCCAGCCCAAGACACATTTCTTATCAAGTTTTACTCTTTAAATATTTGAAATGTGTAGTTAACCATTGATAATAAATGCAAGAAAAATTCCATGTGGAATTTTCAACACTTAAAAATATTGTCATTGAGAGTTTCTTACATACTTTATATTAAACAACTATGAGAAAAGCAAATGAAGGAAAACAACGGTCTGTAAACTTTGCTTATGTATTAACAAACATCTGTTTTCCATTATGTATATCTGAGGGTAGATTCCCCAGGAGCTGGAGCTGCCCCACGTAGGTGCTAGGACATGAACCCAGGTACTCTCAAAGAGGTGCTCTTATCCACTGAGTCACCTCTCCAGCCCCATCCATGTATTTTTAAGTAGATGCTGGGAAAACCAAGTTATTATTGCACTTAGATTATTTTAATTTGAGCAAAAGAATGTAACATTTAAATATGTTAATTTTCCCATAATGATGGGATTACATCCTACATGACTTGGTATGTTTAAATATTTTTTATGGTTTATTTAACTTTACTTTATGTGCATTGGTGTGAAGGTGTCAGATCCCCTGCAACTGAATCTTCAGACAGTTGTGAGCTGACATGTAGGTGCTGGGAATTGAACCTGGGTCCTTTGGAAGAGTAGTCAGTGCTCTTAACCACAAAGCCATCTCTCCAGCCTCAAATGTTAATTTTTAAATTTTTTTTTGTGACAGACTTGGTTTGTAGCCCAGACTATTCTCTAATTCATGGTTTCCCTGTCCCAGCACTACCACACTCAGCTTGATGAGAAATTCAGATATCAATTAAAAACAGGGAAGTAGCTGGCACACCTTTAATCCCACACTCAGGAGGCAGAGGCAGGTGGATCTTTTTGAGTTCAAGGTCAGTCTGGTCTAAAAAGTGAGTTCCAGGACAGTCCGGGATACATAGAGGAAACTCTGTCTTGAAAAATAAAATTAATTATAAAAAAAAAGGGGGAGTTGGAGAGATGGCTCAGCGGTTAAGAGCATTGCCTGCTCTTCCCAAGGTCCTGAGTTCAATTCCCAGCAACCACATGGTGGCTCACAACCATCTGTAATGAGGTCTGGTGTCCACTTATGGCCTGCAGGCATACACACAGACAGAATATTGTATACATAATAAATAAAAAAATTTATAAAAAAAATAAAATTAAAAAAAAAAGAAAAACAGGGAGTGTTGATGGGAGTTTCTGTCCTGCATGGTCCCACAGCCGTTCAGTCTCAAAGAAACACAGAAACTGTATTAATTAATTACAAACTGTTTGACTTATTAGCTCAGGCTTATTATTAATTAGCTCTATAAATTAAATTATTAACCCATAATTCTTGTTTATGTTAGCCATGTGGCTTGGTACCTTTTATCAGTTCTCATCTTGCTTCCTCTGTGTCTGGGTGGCAATTGCAGACTGCACCTTTCCTCTTCTCAGAATTCTCATAATCTGGTCACCCCATCTGCACTTCCTGCCTGGCTAGTGGCCAATCAGCATTTTATTAAACCAATACAAGTGACAAATCTCACAGCACAAAAAAGCATTGCCCCATAGCACTTCCCTTTTCTTTTTTTTTCAAAACAAGACTCTGAATCTACTCTCTTTTATTTAGGTTTTTTTTTTCCTGACCATTGTTGATAACAACTTGTAACCAACACACTAAACAAAGACAAACATCCAAAATCCATTTTTTGGGAATAAGGGCATAGTTTTCTAGGCTATTTCCTGCTGATTGGGGCATTGGTATTCTTATGGGGACCCAAAGAGAATGTAGGATTACGGTTAAGTCCTGATTGGAGTATTCTGTGAAGCTGGATCATCTCAGCCAGCAGTCTTGAGGCTGTTCTGGATGTAGAACTCAGAGGAAACTGCAACAGAGATGCTCTGATACATTGGATCATCTGGGCCATCTGCTCCTATTGGAGATTTTTTCAGGGGATCTTCCTCATTCAAACCTTATTTTTCTTAACCCAGAATGAATCCAGTCTCTTATTTCCCTAGTGGAAACAAAAGCAAAATTTCTTTTCCAAAGTAACATATCTTTTGACTTAAATTTTGAAGTCAAGGCATTTTCAAAATATAAAGGTTAGATTAATCCAGCAGCATTAATAATCAAATGTTTTTTTTTAGCAACTCTTGCTCCTTCCTCAGCAGTCAAACAATTCAAAGACAACACAATATACAATATCCGAATTCTTTTGTATTTTCCATCTTAAATTTTTTTTAAATCACTATTTCTTTTATTTTGATTTACTTATTTTAGTTTTTTTGAGACAGGTTTCTCAGTGTACCTTTGGTTATCCTATACATCAGGTTTGCCTTGAACTCACAGAAATTTACCTGCCTCTGCCTCCCAAGTGCTGGGATAAAAGGTGTGTGCTACCACACCCACCTATATTTCTTTCTTTTTTTTTTTTAAAAAAAGGACTTTCTCTATTCTTTTTCTTTTCTCTCTCAAGCCTATGAATATTTTTAAACACACTGTAAACCGTTTAGAAGTCTTTTCTCTGAATCTGTCTTTACTGTATATCTCTCTTTTTCATACCACGTGAGTCTTTAGTTTGCTAAGCGACATGACTAGGATTAAGGCCATGGCTTTGGCAACTGGATTCGCCCCACTTCTTGGCTTCCTGAGTCTAGCTTCATGGCAGAGGTACTGGTGGGAGCCACATTTTTACCACAACTCTGTGGAGTTTCTCGATCCATGCCACCACCAAGAAGAATGCCGCCGGGCTGCTCACAAACACCATTTAAGTGTTTGGTGCCAGAGCCTCTTAAAAGAGCTGCACGGTTTTTGCTGCTGAGGTTGAGTCAGGAAGCCTCTCTTAAAAGAATCCACACCTCTGCTTGCCTCTAGCAGACACAGAAAACTCGAGAGTCTGCTTGCCTCTCGTAGACAGTGAACACCCGAGACAATGCTGCTACCAAGAAGTTGTGCTTGACTCTGTTCTTTTGTCTATTTAGAAACCTTTTTTCCCCCCTAAATCTAGCTTTCTCGTCAGACTTTTATGTGGAAATTCTTGCCCCACATTGGTGCCAGTGGAAGACTGTCTCTTAGGGTTTAGTGTCTCTTGAGAGTATAGTTTTTTTTAGGGTCTAGAGAGCTCTGGCCTAGAGGCGTTTGCTGTCTCCTTACCGGTTGAGGTTGGTCATATCTTTGTGTTTGTAAACAGATATGCAATTATCTCACACTGCAGTTCTGCCTGCCTTGAGGTGGCTCCCACCACTTCACGGATCAGGAAGAGCAAGACCTACAGATCACCCCACAGATGCCTGGCCCTCGTGAATTCTAATGTGGGTACCCAGATCTCAATAAAGGCAGCTACTGGGTTCTAGACCCAACTTACATCCTAAGTCACAACATAGTTCTTTACCCTATACCCTATATGTACCCCCATCCTGTATTTATCCTTCAACAGTATTTTCATGCTTTTCTAACTTTTGGTTCTCTCCTGTAACAGTCATTTCTAAAACCAGTCTTCCTTCAGTGATTGCCCACTCAATTCCAGCTGGCTTATCCCCACAGAGCCTTAGCCAGGCTCTATACTCAGTGCACTGCTCAAATTTTCTTTCTGACTTTAATATTTAGTTTTCCCAAGCCCATGTACAGAATATTCAATGCAAATATTCAATACGATGAAAACATCCTCATTGTAATTCTAGGGATCAGTCAAAGCAAGCCCTGCCCTCCCCACATGAAGACGAGGTGGGCCCTTCCACATTTTCACTAGTTGTTAATGCTGTACTTCCCTGCTGACAGAACAGCCCAATTTTCCCCCAGATGCCCTGGAAAACTTTCCAAGTCAGTATGTATATGGGCCTAATTCAGTCTTTTTAAAAGCACTATGCAGTATTTTGTAGAAAAAGTACGCCCTAATTTCTTATCAATGTTTTACAGACTATTTTAAATTTGTATCTTTACTGATTCCCAGGTTATTTCACCATTTTCTTTCAAAGGTTATCACAACCAATTACATTACCAGTTATTTTTAATGATTCATTTTATTTTATGTGCTTTGGTGTATGTATGTCTGTGTGAGGGTGTTAGATCTTACAGACAGTTGTGAGTTGCCATGTGGGTGCTGGGAACTGAACTCAGGTACACAGGAAGAGCAGCCAGTGCTCTTAACCGCTGAGCCATCTCTCCAGCCCTCATTACCAGTTCTTATCAGAAAAGCTATATAAGTTTCTATTCTCACCAGGAGTATAAAGAGGTTACAAATAACTAATGGCCATTTAAATTTGTATTTTTCTGTTAATTTATTACTTTCAAATTTGTTGGATCTTTGTATATGTTCACTTACCAATAAAATTATTTACCTGGGGGTGGGGAGTTGGAGAGATGGCTCAGTGGTTAAGAGCACTGCCTGCTCATCTAAAGGTCTTGAGTTCAATTCCCAGCAACCACATGGTGGCTCACAACCATCTGTAATGAGATCTGGTGCCCTCTTCTGACCTACAAGCATGAATGCAGGCTGAATACTGTATACAAAATAAATAAATAAATCTTTTAAAAAAAGTTTACAAAAATTATTTACCTGGGTTAAATTTTTCTTTTCCCCACTAATTTGAGATATCACAACGAAAAGGTAAATCATGTGGATTCTGGAACACAGCATGAAGGTTACATATGTCTGTTACTTGTAATGGCCCAGAAATGCTAATTTAGTGCTATAAAAGTTCATTTTATTTTTTAAAAATATTTATTTATTTATTATGTATACAATAGTCTGTCTGTGTGTATGCCTGCAGGCCAGAAGAGGGCGCCAGACCTCATTACAGATGGTTGTGAGCCACCATGTGGTTGCCAGGAATTGAACTCAGGACCTTTGGAAGAGCAGGCAATGCTCTTAACCTCTGAGTCATCTCTCCAGCCCAAAAGTTCATTTTATTAGGTTGGTAAAATAATGCCTGCAACATCAAGGATTACCTGATACACAAAAAATGCTCAATGATAGCCAGTCTCTTATATTTTATACATTAATTCTTTTATTATCATGTTGTGAATAATCACCTTTTGTGTTTACCTTATCTACAGATATTTGTAAGGAAAGAACTTTAAAGTATTTTATTAGCATATGTTAATATATTATATATAATAATAATAATGGGCTTTCATACATGGCCTCTCTTACACACATACACACACACACACCACACAAATAAAAATAATGTCCCCCACAGAATGCTCACAGACCAATCTAATCTAGATAGTTCCTCTTTAAAACTCTAAATTCAAGATGGCAGGTGGTGGTGCACGCCTTTAATCCCAGCACTCGGGAGGCAGAGGCAGGCAGATCTCTGTGAGTCTGAGGCCAGCCTGGCCTACAAAACGAGTTCCAGTGCAGCCCGGGCTGTTCTAAAGAAATCCTGTCTCGAAAAACCAAAGACTCCCTACTCAGGAGATTCTAGATGGTTTCATTAACCATTAAAAATAACCAACATATACATTAAATTTCTAAAATTGAGTTTCATATATAAAATTATATATATGAAAATCAGATGAGATTTAAGGCATATTTAGTTTTTCTTTATATTATAAATAGTATATATGGAACATTTTCATACAGAAGACTATACATATCTGTAAGGAACAGATCACTGTCAGTTTCATCCACTGCCTCTTCAAATACACATCCCATCACCACAATGTGCTGAATACTGCTCTATTAACAACAATCCCCAAAACACTCAGTAAGACAAAGATTAGGGTAGAGATGAAAATATGGATGGAGTACTGTCAACACAACACCCCAAGAACAACCAAGACATACACAGAAATTACACCAAACACAGTGTCTCTTAAATAAATGATTCTTTTGACAATTTACAATTATTTATTTATGTAGGCAGTCATAAAATATTTTATAATATACATAAGAAAAAAGACATTTAGATGAGTAACAAATATAATAGCAGGTGACAGAATTTAGTGTTTATAAGTGAAACCATCAATCACAGTCGGATAAGACATACAAACTGTACTGAAAACTGGAGCCATGCATTTCAGCAAGAAGGTGTTGGGCTTTTAAAGGTAACATGGCTTATTGTTTTTCAATGATCTCAAAACACTTCTAGAAACTGTCATAGATGGATATGAAAGAAAAGAAAAAGACAAGAACTTTGGCAAGCAAAGTAGTAGTTCATAGCAGCTTGGTGAAAGTTTAAATCTTTTTATGTAAATGTTCTTTAATTTACATTTGTTCTTGTAAGAGAAAAATTAATATGTTAATATGAAGAATCTCTAAGCTATATGAAAAATAACTATTTAATAAAGCCTGAACACTATGGAAATGTGCACCACACTGCATAGATAGAAATGGAGTGAATGCAAGCCATGTGATTCTTAATGCTTTTATATAAAATATTTAGCCCCAAATAGCAGGTAGTGTCACCTATGCCCACAGCTCTCCAGAAAGCAGCCCAAGGCCACATTAAACTAATAAGCTTCTGTTGTTTTTTCTCATTTCCAACATTAAACATGTTTCTGCAAAACCCTCTGAGAGTGCGTTCAGTACTCCACACGCCATATCATGAGCCGTGAATGATCAACCCCTTTTAAAAACCACTGAGGCTGGAGAAGGAATCATCAAACCAGAGGTTTCTGTTTGTGACCTACAGGAGCCCTAATACCTCAAAACCTGCAGCTCCAAAAGACAATTCAGAACTTAAGATATTTTTTGTCACGAATAACTGGCTAATTAGGTTTCTAGAAAATGAGACTCTTAAGATTTAGCAAAATCAATCACCATGAATTGATTCTCAAACACTGATGAATGCAAGAGGAACTGGGTGAAGTTTTACATAGAAGGAAAATAAATACTGCATAATATGTAGTGAATATTTGCACAGACCCTTTATATCTAAAGCATAAAATACAACTTGCAAATCTGATGCTCCTAACTATATGTCTTCTTAAGACACATTTTGACACAGCTAGTGAAGCCTCTCCGTGATGTGAAAGTTCCCACAGGTTAAGGCTTTCCAACGGGTTTGTAGCAAGCATCAGGCTGCCAGAGGCGAATATCAACAATCACCTGGTTGAGTTTCTGCATCCAGAGATCCCGTTCCTCTTTAGTGTCTGCAGAGAGCCAGTTCCTGCAAGGGCAAGCAGAGGTCAGCCTCCTTCCCACCATTCCATGCCTCCACACACTCTTTCTAGGAAAGCATAAATCCCTAAATAGACCAAGACTCATTGCCTACCTTCCATCTGATGCTAACCTAGAGCCACACAGGGAAGAGCACAACAGAGTACTGTCATTCCTGGTCTGGTTAACTAATTATAACTCACACTAATTCCTTAGTGTTTCCTTCAGATGTTTTTTTGAGATGGAATCTCAGGTCTCACCAAGATTTCTACACAAGCCCCTCTCTATATCCAGCAATGGCTTGAAGACTAGATTGTGTCACATTCTCATCTCCACCTCGAGTCACAACTGCTCACTGAAGATCGTCTTCAAGTTTTTCTTGGGCATTTGTGCTGGGCAGCCTTTTTGCTGACTTGACAACCAGGGTCATCTGGGAAAAGGGAACCCTTTGAGAACATGCCTCCATCAGACTGGCCTGTAGGAAAATCTCTGTGGGGGCATTTTCTCGATTACGGATTGATGTGGCAGGGCTCATCCCATTGTGGGTGGTATAAGAAAGCAGGCTGAGCAAGCCACGAGGAGCAAGCCAGTAAGCAGCATTTCCTCATAGCTTCTGTTTCAGGTCCTGTCCCAAGGCTCCTACGTGAATTCCTGCACTGACTTCCCTCAGTGTTGGATTGTGTTGTGGAAGTGAAAGCCAAATAAACCCTTTCCTCAAGTTGCTTTATGCCATGGTGCTCAGTTAACCTCCAACCAGAAACCTGCAGACTAAAATAGATTTTTAAAGTAATCTAATTAAGTGAGAGTACTTGTTTTTCTTCTTCAAGACAGGGTTTCTCTGTGTAACAGCCCTGGCTGTACTGGAACTCACTTTGTAGATCAGGTTGGCCTTGAACTCAGATCTGCCTGCCTCTGTCTCCCAAGTACTGGGATTAATGGCGTGTGCTACCACTGCCCAGCTATGAGGGTATTTCCTAATTTAGAGAAGTATGCTTGACTTTTCTCAACTATACACGAAATTTTTAATCTTAATTCAAAGATCACCAGCTAACTGCCTGAAGAACAGCCATGACAAACTGAGATTCAATCTTTAACTTTTCTTAATTAAATCCAGTCAGTTATTACAGGTTGCTCTTTTACTGTTATGTATGGGTTATAATATAGGTTATAATATATATGTGTTATATGTATATATTATAGGTTGTTCTCTTACTATTATATATGTGTATGATTTATATGTATGGGTTATAATATAGGTTATAATATATGTGTGTTATATGTATACATTATAGGTTGTTCTCTTACTACTATATATGTGTATGTATTTATATATATGGGTTATAATATAGGTTATAACATACATGTGTTATATGTATATATTATAGGTTGTTCTCTTACTATTATATATGTGCATGTATTTATATGTATGGGTTATAATATATGTGTGTTATATGTATATATTATAGGCTGTTCTCTTACTACTATATATGTGTATGTATTTATATGTATCTCACCAGAATGTTACCCTTTTCAAAGTTGAGGACCATCAATAGTATTTTCCATACACCTAAGAATGAAGCTGGCAATTACTTAGTAGACAGAAACAGGCATGGGAGCAGTACATACTTGGTGACACAGAGTGTGTCTCTGCACTGGCTGACAAGAGTCTCTCGGTCGTCTTCTCTTTGTGGTCGGACAGTAATTAATTCCATAGTGTTACGTCTTGCACAAAATTCTCTGTTGGCTGGTTCTACCTGATGACTGATACAATTGGCCAGATTTATCCTTCCTACAGGATTCTTTAAAAACAAAATATAAAAAGTATTAGTAGAGAACAAGCAAGGTTGTTTAATGCAGTAAGCATTAAGTAGTGCTTAAGTTGGCATAAAGTTAAAAAGCTGGTATTTAAAATGTAATATTTAACAACCAGAAAACAAGCAAGCATGAAGCAGCCAAGCCTAAGAAAGGGCTTAGCAGCCTGGGACTCCACTAGTCTTAGGTCATACACACATCCCTCTCTGATCAATGAACTTATCAACCTATTGGCAACTAGGACTGCTCATCTGCAACAGGCTGCACACAGCTCTGGTTTAAACAATGAGATTAAGTTCTTCCCTTACCAAATACTTGATAACAGCCCATTTCTATTCAAATACAAAGGAACACAATCTAGGAACTATAGGCAATGGACTGATCTGGCTCACTTGGGCTTGGGTGCATGCTCAATAAAATAAATCTATGTTCCCAAGTAAACTTTTGGGAAACCCCCTAATTACCATCAAATGACGATATATGCATATATATGTGCACATGTCTGAATATGCATTCTCACACATATGCGATGCACATCCAAAAACAATGTAAAGCATTAAAAAATTATATAACCAGGGCAGGCTCTAAAACTACAGTAAAACCCTGTCTCAAAAAACCAATATAGAAAGTGCCTCAAATTTTTAAAAGTAGGATTACATATGATCCATTATAGCAGTGGTTTTCAACTTGTGAGTTTCAACTCCTTAGCGGGTTGAATGACCCTTTCCCAGGGGTTGCCAAAGACCATCATACATATTAGATATTTACATAATAGTTTATAACAGTAGCATTTTTTTGTTTTGCTTTGTTTTGTTTTCGAGATAGGGTTTCTCTGTAGCTTTTGGCTCCTGTCTTGGAACTAGCTCTTCTAGACCAGGCTGGCCTCGAACTCACAGAGATCTGCCTGCTTCTGCTTCCTGAGTGCTGGGATTAAAGGTGTGCGCCACCACCACCTGGCTATCAGTACCAAAATTACAGTTAGGAAGAAGCAATGAAATAATTTTTGGTTGGGGGTGGGTAAGCATACATGAGAACAGTAGTAAAGGGTCACAGCACTAAGAAGGTTGAGAAGAACTGCTCCAGAAGAGCTAGTGGGATTGCTCTGGAGATAAAATTAATGTCAAAGAAATCTTATAGCAGGATTACTCATATTATGATATGGGAAAAACCTAAGGGTCCATCAAAATATGAATTATTTAAAAACTATGGCGCGTGCGCACGCGCACACACACACACAAAATAAGATATTGCTCTGCCTTAAAAGAAAACAGAACTTTGTAGTTTGTCAAAGATGAACAAGAATGAAGCTACAAGATATTATATTGTGGTAGCTGAAATAAAATAGGCACAGGAACTAGCTACATCATTCCTTTGCATATGTCCAAAGGACTCAACATCCTACCCACAGACAGTTGTTCAGCCATGTTCACTGCTGCTTAATTCACAATAATTAGAACATGGAGACAACATACATGTCCTTCAACTGATGAAAGGATAATGAGAATGTGGTACATACATACTATGGAATACTATTCAGTTGTAAAGAAAATGAAATAATGAGATTTCCAGACAATGGATGGATTCAGAAAATATATTGAGTGAAGTAGTCTAGACCCAGAAAGACAAACACTATGTTTTCTCTCTTTTGTGGTTCCTAGCTCCAAGTTCAGATATGACTATATGACCTGACGTAAATACAGAAACCAAGAAAGTAAAAGGGGACGGACCATGCAGTGGGGAAAGATCCAAAGAGGGGAATAGCAGGATGCAAGTCATATGAAGGGGGAAGGAAAAAAGTGGTGGGAGGCTTAGTTAAGGGAGGGAATGAGGAAGACTAGGTGGGGAAGAATGCTTGAAATAACTGTAGAGAATCATACTATATTTACCTAAAATTGCATGTAGTAAATGTAAGTGTATATGTACACACAGACAGAAAGAAAGACAGGCGGCAGACAGTTTCACTGAAGTTATGCCAGAGACTATGGAAGAGAAGCCCCAGAACCAGGCATCTCCTCTGGAGCTCTGGTCAGAGGAATCCAAGAGACCCCAGAACAATACAGGCCACTGCTATTGCTCTTCCTTGCCTCCCAGAACCTAAAAGTGAGCCCCCACTGCTGAAGACACCGTGAACTCTGGACACAGAACTTGGGAGAATGTGCATGTTTTGGGAGCTGGGCGGAAAAATGGCAAGTAACTGAACTTATAAGAAACTAAAGAAGTTGGCAAAGGTTGAAATAAGCATGGAAGAGAGAAAGCAAAATAGCAGCCAAGGAAACTCTATCTTCCGCGCAACACTGCAAATGTTAGAAGAATATAATAGTCTAGGATCATAAAGACGAAATCTAACAAGCTAGGTATTTGTGTTAAAATATGCCAAGTAAATAAGAAAAAAGAATGGTGTTGTGAAAATAAAATGAAATATAAAAATAAAAATAAATAAAAGGTAACACTAAAACTAGGAGCTCATTATAGTAATTATTTCTGTTTTTGTTTATGTTTTGAACAGTAATGCCTACATTTTCAGGTGTGCATGCTCTTGGCAATGGCCAAGAACTCAGGCCTCAAACTCACTAAGTAGCTAAGGATAACCTTGAACTCCTGGTCCTTCTGTGCCCACCTTCCCAGTGCTGAGATTGTCCTTGTACACTACCATGCCTAAGGCTTCATGCATGCTAGGCAGACACTCTACCAATTAAACTACATCTGATGCCTACATGCAATTGTATCTTATGCATATGACTACCCACCCATCACCTTTTGAGATAGGAACCCAATACATATCCTAGGATTGTCTCAAATATCTGCTCTCTCAGTTTATTGGGACCTGAAATTACAAATGTGGACTTCGTGCTCAACTTAAAAATATGACACATATCAGACATGATAATGTGATTGGTAGAAAGGAATAACCATTCAATGATGGTGGCACAACTGGTAATTCAGACCTGGGGGAAAATCAATTCTAGGTAAATTAAAGTAAATCCTTCATGATTTTAGAAGGAGGTATAAGAGGAATTTTTCTGACTATAAGGTAAAGGTAGTCTCTGTTTTGTTTGTTGAGACAAAGAAGCACAAGCAAGCAAAGCAACAGACTGAGAGATCCAATTTCCTTAAAAGTAAAAAGTGATTTGTGAAAAAGACTCAGGAAAGCTACAAGATAAGTCAAACAAAGTTGGTGCCTGATATGGTGGTGCATGCTTGTAATTCCAGAGCTTTTTGAAAAACAGAAGCAGGAGGTAGAGTCTGGAGGGTTTTAAGTTCTAGAACACTCTGGGTCATCATAGGCAAGATGTTGGCCCAGAAAGAGACACAGAGAAAAATTGGTTAATGTAAGAGAAATATATAAATGGCTGTCTTAGTTACTTTCTACTGCTGTGACAAAGCACAGAACCAAGGCAACTAATAAAAGAAAATGTTTTGGGGCGGGGGGGGGGGCCTCATGGCTCCTTAGGGTTAGAGTCTATGATTATTATGATGAGGGGCATGGCAGCAAGCAATCAGCCATGGCCCTGGAGCAGTAGCGATGAACTTACAGCCTCTAATCCCCAAGTTGGAGACAGAGAGAGCTAACTGGGAATGGCATGGGCTTTTGAAACTTCAAAGTGACACACCTCCAAAAAGGCCCCACTTCCTATCTTAGCTAGGGTTCCTACTGCTGCAATGAAACACCGTGACCAAAACAACTCGAGGAGGAAGGGGTTTACTTGGCTTGCACTTCCATATTACTGTTTATCACTGAAGGAAGTCAGGACAGGACAGAAACTCACACAGGGCAGGGACCTGGAGGCAGAAGCTGATGCAGAGGCCAGGAGGGGTGCTGCTTATTGGCTTGTTTCCCAAGGTCTGCTCAGCCAGATTTCTTATAGAATCTAGGACCACAACCCCAGAGACGGCACCACCTACAATGGCTGTGCCCACTCCATCAATCACTAATGAAGAAAATACCCTACAATAGGATCTTCCCAGAGGCATTTTCTCAATTAAGGTTCCCTCCTTTCAGATAACTTGAGATTATATGAGAATTAGCCAGCATACCTTCTAATCCTTCCTAAACAATTACATCAACTGGAGACAAAGCATTCAAATATATGAGCCTATGGGAGGGTCATTTTCATTCAAATCATCACAATGATTTACCATGAGCCTCGTGGTAAAATATAAAATAATAGAAATGGGTTAATTTAAGATATAAGAATAAGCCAGAAATACACTTAAGCTATTGGCCAAACAATATTACAAAATAATACAGTTTTCAAGTGATTATTTCATGGTCTGGGCAGCTGGGAACGAACAAGTGGTCTCCACCTACATATTATATGCAATGCTATTTAGTAAAATGTAATGCTGTTTAGAAACTATTAAAAACATTATAGGTATGTCTATTGCTTTACAAAGTACCTGGATATCATAAAGAATCTGAGGATCAAAGTAAGCAGTAAGTGTATTAAATATAAGGCTGGGGCTCAGGGAAATGATTTATAAATACATACATAATTACTATTATATAATTTTAGCTGTAGAAGGGTACACAAACAAAACATGAACAGTTATATGTCAACGCATACAAAGGGAATCGAGGGGTGGGGACAGGGGATACATACGCATGAAGCACCAAAAAAAGCCCAACAGGACTTCCACCACTGACTAGAGTTGTATCAATTACCTTTCGCCTCTCATCATCTGGGTAAGTCCAGTAGGAGATACAGTTTCCAGAGAGAACACACCATCTTCGATGCCAGGCACCAAAACCACTAACATCTTCAAATATGGTCTGGAAGTCAATTGAAACACTGACATTAGAAAATTAAGAAGAAATGTTCATATCTGTGATATTTTTATGTGAAAATCTATTTGTATGAGTTTATTGTGTCTTTTACTTTGATAATAAAAGTCAGGTTGTTCTATCAAAAATGCATTTAAGAATATCTAGACCAAGCCGGGCATAGTGCTTGTGATCACTGTGAGGTCAAGGTCAGTTGGAGCTACATACACAGTCCCTGTCTTGAAGTGCCACATCTTCCGAATGGCTGTCCTAATCATATAGAAGTTCACTGGGATGTACAGACTTTAGACATGGAAAATATTAGTATGTGATGTTTTTTATTTTCAAGTTCTTTACAATAAATTTTTAATTTAAAAAAGGTTAAGAGATTGAATAACGATTAAAGGATGGCTAGATTACAAATGTGATAAAGCAGTGACTGATGTGACAGACAAACTGCCAATATAACCAAGCTGTCTTTGAAATGTCCTGCTTCATAAAAAAGTCTGCCAAATACTATGGGCCCATAGGCCTAAGATGGATGCTCCAATGTTACAAAAAACCTTTGGGTGACTGTCCAGGCAGCAAGATGTCTCTATCAATTCTAGAGTTTTGAAAGTAGCTTAAAATTCACTTTCTGTTTACTTAGGTAATGTTATATCCTTCTAGAGTCTTTGATATGCTAATCAAAATAGATATCAATATTGTAACTATGATTCTTGCTTAATAACTATTTTAGTATATGTAAATTTACTATGTTAAAGTTTAAACTTTCCTTTTTATTTAAATAGAAAAGGGGAAATGTTGTGGAAAGTCTTTCTGTCTATGTGTTGCTTTTATTGGTTAATGAGTAAAGAAGCTGCTTTCAGTCAATGGCTTAACCAAATATAGCCAGGCTGTAAGAGATATATATAGAGAGAGTAGGCGGAGTCAGAGGAGATGCCATTGGAAAAAGACGCAAGCTGCCAGTTGGAACCTTGCTGGTAGGCCACAAACCTTATGGTAAAATATAAAATAACAAAAATGGGTTAATCAAAGATCTAAGAGCTAGCTAGCAATACGCTTAAGTGGTTGGCCAAGCAGTGATTTAAATAATATAGTTTCCGAGTGGTTATTTCGTGGTCTGGGCAGCCGGGAACGAACGAACAAACAGCCTCCAACTACAAGTGACAGCAAAAAAAAAAAAAAAAAAGTAAAGCTGAATGTGGTGGCACAAGCTTTTAATTCTAGCAGAGGCAGGTGGATCTCTGTGTTCAAGGCCAGCCTGGTCTATATAGCAAGTTCTAGAATGACCAGTACTATATAAAACAGACTGTTAAAAAAAAAAAGCAACCAAATAAAACAAATGTAATGGCAAAATTGGGATGACCAATGTATATTCTTTGTGAAATGAGGCCAATGTCGTAGAAAGAAACCCACCACTTCTATTTTAAATGTCACTAAGAGAAGTAGATTTACTCCCCAGTGTCCTTCCTCAGCAGCATCCTGCTACCCAACTTGTGCAAGGCATGATCGGTCTGAGCACTCTCCTGCCTTTTCCCTTCTCACTTCCTGAAGACAAGTCACTAAGACCTGTCCATCATCTACCCACGCTTGCCTTCTCTCATCTCTCAGGTAGAGTGGCTCAGACTTAGTGAGCTAGCCCATCGTTCAGACTGCTGTTCTCTAAACCACCTTCTACACACCACTCACTGTGATTATCCTAAACCCAAAATGTGGCTATTTTCATCTCTTAAAACTCAGTAATAGTCACTCAATTGGCTTCAGAAATTGGTCCATTTCTCTAACCATACACAATCCCCACATTCTCCACCTCTGTCTCCAGGCTAAGCTATTACTATCCTGAAATATTCAGCACTATCTCCTCCTTCTCTTTGGTTGGGGTGACAGAGGGAAGGGACATCCAGGGCACTGTCCCACTTGCCCGCAGCATTTCTCTCCCTGCCTCTGCTGACTTACTAAGCAGCTTACGCTCTCTCAGTTCCCAGCAGTGCACCCTATGCTTTCTCTTATGATATAAGGCACTTGTAGGTTCACTTCCTTCCTCCATACTAAATTAAAGCTCCTCCTGGACCAGTAAGATGGCTTAGTGGATAGCGGTACTTACTGTCAGTCTTAAGACTTAAGTTTGATCTCCAGAACCCACAAGGTAGAGAGAACCAATTTCTGCAACTTATCCTCTGAACTCCATAAACAGACTGTGGCATACATGTGCACCTCCCAAATAAATAAATATAATTAAAAACTTTAAAGCCAATTGAAAGAGATTCTTTTCTGTGTCTAATTATAACCCAACACCAGCACAGTCAGTGGCTTAGAGGGAAATGCAACAAATCCTTACAAAACCAATTATCACGTGATCATACAGGCTTTCTTCCCTCAGGAAGGCAGAAGAAGGAAATGAAGAACAGAAATGTTACTCACTAGAAAACCTTTCTCCTCAACACTTGAATTCACTTGACAGCTAATTTTTAAGCAGATATGACCTTCCAAAGGAGATAAAAAAGGTACCTGTGAAGAAAAAGGGAAAATTATTTGTAAAATTGTTTCAAAGTGTGATCTTTCTTGATAAATCATGAACACAAAATACTATACCCACTATACCCTGAAAATACATCACATTCTAAAGCTGAAGTATTAAAGAGCCACTGGTTCCTTAGCAAGATACTTTTAATTAAAGAATAAATTCATTCAAGGTAGAATTTTACAAAAACAAAAGTCCCAAGATTCAAATTAATGAGAAAAGAAAGGAGATTTGAGACTAGGAGCTGCCGACTCCTTTATCAGGAGCCATTCAGGAGGCGTCTGGATAGACCGACTGTGTACACTCCTATAATGCAGCATTACTTAGCAATAAAATAAAATAAGCCACAGAACAGGAAAGCCAATCCTTAAGTCTATATGAAATTGCAAGGACTGTTAAGTAATCAAAACCATCAAAAAGAACACATGGATGCATCATACTTCCCAGTTTCACAAACTAATTCAAAGTTGAAGTAACGGTCACAGTATGATAGCAGTAGATAGACCGACACACAGGCCCATGAAACAGAACCGAGAGCCAAGAAAGAACAAGATGTGCCAGAGGCAGAGGACCTGGTGGCATGCACAAGGCCCCGACTCAATCTGCAAAAATTAAAAACAGAGACCAGAAATAAGCCCACATATTGATATGTGATAATTTTTTGTTGCTCTTTTGTCAATTAATTTTTGAAAACTGTGTCAAGACTATTCTAAGAAACAGAGCAGTCTTGAGCAAATGGTAGTGAGAAAACTGGAAATTCACACGCAGAAGTGTAAAGCTGGTGTCTTCATCGGGTTCCCACTGCTGTGATAAAACACCATGACTAGGGCTGGAGAGATGGCTCAGTGGTTAAGAGCACTGGCTGCTTTTCCAGAGGACCTGAGTTCAATTCCCACACCCTCAAGGCAGTTCCGTACTGTCTGCAACCCCAGTTCCAGGGGACCCGACACCCTCACATAGATAGATAGATAGATAGATAGATAGATAGATAGATAGATAGATAGATAGATAGATAGATTCAAAACATCAGTGCACATAAAACACCATGACTCTGGGCTGAAGAGATGGCTCAGTGGTTAAGAGCATTGCCTGCTCTTCCAAAGGTCCTGAGTTCAATTCCCAGCAACCACATGGTGGCTCACAACCATCTGTAATGAGGTTTGGTGTCCTCTTCTGCCCTGCAGACAGAATATTGTATACATAATAAATAAATAAATAAAATAAAAAAAAACCACTACGACTAAAAGCAACTTTGAGGGAAATGTATTTTATCATACACTTCCATTCACTGTTCACCGAGAGAAGTCAGGGCAGGAATGGAGGCAGGAACTGAAGCAGAAACTGTGGAGAAGTGCTGCCGACTGGCTTATTCTGCCTTCTGTCTTATGTACCCCAGGACCATCTGCTTAGTAGTGCCAGAGCCCACTGTAAGCTGCATCCTTCCACATCAATCAAAGAAAATGCCCCACAGCCTTGCCCACAAGCCAATCTGGTGGAAGTACTTTCTCAATTGAGGTTTCTTTCGTTTCTCTTTCTTTCTTTTTCTGATTTTTTTGAGACAGGGTTTCTCTGTGTCTGTCTGCCTCTTTAGAGGAGCAGCAGGGAAAGAGCTGGAATGGGTAGAACTTGTCTCTTAAAGGGACCTTTAGTGCATACCTGCAGAGCCTTAAACAGCTATTCAGTGCATTACATAGGTAACCTAGAGCACTGGGCTGACTAAGTATTTACCTGAATTGCTACAGGTGCATCTTGCCAGGTGACGGGGCTGGCCAGCATAATGCCTGAATCCTAAGGAGGACAGGACCTCACTAGGTAGTCCAGGCTGACTTTAAACTCCGAGAGGTCCATCTACCTCTACCTCAAGTACAGGGATTAAAGATGTAAACCACTACATCCAGCTGATCATTTCTGAAACAATGAACTCCTAACACAACATGAATAAACCTCAAAACCTATCATGTTGAGCAAAAAAGGTTAGACTAACAGAAAGCACGTGTTCCTAAAGGAGGTTTAACAAGGAGCCAAAATAACGCAAGAGGGCAGAAGTGAGAGCAGGTGTCTTTGTGCTTAGGGCTGATAACAAGGAATGGTGGAAATGTTGTATACCCTGCTTGGTGTACACTTGTCAAAACTTACTGAATTTTGCCTTAAGTTCTTTACATTTACCTAAATTTAAAAATTTTTTACACAGTTTTCCATCTGGACTATTTTATCTGTTTCTTATTCGTGTGTGTGCACATAGCACACCTGTGGAGTTTGCTCTCTCCTTCCACCTTTACATGGTCCCAGTGATCAAACCAGGTCCACAGGCTTGTGCAGCAAGTGCTGTGGGCTACGTCTTCTCACCTGCCCTGAATAAATGTTTACAGCATGACGACAGTCACAAACACTGTCACCTCCAGGGGACTGTGGGTGTACTTTCTATTACCGCAGATTAGCTTTCATGTGCATCACTTATCACAAGAAAACAAGTTTGTTTTAAAGGAAAGAAATTTAAACACATAAGAAATATTTTTAACTGGTTATGACCCAATTTATGGTATTTGATACCGTGCAATAAGTAAACATGCACTCAGCAGAAACTGTCTTTGAATTTTGTCTTTTCCAGGCTAACAAGATGCAGTACAACACTCTGCTGAGTCTCTCGGGGCTGGACATCATTGCCCATCACAGGTTCTCATCAGCCACAGAGAGGTGACTGTTACTTTAGAGCGTCTCATGTCCTTGGAAAGCTTTTACTAATTAAAAAATTTGACAAAGTGCATGAGATACTCCTTACTTTCTTATACAATAGGATTTATGTTTGATAAATTTGTTCAAGCACAGGCTAATGTAATGTTTATGGGAGGGAGGGCTAAGCCATGCTTAGTAGGTTTAGGTATCTTAAGTGATTTTCAATTTATGATGAGATTATCAGGATATGAACTCATTTCAAGTGAAGAAGCACCTACTATCGGCACACACACAAACACACCATTGAAACAGGGACCCCAAAAATGGACTCAAAAGAATTTAAATATCCCCATGAATCTCAAGCTGGTGGAGGCAAAGGCTAACCGGCACTAGGAGAGCTGCCTCAAAGGGGATTTCAAAAATGCCTCACAAATCAACATATCCATATGTATAGTAACTTATACAAAGTTCCTGGTTTTAGGTTCATTTTTTCCATAAAAATTTAACACTGCCATTTCCCCAGGTAGGCCAAGCTATAAATAAATCTATTTTTTTCCCTTGATAATTTCTGTTCCTAATTTTCCTGAAATAGAGGAAAACTAAACCTTATGGACCTATGTGCCAACTAAAAACACTTTCCTCAAACACACAATTGCACCCAAGAGAACAAAAGGGAGTTTACAACAACTACCCTGTAGCTATCCACTCATTTCTTTAACACTGCTCTAGAATACTCCTAACACAGGGCTCTGCCCATGGTGACATTCACTCAACCTTGTCATTTTACTTTGGGGCAGATTTCCAAAACTATGAAGTCCACATGTAAAGTCGGCCAGCTTGACCCTGGATAGAAGTAGGCTTAGACCTTGCAGTGAAAGCCGCCGCAGAACTCCAGCTGCAGGAGTGCCGTCTAGTCTCTCTCTGGATGCAGACAGTGCTATCCCATCCTCTCACTGCGCCATGTGCTGACTCTTCACTCTTGACCACAGTGACAGACAATTCTGGACAAATACACACCCTCAAAATTACTCCCAAATTCTGTTTACTAATTTATCCTACTGTATGTTTGAAAGATTTATACAATTAAGTTACCAGAATCTAATTTAGAGATGAAAACCTACAAAAGGTTTATTTTTTTTTACTTTAACAACAACAACAATAATGATAAAAAAAAAAACTGGGTAAACTTAACAACAACAATAAAAACTAACTTCTCTTTGCAACAGATGGAGACAATTACTGAAAACTACACCAATCAAAACAGAGTTGTGGAGCCCTGTCCTGGCAGATACATCTACAACCCAACTCCACTCCGAAGGCTCAGGCAACACTGTGGACAAGGGAGCCAGAGGAGCAGAGAGTTTGCAGTAAGATGTCTTTCCTAGGAACGGCAGATGCTATATTCATAGTCTCACCATGGCCTTTAATAGAGGCCATGAACTTGAAAAAGAGCAAGAATAGAGTGTATGTAAGACTTTGAAGGGAGAAAAGGGAAGGGAGAAATTATATAATTATAATATATAAAATAAAAAAGATCAAAAATTGCTTTTTGGCCTTTGGGCTAAGACAAAGTGAAGACATCAAACCACTACAAAAGCAAACAGGAGGGAAGTACTAAGCGCCAGTAAGACATATGTCTCTGCTAGGTGAGCCAAAGCTGGGGCCAAATTATTCCTCAGAGGCAGGATTGCCATTTGCAGAGCATTCTGTAGTAAAAAGCAAAGTTTAGTAGCTGAGGGGCTGTGGGGTAAGTGGTCTGCCTGTCAGCCTTCCCTACCTATCAGTATCTGCAGACAGCTGGAGAACACAGGGTCCAGCTCATTCAAGGTATCTGAAAAAAACTGATCCAGAACTACTCAAAGGCCAAACCTCAATTTTAGATACTCTGGATGCTGAGACAAGAGGAATGCCAAGCTGGAGGCCAGTCTGGCCTACATAATGAGTTCAAGAGCAGCTGAGGTTGCACAGTATAAAATGAGTCTCACAAACAAACAAAACACAGAGAGCAGCTGAAGACCAGAGGGCTCAGATTAGCTGAGGCTTGGGGCTTAGCTCACGTGCACTTGTGTCTACGCTTTCAGACGGAAAGATGCTAAGGTCTGGCAACTGCAAGCCCTGCCCACCCCACCTGAGGCTCAGGAGACCGCTCTAAATTGAAGCTTGCTTGGCTACTTGATGTGAGCCACAAGTATTATACAGTAAAAGTACAGCTGACAGATTCAAGGACACATCCATAGGAGTAGGACTTGGTGGAGAACCTGATCTGCAGAGCTTCGGGAACACTAGTCTTCAGGATAGCCACTGTCAAGTCTGTAGAAATCTTGTGAAATCATGATGTCTCTCCCTTCCATAATGGGATTCATCCTGAAATATTCCAGCAGTGTATAAATCATTTTTTAAACCTGATTTTTTCTGAACTGGCAACTGTATACAGTGGGGGTCAGCCATGATAAGCTAAATCTGGGGAGGTCACCCAAAGGAAGTTCTTTCCTTCCAACCATTATCACCTGGGACTCGGGCCATGGATGAATTTAAATGGAGTCTGGAGTCTCAATAGTTTACCCTGAGACAATGCCTGGCAGGTCGAGATTGCCCGACCCCCACCCAAGAGCAGAGCATTCAAAGGTAATGGCTGGCATTCCAAGAGCTGTAGATAGAGACACCTGCCAGAGCACCTCAACAGGACACCCCTAGACAAATGTCAGCCAAGCAGGGACCCTAAACCTCAGAGACCCTTCACTCCCACCCCTACTACTATAAAAACCCATTCTAATTGAGCTCTGGGCTCTCCGTATATTCCAATACGTTGGACATGTGGAGAGACCGTGGAGTTTGCAAACTTGATTAAAATAAAGGCTCTTTGCTTTTACATATGGGACTCGGTCTCCTTTGTTGACTTTTGTGGGGACCCTGCGGATTTGGGCATAACATATACCTTCTTCCACACCATGTGGTCCTGGTGTAAAAGTATTCACTCAGCCAAACCTTTGTTCTAATAGTCAAATCTACATAAAGCTAGTTCCTCACAATTATCCAGGACTTATTGACAAGAAAGAAGCCCTGAGCAGGAAAGACTTAGCAGTCTGCTCCTACTGATAAACAAGTCTGGGAGGCCCTGAATTCTCTAACGGACAACTCAGAAGAGTATAACCTACTGGTCTCTGCTCTACCCTCACAAGCTATTAATATTCTGTACTTACCTTCACCTTTCGTTTGACACAAGATCTTAGTCTAGGAAATTAAAAGATACAGGAAAAAAATGTTGAGTCGCTAAACCAGCCCCGGAGGAAGAAATTCCTTCTCACTTGGGTGCCAGCCAATACAGTACCAGGATGTTTGGCCCAAGGGGTAAACATCCTAATCCTCCCAGTATCTGCCAGGGAGCTTCACAGTCACGACTCTCTGAGACACAAGGTGCCTACCTCCTCAGTCTTTTGTCTATCCGGTTAGCCCTAAAAAATGTATACTTGTTAACTACATCTCTGTATATAAACTAAAAACCTTGCAGTGAAGAGGAACAGCGAGAAACATCAAAAGAGAAACATGAAGAGAGAATTAGAAAGAGCGTAGAAAGAATAAATAGGAAACGATAGATTTATATGAGCTAATTTATTTTGTTTACCCTCAGATATCTTAGTCAGCTTTCACCTGCTACCACAACCCTCCTGAATCCTGAGAGCTTCAGTGGGACTTAACCCCAACATAAACCTTCCCAGGAGACCAACATGGCCCTGTGAAATGTGTACACCACTGGAAAGGGAGAGCAGTGTGGACATCTAACTGAGGCCCACAAAGAGTGCATGACAGTGCTAGGGTTTAAGATACGACCTGTGACCTACTCTGTGAACAAATAATTCCTGAACAATAAAGACTAAACATTCTGGAAGGTCCTTGATGAACTTTGATAAAGTATTTATAATTTATTTTTAAAGTAAAAGAAAGAAAGATTGGCAGTCGGTTGTAATCTACCCACATCTGTATGACATGAAAAGAAAAAAGAAAAGATTGGCAGTGGGCTGTAATTCACCCACATCCGAGTGACATTAAAGCAAACGATCTAAACAGTTCAACGAAAAAGACAAAGAACTTGTCAGATCAGGTGACAAGCATGACACAATAGGCTGTACCTAAGACACGGGCTTGAAGCAGATGAAGAAGGAATAAGGGGGAGACAGAAAGCAAAACTACACCAAGCTCCTCTAACAACATTCGTATCAGACAGCACAAACTTTAAAATGAAAAGGAACAAAAGCGGGTGTGGTCTCCTATTTCTCTAGTCCCAGTATTCAGGAGGGTGAGGCAGAGAATTGAAACAAATTTGAGGTCAATTTGGACTACATGAGAAGACCCTCAAAAAAGAAAACAAATTAGGGGCTGGAGAGATAGGTCAGAGGTTAAAAGCACTGTCTGCTCTTCCAGAGGGCTGAGGTTGAATTCCCAGCACCCACATGGCAGCTCACAACTATCTGTAACTTAAGTTCTAGTGGATCTAACTCCCTTACACAGATCTACATGCAGGGCATCAGAAAGTTTAAAATATATGATTCAAAAATTGACAAAATACGTGAAAGGTACCCTATCATGCATGAGTACCTCAGCTTGAATCCTAGGACTCTGCACACAAAGCACTCAGACAAAACAAAAATTTAAAATAAAACTGAAACTACATTACTCCTACTAATAAAAGTTTGATTGACATTGTCTTCCAAATTAAAGTGTAGTTAACCATCTAGCATGGAAATATCCACTCATCTAAGAAAGAGTAAATATTTCTTACTAACACATAAGATGAAAAGTTCTCGCCTTAGTCTACTTTGCATGAATCTCTTTAAGACATCCTCATTTCAGTGATCGTTAAGATATGAACTGTAACCTAGAGTCAGGATGAATAGTGTAACTCATCATGCACTGGCATATTCTAGAGTGGAAGGGAGCTACACAGGTCAAAAGGCATTTGCTGCATTTCCTCAAAGAGATAAGAATGTCTATTCAGTCTGGTGTTTTGGTGCACACCTTTGATCCCAGCACTAAGGAGGCAGAGGCAGGAGTATTAGTGTGAGTTCAAGGCCAGCGTGGTCTACATAGAGTTCCCAGCCAGCCAGGGCTACAAAGAAAGATCCTGTCTAAGGCAAAAATGCCTACTCACTCTACTTCTGAGCTCAAAACCAAAATACTGATGGTTTTACTTCATCACTGTTTTCCCTAAAATAATTGAACTGATATTTCCATTCCCAAAGGAAACCTGTCTCTATAAAGAGGCTATGGAACACCCTTTTCTCAGAAACATATAAAGTAAAAGTATTCTGGATGTCGTACTGAAATATGGGATTTGAGACTGCAACTGACTGAGATTCATCATTTAATTGCCAGGACTCAGCCTTTAAATTAGGTTTCAGCCCAGATAACACAGAAATCTACCACTTGGGGTTCTGAGAATCTAACTCCCTCCTTGCGACCTCTGCAGGAACCAGGCACACACATGGTACACATACATATATGCAGCCAAAACATTCATACACATAAAGACAATTTTAAAATATCATACCGATAGTTCTTTTAGTATATCAAATATAGTCAAATATAGAATAATTTTATCAGAAAAATAATCAATATGAATATAGATTTCAAAAAATTATAAAATGTGGGCTGGGATCAGCTAAGTTGATAGAGTGCTTGCTTAGCATGCATGAAGCTCTGGGTTTGATTTCCAGCATCCAATATTAAGCCGTGAAGACCAATGGGCTGTGATCCCAGCACTTGGAAGGTTGTTAGGTCAGAAGTTGACAGTCATCTTTGGCTACATAGTAAGTTCAAATCCAGCCAAATATAAATGAAATCCTGTCTTAAAAGAAAAAAAGCCAGATGGTGGTGGCACTGCCTTTAATTCCAACACTCAGGAGGCAGAGGCAGGCGGATCTCTGGACTCTGGACTCTCTGAGTCCAGCCTGGTCTACAGAGCAAGTTCCAGGACAACCAGGCAAAGCTGTTACACAAAGAAACCCTGTCTCAAACAACAACAACAACAAAGAAACACAAAATGGAAGAAAAAGTATATATAGTAAATTCTAAAGTATACTTATAAGGAAAACAATGAGAAAATTTAAAGAAAACTATAAATTTAGAATTATGAAAGTATAGAAAAAGATGCCCACATATAAGAGCCCAAAGAATGAACCTTTTGTTTCTACATATTGCTAATTATTCAAATAAACAAAAAACATACAAGAGTGGTTATGGAAACAAGCACACATGGACCAAAATCAAGGACTGGTTATTGAAGAGAACATTACTTCTTTTTCTAAATTATTAACTTCAACTTATTCATCAGAACATATACTTAACCAGCAGCTTTAACATAACATGATTAAGAAATAATACAGGCAGAAAATGATTTCTTAAGCACATTAATTTTAAGTAAAGAAAATAAAGCAACCTTTTCCTGGAACAAATAGCCCAGTAGCTCCTGTTCTCTTACATCAAAATTTATCTAAAATAAACAAAAAAGAAAACAAAAAGAAAACAAAAAAATCCAGAATCACTCAATGTGTTAAGACTAGTCAAATTACTAAATAAAACTTACATACAATTTTAGATATTAGCATATTAAAATAATTTTTATGTTAACAGTAGTTAAAATTAGATCATGGTCAGCACTGTCTATCAACCAAAAATAATATTTTCATAGTTTTAATGTTAGGCTGACTTGTATTATCCCCTATGGGGAAAATAAGAGCCCTGAGAATGAAGTGATTTTGCTCAGAATTAAGAAGTTGCCAGCACAGCTTGCATGAAAGCTGGGGTCGGCCTCCAGTGCTACCAGGGAAGGAGACATAAACTACAATCTGCCCAGACGACAGGAGCCCAGCCTCTCCAGCAGTTTCACTCTCTGTTCTGACTACAGAAACCTGATACCACCCGGGGAAGAATTTTCACAATAGCCACTAGAGATGGAAAAGGTAAACAGGAAAGGGGGCGGTGGAGGAGGTGGGAGGTCAAGCAAGTACTAGAACACAATCAGGCTAGGCACGACATCCCAAGCTAGGAGTATCAGCAATTCAGAGGGAGGGATGGAAGGCTGGGAGTTCTGGGTCAGCCTTGGCCACACACAAGACTGATGGTACCCTGGGCTATGGGAGCCCTTAACTCAAAAACAAAAACAAACAAAAACCCCAGGAAAAAAAAAAATCTACCATTAGAAGGAATAAATTCTAGTGTCCACATCACAGTGGGAGGATTATTTGCATAATAACCTATTAAGTATTTTAAGAAAATACTAAGACAGGAGCGCTAAAGTTCTAAACAGAAAGGAACGAACAGATATAAAATCTAATTATCTTGACTGGATCAGACACACTGCACATGTGTTAAAGTAATTACTACATGCCAATACAAAAGTTTTAATTAAGATTTAAAAACTATTTTTTTAAAAATCTGTATTTAAAAAAACAATCACTATATTATGTATCAGGAGTCAATCTGAGCGAGCGCACCTCCAGTTCTCTCGTCTCATTAGCTATTTAAATGCTTACTCACCTCACACTAAGGTGAGAAGCACTCCATAATGAAAAAATACAGATCTGAAGTCTGAATCATTAAATTTAGGAAGGAAGAATGGGAAAGATCGTGTAAGTTAAAAAGCTGTGCCTGGCACATGCCTATTATCCCAACAGTGAGAGGTTAGGGCAGGAGGACCAAGGAAGTTCTAGCCTGGACTATTTAGCAAGTTTTGGGCAAGCCTCAATGACACAGCAGGACCTTGTCCTATAAAATATATAAAGCTAAATCCATAACATATTGAATTGTTTCAAAATATAAACAATACCTAAGTGCGACATCTAATGTTAATCAGAACTGTTACAGAAACCAGTACAGACCAAAGATTTTATTTAAATCTATTTAATAGTATCAAAATACTCCCAACATATATCACTCATGTATACCTCTATCTATTAAAATGCACAATTCTAAGAATGTGTATTTAAGCCAATGATTTCAAACAATTGAAAGTACTTTGGAATTTCTATAGATGAATATTTTTAAGTATACATACAATCATAAGTCCAGTTGAGTTACCTTGTCCAAAGCAAACTTAGTGTCTCCAACGGAAGATAATGACAGCGTATGAGATCCAACAAGGGCAAAGTTGCTGGTGCGCACAGCACTGAGACCTCCTGGACTGGCCATAACTGTAGAGAAATGCAGCAAAATTTAGTTCAGATTGGCTTTCCTAAGTTTGAATAGAAATGGCCCCATAGGCTCATGTTTCAATGCTCAGTCCTCAGTGATAAATCATTTGAGAAGTATTAGGGTGTGTGACCTTGCTGTGTGTCCTCACGGGAGGAGATGTGACATGAGGGGGGGGCTTTGAGACCCAGTCTCAACCTCCCAATGCCCTAAACCACTGCCTGTGCTCGGCTACTGCCTGTCTGGTTCCTGCCATGACGATGGACTCACCCTCTGAAACTGGAAGCAAGTCCCCAGATAAATGCCTTTTTTTCTAAGAGATGCTTTGGTCATGGTCTCCACAGCATTAGCACAGTGACCATGACACTAAGTAATAAGCAATGACTTCTCACTATCCACATGTATGAAATAAAACTGCCAGAGAGAATCTGCCTCATTTTCCTTTTCATCCTTTGTCTTTTGCGACAGGGATGCATCCCTTTGGTCAGGCAGGCTGGAACTACCAGATAGCCCAGAATGGCCACGAAAGCACAGCAATCCTCTTGCTTCAGCTTTTCAAGTATCAAGATCACTCACAAGTTTGAAGCTCCATGTCCACTGTCCTCCAGTTTTACTTTAGTGTATTTGATTGTTTGTGTGCACGTGCAGTCTTGAGAGGATCAAGAGAACAATTTGACAAGTCAGTTCTTTCCTGCCATGTTGTGGCACCCCAGGATCAAACTCAGATCTTAAGGCCTACATATAAGAATCTACCCGCTCAGCCATATCACTGTCTCACCTCGACTTTAAATATGGAAGAAAATTAAAGATCAAGCTTTCCTAACGAAAGAAACTATTTAGAAGATTACCTTTAACTGAAATGCAGGCACTTCTTAACATTTGGTAAAATTATGTTTTTAAATGACATAGAACCTAAAAATTTCGACATAAATAAAGCAATTTCCCCATAAAAAATACAGAAAGTTGACGAGCTAGATGGCTCAGTAGGTAAAGGCATCTGCTAAGCCAAACCTTATGGCCCAGTTTCCATCATTGGAATCTGTAAGTGTAAGAAGAGAAAGAACTCTGACCTACACATGTGCATGTATACACAGACAGATATCAGTAAATAAAATGACACGAAACATGGAAAAGACTCCCTTACTATTGGTAATCCTGAGTGATCTTTGTAACTTTCTTGTACCACAGTTGAGAGAACAAACACATGACGTAAATGAGGCCAGTTCCATCACAACCTAGTTTGAAAACCTGAGCCTACATTCATTATAGAGGACTTTTCTTGATCACTAGCAACCCAGTTCCCAGGGCCCCAGAGAGATGCTTTATTGACATGTTACAATGCTAGTTGAAATCAGTAAGTTACAGAAGCAAACTTCAGTTGGTTGGTGGTGGTACACACCTTTAATCTTAGCACTCAGGAGGCGGAGGCAAGCAGATCTCTGTGAGTTTGAGGCCAGCCTGGTCTACAAGAGCTAGCTCCAGGATAGCTAGGACTGTTACACAAAGAAACCCTGTCTTGAAAAAAAACCAAAAAACAAAAAAGAAGCAAACTCCATGGTATTGATAATAAAAAAAGTGAAGCAGGGCTGAAGAATAATATTACTTGCTGGAATTACTAAGTGACTAGTCATGACTGCTACAGTCTGAAAAAATCCCTAATGATTAGCTTATATTACTGCCTAACAAATCAGACTACAATCTATTCTGGCCAGTAATATATGTTGCTTTTAAAAAGTCCATGTAGGAAATGTTTTCCTATGGCCGGAGAGATGGCTCAATAGTTAAGAATGCTCAATGTCCTTACAGAGGACCAGAGTTCAATTTCCAGCACTTATTAAGGGGTGGCTCACAACTGCCTCTAACTCTAGCTCCAGAAAATCCAACATCCTCTTCTGGCCTCTATGTGCACCTGCATTGCACATGCATATATGTACATGCCAACAGGCGTGCGCGCGCGCACACACACACACAATTAAAATTAAAAATATATCTTAAGGGGATAGAGAAGCAGTTTAGTGCTTAAGAGCATTGGATCTTCTTTTAGAGAACCCAGGTCTAATCCTTAGTACCTATAAGAGATTCACAACCACCTGTAACTTCAGTTCCAGAGGATCCAGTGACTACTTCTGATTTTTCAAGCAACAGAAACATACATGTACACACACAAACACACACACACCACATAAAAATAATTTTTAAAACTCTTAAAAAAGAAAATATTTTTTCAAATCAAATCAAGAAGGCATATGTATATGGGTGTATATGGTTGGATATATTTATAAAGGTATGCAACTACCAAATTTACTTATTCTAAAGCTTCAAATAGTTTAGATCCACTCACCTGAAGAATGAAGGTTGCTTTTCTAACAAAAAAAGGGATAAAGACAAATTAATTATCTATTATTTAGTATGAAATAAAGTACAAAATTTTAACACTACAAGGACTACAGTTGAAAAAACACACTTCCTATATAAGTATCAATAATTAACATATCATTACTTACTCTGAGAAAGTCTTACTTTGCAGTCCAGATTGGACTTCAGTTAGCAATGCCCCTGCTTCTGTCTTTTAAGTACTGGGACCCATTAGTGCATCATAAATACTTCTATACTATTAAAGGCTTAAAGCTAGCTTCTCAATTTGTAGTTTTATTAAAAATGTAGGTTTATCAAGAGAATTTGATTTTTAGGAAAATTCTACTTACTGAAGTTATAGATGTGAGAAGTCTCTTTGGAGTAATAGCCTGGAAAAGGAGACAGCTTAGCATATTTTCTATTAAATATTACAATTCAAAACTTTAATGTTCTTACACAGAAAATAACTGTTAAATATAAACTTTATAGACCACACTAAATTCCTTTATCAAGGCCTTTCAAATACTGCATTACTCTTTAGAAGTAGAGCGTGTGTGTGTGTGTGTGTGTGTGTGTGTGTAATGTTCTCTCCACTTCAACCCAACAAAAAATTTAGAATAAAAGAAGACTTTAAGGGACAAAAAAAATTTTTTTTCCTTTTTTTTTTTTGAGACAGGGTCTTTGGGTAGCCCTGGCTGTCCTGGAACTTACTCTGTAGACCATGCTGTCCAAGATCTGCCTCCCAGGTGCTTGGATCAAACTCATGTGTCCCCACCACCCAGTCAGAAGAAATGTCTAATGACTTAGGAAGAAGACAAAAGGCGGAAACCAAGACCCCAGTAATCATATTTCTCAACCTTGGCCTTGCAGACCTTCTGGGACAAGAACACAAAGGAGCTGAAGTAAGCTATAAACTCAATTTTTAAGCAATATTCAGAAAATAAGATATTTGCATGTATTAGAAGGGCCCTGATTACACTTATCACGATGACTTGTGTATGTTTACATTCTACAGTCATACCTACTTATTAATTCAGTAAATAGAAATTTGGATCCTGTAATTGATTTAAAAAAAAAAAACTTTAAATCACTGAAACTTACCAGTAAGTGGCACCATTAGAAGGTGTGGCCTTAGAGTAAGTGTGGCCTTGTTAAAGGAAGTGTCTCAGGGGATGGACTTGGAGGTTTCAGAAGCTCAAGCCAGGCCCAGTCTCTCTCTCCTGCTGCCTGCTGATTCAGATGTAGAACTCAAGCTACCTCTCTAGCACCATGTCTGCCTGCCATATTTCCCACTGTGATGATAACAGACTAAACCTGAATATAAGCTAGCTCCAATTAGATGTTTTCCATATAAGCATTGTATGGCCACAGAGTCTCTTCACAGCAACAGAACACTGACTCAGATGACATTCTGACTACAGTGCTTTTACTAGGTCTCTGTAACTCTCACCTTGGACTTTGACGCTTTCTTCTTCTTATCAGGGCCGGATGAATCTTTCTTTTGTACCTACACACAAATCCAAAGCATAACTATCTTAAAATTTGGCATTATTAAGGAAATATATTGTTGTTCATTTCAGAAAGCTTTTTAAACTGCTTACCAAGCTGTAAACTTCAACATTTATTTCAAAGTCATTGGAAACATCATTCCTGGAAAAAAAAGTATTAAATAAAACTGTAATAAGAAACTAAACTCATGTCTTCAAAAACAATGCACAAACACAGCTACAAGACTCAAAGTAAAAGATTCCACTGTATTTTTAAGAAATACAACTAAACCTGTAAAGAATAATAAAAAAATGGTACAAACATATATTTCCTAAGATATAGTTCAGAGATACTTGTGTTATAAAATTCAAGGTCTCTACTAATAATAAAGTAAGGCCAGTGAGGTAAACGTGCTTGCAACCAAGGTTGCATGAGCACTGAGCTCTAACCCAAGACCCACAGAACAAAAGAGGACTCCCACAGCTGCCTTTCGGCCTCCCTCATCCTGTGCTGCTGTGTACAGGCAATTTTAGAAGTGTATAGAATAAATAATACTAGTAATAATAAAGGCAGAAAGATTTTTCATATTAGATTTTGACTGTAGCTTAATATGTATTTGATACTAATTATTTTTTAGCTGATAATAAAATATTGTTACAGCTAGACAAGATGGTGCATGCCTTTAATTCCAGCACTTGGAAGACAGAGACAGGCAGATCTGGTCTGAGGACAGCCTGGTCTACAGAACAAATACCATAATAGCCAGGACTGCAAGGAGGAAACCCTGTCTTGAAAACTCAAAACTCAAAAATAAATAAATATTATGTGATTTAAAGCATCTATAAAAATAATGGTACAAAATACTGAAGCACAATATATACTGCATATCTAGTCAAAAAAGTATCAATGAAAATAAATCAGAAAGAAGAGCTAAACTGAACAACTGAAAATTAAGTTATCTGCTCATATTTAAAGAACAAACAGGGGTCCAGAATATGGCTCAGAAGCTAAAGGGGCTTGCTGCACAAGCCTAGCAACCTAAGTTCAATACCCAGAGCTCACATAAAGGCAGAAGAGAACAGATTCTAGTTATCCTCTAACTTCCACACATGCACCCAAATCATGCAAGTGTACACATACACACAAACAGATAATAATTACAAATACATTCTTAAAGATTAATTATTTTTATTTTATGTGTGTAAGTGTTTTGTCTACATGCATGTCTGTGTACCACACCTGTATGTGTGACTGCAGAAGCATTGGATCCTCAGCAACTAACTAGAGCTACAATTGTTGTGAGCTGCCACAAGGATATTGGGAACTAAACTTGGTCCTCTGAAGAATAGCCTATGCTCTTAGCCATTGAGCCATCTCTCCAGAATCTCATAAATAAACTTAAAAAGGAGGAGGCGGAGGAGGAGGAGGAAGAGAAGGGGGAGGAAGAGGAGGAGGAGGAGGAAGAGGAGGAGGAGGAGGAGGAGGAGGAGGAGGAGGAGGAGGAGGAGGAGGAGGAGGAGGAGGAGAAGAAGAAGAAGAAGAAGAAGAAGAAGAAGAAGAAGAAGAAGAAGAAGAAGAAGAAGAAGAAGAAGAAGAAGAAGAAGAAAGAGAGGGAAAAAAAGAAGGAAAAATTTGCGGGAGGGGCTTCAAGGGCCTATCTCTACCTGAGACACTGGCAGCTGATGGTTATTGGGGTGGGGGTGGGGGAAGACATGGGACATTTTTTTCAGTGGGGCAATCACTGGTAAGTTGCCCATGCGCTATTGTAAGTAACCCCTTAACCATGGTCCTATAAGCAACCCTAATTTAAACTCATTAGCTCATTGAATAATAACTAAAATAGACAAATTAAGGGGATGGGCTGTAGCATATGGTAGAGTACTTTCCTAGTTCACAAGGTCCTAGGCTTGATTTCAGTACTACCAAAATGAAAAGACAAAAGACTGAAAGTAGATAGGAGACTGTCTAGGAGAACAAAGGGATCAGCAGGAGTGAGATAAGACAAGAAAGGGTAGAGGGGAGCTAATATAACCAAAAATATATTATTTGCAGGTATGAAAATATCATGTATAACATATGCTAATAAAAATATTGCATTAATTATAATAAATTAGCAAACAAATATAAATACATTTTAAATACTATAAAAGTTTGGGGTCTGGCAGTGCTAGCACATGCTTTTAATCCTAGCACTAGGGAGGCAGAGGCAGTTAGATCTCTGAGTTTGAGGCCAGCCTGGTCTACAGAGTGAGTTCCAGGACAGCCAGGGCTACACAGAGAAACTCTGTCTTGAAAAATAACCACCCCGACCAATAAAAAAAACCTATAAAAGTTTGGGATGTAGCTTGCTGATAACGCATGTTTAGCATGCACAAAGCTGAGTTCCATCCCATGCACTACAACAGATAAAACGAGATCATAAGTTATCAGTCAAATGCTGAGATTGTTTTACTCTATTTAAAGAAAAACTTGTTTGAATCATGAGATACTCAATTTACTTACAGAGTAAATGTCGTGGTAAATGTCAGAGCGTCACCACTCAGAGAGTTTGAAGTACTTGCTAATGGTGTGGCGACCATATGTTCAGCTCCAGCTTTTAGCATAATTAAGTAGTAGTAATTTGATGCATCTGTAATAAGTAACCACATCGCAAAATTAGCAAAAGGGGATCAAACTTTGCTAGACAACATTCTGGAAGGTCAGAAGTCATACTGCACCTGACCCACATAAAATTTATATTTACAATGTCTAATATCAAATTTCTCAAAACAAAAACTAAGAAAAACAAGCTGATACCTACGATCCAGCAATAAACATCAAGTCTTCTACTTACATAAAGCAAAATAACTTTATTCTACATTCCTCCCTTTCTGCTATAATTTATTAGGCAGTAATAAGTATATACCTCTAAAAGGTAAATTATGATTTGTTATTTCAAAATTGAGATTTAAAAACCATTAAGGGTTACTCAGGGATAATATCTAATAAAAACATGAACTATTTATTCACTATTTATCACTAAGTAACAATATTTCAAAGACTAAATTACCAAGTTTTCTGCATTATACTAAAATTAGGCAACAGGAAAAATTATAACCTAGATTAACTCATTTCTACAAAAATACTCAAACTTTTTCTTCATTTGTTGTTCAGAAACAGGAACTCCTCTCTAACCCAGGCAGGCCTTGAATTTGAGAAGATATACTTTTGTAATCTTCCAAACTACTGGGATTATAAACACAAGCCGCCACATCCAGTGAATGTTATTAAAAAAACATTCCTAGAGACTGAATTCAGGGACTCATACATGTAAGGCAGCACTGGATCTCAGACCTTACCCCTGCCCACCCATCTGGCCTTGAGCTCAGGACCACTGTAGCCTCCCAAGCAGCTGGGATGACAAGTTTGTTCCACCTGGTCCCACTGAAGGCTCAACCATGTCATGGCTCCATTCCTTTCCAAACCTCAAATTCACTTCTCAATTTTAAGACTTCTTTACTCCAAAGATAAAGTTCTAATTAAATAAAAATGCAAAAGAATCTTAAAACAATTCTTATCTAACATTTCACATGAGTTTTCAGAGCATACTGCCATATTCTTCTTTACCCATATGACTCTCATTAATTTTTTTTTTGTAGATTAGGCAATCTTAAAAGGTCATTGTGGTTATCCAATCCAGAAAAGGAAATAGAATTTCAATATAGTATAGTCACTGAGCAATTATCACTCACGCAACCAATAATTCAAAATTTCTAGAAGGAACTTATAAAATGGGGTGAATTTTAACAAGAATAAAGTAAACTTTTTAAATGACCTGGCACATAACAAAACTAATTAATGAAATGTTGGAGGAGAGGGGTCCCTTGTTCTGTCCCAGCTGCCCTGCTAGCTTATACCCGAAATAATCACACAGAAACTGTATTCATTTAAACACTGCCTGGCCATTAGCTCTAGCCTCTTATTGGCTGACTCTCACATCTTGATTCAACCCATTTCTAATAATCTGTATGTCACCACAAGGTCGTGGCTTACTGGAAAAGATTTAGCATGTCTGACCTGGCAGCTCCATGGTGGCTCTCTCTCTTTGCTTTCTTCCCCTTAGAATTTAGTCCTGTCTTCCCACCTACCTAAGTTCTGCCCTATCACCAGGCCCAAAGCAGTTTTTTTTATTAAGCAATGGAAGCAACACAAATGCAAAAGGGCCTCCTACACCAATGAAAGGCAAATGCCATGCCTTGTCAAGATAACCTAAGAAAATGTTTTCTGTCATATTATGTTTGGTCTTACTTTGAGATAGAGTCATGTACATACTTGCATGGGTTGCTAACCCTATTATGTAAATTTTCCCCTAATTATCCAATATGAGAAATTGTCCATACAATATGAGGAATGAAACTGTAATGATGTGGGATCCCCTCGGTGTGCTGTTATTACCATTAATGAATAAAGAACTGCTTTGAGCCCACAGCAGAGCAGGGCAGGGCAGAGTAGAACTAGGCAGGGAGGACTGGACTAAATGCTGGGAGAAAGAAGGGTGGAGTCAGAGAGACACCATGGGTCCACCAGAGATAGACATGCTGAATCTTTGCCAGTAAACCACTGCCAGATGGCGATATACAGATTAATAGAAATGGGTTAAATTAATATAAGAGCCAATAAGAAGCTAGAGCTAATGGACCAAGCTGTGTTTTAATTAATACAGTTTCTGTTTTATTATTTTGGTTCTGGGCAGCCAGGACAAACAAGAGTACCCCTGCAACAATGTAAGATGGAAGTTTTGCATCATAATGCATACTTATATCTTTCTCAGACAAATGCAGTCTAAGTGAACTTCACAATTTTCTGTGTAATCCAGCCTCATACCTGGTTTCTGAGCGGTGCTGCAGACAAAATCTGCTTTCAGAGGCAAGCAGATTTCTGACAAAGTGACTGACCCTTTGGATGGAACAAATTCACTCTGAGACACAATACCAGCCTTCTTCCTCCTCTGAGGCCCTTCATTCTTCAGCTTATTCAGTTCATCAATCAGAAGTGCTCTCTTCTCAGCTACATAGAAATATGCAAGAAAGATTCTAAATATTAGAACTGCAGCTGTACCCGAATGAGGCCAAATCATGAAAGCACATTGAATTGACAACTGAACAAAACAACACAGACAAGATCAGTTACTGTCTCTTCGATGGAACTGTTTGGGTGGTAAAATGTCATCTGCTAGTCTGTTCCCAACTCCTTACAAAGTGCCAGTTTTTAATCGGTTTTCTTAATGAGGTGTCACCTCAACTGCTCCATTCTCACATTAGATGTGAGACACAGACAGGAATGTGCATATGTATGTTCATTTAGGATACTGTTTTCCAGCTGCCTTACACATACTTGCAATCAGAAGAAGTCTTTCTGCTTCAGCTTCTTCCAGGGATCCTTTCCCATGTTCTTCATCAACACAGCAGTTCAGAGCCTGGCTGGCCTGATAGATCACTGTCTGCTGCAAATTTATGTCATTATTGAGCTCCTAGTGAAAGCACAGGAGGAATTAATCACCATTACCACTTTATTTAAACTTTAATTCTAATTAAACAGATTGCACAATTTCCAAATATTTAAGAAAAGTACAAATGTTAGTTTTACTGCACAAGTGTTTAGATTACAGATTCTATAACTGTGTGTTATCTAGGAACATAACTGTGAGCATCACAAAAAATGTAACAACAGTAAAAGGTTGTGAATACAAACAATCAAACATCAGTTCAAAGTTAAATTATGTGATGAATCCAAGATGCTCCTGGCAGCACTTATCCGTGCACACCTTCCTGTGGCCATACTTCTGAAAACAGCACGTACATCACACACCATGTAGCACCAATGAAGACAACCTACGACGTGACACTACTGTACTGCAGGAGGCGTGAGGGCCTTTGTGATCAGATATTTACTAGGGGATCTCGGAATGTTAAGCGCACAGAGTTATCCCATCAAGGGAAGGGATGAAAAACCTCCTTATCCAGAAGGCTGGAACAGACACTCAAGTCTAGTGACCAACACCAGTACTAAGTCCTGATGAACCAAACTGTCTTCTTGTCTCCCACAGCTTATGACTCTGCTGGCTATGAAGGTCACACTCTATGCCATAAAACGAACTTTTAGTATACATGCAGTTTTCTGCTCCTACAAAACATGACAGTCGGGCTGGGGAGATGGCTCAGTGGTTAAGAGCACTGACTGCTCTTCCAGAGGACCCGAGTTCAATTCCCAGCAACCACATGGCAGCTCACAACTGTCTGTAATTCTAGTTCCAGGAGACCCAACACTCACGGCAAAACACCAATGAATGTAAAATATATAAATAAATAAATATTAAAAAAATAAAATTAAAAAAATTAAAAAAAAACAAACAAACATGAGAGTCAGGTGGGTGTGGTGTCATATGCAGATTCAGGGGAATCTCTCTGAGTTTGAGTTCAAGGCCAGCCTGGTCTACAGAGAAAGTTACAAGACAGCCAGAGCTACATAGAGAAATTGTGTCTTGAAACCACAAAACAAAATGAACAAAAAAAAACCTCACAACAGTCCTTTAATTTCCATACTCAGGAGGCTGAAATAGGAAGATCTGAGTCTGAGGCAAATCTGGGAACATAGCAAGCTCCAGGCCAGCTAAGGTTACATTGGGAGACCCTGTCTCAAAATAAATAAATATACCACACTGCTCTAACTAATAGGAACTTTTTGTTGTTGTTGTTGATTTTTGAGACAGGGTTTCTCTATAGTTTTTTTGAAGCCTGTTTTGGAATTAGCTCTTATAGATCAGGCTGGCCTCAAACTCACAGAGATCCACCTTCCTCTGCCTTCCGAGTGCTGGGATTAAAGGCGCGCGCCACCACTGCCTGGCTGGAACAAATTTTAATATTAACAGTAATTAGTACCAACTTTAAATTATAGTGCATTTTTGGTTTCAAAAGTTGCTATTGTGCTGACTTGAACTCCACATGGTCACTTGGTGGGTCAATTGGCAAAGGGTCTGCTGCATAAGCATGGGGTCCGGAGTCCTGAACCCCGCACCCACACAGAAAGCACCAAGCAAACAAAGCGTTTTCTTTAGCATAAAACCCTTTTAAGACCACAGTAAGTTTCACATACCATCATCCAACTAACAGTTATAAATACGTTTTGGGGGAGAAGAGAGGTGCTGGGGATTGAACTCAGGGCCTCACACATGCTAGGTGTCACTATATTACAAAGCTACACAATCTGCTCCAGTGTGATGATGTCACAGCAATGTGAACCAGCTTCCAACTTTCTAAAAAGGGCGTATTCCTGATGTTAAACTGAATCAGGAGTAACTAAGCTCCTACATTTTAGCCTCACTCCAGCCCCTTGGGGCTGAGATTAGTAGGACTGCAAGTTCACAATCTAGTTCAAGAAAGTCCACATTCCCTTCACATGCCAAAACATACCTGCATTTTTTGTTTGATATTAACTTGACAAGAAAAGACATTATTCTTTTCACCCAATTTTGAAGCAACATCTTCTTTTCGAACAATCACTTGCTTTATGGAGGGACGTTCTGTTTCTTTGAATCTTTGAGACCTATATGCATCAATGCTGCAGGGAAGAGTCACTGTTAGAAATCCACTGAACAACAGATATTAACAAACATGTCACAGAAACCGAATCTCACACTTAAGCATCAGCACATTTCCCCAAAATGGAAATGCCATTTGATGAAAGGGAAACTGACAGAAGTTATTCCGAGCTGGGGCTGCTCATCAGCGGTAGACTTCCTGCTTAGCACGCCTGAGGTCCTGAGTTCACTCCCCAGGCCACAGTTATCCCAAGTTTGCAAAGCTCTGTAAACAAGAGCTAAGCTGTGATGCTTCTCATGTCAACCTCAGACAACACAGTGGAGGCGAACCTTCCCACACACCTTACCTATAGAGAAGATCACGATCCTCAGAACTAATGCTATCACCAGACTCGGCTCGAGGAACACGGGTTCTCTGAAATTTTCCTGGTTTGGGACTTGCAGCACTTGGGCTAGTGTCTCCTAACTCCAATTTGGGTGAAGAAATTACATTCTACATAAAAGTAAATAAGTAAATGAGATGTTAGACTTTCAATTTTGTTTTTATTTAAGAGACATGGTCTTCATTATATAGTCCAGGCTGGTTTCCAGCTCTTGATCTTCTTGCCGAACTCCCCTGAAACCTGGGGTCACAGACACATATCATCACACCCAGGATTTACATACCAGATGTTATGGATGTACAACACTAATCCTAAATGATACTTCATTTAATTCTGAGAAAGTAATTAATTCTTTTCTGCTTTTAGGAAATACATATCTAATACATCTACTACTTTATAATAAAAATAACAAAACAGATAAATTTCTACAAAATAAATGGATAAAGAACACACAAATCAGCAAATCCATGAGGTGCACCGAAAACCGAAATACCTACTGCCACAGAAGTACTGGTCCACAGAAAAGGACCAAACATCACAGAACGAACTTCAAAAGCTCAACTGGGGGCTGGAGAGAGGACTTGGTAGTTAAGAACAACGGCTGATGTTCTAGAGGACCAGGACTCATATGGTGGTTCCCAGCACTCATATGGTGGCTCACAACCATCTCTAAAATACAGTCCTAGAGGATCCAATTCCTTCTGTGACTTCTGCAGGCAGTGCACATACATGATACATAGATAAGCACTCAGGCAAAACAACATACATATAAAATAAAAATGAAGAGCGAAAAAAGTTCTTTAAATCTGAACTGAGTCACAAAGTTCTGCCTCATGCACCATATCCGCCTGACCTCTAATCAGCCAGTAACACTGACTCAAACATCTCCAGAACACGGTTTATAGGACAATGCTTTCACAGCCAGCAGGACCCAGAGATGCTTTTTAAAAGTTTGCTGAATCCAAAAGCACACATTTTACTACACAGTTAAACATACTTATTTCTCATTGGCAAAAATATGTTAACTTTAAGCCAGGCGGTGGTGGCGCATGCCTTTAATCCCAGCACTCGGGAGGCAGGCAGATCTCTGTGATCTTGAGGCCAGCCTGGTCTACAAGAGCTAGCTTCAGGACAGACTCCAAAGCAACAGAGAAACCCTGTATTGAAAAACCAAAAAAAAAAGTGCTACCTTTAATAATTCCTAGACTGACTGATAAAGATATACTTGAGCCTGTTAGAAAGTCTTAAAATTCATGGTCTGAAACTGCAACACCAACCTAACAATACCACGCCAGCCTAAGCTATGAGAACCTGTCTCAAAAAATAAATAATAAAAATAACCCAAACCAACAAAACTTTTAAATAAAATACTTCTAATTGAGCTAAGGCGATGGCAAGTAACAGAGGTTAGGCCTCAGTGAATGCTACTTGTATTTCCGGCCCTAACTATAATTATGACTTAAAGATTCCATCAGCCCTAGAATGTAGGCAATAGCTGGCCTTGTATAACAGCTGAGAGAGCCATGTGATTGAGAGTTGCAACAATCACAAAACACTACAACCAGAATTGAGAGCAAATGTCATGTTTGTTAAAATATGTCAATGTTTCCCTGAGGTCACAGAAACTACTAGAGTTACTAAGACAATTCTAACAGATTTATACAACCCCACTGTGAAGAGGGAAATCTATCTACCAAAAGTGGAAGAAGTATATTATTCAGTGTATTTTGGTATAAGCCCGTGTACATGTCGTCTTTCCTTACCTCTAGACTTACCACGCCAACCGTCTGAGCTAGGGGACTGAGTAGAGACATTGAAGAGATGTTCAGTGCGTCTTCCTGCTCTCCGCTGTCCTCTGCTTCCACTCGATCCACCTCCTCTTGGCTCTTTTCCACATCCAGTTCACCTTCCTCTAGGACATCACTAAAGATGTCATTAATGACTTTGGAGCTATTGATATCATCATCCACATTCATTTCAATTTCACGCACTACTTCTGAAAAACATTTCAGTGGGTACACACTAAGAATCAACGTGGCAGAGGAGGCTGAGCTTCCATGTTTACTAAAATAAGCAGAGAGTTACCCAATGAAAAATCACTTCCTAACAATGGAGAGAGGACAACTTCCAATGCTTATAAAATCAAGATAAAGCTAATATTTAACAATATTTAAAAAGTTCCGAGATATTTTCTAAAATATAAAGATTAGATTTACAAAGAAAGTAAACTTAGGGGCTGGAGAGATGGCTCAGCGGTTAAGAGCATTGCCTGCTATTCCAAAGGTCCTGAGTTCAATTCCCAGCAACCACATGGTGGCTCACAACCATCTGTAATGAGGTCTGGTGTCCTCTTCTGGCCTGCAGGCATATATTATTTACATAATAAATAAATAAATATTTTTTAAAAAAGAAAAGTAAACTTAATGCTTTGGATTTAAGTGACAATATTAAATAGGAACATAGGATTCTGACTTTCAAAAAGTACTCAAGGGCTAGAGATACAGCTTGGTGGTTAAAGTCTGCTATTATTCTAGAGGACCCAAGTACATTTCTTAGCACCCACAATGGGCAGCTCACAACAACCTGTAACTCCAGCTCCAAAACAAAACACTGTGTTTTGGCCTCTAAAGGCATCTCTGGACATACCACCATAAAGAGACACACACACACACACAATTTAAAAATAAGTCACAACAGGCAATTGTTGTGGGAGGTCCTTCTGTCTGTGTGTGCTTTTATTGGCTAATGAATAAAGAACTGCTTTGAGCCTATGGCAGGGAAGAACAGAACTAGGTGGGGAAAGCTGGACTGTATGCTAGGAGAAAGAAGGGTGGAGTCAGAGAGAAGCCATGGAGCCTCCAAAGAAAGATGCTGGGAACTTTAGCCGGTAAACCACAGCAACGTGGCGACACACAGATTAACAGATATGGGTTAAATTAATATGTAAGAGTTAGCCAATAAGAAGCTAGAGCTAATGGGCCAAGCAGTGATTTAATTAATACAATTTCTGTGTGATTATTTCAGGTCTAAGCTAGCCGGGCAACCGGGAACTAACTAGCGGCCTCCCATCTCCTACAGGCAATGGTGGCACATGCCTTTAATTCCAGCACTCAGGAGACAGAGGCAAGTGGATCTTTGGGAGTTTGAGGCCAGCCTGGTCTACAAAGTGAGTCTATGACAGCAATGGCCACACAGTGAAACCCTGTCCTGGAAAAAATAAATAAATAAAATAAAACAATAAATAATAAACCTCAAACAGCACTTTCCAAGGAGTCCTTTCTATTGTTTGGAGATAACATCTCACACAGTAGTCAGCACAGGAAAATATTAGTCCCATCTAGAGTGACTGAACCGCTAACAGTAGCACTGCTGACTCCCCATGGGAGGCCTTACCCTTTGGAAGGAGTGGGTGGCAGGAACAACTGTGGTTGAAATGCAAAATGAATAAAATATAAAAGACAAAAACAAACAAAAAAACAACAGCTCAATAGAAGCTACAGCGTATCCTAGTGTGACAAAAAGGTATTATAAAGTTAACAGGACGGTTAATATAAGAGTACTATTCTTACATTATTTTGTTATTTCTTACAAGGGATCTAGAACTAACAAGAGTAATACTGCAAACCAACCAGTTTCCTGCTCAGCTTTCAGGTCTGATGCAACTTTTAAGGACTTTTCCTCTTCTAAAAACAACGTTATTTTCAAAGGGCTGGACTTGGTCATTTTGCTTTCAGTGGAACCTAAAAGAGTTTGAGAAAAATCAAATTAATGTGTGTGTGTGTGCATGCATGTGCCAGGAGCAACCTGAAAATGTAAAATTAGAGAGTCATAAATCTTTATTAGAAAGCCATGCTTGGCCGGGTGGTGGTGGCACACACCTTTAATCCCAGCACTTGGGAGGCAGAGGCAGGCAGATCTCTTGAGTTTGAGACCAGCCTGGTCTACAACAGCTAGATCCAGGACAGGCTCCAAAGCTACAGAGAAACCCTATCTCAAATAAAAAAAAAAAGAAAAAAGAAAAAAAGAAAAAGAAAAAAGCCATGCTTGTACTTTTAAACATTCAAATCTATAAATGGAGGGAGAAGTGTTTTATCTGTTTTTTCTTAATTTACTGTTTTTTCTCTCCACCAGGAGGAAAAATGACAGCAGTAGTACAAATTTTCTTTATTTAAACTATTCTATAATTAGTTTTAACCTAAAAAAAAATGTAAACAAAATCACTCAAAACTAAGTCCAGAAGATCATTTCCTCAGACAATAGACGAAAAGTCTTAGGTAACGCTTACACACTCACTGACAAGAGACTGAGAGCATTCCTCTGAGATGGGAAACATAGGCATGCCTGCTCTCCCTACTGAACATAATATACACTTTAAAGTCTTATCAAAAGCAACTAAACAATAAGGATATAAAAGGCATCCAAACCAGAACAGAACTGCCACGATTTCAGCTCACAAATGGCATCACCTAATGCTGACAACCCTGAAGATGCTACCAAAGAAAAAGGGAGCACATGGCCTGTTAGAACTAATAAATTTAGTAAATTCAGCAAAACTACATAAAGGAGATAATATCAACATCTAGGGGTAGTTGATGGCTCACACCTGAAATCTTAAAACACATGGCTAGAGCAGAATTGCAGCATATTCAAGGATAGACAGCAAGGGCTACAGAGCAATGCCAACGATACATACAAACATAAAAACACACATTTACACAGCAGTGAACAGTCTCAAAATAACTCCTGAGTGCTAGTTTCTCTGGCTGTCAGGAAGCCTGAGCAATCATCACCACTGCATAACCCAGATATGGTGGCGCATGGTCACCTGTGACCACCGCATAACCCAGGTGTGGTGGTGCATGCTCACTTATGATCACCGCATAACCCAGGTGTGGTGGTGCATGCTCACTTATACTTATGATCACCGCATAACCCAAGTGTGGTGGCGCATGCACAACTGTGACCACTGCATAACCCAAGTGTGGTGGCGCATGCACAACTGTGACCACTGCATAACCTAGGTGTGGTGGCGCATGCACAACTGTGACCACCGCATAACCTAGGTGTGGTGGCGCATGCACAACTGTGACCACCGCATAACCTAGGTGTGGTGGCGCATGCACAACTGTGACCACTGCATAAACCAGGTGTGGTGGCACATGCACAACTGTGACCCTAGCACTTGGGAAGCGGGGGCAGGAGAATCTGAAGTTCAAGGGGATCCTGGACTACAGCTTGGGCTAGGTAAGAAAGTAAAAGAAGAAAATACATAGGAATAAGCCTAACCAAAGAGTCAAACAATCTGTATCTTAAAAACAGCAAAATTCTGCTAAAAGGAATATACAAACACGAGAAAACATCTGGCAAAGCGCCAGCAGGACCAGATAATCTGCACACTCAATGTGATGTCTATCTATCAAAATCTTCCTTTCCAGGAGCAGAAAGACATCCTCAAATTTATACTAAATGTAAGGACCCTCTGAATATTTAAAACATTTCTGAAAGAGAAGAAAAGATTCATATTTCCTGCTAAAATGTATTATATAGCTGGGATCAACTTAATGGTACTTTCTCTGCCAGGTGTAAGACCCTTGGTTTCAGCAACACATAAAAGGAAGAAAACAATTACAAAGCTATCCATGATGAAGAGGCTATTATCCAGAATATACAGACGACAACAACAACCCAACCAGTAGTGAAGTACCTGTCAATAATCACGAGCATGAGGACCTGAATTGAATCCCAGAACGCACATAAAAATCAAACACAGCAGTGTTCACTTTTAATCCAGCACCAGGAAGCTGGAGGCAGGCAGATGCCCAGTTTATGGATCAGCCACTCTCGCCTAACCAGGGAACTACAGGTTATAGGTAAGAGCCTGTTTCAACAAAAGGTGGACGGCTCCCAAGGAAAAATACCGCAAACCCATGTAGACTCGCATGTATGCACACACAGACATGGTAGTACATGCTTATAAACCCAGCACCTGGGGGGACAGTGGCAGAAATTTGAAGTGATTCCAGGCCATCCAAGACAACCTAGTAAGGTCCTGTCTTTTTCTCCCCAGAAAAAAAAAAAAAACAAAAAAACAACAACAGGTGTATGTGTGTGGGATGGGTGGGTACAGAAGTCATTTTTTAAGAGAGGAAACAAAAATGACCACAAAGAATATGAAAAATGTCCACCATCACTATTCAGAAACACAAATAACACAATGGGATTTCACCTTACACTTATTAAGATGGCTACTACCCAAAACAAAAACATCATTATCAAAAACCACTCAAAACAGAAAGTAACAATGCTGGTAAAAAGCAGAAAAATTATAACTTTGTGCACTGTTAGTGAGAACATAAAATAATGAAACTGCAATGAAACATGATGCAGCAATTCCTTCTTCAAAGACTGCAACAGGGGCGCAGGCAACTGCGCACAGCAGCAGAGAGGGAGAAGGCACTGCACGTGTACACGCAGAGAATGCGTAAGTAGCATGCTATGTACACATGGTGGGACGGTATCCAGCTACAGTGGCTCTCCTTCACCCAGGGTCTCACTTTCCAGAGTTTCAGTCACCTGTTGTCAACCAAATAGGGAATCCAGAAATACACCAAACTGCAGGACATGCAGGAGAACCCGAGTTCTTAGGGAGTTCAGGTGCTAGTCACAAATTTAAGCTTCTCCTATAGAATCTCGGACTGCATTCTTAAAGATTAAAGGACTACTGTGTGTTTCTTCTCATGAGGCATTTTAAGAAGACAAATTCACAGCAACAATGTAAAATGGGAGGATAAAGCATAAACGAGATTTTTTTGTTTAACAGGTACAGTTTCAATTTTGCAAGCTGACTAAGTTCTGGAGATCGGTGACAAATGAACATAGTTAATTCTACTGAAATGTGCACCTAAAGCCAGTAAGTTGTTAAAACTGGCTTTGGGGGATGGGATAAGGGTAGAGTTTCATTATTGAAGCTCAGGCTTGATTTAACATCATGAGTCCTCTCTTAGCCCATAGAAGACTGAGATTAAAGACATGGACCACCATGCCCAGCTAAAGTTGGTAGAGTTTATGTGATTCTTATTTTTATTTTTAGCTTTATTTATTTATTATGCATACAGTGTCCTGTCTGCATGTCTGCCTACACGCCAGAAGAGAGCGCCAGATTTCATTACAGATGGTTATGAGATACCATATAAGGGCTGGGAATTGAACTCAGGACCTCTGGAAGAGCAGCCAGAGCTCTTATCCTCTGAGCCTGGGTTTATATGATTCTTTTTATATAACACACATTAAGATAAAATTTTGTCAGGTACATGGCGGTGCCCACCTTTAATCCCAGCATTTAGGAGGCAGAGGCAGGCTGATCTCTAAGTTTGAGGTTAGCCTGGTCTACAGAGTTCCAGAACAGCAGGAGCTACATAGTAAGACCCTGTCACAAGGATGGAAGAAAATAAAGAAAGAAAAGAAAGCAAGAAAGAAAAATAAAAATTTCAAAGTGTTTGTGATAAGCCAGGAGTGGTGACTCACCTATAATTCCAACACTTAGCACACTGAGGCAGGAGGATTAAATGTTCTAGGTAGTCTGGGTTGCACAGTAAGATCCTATCTCCAAAGAAAAAGAGGGATGGGGAAATAGGGGGAGTGGAGAGGAGAGAAGCAGGGAGAGAAGGAGAGCTTCCTAGCTTCAGCCACTACGGCTCCTTTGCCACAATGAACTATATTTTCTAGGGCTATAAGACAGAACAAAGCCTGTCTCTCCTTGGAGAGGGGACAACACATTATCCAAGAGGGAGTTCTTACACTGGGAAGAACTAAATGGTCAAAAATGAGCTGAAGAGGAAAATAGCTCTGCCTGCGTACGGCACAGCGGCGCTTGTCCTCAGTCATCTCCAGCCGTCTGCAGCAGTACAGCTTCAGCTGCGTAGCAGGGGACACTAACCTGAGGGTTCTACACTAGAGATCTTCACTGCAGTTTGATTTTCAGCCACTTTATCTGTTACAGCAGTCAATGGGGTGTTTGAAACAGCTTGACGCTTCTTGAGGGGAGTATTCTGACAGTGAATGTCCTGCAAAAGGCAAATGGAGAGGTAAATTGTATTTCTCAGAATTATAAATCTTAGTTTATTAAATGAAATAGAACTATTATTAAATAACACTCTATATGTTTTTTTGAGTATAAAAGAAATAATATGCTATTAAAAGGGCCCAGGCCAGTGTTAATAACTTTCCGGGTGTACGATTTTCATTATTTAAAATATTTTACAAGACTAGGAAGTGAGGAAGAATGAAAATTCACATCAGATCTCAGTCATACACAAATCAACCAAAGTGAAGTAACACAAAAACTATTTCTCCTGTCTTTTTCTCTGTCTTCGCCTATACAATATTGAGACAGTTCTGACATGAAGATTCTATTTAATCAAAGTATAAAATTCCAAAACAAAACAAAACAAGGATAAAAACAGATCTAAAAATAAGGAAGAAAAGAAGAAAAGCATGCATTGTTTTACTGTCTCAATATTGGACTTTCTGATGGATAGGCTTGGTTACTGCCCAGCCCACTGCTAACTTGTAGTGTACTTCATAAGTTGTTCTCACCCCACAGTGGAGACAGTTTATGATGGCCAGGCATGGTGGCACACATCTATAACCCCAGTACTCCAGTGGCAGATGCAAAAAAAGCACTGCCAGTTCCAGGCCAGCCTGGTCTACAAAGTGAGTTAATGACTGTGAGAAGGATGGAAACAATAAAACACCTACAACAGACTTCTCACCCGAGCCCTGACAACACGAGAACCGCACCTCTGCGGTGTCTTATTAACCCTCGTTTAAAGCTCCTACTCCAAGATTGGCCCCAGAATTTAGTGCACTCTATGACCACAGGCCCCACCAGCAACAACCCGGAGCTTCTTAGCATCACTAACAGAGTCTTCTCTGAACTCACAAGTGCTTCTTCTGCATCATCAAGGGGCCACCAGGGCCATCCAAGCAACCTCTCAGCTGCATCAAAATGTCAGTTCCAAAACCCTTCGCCAACACTCCAATTTGGCCTCCCCTGAAAATGATTTGTGCTTCTCCATACACCCCATCCTAACTGTGCCACCAATCCCCCCAACGCTCCCTCTCCTTTGGTCAGCTGATGCTCTTCTTCCTTGATTCTACTTACTTTCTTCTCCCCCTCACCACCACCCAGGGTGGACCTCAATCTCAGAACTCTTCACTGCAACCATTTCCCCACCAATGACATCAAAGGGTTCATATCATCAAGCTTCCAGACCTCTTGTTTGGGAAAACCCTAACTCAGGACTGACCAAAATTCTTCAAATCAACACCTAGACTCTTTGGCTATACCTTTGCAATTTTGTTATAGTACACATGTATGGTCTTATAGTTCTGGTGGTTTGAATAAAAAATGTCCGCCACAGCTCATGTGGCTCCGAGCCGGAGGTGCTATTTGGGGAGGTTTTGGAACCTTTTGGATATGGAGTCTTGCTGGAGGTAAGTATGTCACGGGAATGGGCTTTGATAGCCTTACCCTACTTCTATTCTGTTTCCTGTTGTGGCTGAAAGGATGGCCAGCCAGCTCCTGCTTCCATGCTTCATTGATTGTTGCCACCATTTCCCACCATTGTTGACTCTACCCTCTGGAACCCTATGCTAAAACAAACCCTTTCTTCCCTAAGTGGCTTCTGTCATGGTGTTTATCACGGCAGCAGAAAAGTCACCGACACATGGCCACCCGAGTCTCAACAGAAAAGTCCCTAACACATGGTCACCCGAGTCTCAACTCTACCATCTTGGTCCCTTCTGATTCTCAGTTAGTCTTTCTTCCTTCAAGTATTTCCCCTGCCATGCTCTAGTCAAAGGCAGAGAAGTAAGCACCTCCCTTTCCTAGAAATGAACACAACAGCCACTAACAGACCCTCAGACCTGGCCAGCAGCGGGCCAGACATCAGGGTCGGCAATTTCCACCTTGCTTTTATCACAAATGGTTCCCTCCCCTCATCCTACAACTATCAGTTTCTTTCCCTTCACCATAACTTATTAACTTAACTCCTTTCCATCAATGCTAAAATATTCCTAAAAACGCAACAATTCAAACACACTTTGCTTTTTTATACCAAGGCACCACCTCCTTTCTTTCTCCCACTTAGACAAAACTTCTAGCAACTGCCTACACCGGCTCTGCTCTTTTCCCCATCCCAGCCCTCCTCATGCCTGCATTCTTCACCTTACACACCACAGCAGACTTCATACTTGAAACCTCAGCATGCACAAACACCAAACAGACAAATCTCAGTGGACTCATTTAAACCCTCAGGGAATAAACTATCTTTGTCTCCCTGGACTTTAACAACACTCCCGTATTTTCCACCCATGATTTTGGCTACTCCTTTTGTGATAAACAAATAGATTTCTGGGGAAGGAAAGTTCTGAACTCCCTGTTAGTATCATGTTCATAAGTTTGGCCACAAGCATATGTGCTGCTATCTCATAGGCTTCCAAGGAATTATTTAGTACAACATAATCTAAAGATTCCTGACTCCAGAGACAGGAGAAAACTGTTCAGAATCTGGTACTATGGTACCAACGCCAATCGTTGCTAAGAAGTCTAGTTAAATATCTGAAACCAATCAAAGAATATCATGGATGAACTTGAGAAAAGGAGAGGGAAGAGAAATAAACCTATGGTAGTGACTATCACACTGGCTGACAGGCAGAAAGATTGGTAATAGATTAGAAAATATTGACTGTGTTTGTTTAAGGAGGGACTTATTGAAGACTAACTAGATTAAAGAAACAATTAAAGGCATATGGAACCAGAAAAGGTTGCAGACACTAAAAGCATCATATGTGGATGTGCCGGGTAGTTTTTGGTCAACTTGACACAACTCAGGGCCATCTTGGAAGACTGGCTAACAGGCAAGTCTGTGAGGCATTTTCTTGATTAATAACTGATGTGCAAGTGTCTACCCCACTGTGGGTGGTGTCATCCCTGGGCAGGGTATATAAGAAAGCAGGCTGAGAAAGTCATGAAGGGCATGCCAGGAAGTAGCCTTCCTCCATGTTCTCTGCTTGAGCTCCTACTTCTAATTTCTACCCAGACTTTTCTTCATAATGGACTATAAAATGTAAGCCCAAATAAATCCTTTCTTCCCCAAGTTGTTTTTAGTCAGAGCTTTATCACAATAGAGAAACAAACTAGAACAGTAGAAAAGTTAAATAGTCACCGAGGAGAACCGTAGACTCTAAGAAGTATTTAAAGCCAGCATCTAAGTGGAGCACCAAGACTGACAGTGGGGCCGTCAGTGAGAGCTGTAGAGGGACAGGAATGGAGAACACCACAAGGAAAGGAGTTATTTACACCCAAGCACCAGGAAAGGGAAAGAGTAACGTCATTGGAAAGGAAGGGGTTTAAAATCTATTTTACAAAGCTGGGCACAGCGACTCACACCTATACTCCAAGAACTCGGGAGGCTGAAACAAGAGGATTACTTAGTTTGAACAGTCTAGGTTAGACTGAGAGACCATTCTCTCAAATTCAAAAAATTAAAAACTACTATTACTTTTATACTTCTTGTTCACATTACCTTTTGGGTTTCTAGCTGTTTGCTTCTTGACTTTTCATCCTTTTCTGCACTCCATAAATTGCCCTTGTCAAATCGACCACGAAGACTTGCTAGTTCTTTTTCACGTTCCTAAACCCATTAGATAAGGCATTGTTTTACACAAGAATCAGCAGCATTCAAGAATATCCAAATACTAGCAAAACATTTCTTAAAAGCATGGTAGCATACAACTGTAGTCCGAGCACTTGGGAGGTGGGGGCAGCAGAGCAGCTCAATATGATCCTCAGTTATAGAGTTAGTTTGAGATCAGCTAGAACTTTATAAGGGCGTATCAAAGGAAAGATTTAAAAAAATCATTTTTCTTGCTGGTGGTGGTGGCACTCAGGGAGCAGAGGCAGATGGATCTCTGTGGGTTCAAGTCCAGCCTGGTTTACAGACTGAGTTCCAGGACAGCCAAGGTTACACAAAGAAACCCTGTCTCAAAAAAAAAAAAAAATGTACTCAGTTATAAAATATAAAGACTCATAACACATGTGGAATATGATACATTATTTCATGTCCAATTTGCAGTTAAAGGTACAGAGAGTCAAAGTGTTGCTTATTAAAGTCAGGGATAGTGACCAAACCTATAATCCCAGCACATGGAAAGCTGAGGTAGAAGGACTACCAAGAACATAGGGCAGCCTGGGCTGCCTAGTGAATTCCAAGATAGCCTAGGCTACAGAATGAGATAGGTCTTATAACTAGAGCTTGTCCTCAAAAGGATTCTCTCTAGTTCAGTCAAAAAGACTCATATTTGGGCTGGAAAGATGGTTCAGTGGGTAAGAGCACTGGCTGGTTTTACAGAGGACCCAGGTTCAGTTCCAATAACTCAAAAGAGGCTTGCAACAATCTCAGTTCCAGGGGATCTGATGACCTCTTCTGGCCTCTGCAGGCACTACACATATGTGGTGCACACACACACATGTAGGCAAAACACCCTGACACTTAAAATAAACACATCTTTTTTTTTTTTTTTAAGAGACTCATATTTATTTCTTAGGTTCCATGCTGAGGTCACGTGATAAGAATTAATGCAGACAACCTTACCTGCTTGAGCTGCTGTGCTACATGGGTGGTAGAAGAACATGTGTTTTGCTTGAATAACCTTTCCTGGATGGCCTTTGTGTTTGGAGTGATATTGGGGGTTCTATGGGAGGCTCTGTAACTTGGACTTTCTTTGCTGTGTTCTTGACAACGCTCTCCAAAGCGTTCCAGGAAAGGCTTAATTCCTCTTCCTCCTATAAAAACATAGTTTTGAAATCTAGTCAAAATAATTACCAATTATCATTTCCAAAGCAAAATTCTAAAATCCATTAGTTACAAAATGCTTTGCTTCTAAAAAGTCATTCAAAAAAGAAATTAAAATTGTTCAAAGAATCTAATAATAACATGCTCTTAATTTTTAAATTATATGTATGTATGTGTGTCTGTATGGGGGTGCCCATTAGTAGAGGTACCAACATAAGCCAGATGTTAATTCCCCTGGAGCTGGAGTTACAGGCACTTTTGAGCTGCCTGACATTGGGGCTGAGAATAGAACTCAATTTGCTCTGAAACAGCTGTACATATCATCTTAAATGATGAGCCATCTCTTCAGCCCCTATGCCCTAAAATGTATAGGATTTAGTTAATTAAAAAAGGGGCAGGGGACGAGAAGCTGGCTTAGCAGTTAAAAGTGCTTGCCGCAAAGCAATGAGAGCCTGCATTGATTCTCAGAATCCTTATAGATTTAGTGGTTCACATCTGAAATCCCAGACTCAGCACTCTACAGTCAAATGGGAGGAGGAGAAATGGCTGGAAATTCAAGAGCACAACAGAGAAATAAACAAGAGACCCTGCCTCAAAATAACATGATAAAAAACAACTCCAAAGCCAGGCGGTGGTGGCACATGCCTTTAATCCCAGCACTAGGGAGGCAGAAGCAGTTGGATTTCTGTGAGTTTGAACTGGTCTACAAGAGCTAGTTTCAGGACAGGCTCTAAAACTACAGCGAAATCCTGTCTCTAAAAAACAAAACCAAAAATAAAAAAAAAAAAAGAAGAAGAAAGCAACTCCAGACAGCTGTCCTCTGACACTCATGCAGGCCAAAGCATTCAAATAGACACAAAGTATTTCTTTCTTTTTATAAATTATGAGTTACACAACTAATAATCGTAAAAGACTGCTATGTGAAACAGTATAAAGTACACACACACACACAAACACACACACACAAACACCTGTTGTAGAATATTATTTTAAAAAGAGGACAACGCATCGCTTCTCAGCCTTTTGGCTAAGATCAAGTGTATAAAAGAGAACACACACACTTATATATATTGTCACCTCTACCAAAAGGTTGTTATTTAAAGTAGAGTTAATATAGTGGAGGCTGACAACACTTTCCTGCAATAGACATGAAAGTAAAGACTGAAAAGGAAAGAAATAAACAGATGTGGCTATTATAAAAAAAAAACAACTTTATTTGAAGAGGAAAAGAAAAAAACAGCAGGATTCAACATATGTCCATAGTTTGAGGACTGCGTGTCATTTACTACCACTTCAGGTATATATCTTTAATCCCAGCACGTGGGAAGTAGAAGCAGGTAGGTCTGAGTTTGAGGGACAGCAGGACTGTTACACAGAAAAACCTTGTCTTGAAAAAGGAAAACCAACCAACCAAACAAACAAACAAAAACCATGTGACTCCAAAGGATCTTTTAATTATTTCTGTTCTGTTGTCACAGTCGCAGTCACCCCGCCTGCAGCTCCGTGAGTGCTGGGGATTAGACCCAGGGCCTGTGCACGCCAAGTGCTCTACCACTGACCTCCCCGTTTCCAATCCTCATCTTAGTGCATCTAGAAACTGTCGGTGGCTTTCTGCTTACTCTACTCGAGAAAGACTGTGTTTTCAGAAGTTAAACACAGGCTAGGGATGTGGCAGTTGGTAGAATATACACTTAAAGGGCACAAAGTTCCTTTGTTTAATCCCCAGCACTGCATAAACTGGGTTTGGGGGTGCATGCCTGCAATAAGATCAAAAGTCCAAAGTCATCCTTCCCTACGGAGTAAGCTTAGGGGAAGCCTGGGGCACATTAGCTCCTGTGTCAAAAAAGAAATACACTCAAAAAAAAGAAAAAAAAAAAGTGGGGAGTGGACAGGAAGATGGCCCAGTAGGTAAGACCATTTGCCCTGCAAGCATGAGGACCTGAATTTAAATCCCCAGCATCTGTGTGAAAAAAGACAGGCACGGACTTATATGCTTGTACCGTAGCCTTGGAAGGTAGAGATATATGGTTCCTGGGTGCTCACTGGCTAGCTAGCCTAGCTAAACGGAGTTTTCAGTTTGATGGGAGATCCTGTCTTAAGAGAGGAAGACTAACAATGCGCTCCTCTCACTTCCACACATGCATGCAGGCACTCCAACATACTCAGATGTATGCACCACACACAAAGTTAAACACAGTCCACTGCAAAGTCTGACACCATGGATTTTATACTAACTTTTTTAGTCTTCTGTTTCTCAGTCAATAAAATGTGTAGCACACCAGAAGGTAAGTCACAAGATAAATATAGCATTTTATAGAACATCAGCTTACTACTATAAGAAATACAAACCTTTATTTATATATACAAATTATACATATATGTAAATATAATGGGCATGCAATACTCTATATGCTCATTAGTGTCTCTCTATTGGTGGGGTGGAGCAGAGACAAGTGGACCCTAGGAGCTTGAGAACCCCCACAGCCTAGCCAAAGTAAAATTAGATTTACTCTAGTCAGAGTAAAGACTGTAAAGCAGTGTTCTACATCCTGAAGATTGATTCTCCACTAGTCCCCCAAGATGTAGGTTCTAATTCTAGGTGCTTTTTACTAGATCAGAAAACAGAGGTAGCCTGATCACCCTGTGTAAACTGTTGCAACGTAAGAGATTAACTGCTTCTTACCAGCAAACGGCTAGTGTTCTCTAATGAATATGTTTTCAATCAGAGCCCAGTAAGAAAGCTTCAATTCAGTGGTTGGGAAGATAGGGATCATTATGTCAAGGTCATCCTTGTCGGCATAGCAACTCCCCAGACCCTGGAGACTATGGGGATCTACAGATGGAGACCAGGCTGGGCTATTGTAAGTCCCAGGCCAGCCTGAGATACATATAAAGATCTTGACTCACAAACTGGTAAACAATAAGTGAACATTAAGTAAAATGTTGAAAATGAGCATACGTAACCTGGTGTTGTAGGTTTGTCTCTGGGTTGGGACTGCAGACAAACGTCCCTGTTTGCTTCCTCTTTGGACTGAACTGCCTGGGGTAAAGCTGCTTTCTCCCTTGGCTTCAAAGTCTCTGTTTTCAGAGGACTAGCGCTTCTGTGAAGTATTTCAGGAATTTGTGCCTCACAGCTCTTAGTACTGGGGGTGAGGGCAGCAGATTTCACGGGGGAAGAGGTGGTTTTCTGAAACACGACAACACAGGGTAAACAGCAATTCTACCATAATTAGAACCACAAACAATTCAAGCAGCCACTAAACAACTTAGCAGCCACTAAACAACTCACCAAAAATACTGTTCTTTTGTTCTCTAATACATCATACTAACTTAAATGTTTTTTAATCAGCTTATAAAATGCTGCTATTTAAATTGTAGGCAATTTAGTCTCACAATATATTGACATCTAAATAGTTATCAGAGGTAGGGTCACTCACAGTTTTATCAGAAAAATTTCAAATTATTGGATTAGTACTTTTATTAAACTTTCAAATTATGTTACATCAAATTATTTTTAACTAAATTAATATCAACTCATTAAGATATGACTTGAGTATTCATGACTCAAAAGTACTTGGGATAGAACTGTTTAAGACTTTGGATTTCTTTTAAAATATTTAACAATGAAGTATCATTGGGATGGGACCCAAGCTTAAACACATAATTAAATTCTGTTACATATAAACCTTAGACACTGTCTGGAAGCAATTTTAGATTATCTTAAAAATAAAAAATTTCGCTGGGCGGTGGTGGCGCATGCCTTTAATCCCAGCACTTGGGAGACAGAGACAGGCGGATCTCTGTGAGTTTGAGGCCAGCCTGGGCTACAAGAGCTAGTTCCAGGGCAGGCTCCAAAGCTACAGAGAAACCTTGTCTCAAAAAAACAAAACAAACTCAAACAAAACAATACTTTCAGCCTAGCAGTGGTGGTGCACATCTTTAATCCCAGCATTCAGGAGGCAGAGGCAGGTGGATTTCTGAGTTTAAGGTCAGCCTGGTCTACAGAATGAATTCCATGACAGCCAGGGCTACATATAGAAATCCTGTCTCAAAAAAACCAGAAAAAAAAAATTTTTTTTCATGCAAAAAGGGTGGGAGCACAGCTCAGTGACACAGTGTTTGCTCAGCATTCAGGAAGCCTTGGGTTCAATTCCCAGTATCACAAATAACAAAATGCATGAAGCAAAGTTTCTTGTGGAACTTTCCACTTGTAGTATCAAGCACTCAGAAGGCTTCATTCAGAATTTTGAATCATTTTGGATTTGAATTTTTGAGATTAGAACTGTTCAAACACCATAAATATCATAGACTTGAAAGTTGATTATAAAAAATAACTAAAATTCAGCCAGGAGCTATGCTAAGTATTTTAAGCAGATCAACTTAACTTTCTAATAACCCCGTTCGCTGATTTTATATAATAAAGAAAATAAGCCTTTACAATATTAAGTAACTTGTACTTGGTCACATTTCTCACTATATTTCAGAGGTGGGATTGAAGGCAGGTTAATCCAAAACCTCTGTCTACACTGACAGGTCATCACTAGCAATAATACCAACACTCTTTTTCCTTTTTGTTAAGTTACTGAGATAATATTACATGTATAAAGTAAAAGTTCCAAACACTCCAAGTGTTAGAGAAAATGTCACTGCTATATTCTTGTTTTCAATGGGACTTCCTCGGAGGCAACTACAAATAAAGGTTTATACTCTCTACCCAGAAATATTATTCAGTATCTTATATTTATACATACTTATAAAAACACATAAATATGCTGGACATATACTACATAATACCTAGCTACATTACCATTTATAACAAAAGTTTCAAAAAACCAAAATGGTATTGACTCACCAGAGAGCTGGACGCTGAGGCTTTAAGCAATGACCTATCGGCAGCACTTGAAGATGGAGCTTTACTGACAGAGGCATTGCTATCCTTTTGGGAACAGCATGCAGCTTCCTGTTGAACACTGCTACTATTGATGCTAGCAGATGCTCCACTTGCAGAGGAAGATTTGGATAAACAAGTGGTACCAGGCTGTTCTTGTACACTATTTTGCTTTGCAGATGAGTGGCTTACATCATCTTCCCAGGAGCAAATCGTCGCAGCAAGGTTGGCCAGACGGCCCCTTCTCCCAACTGGGGTAGCTGAGGCATTTGAAAGGGGTGGCTTAGAAGGTGAAGCAGCCTTTTCCTCGGATGGCATCGGTGAGAAGTGTGTGCCTTCCAATACATCATCTGAAAATGTTTTCAGAAAAATCAAAAGCCATATTCAACAGTTATTTTTATGTATAATCACACGTTCAACTTATACAGAATTTTTAAGGGATTAATTGCATGTATGAAATATTACATTACTTAAATGTGACATGTCTTTCAAATCAAATGGACTTAATCCAAATTGAAACACTTTTAACATGTACTTTTCCGGGTTATTTATTTACTTTTTTAATAGGTTATGGATGCTATAAGATACCAGTGTAGGGCTGGGTGCTGGGGTAATAGCTCAGTGGACAAAGTGCCTGTAACTCAAGCATTGGAAGCTGATTTTGAATCTTGTCAACCTATGTAAAGCTGGACACAACAGTGAGAACACATGTGCTGAAGCACACATATGTATCAGATACAAACAAATAAAATTTCTTACAATTTAAAGATACTATTGTATATTTCACATTTAATTCTTTGAGTTATAATACTGAACAATTTAAGACTGTATCCTACAGAATCCTTCTGTTTTAAAAATTGAAGTCGACCAATGACGCCCAACATAAAGCTCTAAGATAATAGAGGTGTCTACACCTACACACCCAATACAGCAAGTGCTCAACAAGTGTGTAAAGACTGAAATGTGCCTAGGGGAACTGAGAAATGGCCCAATTTTAATTAATTTAAATAAAGGTTACTTAGGGTAAATGGCTGTTTGGATAGCACAGAGCTGAACAATTCAGTATTTCATGTGTAGACAAATCTCAGATAGTAATACCTGATGAAGGATTTAGGCCTGTATGTTCAAAAACCTTGTACATAAGGAAACCAAGGTTTGGGGCACATCATTCTCTATATATGCAATTCAGAGAAGAGACAATTCCCCCCATCCTCCTTCTGCCCAAGCTTCTACCCTGGCCTGAAAATTTAATTCCACCCCTCTAAAACCTCAGGAATCTTGTTCCAAAAGATTCTTCCTCCTTGTAAACTCTTTTCATATAAATATGTGCTGAAATAAGTTCATTTTACTTAAAAACAAGGGGTGATAAAATGGCTCAGTGGGTACAGATTAGTGGTTCTCAAGCTGTGGGTCTCGACCTCATTGGGGGTCACCTAAAGCCTTTCACAGGGGTCATATAAAACCGTCTGCATTATCAGATACTTACATTATGATTCATAACAGTAGCAAAATTAGAGTTGAGCAGTAGCAACAAAAATAATTTTCTGGTTAGGGGCCACCACATGAGGAAGTGTATTAAAGAGCCTCAGTGTCAAGGTTGAGAACCACTGTGATAGATGCTTGCCAAGCCTGACAGTCTGAGTTCCATTTCCCAGACCCACATGGTGGCAGGAGAGAACTGAATCCTGCAAGTTGTCCGCTGACCTCCCCATGAATGCCGCCACCCCTACACTTAACAAAAATAAGACCTTTAAAATAAACAAACAAATAAATAAATAAAGGGGGGGAGAAACCTCAAACTTTCTGAAAATTTCAGTTAAAATGCATAGTAATGAGGGGCTGGAGAAATGGATCAGGGTTAAGAGTACCTATGGTGCAATTACAAGAACTGTTATTCAGACTCCAACACCATAGAACAAGCTGGGATCCTGCAACCCTGTAACTCTGTCTCTCTCTCTGACGAACCCATTGCCCTCTTCCTCTCCTCCACACAGGCACAGATGTGTAACTGTATGCATGTATATACTCAAGCAGACATGCACACAAACATACATGGACTAAAATAAATGTTCTTTTAAAATTTTGTTGCAGGGGCTGTGGAGATGGTTCAGCAATTAATAGTACTTGCCGCTCTCCCAGAAAACCTAGGTTCAGTTCCCAACACCCACATGGCAGCTTTCAACAGTCCCTGGGGCTCTGACACCCTTCCCTGGGCTCAACAGGCCAGGCATACATGGTGTATACATACTTACTCAAAATTTATGAGAAAATATGAGAAAAATTATGAGAAAATTATGGGAAAACCCATAATTTTTTTACATTAAAAATGAAACATCAATTTATTCATATTACTTTGTCTTAGTTCTGGCCATGCACCCTAATTAAAGGGTTTTATAATCAAGAGACAAAAGCACACCTTGAGTTCCCCATACTTCTGAGATGCTAATCCAAAATTTTTCCTATCTATATTTCTCTGGACCTCAGTTTCTTTAAAAATATAATGTGGGTATTTATGGGAAGCCATTTCAAGAATTTTACCCAACAAGTCAAGGAATCAATGCACTTAGTGACAAAAATAGCACTGGTACAGAACCACTAACTGGCCTGCAGGTAAGGGTCACTCACTCATTTACCTGTTTCCCAAACTGTAGCATAAGACTGTGCTTTAGAGTTCAATATACTGGGGGCGGGGAGTATTTTGTTTTGAAGTCTTTTTTCCCCAAACATGGAGCACTGCACACCTTAGTCTCTTTATTTGGTAAGTGAACCAAAGACTAGGACTCCTGAGCTGAGGGTCAGTACTTTCTCACTGCAAACGGAAAGTAATTCAGTATTAGGTGAAGTTTCTGTATTAGTTCAAGAATCTCAAGACCTACTTCGGTGACAATGTTTCATTCTCATTTATTTTTTATGAATATATTCCTGGCATATCAATTATCTACAAGCAAAGAATACATATATAGAGGGGCTGGAGAGATGGCTCAGTGGTTAAGAGCATTGCCTACTCTTCCAAAGGTCCTGAGTTCAATTCCTGGCAGCCACATGGTGGCTCACAACCATCTGTAATGAGGTCTGATGCCCTCTTCTGGCCTGCAGACATACACACAGACAGAATATTGTATACATAATAAATAAAAAATATAAAAAAAGAAGGCCTTTAAAATATATATATAGATAAAACAAAAGTACTTACCTTTCATGCTACTCCAGGCTGGCCTCAAATTTATTATCCTCCTGTATCAGCCTCCCAGATGCTGGGACTAAAAACAAGAACCCCCATATCCAGCTCCAAACTGAATCTTACCAAAAGAAATTCAAGGACCACCCATATCATTTAATACCTGCTATATCACTATCCCAATGGCGCCGTTGCTCAGCAAGTTTTTGCATTCGAGTTTTAACTGAGGAGGCGGCAGGTGCTTCTGATCTTGAGTTCAGCCCTCTGCCCGTCCTGAGCAGTGATGTTGGGGCAGCTGCTGAATCACTGATGGCAGCTGGAGCTGGGGGCTGGGCCTGAGGGGGTTCAGGCCTTGGAGAACAAGGTTTTGCAGCAGCTGGCTCAACAGGTTCTTTATTTTCCAAGTCCAAAACTTCAACTTCAGTTTTGTCAGAACATCGTTTTTTTGATGGTGATGGTTTCGTACAAGATTTTTCTAGATCCAAAAGAACAACAAAACCCATACTGAACCCTCTGCAGTTTCACAGCCTGAAAACTAGGTGGTACATACTTACTAATGAGGGATCAAACATCTCTAATACTTGAGCTACTTCTGTTATAAGAAAAATGCAAAAACCTTTCTTCCATTAACTCTGAAATAAGGCAAAAAAAAAAACCACCTTTTTTTGGCAAATGTCATTTTTCTGTTAAAACCCTCAATGAAAATAAATGTAAACATTGTCAAGATGCATACATAAGACTGTATGTAGTTTTAAGATAACAGGAAATAAACAGCACATACATAAGAATAATCAAGTACTCTAAAGAATTTGAAGGATCTCATAGCTCAATCACCTTATTTTAAGGGAAGAAAAATCAAGCCTGGAGAAACTAAGTTGTAGAAAACAGGCTTCCTGGTTTGTTTGTGAAACAACCTTTCATGGACAATCGCTAAAGTAAGGCCGAAGGGGAGAGAAGTGGCTGAGGGCAACTGAACTATCTGTTCTACAGCAAACAATCCACACAAACACTTAGCGTCTCATCATTGAAACGTCTATGGCTATTATCTGTACAGGATGTGAGAGATCCTAAGGGCATCATTCAAAACAAGGCTTCACTTTACCCAGGACACGGCCTCACCGCACCTCTTGGGAAGAGTATGTGGAGGGGATGTGTATGCATGCTCTTCTGTGCGTGGCACAGGTGTGTGCTGGTGCACATGCAGGTCAGTCAGGTTGACATGGGTGTCTTCCTCCATGTGCTCTATCTTATCACCATATAACTAGAAGCAGGATCTCTCTCTCTTGAACTCAGAGCTCATCAATTCAGCTAATCTAGACGTCCAGCTTGCCGTGACAACCCTGTACCCACCTCCTGTGTCCTTGCCATGTTCCAGAATTTACATGAGTGCTGGGAATTCAAACTCCAGTCCTTACAATTGTGCTTCAAGCACTTTATCCACTGACCCATCTCCCCAGCCGAGAACATTAATATTTTAAACTGGAATGAGAGGCCAGTGAGATGGTTCCGTGGACAAACATGCCTCCTGCACATTCTTGGTAACCTGAGTTTGCTGTCCAGAACCCACATGAAAGGGGAAGAGAGAAAACCAATCTAAGGAATAGGCCTATGGTCTCCACACATACACCAGGGCAAACTTGCCCACACAGACAACAATATATTCTTTTAAACAAACAAAAACTTGGAAGATGCCCACTGGAAACATGGTCCTGCGGCTAAGAGCACTCTGTTCTTCCTTCTGAAGGACCCAGATCCCACATGGCAGCTACCAATTGTCTAGAACTCCAGCCCCAGGGCTTTTAGTGCCCTCTTCTAGTCTCCACAGGCACTGCACACGTATGCTACATGACTGCATGCAGGTAAAACAGTTATACAAATAAAATAAAGATAAGCAAATCTCAAAAAAAGTTTTAAATTTTTTCAAGTTAAGAACATGAGTTTCATAGACACCCAAGATCTCTGTTCTGGCTTCTGGCAGATCTGAGACCTGAGCTAACAACCTTGAAAAGTAACAGAAGGCTGCCCTGGCCCCATTGGCTGTTGCATTTGTCTCCTAAAGACTGGTTCTTCTATGTACATGGTAAAGTGTTTGGGGCTTATGTCCTCCAAAATCCATGACACTTTTTGCCCCTCCCACCCTGCCCAGTCTTACCTTCACCCCCTGACAGGGACTGCTGATTATTTGCTTCTGAAAGTGGCTCTCTGCCTCGCTTGGTATGTAGTGCAGACCTGGCTGCTGCTGTGGGCCTCTCAGCCATTTTTCTCTGAAGATTCTCTCGTCTGGCACGGGTTCGCTCAAGCAATTTCTACATTATACCAGTGTTAAAACACAAGGTTAGCCACAGGTCCACAAAACCTTAGATGCCTGCTAAAACCAACAACTGGTATGTAGGATAACAGTCAAACACATTTCAAAGGTAAAATCCCAAATAATCAAACCAAAATTTACCAAATGAACAAGGATCCCAACTTCAAAATTATGAGATTCAATCTAAATATTAATAAGCAGTATGTAAAGACACCTACCTAAGATTTAAAATGCTTCAAGTTTTTGTTCCAATCAAAAGGTATAATTTGAGACTGGGGTGATAGTTTAGTGGATAAAGTGCCTGCCACGCAAGCAGAAGGACCTAAATTCGAACCCCTAGTACCCACATAAAGCCAAGCATGGTGGCATACATCAGGAACCACCAGGGAGGGACAAGGTCAGGATCCCAGGAACTCAGTGAAAAACCTGGCTCAGGACATAAAGTGGAGAAAGACTGAGGAAGAAACACGTCAAACCCTTACCACCATGTGCACACACATGCACACATAGCCACACAACCACACAACCCCCCCCACACACACACACAAAGGAACTCTGTATCACCATTCTTGAATCTGGGTTGACTGGCCAGGCCTTATGATTTGCTTTGACTAATAAAATATGGCAGAAGTAACACACTGTGTGACTTTCAATGTTAAGTCCCCCAAAGGTTTCAGTTTCTGCACTCCCTTTCTTGGACTGGCACCGAAGGGACACTAGCCCTCTTGAGCAAGGGGCTCTGGCGCATGCTCCTCCCCCATTCCCTCTGCCTTACTAAAAACCTTTGAATTACATTCCTAAAGCTAGCCACCAATGTCTATTCCCTTATTTGGCCACTTCTTCCTCCTGGTACCAAAGTCCAGTAACCAAAAGTCCCCTTTGAGCCATTGGTGATGCATGTCTTTAATCCCAGCACTTGAGAGGCAGAGACAGGAGGATCTCTGTGAGTTTGAGGTCAGCCTGGTCTACAGAGCTAGTTCTAGGACAGGCTCCAAAGCTACAGAGAAAGCCTGTCTTGAAAAAAATAGAAAAAAGAAAAAAAATGCCTCCTTTGGCTCACCTCATTAAAATGGCCAATTAAAATTAAACACCTCATCCAAGCACAGGGTTCCCTTTCCCTGTATAAACCACTGCTTGCCTATGGGCCACATCTGTCTCCTCTCTATCCAGAGGCAGTCCTTTGTCCTTCCTGTGTCCTCTTCCCCCTCACACCCTATTTCCTTTACCACCACATCCTAGTCCATTCTCACACAGCCCTCCCTTAAAAATTACTCGTTATGAGGTCATTTGCTGTTTTCTGCCTGAGTCAGAAAGCAGCCACTTTAAATTTTCTTCCTCTCTGTGAAAACAGGCGTTTGGGTGCGGTTTGTGCATATCAGGGGGCAAGGAGGAAGCCCCCACTGTTTGGGGTTCCCCTTCAGGCACATCATGAGGAAAGTCCAGGTTTGGCATGCTAGAGAATCAACTCCACTGAATGCCAGCATTATGACATCTAGCTCCAGGTAATTTTCCATAACACTAAGAAACGCTACAAAACTGCCAGGCAAAACCAACAGATAAACAGCCATTGGAGCGCAACTGGCCAAACTCCTGTGCCACTGAACAACAAAGTGATTGTGGGTGTGGAGGAGCAGGGAGGGATATGGTGAGATGGCACAGTGGTTAAAGCATATGCTGCCAAGTTTGACGCTAGAATTTAATCCTTGGAACCTATGTGGTAGAAGGAAAGAACCAATTGTCTTCTGCATTCCACACACGTGCCTGACAGGCATGCACTACCACCCTCCCACACACAAGTAAATAATGTAATTTTGTTTGTTTGCACGTAAATATTCACACATGCATCCATCTAAGTGCCCATGGAGGCCAGAAGAAGCAGTTATGAGCCACAATGTAGGTGCTGAGAACAGAACTCCATTCCTCTGGGGATCAGCTTTCTTTAACTGCTGAACCATCTCTAGCAAGAAAAATTTAAATTAAAAAAAAATGAGTATATGCCTAGATATAGGTGAACAGCAAGCATTCCTGTGCCCATGGAGGTCAGAAGAGGACAGTCACCCCCAGAACTGGAGATATGGATGGCTATGAATTGCCACATTAAGTGCTGGGAACTGAGCCCAAGTCTTCTTCAAGAGCAACATGAGCTCTTCGCCACTGAGCCACCTTCTCCAGTCTCCCCCATTAAAACATATTTAACAGAAGGTAGTTGTTTAAGTCAGTATGCTAGACAGAAAAATGGTCCCTCAAAAACACCTGTGTTCTAATCCTTTGACCTATCAATGTTACCTTACAGCAAAAGGAAATAGATTTCCTCTTAGAGCTTCCAGAAGGAATAAAATCTTACCCACACTTGACTCTGACTCAATAAAACCCACTATAAACCTATGACCTATAGAACTGAAAAATATTGAGTTAATAATTTATTTATTTATTTGAGACAGGGTCTCCTGGATCTTATGTAGACCAGGCTGGTCTCAAACCCGCAAGAGATACACTAGCCTCTGCCTCTTGAGAACTGGGATTGAAGGCGTACAACACAATGCCCAGTTTAAGCCATCTAAATTTATAATGTGTTACAGTTTCAAAACTAATACAGATGCTCAGATCTGAAGTTGTGACAAGCAGCAAAAAAGTGACCCAAACAGGAAGTCTTTCATAACACACTTCCCAAGGAGAAAAATGCTAAAATATCTTGTTTTATTAAATAAAAACTAGTAAATATATAAAATAGTCATAAGTTCAAATCTTAGTCACTGGATAAATTCATGAATATTCCTTATTTCTTACTCTCAGTTGATAGACATTCCTATTTGAACCAATGTGATATAAAATAATTTATTCTCCCTCAAATGCCCACAATTAAAGGGCACAGATATTCACTGTGAATATCTGAATATATAAAGCAGTAATTAATACAGATAGGGATTAAGCTATTTATTTGAATTCCTCTAAGAAAGCCTTAGAAGGAGCACAAGGCCTATCAAGTGTGGTGACCACTCTTGGAGTCCCAGTACTCGCAAGGCTGAGAAGGGAGGAGGTAGAGATCATGAATGGGAAGCCAGCATGGGATACAAAGCTAGTTCAAGCTAGCCTGGTCTTTAAGCAAGACTCCCCTAAAACAAAACAAAACATGAATAAAATTTGGGTTAAAGCGCAACTCTGCACTTAGATACATATTCTAACTTGAGGTTCATTGAAAGAAATGACAATCAAAATGCTGGGCAATTAAAATATTTTATGAGTCCACGACCTTCATCCCCTAAAGAAGTCTTCTTCAACCAACTCAAAAGTGATCAGAGGCTATATAAACTCATAATGGTTTGATAATCTTTTGATAAAGTCTATCACTCTGAGAAAACACCATCACCCTAACTATATCCACCATGGACATGCCCAACATTCCATTCCCTGCGGTCAAGTACTTGAGTCAGCACAGCTTCGGTCACCACGAACAATGGTTCACAACACAAGAATGTGGTTGGTTTTGCCATTCAAATACACACAAGTGCTCTACTGTTTGCAACGGAGTCAAAACTCACACATGATAGAGGAAAATTTTAAATATTCTAAATAACAAAATAAGGCTACTAAATGTCAAAGATTTTCTATTAAAGAAATACTGTCCTCTAAATTACATAAATGTAAGTGCTCAGTATTTTAAGTAGACCTTCTTTATATTAAATCATTTAAATATAAAATATTTTCCTTCAAAAAAAAAATTAGAGCTTCAGGAACCAGCCAGAGGACTAGGCTGGAGGACATAGAAAGGAAAGCAGTGGGAGAGAGGGTGAATTAAAACAAAGTAAAATGACACATCCCTATGGAAATGCTGTAACAGAACCCACGGCTTAGAATGCTATTAACTTTTATATCACACCTTCAGGAAGGTGTGGTAGAGTACACCTATAATCCTAGCACCCTGAGGATGGAGACAGGAGGATCAGGACTTCAAGGTTACAGAAAGTTGGAGATCAATATGGGATGCACAAAGCCCTATCTCAAATAGGGGTGTGGGGGTGTGGCTCAGTCTTTACAAGGACTTAAGTTCAATCTTTATGACCAAAAGTAAAACTTTTCTGTTATATAATTCAACAAGATGCTTTTAAATATGTTTGATGTTGGAGAAAACATGTCTGAACGGGAGAAAACAGCCCATTTAGAATGCACACATTCTGGAAGCAAACACATTTAACAGATAGTTGCAAGTGACATTTGTGATTTGGCAATGAAGCTGCAGAGATCACCTTGCAAACTGGAAGTTAAACCTGAGTTTATACAGCAGAAAAGGCTGGTAAAATGAGAACATCAGGGCAGCAGGGGGAGCACAGGCCTGAGGGAAAGAGTGCTGTCCAGGACTGGAGCACGTGAAACAGGAGTTGGTAGGAAGAGAATGGGGCACTAATGTCCTGCCATTAATACAATGGGTTCATCTCTTTTCTGTGTCATGACAGCATTGGTAATGAATCACTCTGGGTGAAGTTTTTAAAAATAATTCCTAATAACTTTCTGTGTTGCATGGTTTTGAGTAAGACACTTGTTTAAAAAGTCATTTATATTGACATTAGTCCTTTTTTAGACAAAACAAAAACCTATCAGAAATTCATTTCGCAGTGCAAAAATATCATGTACGTAGTCACTGAGCACCTCGTAGCTGGAGCTCACTACGGGGCCCTCATTACCAATTAAGGTAAAGCTGTCAGAGCTGTGATTCCAGCAGCAACGGACCTCGCTTTTCAGAATATAAACTACAAGTTAAGGCATGCACGTTTCCAAATACATTCTAAAATGCCCCAGACTGGAAGGTTCTCTTTATCTGAGTTTTGTACGAGCTTCCAAAGGGCATTTTTAAGTAAAATTACAAATTTCAACCAATCTTCTGAAGTGTGTTGATCCTGTCGATTACTAAGAACATACAGCATTGTTCAAAGTAATTTTATTCTTTTAGTAATATGGAAAATCATTTTTAATGGCAGTATAATCTAGAACTGTAATTTTTACTGACATGCAAGTTTTAAAAATAAATGTTTTCAATAAAAAACTCAAACTCATAGGCAAACGAATATATATTTTGGGACAAAGTTTCTGGGTATGTAGCCATGGCTGTCCTGGAACTTGCTCTGTAGACCAGGCTGGCTTGAGCGATCTGTCAGCCACCGCCCAGCTGACCTAAGTCAATTTTTCAGAGATTCGCTGTAAATGGCAGGTATTTGGTGAAGTCATCCCTGTTCTCTAAAGCTGCCAGTGTCCTGGATGTTTCCATTAGAATTTTCTTCAGTTCATTTATTTTTATGTGTATGGGTCTTTAGCCTTCATGTACTCCTGGGTACCATGTGTATCGATCTGGTGCCTGTGGAGTCTAGAAGGAGGCACTGGATCTCCTGGGACCAGAGTTACGGACTGCTCTGAGAGGAGAATGGGTGCTGGGACTTGAACCTGGGTCCTCTGGAAGAGCAGTCAGTGTTCCCAATAGCTTAGCTATCTCTCCAACTCTCTTTTGGGTTAAAGTTAACAAAGTGTTGTTTCCCTCAAAATAACAGAGAACTTCATATATGGGGAAAGCATTACTGGTGTTGAAACCTTTAGTTGTTGAAACTCAGTATCTTGGGCTTAGCTTCTGAATTTAACTATTAAGTACACTACCCAAATTAAATTATTACTATCTTCTATGACATTTTTCAATGTAGTACAGAAACACTGTATGCCCACTTTGCAAAACTCACAACAGTTTAAAGGAAGAGAAATACAGAAAAGAGGAACTGTCCTGGAATAAAAGAATGGGCAAATAGCAACGGGAAATTCCTTAATGTCAGTGCACAGCAGCAACACGAAGCTAAAACTAGAGATAAAGAATAGGGTTTACAACGTACTCGAGACCCTATTCCCAGGGGAGAGACGAGGAAGGCACTGTTGGAATGATGTGCTACATAAACACATCACATGCTAATAATTCCGGTTCACACAATAAACACTGTTCCCTTTTAATCAGTGTTAATCTTGCGCATGAGACGTCTAAAGTTAGCAGAGCAGAGACGTCCGAAGGAACTCGCGGCTAGAGCACCTGGTCGCTTGGATTTGGCTGATTTCATCACGGGATTCTTAAGCGTACAGCTCCTCAGGGCCGGTGAAGCCCTTTATCGCCTCCCATCAGATTCCCGGCACACGGTCCGAGTCACCGGGCAGACTCCACCCTGCCAACTATTCCAGCTTTCCGGCAGGACCGGTCCCAGCCGACCGCAAGCCGCTCTCTCCCGAGAGAAGGCGGGACGGGGAAAGGAGGGAAGGGCGCTCTCTGTCACCGGGAACCGGAGGGCAGGGACACGCCAGAGCGCCTGGCGCTCGCACTAGGGAGGTGAAGCAAGGAGTTCGCGGCCAGTGCGGGGCTTTTGAGGCCCTGTCTTCCCCGCCTTACCCCAGAGTCTGAAGCTGCCCTGTCGGCGCCGCGAAGCCTGGCAGGCAGCCTGCGACCCCCGCGGCTTCCGCCTGACTGCACGCTCGCGGTGCGCACGCGCCGCGCGACCCGCCGGTGGGCCACAGGCTGACAGGCAGCGCGGGCGGGGGTCCGCGGGGGTCATGGTTCACAGCACCCGCAGAGTCTCTCACCTCTGTAAACGGGTCCATCGCCCCAGGCCTCACGTGTGGAAGACGAGACGGTGGGTCCGGTGGTTCAAATTCAGGAGAAGGAAAGAAGTGAGTGCGGGCTCGGCGCAGCTCCGGAGGAAGGCAGGAGGCCGGGCGGCGGGCTCTCCCACACCCAGTCGGCTCTGCCCTCAGTGCCGGCTCGGTCGCCGACCACAGCCGTTCAAATTTGAATTTCAGCGCCCCGAACGGCGCGCATGCGCGGGGGCCGGGCGGGCCGAGCCGCGTTGGTCCCCGCCCCGGGGCTCGGTCACGTGACGCGGCGGCTCCGCCTGGTCCCGAGCTGCTGGCCTCCCTGGTCGCTGTGGGTGGGGTCGCTCCTGCCGTTGAACTGCCTAGGGAGAGCGCCTGCCGCCCCGCTCGCATCCACGCATGCCCTAGCAGGTCCTTTCGTGGTTCCGTCAGCTCCCGCCGCCCTGCCTTCTTCCTCGGTGGGCCTTAACGAACCCGGTCCGGGTCTCCCTGGCCCTTGGGCCTGATGTAATCTGGACTGCAAGCTTGACACTCCTGAGAGACCACTCTGGTGGGTCTCCCCCACTCGCAATCAGTGACGAGTTCTTTGTCCTTGGGAAAAATAGCAGTAATAGACCGTGCGACAAATTCACTCACAGGCCCCTCAGTTTCAGATCCCAGCCACCTGTACCCAAACGTCAGCACTGAGAACACTAGAGAAACCTTATAGTTCAATCTTCCACATTTGAGGGCAGGGACAACTGAAAGGCTCGTTTTTAATAAAAAGTTCCCGTTTACCAGGCAGTAAGCAGGACAGAAATTACTTCCCCAATATCTCTTTATCTGAGTTTCTTTTTCCTCCTCCTGGGAAGCTCTTTTGGAGATACTCAGACCCAGGCTGTCCAAGAAGCAGTGTCTAACAAAACAGGGCTGTCAAAGCTCCAGTGGTAGAACTGTTTGCCTTACCCAAAAAGGTTGAGAAAGCACCCAAATCTACATGCTCTGTGTGCCCAGGTTGGTGCTGTGAGACCTAAAGTCCTGAGTAGTGTGTAAAAGAAAATACACGAGCAAGGCCTCTGGTGAGTCTGTGTATGTATGACAGGATGGAGGATGCTTTCGTTATTGAGCAGAAAATTCGTTGGCAACGTGTTGAAGGGTCAAGTCCAGAGTCAGAAAGCTAAATAAAAATAGGAAGCTTGGGACTAGCAACAAAGCTCATGCTATGAAGGCCCTGGCTGCCAAGCCTTGGAACCTGAATTCTAGGCCAAAATCAGTTCCAGCAAATTGTCCTGTGACCTGCACACACAAAATAAATAAATACATGTAAAAACAAAAATAATCTATAGATTGTCATAAGCTGAATTCTGGACATGGAATAAGAGCAGCTTTTAAGAATACAGCTTTGCGGGGGGTGGGGTGGCACACACCTTTATTCTTAGCACTGGGGAGGCAGAGACGGGTGGATCTCTGTGAGTTTGAGGCCAGCCTGGTCTACAAGAGCTACTTCCAGGACAGGCTCCAAAGCTTCAGAGAAACCCTGTCTCAAAAAACAAAAAAACAAAAACAAAAAATATACAGATTCCATGCTGGGACCACAATATAACAGGAATAATAAACTCCTCCAGTTCCTTGGAGCTGTGGAATGATAAAAGTGTATCATGTGTGGGGTTGCTAGACTATAAGTCAAATGTTCTACCTATGAACCGAAGGGAAACGAAGCCTGAATCTTTTTCAAGATTCAGTAAAGGGATGTGTGTATGTGGGGTGTGGCTGTGTATGTCAGTCTTGGGAATGAGTCATGGGAAATTTATGTAGCCGTTGTGCCTTCTGGCTGTTGCCTCTGTGATCCTTGGTTTCATTATAAACAACAATTTGATTCTAGCCAGCTTGAGCGAAGCAGTAGAGCTGCTCTAAACTTGTAGTTTCTCTCTCCGTACAAGCCCTGAAGCATTGGCCATCGAGTTTGTCTTAGTGGTAGTAACAGTAGGGACAGCAGCTCCCACAGTACCATAGCTCCCATGTCTGAAGCACCTGGTATGAGCCAGACACCAGGCTTCAGATTCAAGGCTGCTCCCCTAGACTGCTGCAGTTTTCTCCCACGGCAGTTCATTCTTCTGTTTATAACCTGGAATAACTTTTTTCATTAAAAAAAATCTTTGCTGGGTGTGGTGGTAATGCATGCAGTCTCAGCACTTAGCACTTAGGAGGAGGGAGAAGAATCAGGAGTTCAAGACCAACCCCTGCCTAAGAAAAAGAAGGAAAAAAAAACACATACATACATGTTCATTTAAAATGATAACCAAGGACTGGAGGATTGGCTCAGCAATCGAGAGCACTGCGGTTTCCCCAAAGGACCCAGCTTCAATTCCTAGCACTCACACAGTATCTCATAACCATTCATAACTCCAGTCCCTAGTGTCCAGTTCCCACTTCCGCCTCTGTGGACACCAGGTACACACATGATTCACAGAACATCCATACACATAAAATCTTTTTATAAAGACAAGGATCTGAAGCAGAGATGATGAGCCCGAGAAAATGAGTATTTCCTCTTTGGAAGATCTGTTCTTTCAAACAAATAATTATGTCTCTTGTAGATAAAAGTAATGGGGAGCTTTAAAAACCCCCACAAAAATGTAGTAGCATTAACCTAATCAAGAACACTACAACTATATCCATTTCCAGTTAATTTTTCAAAATTCGCATACAGTCCCACAATTGACAAAATAACACAATAACATAGATATTTGTATTTTTACAGAGGGAGAAAAGGTCAAGACCTGACCAGAAGGCAGTGACGAGAAGGATCAGACAAAAGTTCTCCACCTCAGGTTATCTGGCCGACGGCCATTTCTTTATACATGGATTGTAGTGAAGAAATGAGAACTACCAAAAGTTAATATTAAGTGGAGCATGTGGACAAAAGGCTGAGGCAGAACGACTTCCATGCAGGGCTAGCCTTTGCTACATAGTGAGCGTCAAGCCAGCTTGGGCTACCTAGTAAGACCTTATTTCAAAAACAAACAGTATTTTATATACAAGTGGGCATGGTGGTGCATGCTTATAATCCCAGCCACTTCAGATTGACTAAGGTGAGAGGGTCACAAATTTGGAGCCAGACTGGGTCATTTAGTGGGATTCTGTCTTAAAATAACTAAAAATGGGTTTGGATGTGATTTAATGATAGAGTGCTTGTATAGCATGTAGGAGGGGCCCTGTGTACAATCTCTATTATTGGGTGTGGTAGGGGAATATTATCAAAAATGAACTGTGCTATTAATTGCCTTTAGCATTGTGTAATCTTTTCCCTTTCCTAGTTTAGTCAATGAAAATGTTTCAGTTTATTTGAATTTGGGGATTTTTTTTTTTTTTTTGAGAAAGGGTTGCTGTTGGCAGAAGCTGCTTGTTGATTCCCGGCTACCTAGACCTGAAATAATCACTCAGAAACTATATTATTTGCAATACTATTTGGCCAATAGCTTAAGCATATTTTTGACTAGCTCTTATATCCTAAATTAACCCATTTCTATTATTTTATATTTTACCATGAGGATCGTGGCCTACCGGCAAGGTTCCAACCACCAACTTGCGTCTTTCTCCTCTGGTGGCTACCTGGCCTCTCGCTGACTCTGCCTACTTTCTCCCAGCATTCAATTTAGTTTTCCTGCCTAAGTCTATTCTGCTCTATCACAAGCCAAAGCAGCTTCTTTATTCATTAACCAATAAAAGCAACACATATATAGAAGGACTTCCCACACCAGGTTGCCTGTATCCCAGAATAGCCTCAAACTTCCTATGCTGTTGAAGATGACCTGATCTTTCTGCCTCCACCTTCCAAAGACTGAGACTACAGGTGTGCCACTGTACCCATCTTACAATTTAAATATTATATATGTATATGTATATATATGACTTTTCCATACCTACATTTATTTCATAAGGCTATTTTCATAAAACTTAATTTGTAGTTATGTTTGCTTTTGGTGTTTTAAGATAGGGACTCACTGTGACCCCAGTCTCACAGAGATCTGTCTGTCTCTGCCTCCTGCTGTGATTGAAACTCAGCATCAGCACTCCTGGCTCAATACCCACATTCTCTGAGTGTCAAGGACAAATTTCCCTTAGATTTTAGTCAAAGAAATGCATCAAGTGCATTGTCAGAATTGATCTCTCCTCTCACTAAACTTCCAAATGGCCAGGTCCACTTAGTCCTTTTCACTTTCCTTCCCTTCCTTCAGGAGTCTGACATCATCCAGTTGTGTGAGTTCATCTTCTGCTATGATAGGGTCTGTATATTGTTCTGGCTGTCCTACGGTTTTTATAGATCATAGAGATCCTCCTGCCTCTGCCTCCCAAATGCTAGAACTAAAGAAATGTACCACCATACCTGACCAACATTTAGTAATTTTTTAAAAGTTTATTTCTTATTTTGCAGACTTCACAATTAAAAAGGTCTTCTTACAAAGCAGAACCAGAAAGGCAAGTGAGAACATACAAGACATGGTATTGAACTGGGACTAGAGAGATAGCTCAGTACTTCAGAGCATGTGCTGCTCTTCCAGAGGACCTGAGTTCAGTCCCAGCACCCACAGTAGCTTATAACCATCTGTCATTCAGGTTCCAAGGGATATGACACCCTCTTCTGACCTCCCAGACTACCAGATACATATGTGGTACACACACACACACACATGCAGGCACAACACTCATATACATAAAATAAAATAAACACATTCCAAAAGAATGTTTAATTAAAAAATATTTAAGTAAATGTGAATTAGCCATCCATCAGGATGCAGCCCCAATCTACAAATACTGTTGCACTGGGGACTAGGTTCAAGCACATGCTTTTGATGGAACACAATCAAACCAAACACCAATTCCTCAGTTCCACTCCCAGTTGACACTTAGGCCTTGAGTACCATTTTCTGATGAATTGTTAGGAAGCACAATCTCTACACAAGCTGACCCCAACATTCCTCATGCCTTCCTTCTATGTTGAGCTGTCTCTTGCCATTTACTCACATATATGATAGCACTTGGACTCTACTCAACACTGGTAAATGCCCCATCCCTACCCCTAGGGTGGGTTTGTTTGTTTTTGAGACAGGATACACAGTAAGTTCTAGGCCAGCCTGGGCTACAGAGCTGAGATCCCACATACACATCAAAAAAGAAAAAAGGCTGGCAAGATGTTTCAGCAGATAAAATGCTTGTGGTGCAAGTGTGCTGTGTGATCACAGACGTGAGGGCGAACTCCACAAAGTTGTCCTCTGGCTTCCACAAGCATGCCCTAGCACCCATGTGCCTACTCATATACAGACATACAAGATAGCAATTTAACTACATCATTTCCTCATTCCCCTTTCTCCCTCCAACCCCCACATACACAGACTCTTGCTCTCTCTCAAATTTATGACCTCTTTTTTCTTAATTGTTATTACATGCCTGCCTGAGTGCTGTGCTGGGATTAAAGGCATGTGCCACCACTGCCTAGCTGACCACAGCAACTCTTATAAAAGAATACATTTAATTGGGGGTGGCTTACATTTTAGAGGTTTAGTCCATTAACATGATGGTGTGGCATGGAGGCATATAGGCAGACATGTTGCTGGAAAAGGAGCTGAGAGTATTATCTCGACCTACAGGAAATGAACTGAGACACTGGGAGTGGCTTTAGCATATAAGAGACCTCAAAGTTCGCCTCCACAGTGACACATTCCCTCCAACAAGACCACACCTACTCTAACAAAGCCACACCTCCTAGCAGTGCCCCTCCCTATGAGCTTATGGGGACCAATTACATCCAAACTACCACAAACACCAAATGGTTAGCCTTGAAAAACTAAAAACATATATATATAAAAAACATATATATATATATGTTTTATAAGTAACATTATATAGACTAAGCAGGTTGTATTTATAAATATATATACACAAATATGCACAAATAGGTATGTAATTTGTATTTGTATGTAATATGTATTTGTTCATATTAGGTATGAACAAATAGATCTCTGTGAGTTCAAGGCCCGCCTGGTCTACAAAGTGAGTTTCAGGACAGCCATGGAAAAGCAAAGCAAACAAAAAACAAAACACCAACAAAAAGAGTTGCTGTGGTCATGGCGTCTCTCCACAGCAATAGAAACCCTAACTAAGACAGTATTGAATAATCAATTGGAGCGCTATTCCCAGGCTAAAACTATTTCTTCTGCTCTCAGTGTTCCTTAGTTGCCTATAGCACTTTGTATAGGATTGAGGCCTCGTGAGCTCCCTCCTCACCCAGGCACGTGCATGTCTATTGCTGTCATCTTTGTTCTCCTCCTGTTTAGGCAGCCATGTTGTAGTCTTTATGGTTATAGCTCTAACATTTATAGCAAATTCCCTATTCACGATCTTTCTGCACCTTCTTTTGCAATGATCCCAGAGCCTTAGGTGCAGAAGTTGAGTTGTAGATGTATCATTTGGGACTAGACTTCACAATTCTGCATTTTGATTGGCTGTAGTTTTCTGTAATGGTCACTGTTGCAGAGAAGTTTCCTTGACGAAGGATAAGGAATATACTTATCTGTGGGTATAAAGACAAATATTTAGAATGTAATTGGTAATTGTGCTGACTTAGTAAAGTGGTGGTTGTAGATTCTCCTCCGAGATCCATACATTCACTAGCCGTGGGTAGTTGGAGTAGTTGGGATAGTTGGGGTGGTTGACTTTCCAGTTCCAGGTATGGTATTCTTTCTGTTTCTTATCCAATTAGTGAGTTGTTGGTTACCATAAGGTCACTATACCATGATGGTTGTTATTGTGGCTCCCAAGTGTCAAGCTGGGTAGGACTGTTGTTTGCTTCTCTCCTTTAAAAAACCTGCATGGTACTTTCTGGTACCATGAAGCTAGTCCTCATGGAGAGGGCATTCAGGTCAGTTCTAGCTCAGGGGCCTCTGGGCCATGTGTCTGAAGTGCATGGTGTCTTCGACAGTAAGGCCTTAACCTTCCACCTCTGGGGGCAACCAAAGGCAATAGCAAACACCTATGATGCTTGAGGGGGGGTATCTTGGGAAACCCTGACCAACATCTCAAAAGAAGTTCTCTTGACTGGTGCTGGGGCTTCTGTTAGATGGTCTCTGGCTCTTGGGGACATAAAAATGTTTTAATGTTAAAAAAGAGGGCATGGAATGTACTTATTGTCAGAATACTTGCTCAGCATGCTCGAGACTTTAGATTTAATCTCATGTACAATAAAAATAAAGTGTTTATTTTAGTTCACAGTTTCAAGGGTTTATGATTGGTTAACCCCATTTCTTTGATGGCTAAAGGTGTATCATGTTGGGAGATTATGGCAGAGCCAACCACTCAGCCCAGGGCCATGAAGCAGAAAAGATGAGAAAGTACTTGTGATTCCACCATACTTCAAGGAAATCCCCCAGAAACCTGAAGACAGAGCCTTACCTCTTAAAGGTTTTACTGCCTTTAATACATAGCCATTGGCTGAATCTTGGGGGACTTATCCATGCCACTGGATTTCTTCTCCAAACACTGCCCAATCTCTTTTTTAAAAGTTTTTATTAACATAATTAACATACATTCATTAAATATATATTAATGGTTTTCATGATGACATATTTGTGCATATATGTAATGCATTTTAATTATTCATTACCCTCTTGTGTTCCCTTCCCATTCTGTTCTTTCCCTTCCTCTTCATATCTCCCCATTTATACTTTCATGGAGCTTTCTTTCTTTCTTTCTTTTTTCCTTTTTTGTTCATCATTTGTTTGTTTGTTTGTTTTGTGACCTAATGAGTTTAGTTACAATTACTTGCAGGGAAATGGCTTTATTTTATTTTGGAGCCTGTCCTGGAACTAGATCTTGTAGACCAGGTTGGCATAGAACTCACAGAGATCCCCCTGCCTCCCAGATGCTAGGATTATAGGGTGTACACTACAGCTGGTGTCATCCAGCCTCTGTTGTGTTCCATTTGCTTCTCACTTAGAATCAAGGGAAACATCTTCATGACATTTTCCTTAGCTCCTTGTCTCCTTGATGAATTAATTTGCCTACCACTAACCTCTTTTTCTACTTTTCCTGGCTTGCTAAGTTAAGTATTTTCTGAAAAAGATATTAAGCCAATTTCACTTCTCATTTGTTTAATCAAACCAACCTTCAAAGTTACTCAGAATCCTTTGAGTCTTATCCCTTTGAATCCCTATCACATTCTTCATCATATTTTACATTGTACTTTCCTCAGTACATCCACTTTAGTTTTCAATGCCAAGAAAAGTCCTTGCTTTATTATTATTATTATTGGTTTATTCGAGACAGGATTTCTCTGTGTAGTCCTGTAACAACTTACTCTGTAGACCAGGCTGGCTTTGAACTCACAGAGATCTGCCTGCTTCTGCCTCCCAAGTGCTGGGATTAGAGGCGTATGACACCACTGCCTGGCTCTCAACTATTATGTACCCTTCCCCCCCAAATCTTCTGTCTACCTTGTCAGTGAGTCCATGGCTTTCTTACCTTGATCCTACTATCAAAATGCCCTACCCATCACCTTAAGTATCTATGAGTCTAGCTGTATATTATGTATTAGGAAATCTTCTATGTAGTCAAATGTGAGGTTCTATGCCACGTTTCACCCCAGTTTGCACCATTTTATTCTGACATGATTTCAGACATACAGAAAAAGCATAAAAAGTTAACGTGTATATAAATAGAAAAAAGAGCCCAACATAGTCTTGCATGCCTTTAAACCAAGCATTCAGGAGGCAGAAGCAGGCTGGGATTAAAGGCATATGCTCCTGGCTCAGGTGATATAATCTTATGAGACACTCATTATCCATGTAACTTGCTGATAGCTGACAAATTGTTATGGACCATGTGATTTATGTAACTATAGTTATGTACTCACATATTATTCTGGGTGGGTGGGTGGCTTTTTCTCCCATGCTTTACAAGAAAATGTGATTTCCTTGTATCAGAATTCCAAATTCCAGCAGTGTTCTCCTATGCCTGCGCACACTCCCAGGTTGAGCAGTTTCAACGTTTTGGCTTCTCTGAGACACAGTTGATGGAGCTTTGTCTTAGGCCATACATTAAGCAGGAGTACTACCTGAAGCTGACTGGGCAAGGAGAGAGCGAGATATAGTTTGTGATTCACAAAGATAAACAAAAGTCCTCATGTGATAGTCTCAATTAACAGCACCCGTTTTGAACAATTTTAAACTTGTTAAGCAGCTTCTAAGTTTGTGATTATTTTGTTATTGTTTTGTTTTGTTTTTGAGACAGGATTTCTCTGTGTAGCCTTGGCTGTCCTAAAACTCACTCTGTAGACTGGGCTGGCCTTGAACCCAGACATCCACCTATCTCTGCCTCACAAATGCTGAGATTAAAGACATGCACCATGCCATACCACTATGCCCTTTTAAGTTTGTGATTGTTAATAGAGAAAATAAGTGCCTCTAAATAAAACAACTCATTGATTTTTTTTAAAAAAAGTTTTTATTAAAGAGATCAGAGAGAAGAGGGCACAAAACAAGTGAGCTATTTGTCATTGTAGTTGAGAAACTAATCTATCAATATCAGGTTCAGTGGAAGGGGTTGAGAAACTAATCCATTGATATGGGTTCAATGGAGGTAGTTGCCATTCTCAGGGAGTTCTCAAGGTATCTACCTTGGTTCTCATTTTTACTCTTAGAGTGCTTCATTCTTGAAAATAGTTCCTCAAAACTGCAGGAGCTGCCAAATGTGATGCAGAAATTAAGTGTGATTGTGAAGCAAGGGATATTTGTCTTTGGGAATATAAGACCTAGGAAAAGTGTGGTATAGAGACATGATAATATTTTCCTTTAAGTTGAATGTCATATACAGGTCTATGCATTCCATTTGAAAACTGCAAGGTAACATATACATAAAATAAACTTTTAAAAGACAAAAATAACATCAATAAAAAAGGGCTGGAGAAATGGCTGAGTGCTCTTCCAGAAAACATGGACTCAATTCCTGGCACCCACCTGACAGTTCACAAACATCTGTAACTCCATTCTTTCTTTTGTTTGGGGGAGTGCTTTGAGATAGTGTTTCTCTGTGTAGCCCTGTCTGTCCTGGAATGCGCTCTGTAGACCAGACTGGCCTTGAACTTAGAGATCCTTCTGCCTCTGCCAAAAGGTGTGCACCAACACGCCAACCCTTGTTACACTATTCTTAAGGGATCCAACACCCTTTTCTGGCCTCGTTGAGCACCAGGAACACACATGGCATATAGACAAACATACAGGCAAAACATCCATATACATAAAGAAAATTTTTTAAAAATTTCAAAGGTAAAAGCTATAAAGGAAAAGTGTCAATATTCAGAGACCAAAATACCAGGTTTGTTGGCATTAAACCTAACATCTAGGAAACATGGAATGATATATTGAAAACCTTGAAAGTAAATACTTGTCAACCAAGATTTTTATGCCCCACACAATTATCTATTAAAACACATAGGAAAATGAAATATTTTAAGGGGCTTGAGAAGGACTAAACCAGAAAGGCTGTGTCAGTGCTAGATCATGTGAGGAGCCTTATTACACAGGGTGAATGTTTCTCTGACCGTAGCTGCTTTTCTATCTCTTCAAGATTCTGAACTCAGAATCTGCCAAGAATTTCTATGCTCTCTTCTCAGCAAGCATCCTACTTCTCATCAGTCACTTCCTGTGGTGAAATGTAATGTCCTCCTACAAAATACCTCCATGACTTGGAGTGGAAAGATGATTTTTCTTTTATTACACCTCAGATTCAACACAGAGAAGCTCTGAGAATGTAGGTGTCTCCAGGAAGAAAAAGACCAGCTGGATATTTTTAAAAACTAATCAGAAGACATAAGGGCCACTGCATATTGATAAAATGAACAACTCTTCAAGATGATGTAACTATAGTAAATATTTATGTACCAAATCTTAGGGCTTCCAATTTTATAAAACAGTTGCTAGAAGACATTAGAGACTACGTTGATCTGGATACAATAATAGTGGGAGACTTGAACACTCCACTCTCACATGTGGATGGTAGGGTGATTTGAAAGCAAATGGCCCCTAAAGGGAGTAGCACTATTAGGAGGTGCGGCCTTGTTGGAGGAAGTGTGTCACTGTGGGTGTGGGCTTTGAGGTCTATTTTGCTTAAGCTGTGCCCAGTGTGGATACAATTCACTTGCTGTTGCCTGCAGATCAAGATATAGAACTCTCAGCCCCTTCTGCAGCACGATGCCTGCCTGCACATTTACATGACCCGCCATGATGATAATAGACTAAACCTCTGAAACTGTAAGCCATCCCAATAGAATGTTTTCCTTTATCAGAGATGCCATGGCCATGGTCATAGTGTCTCTTCACAGAGTTGGAAACCATAACGAAGACAGATGAGTTTTGAATCAAAAGTCAGCAGAGAAACACCTAAATTGCATCATAGATCAATAAAAGTGAACAAATATCAGAGAAATTTCTACCCAACAGAGAGAGAATATATGTTCTTCTCAGTGGAACATGGAACCTCCTCTAAGGTTGTTCACAGTGTAGGCCACAAAGCTAGCCGCAGTACAAAAACAAGATCCACCTGTGTCTGCCTCACAAGTCCTGGGATTAAAGAGGTCTGACACCACACTCAGCAAAAAAGGAAATCTTTACATTTCTGGAGCCAAAGAAAAATGAAAATATACTGTACCAGAACCTTTGGGGGTACAGCTGAGACAGTCCTGTTCTTTTTTTTTTTTTAAGATTAATTTATTTATTATGTATACAGTGTTCTGTCTGTCTGTATGCTTGCTGGTCAGAAGAGGGCACCAGATCTCATCACAGATGGCTGTGAGCCACCATGTGGTTGCTGGGAATTGAACTCAGGACCTCTGGAAGAGCAGTCAGTGCTCTTAACCTCTGAGCCATCTCTCCAGCCCCCAACAGTCCTGTTCTTAGTGGGGGAAAGTATATAATTATAAATGATTATATTTAAAAAATCAGTGCAGGAGATGGGGAAATGACTCAATAAAGATGATTTCCGTGCAACATTTGTGACCCAAATCCCTTCCCCAAACCCATGTAAAGGCAAAAAGAGAAAACCAATTCTGTGATTTCTTAACAACACGTCTGCCATGACATCCTCACAGACACAAGCCATACACACACACTAATCATCATCATCATCATCATATATTAACTTTTAATTATGGAGATAACAAATAAATAACCTAATGATAACCTCAAAGCACTGAAAAAGTCATACTCAAGTGCAGCCTATGGCAAGAAATAAAATTCAGAGCAGAAATTAATGAAATAGAGGCATATAAAACAATATAGTGAATTAAGAGAACAAAAAGTTGTTTCTCTTAAAATGTATTATGATGGCCAGTCCTTAGCCATACTAGCCAAAGGCAGAAAAAGAGGGTCCACATTAATGAAATTAGAGAATCGGGAGTTACAAAAGACTCCAGAAAAATCCAGAAGGTCATAAGGGAATATTTTTGAAAACTTACGTTCCAACAAGCTAGAAATGAAAAATTTCTAAACATGTATAATTTTCTGAAATCAAGCAAGAAGAGTTAAACAAAACTCTTAAAACATGGATCTTAAAACAGATCCATGTCTTAGGGTTTATTATCTGTGAGAGGACACCATGACTGTGGAAAGTTTTATAAAGGAAACATTTACTTTGGAGGCTCACTTTCATAGGTTCAGTCCACTATCATCATGATAGGACATGGTGGCATGCAGGCAGATGTGGTGCTGGAGAAGGCACTTACTTATATCTTGATCCGCAGGCAACAGGAAGTGTACTGAACTAGGCGTGGCTTGAGCATATGAGACCCCAAAGCCCACCCCCATTATGACACACTCCCTCCAACAAGGCCACA